>NC_089286.1:2062500-2750000 GCF_963678975.1 Dysidea avara
CAAGACACAATCTCAGTTTCGCAAAGTGCAGGTGTAGCAATCTGCAGTGGCTCAAGCACTTTTATTATTTACTCCATCAAATTCCACTGCTCCTCTTTTAAGTGTAAGTGCTTATCTAATCAAAAACAGCAAAGCTGTAAAAAAAGGAGTGCGGCCCTTGAAATGGCTATGGTGAAAAACCTACCATCACAGCCATTTCTTGGCCGCCACCTTGGATTTCACATGTGACCAGGTCTACGAAAAGGGCTCTTATCGCCCAAATTTTGGAAACTGACTTTTTTGGCTAAAAATAGTTATAAGGTAAGTATAAACTCACTTGCAAAGTTTCAGCGCTCTGCAGCAATCCATTCATCAGTTATTCACGGATCATGAATTCGTCCGATTCCGTCAAAGTTGAACAAGCATGAATTCCAGTGAATTAAATGAAACACCGCTTTTTATCGCATACTTATTGTAAACAAACAGCTGGACAAATCGCGACAAATCTTTTCCCGGTTATGCTTATTAACGTTAGTATAATATCGTGTATGCTTGTGGTGTGAAAAGAAAGAAACTAGAAGCTATGACATGCCACTGAAACTGCTTAGAACAATGCAGCACTGGAATGATCGTGACGGTGAGGAAGAACGTTGACACATTCGTGATGTAGGTACGCAAACTGATAGCTAGGAGTCCCTTTTAGTGGGCACGTGGTTGGGCCATCTTCAAACACATCCTAAAAGCTGCCCTTTCTAGCATTCACGGGACTGTTTCATGCTTGTTTTAGTGGAATCCATAGTTTCTTGGACTACTTAAGCTAAACGTAACTTGTGTTCTAGGTAATGCCAATCCATGTTAAAATTGTATAATGCTTATAACTTAAATGTGTGAAAGTTTAAATGCCTGCAGGCCTTGGACATACACTGTCTCTCTTTTCTGCAGGGCAAAATTCTCTTATCTTTTCAAAAAGATACGTCTGTCGTTCTGTGGAGAGGCCAGGAGGTGTTAGCAATGGGGGCAATTGTTGAGGAGAAATCTCAGAGGAACTATCTTTCAGGAGCATGATCTCCCTTTCAGTAGAATTACTAGTGTCTTTCACAAACACTGATCCAGGTGCATCAGCAGTAAAGCGGAAGTGGTGCATATGACTAATGTCCTTCAAAGCAGTCTTAATTGTATACTGCCAATTATACATGGGGACAAATACAGTACCATCCAATGAACCAATCAATTGTGGAACATTGACGCGAGATGACCAGCTCACACAATTGGCAATATCATCCAAGTCTCCCACTTTTGTATGCCGGAATTTCTGCTTCATCAAGCCAAAACACCAGTCGGGAGCAAATTTTGTATGCCCCACTGGAAGGAAAGATATTTTTATCTCGTTATGTAGACCGATCAGCACCCTCCACATCAGGTAATACATCATAAACCTGTTCTTATTTTGTCCAGCACAGTTATCAGCATGGAGGTGTGCTGATGTTTCACCAAGCCCGTGAGCCTCAAAGAAGTAATGGAGCATTGATACAATGGAGTTAGCCCCCTTGCCAATATTAAAGGCTTCATCAATGAGGTATGTTACCTAAAGTATAGCACCAGGTAATTATGAGGATATACGTATCATATACAATCATATTTACCTGCCTTGGTATTGCTTCACAGCAAATGCCAAAAATACCGCACTTCCATGGTGTCAAAAAATAGATGGGCCCTGGCTGAAAAGGATCACTAGGGTAGTGAACCTGTTTCAACAAATTATAACTTGGTTATCTATCTTATCGCACATTTTTATGTACCTGCTGGGCCATATCAAAGCTGTAATGAACAGTGATTTGGTGGCTCTTTGGTGGCAAGTGAGATGCTGGTGAAGGGGGCTGGAACTCATCTGACACAGTAAAGGTAGACTTCAGTTTCTCTCGACTTAACTTGCAGGCTTCCCGGTAAGTAGACCTCTCGAGTGACACTGCCTCCAAATGTGTCTTAGCTTCGTCAATGATCTAAAAACAGGACGATACATTAGAGATGTAACAAAAATGATAGTCTTTTTGTATTATGAACATTTTTTATTTCACATTACAGACAAAAATGACTACTTGAACTTGGAACATAATGGGCAGATACTAAGACATCCTTTGGTATAGGGAAATTGTGAAGGATTTTGTAATTGAGCGTGACAGAGAATTACTGAACGTACAGTGAAAGTAAAAGAATAGTGGCACAGAACAAATACATCAGCTGGTTGTATTAGTTTTTAACTACGATACAATACCACACAAAGTAAGTTGTGCCTTTTCCTTCTGTTGGTCTGATGTATTAGCCATCTTTGTAATTGCCATGCTATTCTGTTGGCAGGTCCAACAGAGATCAGTTCGGGGTCTTCCAATCACCACATGCCGCAACTGTAGACGCCAGTATCTACAAAAGGTTCTATAGGACACAGGCTGCAGCTCACTGTCTTCACTTTTCCCACAAGCTACAACATACTGGTCGTAAATTTTCTGGAAAAGATACACATGCAGTAAGTATGTTGTTGTATTCCATGGAAATGAGACTAGTGCCTTCAGTATGATTAAAGTGTACAAAATGTGAGTAGACAGGAGGATTATTCTATGGGAAGAGGGAATTTTATCCTGCCCTGGAAATAATTTTGCCACCCTGAACTATGCCTCAACTGGCTCAATGATGAAAATTAATAAATTTTAATAATCATAATTCTGTTAACTAAATTTTGGATGACTGAAGTTCTGCCTCTACCCCCCCCCCATATACTTCAAAAACCAGGAATAGCCCTTCCTAAATTTATTGTCTAGGAAACTCCCTGGTAGATTTAAACAGGAGCCCATAAGCAGGTGTAACGGTGCTTATGGGTTCCTGATTTAGCCACATTAAACAACATTTCGATGTAGTTGTATTGTTTCACTTAAAGTGATATCACCTGTTTACTATCTGATGTTGGGAGTACTGAAACATCATCTCTCTTGAATCCAGGAATGCGGCCTGGCAAAAGGATGGCATACTTTTCAGCATAGTTTTCAATGAACTTCAAGATGTTTGTGATCCTGGCGAAAGTAAGTGCATTGTGAGGACGATTTTTGGTATTGCCATGTTCCCGTTCCACCAAACCATTTTCTAAAAAATGTTCTTTGATATTGTGTACCTTTCTTTCGCCAACACTATGTAAGAAATTGTAAGTATTTTGGCACACCTGGTATCCTTTGTGCATGTATTGAATAGTTGTTCTTCGCCTTTTGGCAGGCCTATGCCCACTACTCACCCCAATGTCATCATCTTCGCACACAGTAGCTGCAATTGATCCAATTAATGCCATGTCCAGTAACTCCTTGGAGAGGAAAAGGGCCTGGGCCCTATACTGCTGATAGTATTCTGATGAGAACATACTGCTACAAGGTCCTCCACCAGCAAGTTGACATCCACAAGTTGTAAGAACAAATTCTTCACATATGACTGGCTCAGCTTCCCTTTCCACTTCACCATGTTTGATTCTAGCAAGGGTGGCAGCTGATAAACGTTTATCAGATGGTTTCTTCCTAGATGGAGTAGCAGCACCTGACTGTAGCTGTGAAGTGGTAGCCCTTGACTGCAAACTTGTAACCCGTGGCTGTGAACTGGTTACCCAAGATGTTGGAGTGGATGCCCGTGATGTAGGAGTGGAAGTCCGAGACGTTGGAGTCGTAGCCGGTGACATTGCATTAGTAGCCAGTGATGTTGCACTGGTACCCCGTGAGTTGGGAGTACAAACACTTAAGAACTCTCTAGAAGTGGACTCAGAATTCCAGGCGTTATTGTGGATTCTTCTACAAGAGTTAAAACTAAGTTTATATCCTCAAGTCTACATTTACCTTCATCCTGAATACTGTCATCAATACCAGCAGATGGCTGTGATTCATAGTCTATAAAAAGTCCACCATTTATATGTTTTAATTGTTATTGAATGCATTAGTAACTTTCATAACTGTCTCCATAGTTTGTAAGCTGTTGTTCTGCATAAGAAAAAAAAGATTGTAGTATGTGTGATGTGTATTTTTATTTAACCATTCATTTATTAGTGTTATTAAATTATTACCTTCATTTCTGTGGTCGCATTCCTCTTTGCTTTCGTCATCACTTCTGTGGTATTTTTCGTCATCAGTTGGGGCATCGAAGTAGTCACTAATAAGCGCCTTTACTTGGTTGCTCTCAACTCCATCCCAGTAATAACTGACGCCTTCTCCGGTGAGAAAGTTAAGAGCATAGAGAACTCTATCTTTACTGGACATTTCGCGCAGATATAGCCCGCTAAAATTTGCAGCTGTGTTGACAAAGTGGTGATTTGTAAAGGTCCGTTTTTGCAACGCGAAGAGGAGATACAGGGTCGGAGAAATTAGTAATAAGTCATCTTCAAGATACGTTGTGAAGCTGAAACTTTGTGGGAGAGTGCAGAAAGGGTATGTCTATGCATACATGCAATAATCTTGTTTTGCTCTAAATACTTCTTCATGCCTCCTGAAAAATATTTGATTCGGCGATAAGAGCCCTTTCGTAGACCGGGTCACACATCTTTTTCACCATAGCCTTTTCAAGGCTTTTTTTACAGCTTGGCTGTTTTTGATTAGATTTCACTTCTTTTTGTATTTGTATACCCAAAAGCCGGCCTATTGCCAGCTTTGGGGTTTATTAACCAATTTTTGTTCTTTACCACAGGAAAAAGATGAAGCAGATTTTATAAATACTTTAACTCATTCTGATTTTTAAATGTACATATATTTATTACATGTCATTTAATCCCTACAGGATAATTTGGAGCTGATCTCTCTCTACTGGGTGACTTGAAATGTAGCTAACTCTCTACAGGGTGATTTGCTTGTGCATAGATGAACTCTTTACAGGATTCTCTCTACAGGGTGACTTGACTCTAGCTGAACTCCCTGCAGGGCTATCTGTTTGCAGTTGAACTCTCTACAGGGTGATTTGTTTGCAGCTGAACTCTCTAAAAGGTAACTTCTTCTAGCTGATCTTTCTACAGGGTGATTTGTTTCTAGCTGGTCTCTCTACAGGGCAATTTGTTTGCAGCTGAACTCTCTACGGGGTGATTTTTTTGCAGCTGAACTCTCTACATGATGGTTTCTTTGTAGCTGGACTCTCTACAAGGTGATTTGCAGCTGAACTCTGTACATGGTGGTTATTTGTAGCTGAACTCTCTACAAGGTGACTTGTGGCACCTATAATGTCTAATCACTAACTATATTTGTCATTTTATACAGGAAACAAAAGACATGGGAATAGATGGAACATGATCACTATATGAATTGGTAAACGATATAGAATGGAATCCCTATCTTAAACGGCCTTTAATTCATTTAACACCTTAATAGGTCATCACTTCATTTAACATTACAATTCCAAGTTATGAGTGCTCCTGCAAATTGTTAAGTATCAATATTATAGACAATAGTTCATCATATCTCTCTTTTTATATGGAGCAGGTCAGAGTGTGTGTGAGGGATACATAAACATGACTGTTCTACAGTGTTGGGAGTAACGCGTTGCGTAATATTATTACTTTTGTGGTAACTAAGTAATATAACGAAATACGCTAGAAAAACGGGTAATATAACTCGATTTACTTTACTTACAAATGTAACGCGTTACCTAAGTAATATAGTTACTGTAACGAGTCTAATATTACGTTATATTATTACTACGAGTAACGAAGTTACTAATCTCGTTAGTTAACTTCTGAGTAACGCCTAGCCAAAACGAAGTAACGAAGCCTACTGAATGAAGCTTATTCACCAGCTTCTTACTTATAACCAAGATTTGCACATTGTCCAACAACGCAATCAGGTCATGTGATAAAGTGGTAGTTTCACACGTGACAGTTTAAGGTTGTGGACACAAAGTAATATAATATGTAATATTATTATAGTTACTTTATTTTATGGGTAATATGTAACTGTAACTAAATAGTATGGTGCTATATTAGCGTCAAAATTATTATGTAAATATTTTTTGTAAAGTACCTTTTTTATAATAGTATCAAAATTATTTCATATAATATTTTTAAAATCAGCTTTGTAAGATTTCGTCACTGCTACCCATATTTTTTGACACCAAACGTGTCTTAGAAACTATTCCATTGATACAAGCATGTGTCCGGGCTCAAAAACAAAGAAGTTTTAACAAAGCTACTGGTTCAAATGAATACATTTTTTTTGCTAGCAACAGTATTAGTATTACTTGGGATGTTGCAGTTGATAGTCTACATGATGCTGAAATGCTTGATAATAATTCTTTTGCTCCATTAAATGTACAACAGCTAGCTCTTTTCCCTTCAATCAAAGATAAGTGTCACTGGAATGGGATGCGTTGCATTCCAGACTATGTAATATGTCAGGAGTACAATCTGAATGTAGATATGAAAGATACTGTGGGTCAAGCCATCCACCAATTAGAACAACATTTTCCTGTTGTTTGTGTCAAAAGTGGTCAACACTATGTACTAATTGACTACACTGAAATGGTGTTTAGCCCAGGATTAGTACATCAAGTGATGGTGCTGGACAAAAAAGATGACACAGAACAAAGTCCTGAAGAAGAGCTTGGAGTTGCTGAAATTGACCAAGGTATCATGTTTTATAAACAGACTGGACCAGTACATTTGCAAAAGAAATTTCCACAGCTATTGACTGTGATGCTTGATTTTATCAAACTTCATGGCTTTGCTGCCCATGTACGAAGACGGAGTGGTACATCTAGTACATGTGGAGTGCGTTTGGAAGACATACGACAGCATGTCCTGAAAAATGTAGAAGGTTTAACCAAAATTTCAAAATCAAAAATTCACTATCTTTTAAAGCCGGCAAATGAAAGTTCACGCGATGCTGCTCGACATAAGGACTGTCTGGATGTTCGTGTTGGTGTAAAGTCATGTGACATTAGCAAAGACAATATAAATGCTCATGAATACTTTGCTACAGTATATCTGTAGTACGCCAAATGTGTGCAGAATATCCAGATGAAGTGGTAATCTTTTCTTGTGACAGTAAGGCTAAGGTTCACATTGGAGGCCAAGCAGTTTCTAGGTATCACCAGATTCACACATTTTTTCCTAGTGATGATGTTCCTCACTATCATGATCATGATTTTCTAGTTCCTGGTTACCTAATAGAGCCTGATGGTTTACTTATGCTCAAATCACATGGAGATAATGAAATAATCAAGGATTCATTGGGTCGAGATGTTCTGAAAGCACCAGCCACAGGTCCGTTATGGGTATACAATCAGTGTGTCAAGAACACTTCAACTACCATTGTTGACCACCTCAGTGATCTAAATAACGTCCTAGAAGCAAATCCTGAAATGAACAGAGCAGTATTGGCACTGGTTTGTGATGGAGGGGCAGACTGGTCACCAAAATCTACCTTAACCCAGTTTCATCTTGGACGATTTTGGAGGGATCACAATTTTGACATGTTGATCTGTGTTTGTTATGCACCTGGCTTATCCCGATACAATCCAATAGAGCATTTGTGGTCTCCTTGCTTGCAGGAGTTTCTTTGTCAGCTTGTCTTCCAGGTGAAGACACTCCACCTTCACAACAATCACTTACCTCAGAAGAGCTGCATGAAAAGAAGAAGCAAGTTTTTTCAAATGCTTTAGATGCTCTTGATAGCTATTGGAATGGAAAAGTTCACGATGGGTTTCGAATTACATCTAAAGGAATTACAGAACCTCGTGTTGACCAATACACAGATTTTTGGACAGTCAAAGACACTCTCACGGGTAGCCTAAAGTCCATAAGAGAAAGTGAAGAAAAAACAAAAATATTAGAAGAATGGAAATATTTCATGAAGCATATGGACAGAAGAAGAGGCTTTGTTTTCGTAGGGGGATTTGTGATGAACACATGTGTGACTGTAGAAACAAAGAAGTTCAGGCAGTCAACATAATGAAGCTACCTGTGAGTAGGAGATGGGCTTTTCCACCAATTACCCCTGATCCACAACATTTGGACCACTATATGACATTTCACCAGTTGACAACAGCACTAAAATTTAGCAATCCAGATGAGCATCTAAAGGAAGTAATGAATAGCCACTGATAAATGTAGGTATGTCTTCACAAGTGAAAATGATAAGGCTAAGCATTTGCGACTGATCCATGGTGGAGTACGATCAAGAAGCGAGTCAGCTTCAGATAATTCTTCAGGTGCAGCCAAAAAGTCAAAGCCTGGGGCTAAATGTCCAGTATGTGGCGAAGTATTTAGTTCAAGGTACCAATTGCAGAAACATCAGAATGAGAAAAACCACAAATTAGGAAGAGGAAGGCCCAAAAAGAATTAATAACAGACTATCAGTTGTACATAGCTAACCCTGTATTTTAACGTGTATTGATGTTAACTGTGTACATACAAATCTTCTCGATTTATGGTGTATGCACAGATCAACATTTTTATAGTACGCTTTATAGTAGGGGGGAGGGGGTAAGAAAAAAGAGTACTCTTTGTACGCTTGCAAAAAGGCTGAAAATTGTGGACCACCCCTTAATGCACTACGTACCCATCATTATTAGCATACCTTTATTGATCGGCTTTTTCTCTTTGTCAATAAAATATAAGCTTAGAAGCTCTGGATACTTACGTACCATGGTCAACACGCCTAAAACTTCCAGCCCTTCACCAAACTGATTGATTTCTGGTAGTACTTTGATAATGGTGTGGTATTCTCTGACAGCCTTACACAAATTTGCTTTATCCGCTACCTTAAGGCAGGTTAACGGAATACGATAACCAGTGTCAGTTACAAGGTATGATAAATCATCCTTGTCATCTCTTGGGACAAAAATGTCCCTCAACTTCTCATCAGTATCAGCCTGTCCAATCTGTAGAAAGCACAAGGGGATGCTTATTTGTAGTTTAATTTGTGAAAAGATTCACAAGGGAATTGAACTTACAACAAATCAGTTGTTTGTGTGATATGTTACAGCCTGGTTATATACTTTAAGACCAGTTTCTAAACCGGCCAGCTGGTCACAAACCAGGTATACTTCTGATACCAAGGAGATAGCCTCCATTCTGTGAAAGATCTTGAGCCACGACCTTGTAAGAGTTCTTCAGTGATTTTATCTTCAGTCATAGGTGTAGCACAAAAGGGAGGCCTCGCGCCTGTTTTATTGGGGGATAAGCCCTTCTATACTGAAGACGAGTCAAGATACTCTAGAGCAGTCATTTACTCTAATAGAACTGTCAATTACATGTACTTAAAAATAGCATTCAGTCCGAACAGTTGTTTATTCAAAGGAAGCTTCTAACAGCATTCAAAGCAAGAGTATTCCAAAATTTCTGTAACCTGGGCTATACCACTATCAATAATTATTATTATCAGTAAGTACTGGCTGCAGCTGTTGTGACCAGTTCCTGAAAACCTCTATGAGGCAATGCATGACTTGGTTTTAAAAAGATGGTTTAAAAGCAGGTATAAACCGGCTATAGGTTTAAAACCAGCCAGTAACACATTTACAAAGAGGCTATACATTGGCAGCCAGTTTATAAACGGCTAGGTTTAAAACCAGGTGGTAACATACAGTGTATATATTACTTGTTTTAATAGAGCCTGTGCTGCTGGGTCTGGAACATCATCATTGTTGATTTCCAAATTGACATATTTGCCAGTAACAAGGTAGGAGTACAAGTGCTGTGAAAAAATAGGTAGACCAAAACCTCCTTGGATTATTGACATAGCCACAAATGTACCGATGGTCCGAAAGTGTGATTCCTTTAGCAAGAGACAAACAAAAATAGCTATAATATTTAAATTGTCACAGAACCTGTATTGCAGGAACATCATGCATGAACACTTTAGCACCGTCATTTCCGCAACAATATGTTTCATCCACTCCCATCATTAACAATCGAAAAAACTCTCTGCTTGGTCCTCCAGTGTCTACACCAGCTTCACCAATAAAGCACACCTAAATGTAACAAATTCATGCAAATAACATCATACAATACAGCATCCATGATGAAAGCATGGTCCATATAATTTTTAAAAAATGCTTTACAGCCACTTGGTAGTATTGATCAAATACAATGTTACAGTAGCCAGAATGAATCTTTCCAATGTTTCACTACCTATATTGTATTTAGTGAAGCATAGCTATAGCCTTGCTCCTTCTAGGCCTGAGCTACAGTGTAATGTGCTTAAAAAGTTAATATTCTTTCCAACACTTAATTCCACAAAGATGATGAAACAACTACATGCACTCAATTTCACATTAGATTGTCGGTATAGCCTTGCTCCTTCTAGGCCTGAGCTACAGTGTAATGTGCTTAAAAAGTTAATATTCTTTCCAACACTTAATTCCACAAAGATGATGAAACAACTACATGCACTCAATTTCACATTAGATTGTCGGCATAATAATGACCTGACTGCTTTTTTAGAGTACTTGAGCGAACGTCCCGTATTGTCTGGAATAAGGAAATCAGTGATTCTTGACCAAGTTGTTGACAGAGCATACATACGCATCATAGCGTGCCTTGACTTCTAATTAAAACAGGTGCTATCATGAACCTAGTGGGTAGCATTGCTGAAACATGCATGACATCAAGAACACAAAAAATGTGTTACTAAAAGGTCCAGAACTGAAAAAAAAGTTCCCTGGGTGGGGATTGAACCTACAGCTGAGTGGTTAACCGCCATTTGTCTACTTGGTTTTGACAGGAATGTACCACAACTCTTCTCTGCTTCTTTATACCCCATTGGCTTCAACGCATTGCAAAGAACTAACTGAATAGTGTTGTTTTAGTACAGCAAATTCAATTTAGTTTAGTTCTAGTTCTAGTGCTCATAGTCCCCTACAGTTTTAGTTAGTTTTAGTTCTAATACCCCAATTCCACCATAATTTTAGTTAGTTTTAGTTCTAGT
Source organism: Dysidea avara (assembly GCF_963678975.1). Classification (NCBI taxonomy): domain Eukaryota; kingdom Metazoa; phylum Porifera; class Demospongiae; order Dictyoceratida; family Dysideidae; genus Dysidea; species Dysidea avara. The sequence goes on from NC_089286.1 coordinate 2,073,408, forward strand.
ATCTCAATTCTACCATAGTTTTAGTTAGTATTAGTTCTGGTACCCCATATTTCTGTAATTTTAGCTGGTATTTTAGTTAGTGTTAGTTTTAGTGTTAGATATCTTCACATAATATACTAACCTTGGTAGCATGCCCTAGACTTCCAGAAACTTTAGATTTGGTGTTTTGATAGATTTTTCCCATTTTCTATCGATGAGGCAAACTGTACTGAGAATCCAATTCTTCAATTAATGCACAAAATTCACTGTTATCTACTAAATTCAGTGGTACATTGTTAGCACCTATAAAGGTTGTAAGATGAAATGTATAATAGCCTTATGTTTATTGCTGTTAGGGTTGCACAATTTAGATCCTAAACTATGTATTGGCAAGGAAGACTGTTTCAACTGGCTAGAAGAACCTCTCCTTTCTTTTTCCTTTGTCTTTTCAATTTCAGCTGCTTCAAAATATTTATAAGTGTCAGTATGGCATGTCTTCAAATGCTTCTTCAAGTTTATAGAATATTGTCCTTTAAATTCTTTTTATATCACAAATTAAACCATCAGTACTTTTCACAGTACACACACTTTTGTCCTTGATCTTATCGTACCTGAAGTAGTTCCACACTCCACTTGACTTAGGCCTTTCACCTGGTTCAGCACAACTTCCACTTGCCATTGTGCACAAATGAACAAAAGCTCTAGTAGAATTGTGCTTAAATAACCTAAATCAGCAGAATTAATGCTGAATAAAAATGTTTTATGGTAGTATTTCCAGGCATCACCATCTTCAAAGGATAGTGTTAAGTGGTTATAGTGTACAATACCCTTTTATGTAGGATTGCTTGAGAAAACTTCTAGTTCTTGTCCTAAAAGTTTTGGTTTAGTTCTAGTTTTTGAACCAAAAGTTGAAAGAATTTTAGTGTAGTTTTAGTTTTTGAACCAAAATTTGAATGAATTTTAGTTTAGTTTTAGTTTTAGAACTAAAATAGATCACAATTTTAGTTTAGTTCTAGTGTACTAGAACTAGAATTAAATTGCTGTACTAAAAGTAGATTTAGTTCTAGTTCCTTAGAACTAAAACAACACTATAACTGAAGCAGATATCGATTAACAGTTACAATATTCGAGTTCCAAGATGACATGCATTTAAATTCGCTCAAGTCCCGTCTTGATGCATGCTTGGAATGCCAGGTAGCAATGTTTTCAAAGCTGACTTTAAAAAAAAAGTGTATACCAAAAGGTATGGACCTGGATTTGAACCCTCGACCTCATGCATGCTAGTTAAGCACTCTACCAATCAAACCATCTGTTCTGTGGTTTTCAGTGGAATGTTGCTAAGTTTTCTCCACTTCTTTGTCTTCAACCTGCTCCAGAGCACACACTGAAGCACACGTTTATTCACGGTGACAAACTTTAAGTAGCCAGATGGTGAGCGTTAGATGTTGGGCACTTGATGTGTTGGTGGCGGCAGTCCCAGGCAAATTATTCGTGTGACTGACAGACAGATGGACAGCATTTCAGCTAGATTATCTATGACATTACTATGGTAATCCCAATGAAGCCTTCTTGTTTAATTTTTCTCTATATGCATTTAAACATGCACTTAAAATTCATAATATTTATATATGGTACATTCCCTTTTCCAATTTCAACTGTCTTTGGAAATAGTAGTGTAGGCCAGCATGAGGGTGCCAATATGTTATACATTGCATCATTGTTCATTGTACACTGATAGCTACAAGAAAATGTATACTTACTCTTTGGTCTCTGTCTGACTGCAAAGGTTTAAATGCTCTCTCAGCAAGTGCATAGGTACCTGTTTCCTGCAATAGTTGCAGGTTTCCTTGGGTGCACTTTCCTAATACAAAATTATTCCTCTAATGTCAACCAATCTATTAACATGATACTATTTTGTTTTTTTCAAGAAAACCTCTACCTTCAGGCAACCAGTTAATAATATACTACATTTAAAATACCAATTTTTGTGATATACCAGTGTAGGGATTTCCCCATGGGGCTATTTTGTAATGCCTGCTATCAGTAACTTTCTTATTGTTTGTATTACTAATAATAGCTATAATTATTATGTTTTGGTGACTGTTATATTAGAATATTACAAATATGTGCACGAAAGTTCAAGTTCGACTGACCTACACAAAATTTCAAGAGGCATGGTTTTCTGTATTTTCCTTTTACGGTCTGCAAAGAGGTGGGGCCAAATTTGGTATACATGATAGTGCTACATAGCACGACTTAATGAAGAGCCATGCCTCACTTTTCATTGTGCTCCTGGTTGGTTATTAAGATTTATAAGTTACAGCTAAACATACTTATTCAGTTATATAGCACTGCAGACACCTGAAGATGAGCAGCATCGTAAAGATAAAGGGAATAGCAAGGTGCAGAGGGCAGACACTCATCGGAATCCCAAAAGGCACACTCCACTGATAAGTTTTGTTATTGTGCAAAATATGGTGGCTGTCTGCTGTGCCATCTAGCCTTTCAAATGTAATCAGGCAGGCAGACGAAATTTTAGGTCTTGATGATTTTTGGTAAAAAATGCTATATCTGGCTTTGGTAATGCTATGACTATTCTGCAAAGGCACCTTTTGTCGCTAAGGATGTTTATAAGATGGTTTTTAATAGGAGCAGTCATTCTGGGGGCATGCACCATTTTCAGGGGGGAGGAATCCTTACTACTGTTTGTTTCTTCACAATTATAGGAGGATACTAACAACCATAATAATAAAGTTAGATTGGATAAGCTGTTATTTAGTTTAGTATTGGTACAATGGACTTTCAGTTATCTTTCACACCGAAGCAACAAATATTGTTTGTGCTCAAACTCTCTCCTTTTTTCTTGTTTAATAAACAAGGGTATAGACACTCCTTGGCCAATGATATTTCAAACTATTATATGAAACTGTGTATCCTGCAGGCGGAGGTGGAATTACAAGCTCTTTGGAATTTCCTTCACAGCTTCTTAGCAGCTCAAAACCACCCCCACTTCTGAGTTTTGGGTATGCACAAACAATGTCTTCATAAAAATCTGAACTATCACCATGTAAATAAAGTGACAGCTGTTGTAGACCAAGTCCTGCTCAGATCAACTCTGCCTTGTCCATGTTATTGGGAACTTTGCAAGCTGTGGTGGAGGCAAGACAGACAAAGTCATTTTGCCATTTTGCTAATTTCTTTTTCTTTGCTGGCTTTCCTGGATGGAATGTTGGACGGAAAACACGAGGTCTAAAATTGCTTTGTCTTTGAGAGAAAGTAGAAGTCTCCTGTTGTCTTGAAGGAGGGGGTACTAATGAATAGTGCAAACTAGCTTGTGAGGGCATAGGTGCACCACTGCTCGTAGCTGTATTGTGAGAACTAGTAGCAGGACTACGAGTGGCATTGTAACTGTCCAAGTGGCGGACTGCTTGAGATAGGAGTTCTCTTGTCCTAGTTATGTCTCCGTTAATGTGTGACATCATTCAGTGGAACTACAGAAAAATAATAGGTAAATGTCAGTTGGCAGCATACATAAAATCTCCTTCTTGCCCATACAAAATTGCTATACCAAGCATAATGTTGTGTGTAATGCACCACTCAATGTATTGTCCCTATATCACGCGCTATCTATCCAAGTGCATGGGGCTGAGGTGGTGCCTAGCATTTAACATGAAATCACCTGAGGATGGGGGATGATATTGTGAACATTGAGAAGTGAATAAGCGCTAGCGAAGCTCATTGGTATAAGGGAGACAATTTAAGGTTGCAACATGGTTAGGGCGCAAACCTCGGCTTCCACGTGGACGTTGCCATGGCGAGCTGATTGTGGTTTAAAAGCAAAGTGTTATGCACCAGTTAGCCTTGTGCGACATAATTACCGTACGTACTTAACACAAGGCAATCTCGTAAACTCACAAAAAAGACCAAGGAGCCGTAAAAGAACGCAGTATTTCTCTCGGTATTTCTTGATCACCTCATCGATCACACACACGTTGACGCACACGTGGCCAGACAATTAACCATCACGTGATCAGACAACTTACCATCACGTGATTAGTTCTACCAACAAAGGCCAACTACTGTAGCATTTGTCTAGCCCGAGCCCAGTAGCTTTGGTAGTCATATAGGAGATTGTGCACTCGTATGGATTTGGTAAAATAAAATTATTTCCATTCACAAATATAATACATGAAAATTTTTTATCATTACAAAAATCACTGATTGCAAATATATATATATGAAATAATTATGACACTATAATAAAATTTAACATAATATTAAAAAATATTTATAAAACAATTATGACACTAAAATACCACCATAAAATAGTTCAGTTGCATGTAATATGTAACTAGTTACTTTCAGTGTTGGGAGTAACGCGCTACTTATGTAACGCATTACGTAATATTATTACTTTTGTGGTAACAAAGTAATATAACGAAATACGCTATAAAAACAGGTAATATAACTCAAGTTACTTTACTTGCAAATGTAACGCGTTACCTAAGTAATATAGTTACTGTAATGAATCTAATATTACGTAATATTATTACTAAAAGTAACGAAGTTACTAATCTCGTTAGTAACCTGCTGAGTAACGCCTTGCCACAACGAAGTAATGAAGCCTACTAAGTGAGGCTTATTCACCAGCTACTTACTTATATCAAGACTTGCACATTGTCCAACAACGCAATCGTGTCACGTGATAAGGTGGTAGTTTCACACGTGACAGCTTAAGGCTATGGGCACAAAGTAATATAATATGTAATATTATTACAGTTACTTTATTTTATGGGTAATATGTAACTGTAACTAAATAGTTCAGCTGCAAGTAATATGTAATATGTAACTAGTTACTTTTAAAAAGTAACTTGCCCAACACTGGTTACTTTTACGAAGTAACTTGCCCAACACTGCTGTTCTATTAGCTGGCTGCTCTATTAGGGTGTCCCAGTTTCTTGGCCCCCAATTTCCACCACCCATGTTTTATATTGTGAACTCTATATAGGAATATTAATTATATATGTATATAATTGTAGCACTTGCCATATACACCCGAAGTTCTTCAGCCTATGAAGCATTAAAGAGTTTTAATATTCTTCAATTGCCTTCACGGAGTACCCTTCAAGCTTACACCGGATGGTTTTTGCATGAAGCTGGAGCTTCATGGGACTGTATTTCCCAGCAAGTAGAGATGTTAGAGAAATTTGTTACAGAATGTAAGCAATCTGGGAAACAGTTGCCTTGTGCTGATGGTGTCTTAATCTTTGACGAGGTCAAGGTGATATCTCGACTGATGTGGAACTCAAGGAAACTAAGGCTTACCAACAGATGTATTAATCAAATTCATAAAATTCAGTTGCTTCCTAGAAAATCACCAATGACATCGTCAATACCAGCTACATCCAGGTCAGCCCCATATTCTACATCAGTCACATCCTCTACATCAGCCATGTCTTCTACAGGAAATTGCATTGTCTTTGCAACTACCAGCCATGCACGTGTTTTGAATAATAAAATGCATACAATACCGTAGCTAGCCGGGTAATTTACTCAGTAACGATCTTGATGACGACTTACGAACGACACCAAACAAAACCTTACAGTCACGATTTATGGTTCAGGGTAATGTGGCAAGTTGAAGGTTTACAATATACGCATAATAGAGTGGCCAAAAATTTGGGAATTGACAAATCAACAGTTAGCAGAATAGCAGGTTTGTTTCAAACCACCGGTTCTATGTCTAGTAAGCAATACCCAAAGGAGAAGGCATTTAGAAAGCTAACTGCTTAGCAGTGTAACTTTGTTGTGGAGAGCCCTGGGACTCAACTTACAGAAGTACAGAAGTTGCTTTCACAACAACTGCTGTTCAGTATTGATGTCTCTACAATCTGCAGGTTTTTACTCAAAATCAAATTCACTTACCAAAAGCTGAGTTTAGTAGCAACACAGAGGTCTGCATTTCTCCGACAAAAGTTTATGTTAGATGTGTCAGAGTACAAACAGGAAATGCTTGTGTTTATTGATGAGACCGGAACTGACAGCCGAAAAGCACTGAGAAGCCATGGTTACAGCCTGCATGGAGTTCCTTCCAGCAAAGTACCCCAGGCAAAATATTCAATGTACCAAGATTTGTCTGAAAGTTCTTGCAAGAATAGTAGTAGTATTTCATCAAGATCTTGCACAGTCTTGCAGGAATGTACCTGTGATATGATTTCCTGCAAGAATATAATACTTAAACAGAAGTCTTGCTAGAAAATATTACTTATGTATATCTCTTGCAAGAAAATATGTAAGACTATGTTGTACGTAATAATGTTGATCAAAAATTTGTTTTCTTGCAAGAATCCTTCTCATTGAATTATCAATATGTCCAACTAGTTATAGCCAGCTGATTATACATAAAATGTATGTGTTATATAGCTAAACTCTCTATATCAATTTCAAGTATTTCTGAGAGGCAAAGGTTAGCCATTGCTATAAAATTTGTGCAACAAAAATTATATGGGTAATATAATACTAAACGTGTAATATGTGCTGAAAATTTCACGGCAAAGCAATAATTCAATACAAAGTTATGACGCATCAAACAGTCAGAGGATCTTTACCGCGACAGATTTAAAGTAATGTCATCTGCATACTGGAGAAGTACTCCATCAGAAACAGTTGAAGGTAGAGTATTAATGTATATCAAGAACAGCAATGGTCCCAAAGCACTGCCCTGAGGGATACCACCGTACATCATCTTCCAGGAAGAAAACTTCCCTTGACATTTAACACGGTGAAATCCATTAGCAAATAGTTCTTAAACCAACTCAATGTAGTATTTGACACACCCAACTCAGAAGCAATATACAATGGTCCAGTGAGTCAAACACTTTCTTCAAGTCTAAAAAGGCAGCACAAACTGAGTCAATTGAATTAGAAATACTATCTCCTCAGCAGACCTTCCAAACCTGTATGCCGCCTGATGGACAATTCAGTAGCTACCAACTTCTCCAAAACCTTCACAACTACTGAAACAACTGTTATTGGCCTGTAATTAGTAGCATCATCTGTAGAGCCACCCTTATGTACTGGAGTGATATGAGACTTCTTCCACTCCAGTGGAATGACACCTGTCTGAAGTGATCCATTATACAATGCAGTAAGTGGCTCAACTATCTCATTAGATATCTCCTTTAAAAAACGTGCAGACAAGCCACCAGGACCAGTGGCCTTAGTGGTATCTAATGATGACAAATAGGCCAAACAGTGAAACAGAATCTCTGGGAAAACAAACTGGCTAAAAACATCTGCTGTGGACTGAGATGGTAAATCATATTCACCAGCACTTCTGTGCTGCTTAGTAACAGCAACATTCTGAAAGTGACTTTCAATGTATATCAAGATTATGCTCTAGAGTTGGTTGAATTATTAGAGTATATCAGTCCTTCCTTGCACTATACTAGAGTAAATGACTGCTCTATTAGAGTATCTCGATATTATTTCCATGAAGTGTGATAATTATATATACAGTAACTATATTGAAGTATCATAATAGTGTACAAAAATATGTCAGCTGTTTGTTGACAAATCAATACTATTTACAGGTATTTGCAGCTAGAACTACCAAGATTACAACACAACTTCCTAATTTGGTTACTAAAAATAACCATCCCGTGGTCTTCTTCAAAGGCTAGGTAATCTTTAAATAATATTTCTTTTGTTTGTTCTGTAATGCAATCATCAAAGCTTCTGTCAGGCCCTTTTCCGACAACTTTTAGGCTTGTTACAAAAGCAAGGTGATGGTTTCCAACATAGATAAATGTTTCTATTAGTTTGTAGTTCACTGTACCATCATTTTCAAAAGAAATTGTGTAGTTATTTCGCTTCTTGTCACTACCATAACATCTTGTGCGTATTTTTCTGTTGTTTACAATGCATCTGTTACAGCTTCTTGCTTCAGGATTGAAATTTCTTCAAAATTGTTCTTCATGAGGTAGTTTATATTGTCGTTTTCTGTAGATGTTAGGGAGACAGCACTTCCCTTTTCCAAGAAATGATGACGATCCATATTCTGCAGGTTACAGAGCATTCGGAGATCTATTATATGTGACCCAGTCTGACAAAACTGGGCTTATCGCCCAAATTTCACAAACCAGTTTTTTCACTTAATACTATTTAACACAGTGTATAGTACCTGCGTGCAAAGCTTCAGCATCATCCTGCATCCCATTCTCTTGTAATTCACCGAACAAGAAATTGCCCGTTTCTTGCAAACATTGAAAACATTAATCTTTACTAATTTCCATTTACTATCGAATACCTCACGTTGACAAATTGAGACAATTCTTGAGTTCCGTTTATTAGTTAAACTCCAATAATTTATCAAGTTCGTGCAGTGAATATGATAATGGTGGTGGAGGCTGGAACAAGTCTTGTTCAGTGAAGACTGCCTTGAGTGTGTCTCTGCTAGATTTACAGGCATTCCGATACAAAGACCTCTCCATTGTTACTGTCTCGAGGTGGACCTTGGCTTCATCAATGATCTGAGAATAGATGATCATTAATTAAGTAGGAAATTGATCTTGTGTGTGTATGTGTGATGTGCATATGTACCTTCTCTTTTTGACGGTCTGAACTGTTTGCCATCTTCATTATTGCGATGCTGTTTTGCTGGCAGGTCCAACAGAGATCACTGCACGGCTTCCCAATTACAATGTATGGGAGTTGGAACTTCCAATACCTACAGAATGTTCAATAGGATACTGGTTGCATAATATCCGAAGCTCTGGTAGTCTCGCAGCAGTTGATGTAGCAGTCCCAAATTTTCTGAAAACAATAGAATGTAAGCAGTATACAATCAAGACTAAGGAGCCTATAAGCTATATGGTTTGTGTGTGTGTGAGTGAGTGAGAGAGAAGATACAAATTGTACAACTTGCTTAACAAATACATGGTGTGGCAATAGTATAACTGGCTAAAAGTTCGTGAATTTTAATAGGTATACTCAGAGAAAAAATTGTTTGTTCAGCAAGCTAGTATTGTAACAGAAGCAATTTTATGTAAACTATTTTATTATTTTACATGGGAATACCTTCCACCCAGGGAGAAGAATAGCGTGCTGCTCAGCATAATTCTGGATGAATTGAAGTATCCCCAGAATCCTTGTAAAACTAAGGGCATGCTTTGGCTGCTTGCCAGTGTTGCCATGCTCTCTCGGGGTTATTCCGTCTTCAAGAAAATGATCCTTGATGGCATGGAGTTTGTGATGGCTGACCCCATGTAAAAAGGTAAACATGTCCCTGCATACATTGTACCCTTTGTGTGCATAATCAATGCTGGTCCGTTGCCATTTTGCAGGCTTGTGCCCACTCCGGATTCCAACGTCATCATCAACGCAGATATTACTAGCCACACACCCCAACAATACCATGTCTAGCTGATCCCTGGACAAGAAGAAGCACTTTGCTCTGGTATCGTTTATGTAGTCCTCTGAAAACAAGCTACTACATGGTTGTCCATCGGCTATTTTACACCCACAAGTTTTAAGTATGAGGACACTTGGATGACTCTGATGCCTGTTCAGTTTCCCATTTCTTCCGTCTAGTGAGAAACACCTTGTGGATTGCTGACTGCCTTGGTGTGGGCTCAGTGGATGAGCATGCAGTAGATGTTTGTGGATTACACACAGCGTCCAAGGATGCAATGGTGGGTGCCTGAAGTGTTAGCTCGATGTCATTAAATGGATCCGGCAATGATGGTACTTCTACAAGAGGTGTAAAAATTTGTTATGACATTTTGTGTTAACATGCACAGAGAAACAGTATACCTTCATCAGGAATGTCACCACTGTCATCGGCATCACCAAGAAACTGCTGGAGCATTGTCTGTCATTCAGAAAAAAAAATCATTTCATTGAATAAAATATCAGTATTGTAGTGTACCTCCATTTGTAATCCCACAATCTGTTGTGACAAATCGGACGATTTGTTGAGCTCCGCATTTCATATACAGCAAGAAGCTACAGAGGTGGAGAGAAAGCTTAATAACTCGACTAAAGAATGGTGGATAGTGCTGAAACTTTGTAAGGCAACGGAGGAAAGGTATGTCTTTATGTTTATGTAATAATCTCAGTTTGTCCCAAAATTTGTTTTAACCGTAGTGAAAACTTATTGTTTCAACGATAAGCCCGGTTTTGTCAGACCGGGTCACATATATATAATGGTAAGTTTGCAATGCTAGAGATTCTCACACAACACTCTTTATGCACATTTGTATGGGACAAAGTTTATATTATATTGTGCTGGAGTATATAGGAAAAAAAAAAGTGGAGTATATGGGATTTATTACTCACCCAAAACAACCTAAATAGTGTCTCTTGTCAATAGGTGGCACAAGCAGAAATTGCATACAAATGTATCTGACTTTCAAATGCAAATGCAGAATGGGTCCACAATGGATCAAAACAACGAACATAGAATCCAAGATGCAACAGCAGATGGATGTTTATTGCACAGTTAGAGACCAAGGAAATACAGTGTATTCAAAATGTTGTAGTTGTGTATCTATCCCTACCATAGTATTGCACCATCAATTCACAAAACTTCATCAGTTTTTTCAGCCAAACTCATACAAGTCTGTGATATCTCAACAGCAAGCAATGTCCTCATAGCTTTGATTATCAGTAATGCATGAATGTAGTATTTGTCCCCAAGTATGCCATAAAGTGTTGCAGGCAAATAAAAGAACATGAATGACTTCCACTCACTAGCTATAAAATATATTATAAGTATTATTAATATGACTGCTAGCTGCACTGGAGGAAATATGCACTATTAATCATATAATTTATAATTTTATTCTGTACAGGTGATTTGTTTGCAACTGAGCTCTTTAGAATTGCTTAAATGGTGTTTTTCGTGTGGCAACATGGTCAAGTTGATTGCACATCAGTCATGTAGCTAAGTGAAGTAGAAAATTGACCAGTGTTCATGTAGTGTGACAATGGTAACACAATTTGCTATTACAATTGTTTGTGCACACTGTACATCTTTTGTTGTTGCCTCATGTTTTCACCGCATATTTTAGGCTAATGGACATTCACAGACTCGATTTTGCTGAAGAGGCAGCTCCTGCACAGTGACAATATGCCTGGAGCATTGGGTAAAATACTATGGTAAGTGATAATATGTTGTAAGCACATAATGTGTACATAACAAACTGTATAGATTGGTTGCATACTGTCTAGTTACAATCATGCAGAGATTGAAGTTGTTCCCATTTAAACAAAACTTCCCTAGCACTTCGTGAAATTTGTGCTTCCTTTACAAAGTCTCTGCATTCATTGATGGTTGGACAGTCTGCGGTAAGTGGCCACTTGTCTGTGATCAAGCGCTTCTCCTCCTGGCTCCACCTCCTTCGCAGTGATAGAGAGTAGATGCATGTGCTTCAGAAGCATCTGAGGTGTTCGTAAGTTCATAGTACTTAGTACTTAGCACTTGTTTGCATCGAATGGCTTAAATGTTTTGTTGCATTTGCATGTTTCTTTGCATCCAAGTCTCTTCTAGCATCTGACGATACCAGGATACTGTACAGTCCTGATACAGGTGGCATCATGTTGTCTGAGCCCAGTGCCTCTTTTATATGCCTGTACACTTGTGTGTACATCTTTCCGCTATGTTTCAAAAAAAAGTAATTCTTGTTTATTTCCTCAGCTGGTACTATTTGTGTCCTTATATTGTCATGGTAGTATTGTAGCATGTCTTCCACATCTTCGGTAATTACTAACTGTGCCAGTGTTTGTGTCTTATGACGCACACATGGGATCACCACCAATCCGTTATCACCTTCTTCCCGCATGTTAAACCCTTCAACAGTCAGGTTCGTGGCGATACTGGATCGTTGTCCATTCTGTACACAAGAGCAGCTGCTGCATATGCAGTGACAATGTCGATCGCTTTCTTGCCTGGCTCATTAAGACTGGACATCTCATCAAAAGCTACGGACAGTTTTTCCTTCACCTGCAAAGTTGTATTTCAGTGTTATTGCTAATACGATTTGGATTGTATAGCATACCGTATCATTTTCCATAAATTCGTTAGGGTCTTGAATTGTGTGTAATATTTGTTGTACATATACTCCGCGTTCTTGTCTTTGATAACTAATTCCCTTTCCCAGTCCATGACACCATTCCTCCAATTCATCTATAATCCGTTTTCCCTTATAGTACAGCTCCTGGTTGTCAATTGTTCTGATAATGTACTTGACTGCCAACAGTATTTGTCTCAACTTTTCTTTAGGGTTAGGGTTAGAGGTAAAATACATAAGTTAGTATAAGACTACAACTGTAACATTAGTTATACTTACCCTTCGAATGGCTTGTTGTATTGTTACACCTGGGGGACCCTTCTAATGGTGAAATGATTATTAAAGATATTTATGCAGCCACATATGTACACGTTTAGGAGCATTCTGTCGCCCAATGTCCAGGTACTCTTGTCTTTGCTTAGGGGTTAATTCTTTGTACACTCCTCTTAAATGATCTGCAAGCTTTTTAACATCCTTAGTATTGCAACCAGGTACGTAGCAGCTCATCATTTTACGATTGGGTGGTGGTCTCTTCTTTGACTTTGAAACAGGGGACCTAGATCTACATGTGAATGACAGTATGGTACATTTGCAAGTACATGAAAATAATACCGTGCTCATGGTGGATTTAGTTTTTGTAGTGTTGTTCCAACCTTTTTTGCATCTGTCCCAATCCAAGGGAAGTCTGGGTTGTTCTTTAACCCATAGTGAAAAAAAGTTCTTTCCAATATTTGATGTCCTTCTTAGCCACGAAGCCAATTTTAAGTTGTGAGTTAGGTGGCTTGCCTCTCATAACTGGGGGCATCTTGACTAAGTTGTAATTTTTGCTGGCATTGTTTATATACCTCCCTGGGTCATTAATAGAAGCTGCAGCATCAATAACATGTTACGTTTTTGTACGTTGCATCTAGACAGTAACAACCCAGACCCAGGGTGGCATTGTGTAGATCTCCCCAGTCCTCAGCCATCTTCTAGCGAACAACACCTCCGATATTCACAGACAAAACCTCCAGCATTAAATGATTTTGTTGCAAAGGAAGATCGTCCTCTCCCTTCAACCTCCCTCACAATGATATTTTTCCTGGAGTATTGCGCCCCTTTTAGTAGCCCCCATAGGTACCTCCTTGGGTGTGGCAAGGGGATGGACTGCTGTCCCCAAATCCTTCATTTTCCTGGCCTATAAATGAAATATGGTGACAGAGTCTTATGTATGCTGTAGAGTTATGCTAACTTGATCTTTCCATAGTGGATGTGTGGTGTTGGTCCCCTGAAGGTGTATCTATGGCTACAATATGTCATGCACATTTATGGTAAGTTCAGCACTCTAATGATATACCTTTAGTGATTAGGTGCACAACAGATACTGGTTTTTTTTCCGTATCCACTAGGTTCTGACAAATCGTCATGCATGCAGAGATCTGCTGTAGTTTGAAAAAACACAGCACTAACATTGGAGGAGCATCCCACTGCTGAAATGAAATATGTAAGTATACAATATTCTCATGTGCATAGTTAGCAGCGTACCTGTAACCTTTGCAGGTGCCAATACCTTTGGTACTGTAAAATAACTAAGCAAACTAGATTGCCTCTTGGTGGTCTATAGGATCATACAATTATGTATATTTTTGTTACATTGTTTGTCTATTTCCTACAGGATCTGGCTGCCCAGTTCCTTCCTGGCTGCTGAATGGTACTGCTCATTTCACTCAGGCTAGAGTTGAGACAAGAATCATTATTAAATAATTGTAGAATTTATTTAACTATTAATTATATCCAGCGATATGCCTGCTAACACCTCGTAATAGGAAATAATTAATAATAGGCTGACCACCGCAGGTGGTGCGTACAAAATAGCTTACCACAACGATAATGACTTTGCGGTTAGTAGCTAGGGGCAAATTAGCTGGGCTGTCGTGAAATTCCTACTTCAGCGCTGCAGGCACAGCTATGGCTAAAGCTTAGACGATTCGGCTAAAGAGCAGAGCTCAGAGATCATCAAAACATTTTTTTAATACGACCCCGAGTATGTTCTATTAACCCTAGGTAAGCTAGTATGTAGATTTTGCTGCTAATATATGCCGAAAATATATATGATATTTTAAAGGTTATTGATTTTATGGTCTAATCCTGAACTCAGAGGAGGGCGGAAGCGGTACACGTGATGCACATAGAACAATACAAATTTTTATATCAAAAGCCGTGTGGCACACAAATAGTGCCAATAAATAATTTGATTTATATTTACTGTATACCTGCAGCGATCATCAGCGATCACGATCGTTTTCGCACACATACAGCATCCAAGTATTTGGTAGATCACGTGGGTTCCACGCTATGGCGGAAGACGATTGCGCAAGATCTCCTCGGAGATCTCCAATGAGTTTTCAAGCGTTCTCGAAGTTCCCCGACACTTTGTACACCATACAGAGATGAAAAGAGTCGAAAGAGGGTTCCTTTACGCGAACAGAAACAGATGTCTGATGGCATGTTGCACGTGCCTGCAAGACAAGTGGCGCTTTTCACCAGCCAATCTCACTCAAACGGCCATTTACCCCTAGAGCTACCCCCGAAGCCATCACTGACTGCTGATGACGGATCTGAGGAAGGAGCCAGTACTTCGAAATACTCTAGCAATGCTCTTATGGTAAATATTGAACTTTCCTGATATAAGGACATAAGATCCATGATCTGTCAATATATAAATATTAGTTTATATCGATTTTTTAAACTTACAGGAGGACAAATGGACCAATGAAGAATTGAGTGCCTTGGTTGACTTTATTCTTTTCCACACACCCGGAGAGAAATGGCCAGCTCACAATCATTCAGAATTTTGGACAAGTGCAAGTAACTTTATTCAATGCAGAATGAAACCAAATGTTAACAGAAGTGGTATGTGCATTATATGTAAATTGTATGCTTGTTTGATTGTTTATGCTTATAGCTAATGCCTGTCATAGCAAAGTAACCCGGTGGCTGTCCAAGAGGTATAAATATTATGTTGAGTTTAGACTTTTATGTACACACGCAGGTACAAAACCCCAAAGGAAGCAGAAGCCTTTTATAAAAAGGATGACCAGCTACCTCGAGTGCCTGTGCTGTCTTCCACTGCAGATCAAATGAAAACTTCTAGTGCACAAACGAACCAAGTTGATGGTTGCTTAATTATGGAAATGCTGAATCAATTACCTGAAGAGTCTCGCTTACCACTATTGTCTGAGCTATTTTCCTTGTGTGTTTCAATGCTATTCAAGCTCTCGGTACCTGATGACTTTTTGTGCCTAGCGGCAAGTGATATGGTTCAGTTATCAAGTGGTGGGCGTACAAATGTTTTATATAATCTTGCAAAAGGTATGGGTAATTTGAGACCTGATAAGAGTGAACCACGATTTCCGATCAACAAAATGCCTATGGGGCTGGTAGAATACACTGCATTGTTTTTTGCTTTTGATAATTTACAGCAGGTAAAGCAAATGATAGCAGTATGTTGTTTAATGGTTTGTTTAGATATCTTGTCCATTGGATTATCGCCAGTGGCTACTGACAATGTATTGCAATTTCGGAGAGAAATGGGTGAAGCTACATCGTGGACCTATGTGGTGTGTTGCTAGTTCAGTTGAAGACCCATGTTCCAGTACAGCGCAGAACCAAAATACCATGAAGGTATGTCGTATTTGTGTTCCATAAAGCATGTGATTTGTTTATAATTTATAGGCTCTTGTAAATATACCTGCTATTTCTGAGAGGTCCATTAGAAGTACTATATCATCATGTACAACGACATTAGATTCCCAAGTGCAGGTACCAATGCTGGAATTTTTATGTGATATCGTTAATATATTGTTTCCTTATAGGGTAATGTACTTGATGAAGCAGCTAAGCAGAACCCTGATGCTTGGTGGTGGGTAAAAACGGATGGTTGTGACATCATCAAGGGTTTAAAGGAATCATCCAGACTTGAGTGGAGTGGAGATGTTGACTTGGGTGATGGATTTCTCCAGGATAAATATTCTAACTATAAGGAACGTCTGAAGGCAGCTGAAAAAGCTGGCTTGTGTGCTGAAAATGTGGTACAAGATTTAAGTGGTACTTTGAATGCTATTAGCAAGGATTTAGAGTTTCTACAAGCAGGTGAGTATATGTTATCAATTATTTGGTATGTACTGATTTCTAATTAATCATTATTTGTATATTTAATTAGAGCTAATCAAGTTTAACAACGATTACTCAGAGAAGCTACAAGGTGGTATGCAACGAGAGAAAGATTTGATTGTGTTGGCCTGGAAGGTTAAAGAATTAACTGAATTGAATGAGAATGGTAGAGAACTACATCGAAGTGCTGGTTGCTTGTTAAGGAAAAATGAAGGGCATGATGTGGAACTAGAAGATAATGTTCCATCTCAATTAAACAAACTCCGTCAGAAATTAGTCAACTTTATTAAGGGTGTGACACATCATCAGCGGACTCCAGCTACGCATGTATTAGTATTTATGATTAGCACAGAAGACCGAAGGAGAAAGCCTTATGCCCTGCCTGTCCAGTGCATTCCATATAAAGGGTTGACAGATGCAAAGATCCGCGAATTGGCCAACAAATTAATTGTCGAAATGTCTAAATGAAAAATGAATGTCGCAGGTGGGTATAATTTTATTGTGGCTAATCGTGTATTATGCAGCATGTGATGTGTTGTACAGGGTTCACTACAGATGGGGAGTGGAACTCACTTCGGACTAAAGGGAACACAAGACCAATATCTATATTTCAAATTCGCGCTGATGCAAGAGCAAAATTGGCTCGTACAGGAATCACCAAAATGATTAAACATGATTACAATTAAGGGTAAGTATGAATATTTACCCTACAATTGTACATGTGGGGGGATACAGAAGATGGGTGTGTCAATGCTGTTCAGCCAAATCATGCCATCACTACTGAATTATTAGGCGAAATCAAGATTTGGTATAGCGAAGGTGCTACTACAGATGATGTCATTGAAAGACTCAGACTACGAACAGTTCCCAGTGGCTATGCTATTCACAGCTGGACTGAAGGCAAGGCTATTGACAAAAGAAGTTTCATGTGTCCAATTCTGCATTATAGGAAAAACTGAAACCAGGGTTGAGAAACTCCAATCGATACTGGTACAATTGGAATATGCACACCAAATACATCGATTTAGCTCGAACGGTATTCCTTTTAACAAACACTTGTATGTGCCAGAAATTCATCCCATAACTAAAGTTGAATTTTGTGAGCGTGAAGATGAAGCCCATGTTTTTAAGGTTTGTGTGTACATACTTTTTTAAAACTGCCAGACATTTTTTTCTCAGCGGATTGGTCACAGTTTAAGACAAGGAGGTCCACGTCATATCTGCCTAGAAAGGTTTGAGGAAGCTGTGCATGACACTTCAGCTGGGCTTACATATTCCGCTTTCTCTGGTGTCCGTAAGCAAAGTGTCGAGGATGTTGAACGGCTATTTGGTCAGAGTGTGATAGCCTGGATGTAAGAGAAGGGGTACCATAGTGAGGCAGAATACCTCCAGTACATACGCAACTGGAGACGTGCCTCTGATGAGAGAGGTCTGACAGATGATGAAAGGAGCAAATTTAATAAGGAGCTGCTGGATTATATTTTGGATGACCTAATGCCATGGCATAGGGATGGTTTGCAAGATTTGAGCTTGCTTGAAGTCAACCGGTATGCATTATTGTTATTTCTCATTACAGTCTTTAAATGTATACTATATTGCTCTGTTTACAGGAGTATTAATGGAGTTAGGGGGTTCAGTAGGGAGACACTGATAGCTCTAGCAGCTAACATCGAATCAAGAGAGTGGAGAAGAAAATATAACCATGAATGCAATATCCCTGTCGAACACCCTCGGGCCAGTTCGACCGGTGATGTGGAATGTTTTTTTAGTGTCCTCCGTGATACTGTGGGGAAGGATTTTACTTTGAAGCAGGTATGTAAAATGTTATTGTATTAGTTATATTAGATTGACTACTGTTGAAGGTTTATTAAGGGTGGAGAAAAGTTACAGAAGAATTTCTTAAAAGAATGGACCCTGAACTGCCCTTCTACTACCACACCACTAAGCATGGTCGGTACTATGAGGATTTGATGCCTGAGTTTAATGCTTAGCCTAAAAAGATCAAGAATACAAAGTTACCAAGATACGAGTTGCTTGGAAGCAATGAGAGAATTTCATTTTCTGTTCGTGGTGATAAATCTGTTCGTGCCAAGTTTCACAATGTCCCAGTAAATCTTCCTCCCCCACCTAGTACCCTTAACCCATTCGTACATGAACATTCATATGACATGAAAACAAAATTAATGTACATACAGTATGACTTAATTAAACAAAGCACGACTTCTCATCACTGTGTTGGACCATTCACCATTGAGCGTGATGCTTATTGCAGCATACCAGGCAGGAGATTTAAATAGGAATTTGTATTTGATCCATTCAAATGCTACTTTTAATATTTTCTTATTTCTGATAGCTGCATGGACCTCTTCTGCGGCCTCTTTGACCACATATCCAATCCTCTCCCAGCCTGAATCAGTCCGACACATAAATGCAACAGCTTTGTTGTCGTACTTGTTATTTGGCTCAGGCTGAAGTTTCACGGGTACATTTATACCTTCACCATGCTTCTTGGCTACCATGTACAATACGTCTTGGTAGATTTTTTCTTTATCTGCTCCTATACACTTAAATAACACAGTATGTGTAATAGCTGGAACAGAATCATCATCATCCGATGTGTCATCCAAGAGGGAATCGTCAGCTGTTGGTGGTGGGGAGTCACTAGTAGTCAGTTCTGGTGAACTTCTGGCAGATAAGTTATTGGAAGTCCCAGAGCTCGAATCGTCCACAATGTCGTCTTCGACCCAATCCCATTCCCACAGCACAAACACCTGGTTACCACTTAGATGGTATTTTTCAATATGACTGCAGGAACGTTTGAACTCTTTTTCCTGTACACAAAAATATACTACATTAATTCATGTACTGATATAATTGAATAAACGTCATAATAATTTGACAATTACATGAACAATTAATTCAAGGGGAAAGGAGTCTAGTCTCAGATATTCTTTTGTGCAGTATTGTTTTGCAATA
The DNA here is from genome assembly GCF_963678975.1 of Dysidea avara. Lineage (NCBI taxonomy): Eukaryota > Metazoa > Porifera > Demospongiae > Dictyoceratida > Dysideidae > Dysidea > Dysidea avara. The sequence continues at coordinate 2,092,586 of NC_089286.1, forward strand.
TTACTAACTGGCCCACCTCAATGACAAAAGCATATTGACAATTGTATGGGACGATGAGATCAGCAGGAAGAGCATGGTTTAAGGCTGCACAATCGCGAGCAAAGCAATCAAACACTTCCAGCTCCCCACAACTATTGATCCACTGCAGCTTCACCTCCACCAATCTCGTCTCAAACACGGGGAAACTAGGGATAACATAATTGATGACGATGCCCTTCGCCAAAACAGTTATTCTGGCTTTATTACAATCGATTTCTTCCTCATTGTCTGTGGCTTCACTCTGAAATCCAACGAGGTTTTGGCTCGGCGCGTCCGCCATTTTATTTTTAAAAACCGAACTGGAAAGTATTCTAAAAATGCAATTAACTGTTAATAATTTTGGTAGCACTTATGTCGCTTCCGCCCTCCTCTGCCCTGAACTTAACAGTGCGTAACTCTAATTGATTTTTAATTATGACTCCGGTTGAGTCCAAACACCCTCCTACAAGTCTAATGTGTAATATTTGCTAATACTGCTGAGCAGCTAGCTGTGGTCAGCCTGAAACGTGTATTAAAAATCAGTTGAGTAGTCAAAAAGGTCATGGTGAAGGTCTGGAGTTAGGGTTTGGGTTGGTGGTCTTGAAATAGGAGTTCTTTGGTGTAGTGTAGTCAAATGGTATAGTCTTAAGTTGTAGTTGGTTAATGAAGTTGTTGATATCCTATGTAACACTTTCACACCTCAGATCAAAGGAATTCTTTATGCTACAAATGTGATGTGGCACACTTAGCAGTGCAACATCTAGATGTCGCACTGCAAAGTGTGCTGACAACTCATTACTGCATTCCATAAACTGTACAGCTTTAATGCTTCTTACTATTGAATACTGTAGTAAAATGTATATGAAACCTATATGAGCAACATCCACTTTACATTGTGGGCTTCAGTGATCTCCTGTGGCCTACAATTGAGCCCTCCTGTGGCTCTCAATTGAGACCAACCGAATCCCACAATCAAAACTGTCTCATGGTGATAAGGTTTCTTATACATTTTGAAAACCTTACATAGTAAGTACTAGTGTTATAGTAAGAGCTAACGTGAAGCTTTGATATAGTAACCATAATGATATATTCAACCACTATAGTAACCATAATGATATATTCAACCACCACAGAGGATCCTGGACACATGCCAGACCACATTAAAGGCACCCTCAACCACATCAAAGGCATTTAACTTAAACGTGAATACTTTAAAAAGCACCTTAAAAAGCTACTTTGAAGTGTAACATATTAGTTGCATTAAACCAATTTACAAAGCATTATGGGTAATGGTTGTAACGCCCTGGGGGGCGCATTGCCTGATATGTACGCACTCGCCCTCGGGCGCGCGGCGCCTCGGGCATCGTGCGTACATATCAGGCAATGCACCCCCCAAGCATCGTGCAAAACATGATCACGCAGATGTCACCGCACCACCACCAACAACCCCATCACAGGCAGAATTATTAAGTAAAGGACTGAAATTTGCACCTACAAGGAGAACCAATTTACAAAGCATTATGGGTAATGGTTGTAACGCCTTGGGGGGTGCATTGCCTGATATGTACGCACTCGCCCTCGGGCGCACGGCGCCCGAGGGCCCACATATCAGGCAATGCACCCCCCAAGGCGTTACAACCATCACCCATAATGCTTTGTAAATTGGTTCTCCTTGTAGGTGCAAATTTCAGTCCTTTACTTAATATTTAATAATTCTGCCTGTGATAGGGTTGTTGGTGGTAGTACGGTGACATCTGCGTGATCATGTTTTGCACGATGCTTGTGACCATTGTTACGATTGAATTTCTGTCAAACTCGGTATGCTGGGCATCTGTTCTTGGTCTTTGATAATAGTTCACGAGAGCTGTTGTCCTAACAGGTTTGTTGATTGTGTCTTGGATTTGTCACAGTGGTGTTCTTAGGCTGTGTAGTTGTTGTCCCTGGTTTTGCTGTAGTTGTTGTGGTGGTCTTAGTTGTGGGTGCCTTTGTTGTATGGGTCTCTGTTGCGGTTGTTGCTGATGACGTTGATTTTGTTGGCGGTGGGCGTTCTGTCCATTGGAGTTTAAATTTTGCTGTCTTCTTGTATCTGTCTTTTTTGCTTTAGCATAATTTTCACATCTAACCAAGTGAGTTTCAATCTCTTTTATCTTCTTTCCTCTCTTCTCTTTTAGGGTTAGGGTTTTGGTTGTCATCTATCCTAGTACCTACCTTCGCTTTCACATCATTTAAACATTCTATTGACATTGATCTATTCATTTGGTTCATTTCATTCTGTTCTTCTTGTGTCTGTTCTTTTGAAGGTTGTTCTTCTGTGGGCTGCTCACATCTTTTTTCACCATAGCCTTTTTGAGGGCCGCACACTTTTTTTACAGCTTGGCTGTTTTGGATTAGATTTCATTTCTTTTTGTATTTGTATACAGGGATTTGCGAAGTTCTTGCAAACCCGTAATTTAAAACATACGCACATGTGCATTACTTTGCAGTTGAATCATTGGCGCGAACTAACAGTAAAGGCGGCCAACTGCTTGTGCGTGTGCCAGTGAAAGCATCAGTGATGAATCAGTATGCTAATAACCAACAACGTGTATCTTCGGCACCATTAGTAACGGTACAAGTGTTACACTCATCTTCGAGCTCATCTTCATCATCCGGTTCCCAGGCCAGTGTTATTCCCATGGCCGCTACTCCACTCGGGGTTCCAATTACTAATAACCATGACTCAGTACGAGGCTCTGTAGCCGTTGACAAGGTAAGACTGTTCAGGTAAAGTAACTCATGTAATCACTAATGAATCTCTTTTTCAGGTTCCTTATACTTATAGTTAGGATAATAAATCCCAACAAAAAGAGTGATTTCATATTGCATAAGCTTCACCGACACCACTCTCGATTTTCGACGGTCTCTGTCATTCGAGTGAGCATGATAGATGAATTCGATGATCAGGTACCAGATTCTGTGAAGTTCAATGTTGGCTACATTGATGGTAGACACCAGATGTCACTGTTTAACGTAGATGACTTGAGCATGATGTATTCCAAATACAAACTAGGTGGTGAAATAATTCTATGGTGTGAGAGTAGGTGCATAGAAGACAACCGTGGCAGTCGAAAGAGAGGCTTAGAAGCAGCAGGTCAACAGAAACAAGAAAGAGAAGATCAGGTACATAATGTATTTGCGGATCTCAAGTCTAAACATAACGAAAAGTACACTGTGCCACAACTGAGACTATGGTCAAGAATGGTGTGTTCAGGCATACACGATGACATGGACAAACCACCAGATGTTCCTGCTTTTGGAGCCAATGTTAAAAAGCCACGTAAAGAGTCACTTGCAGATGCTATTACAGGAGCAGCAGCTACTCTTGTGAAAACATTTGGAGCACCTGATGCGAGTTCCAGTGAAGTGCATCGTGAGCCTACTCCTACTGTGATGGGTGTATCTCTGGGTAAAACTGTTCAGCTACGGATAAAAAACCTAAAGCAGCTACAATATCTTCAAAGTTTATTTGAAGATGGAATACTCAATGAAAGTGAGTATTCAGAACAAAAGACTTGTAGTTTGTCATCGTTAAAGAAGCTATAAGCATTTGATCTGCGTATATAGAAAACATTTCAACTACATAAATAATTTTTGGTGTTATCATGTACATGTACAACTACTACTTATCTATAATTATACAGTCCACTTTCAGAAATCCAGTTTTGACAATCTTGTGGTGTGATAGTTGCAAAAGCTGCTAACAAAGCAGTCTCCACATCCATGCTTGTTTGCTCATCTACTTTCATCAAAGTTTTCACTTTAGAAAATGCCAATTCTATTGGCATAAAGTCAGGAGAATATGGTGGAATGAAGTGCACAATTGTACCAACTTCTTCAATCATCTTGATTATACTACTTTGATGATGAATGGAACAGTTATCCATTATTACCACACTGTGTGGATTTTTTCCATCATAAGGCAATAAAGCAAGGTAAAAGGTGTTTTTCAACAAAGCTATAAAAGACATCACCATTGGTTACACCTCGCACAACCTTCACATTAATAAACCATTCACAGACATAAAAGCTATGCCAGATAGGTGATCTCCTCTGATCAAAAGCTGATGACTCACAATTGGCTTTTTTCTCAAGCTGTAGCCATAGTGCTGTAATGTATTTCTTCGATCAGTTCCAGTCTCATCAAGAAAAATCAGCATTTCAGGGCTGTAAATGGACACCTCTGATATATACTGTTGCCTCAAAAAATCATCCCTTTGTGTAGCAGTGATCCTCAGCTTCTGTCTTGTAAATCCACTCTTTTGCAAGAATCTACATATGTTTGAAATGTGAATGTTCACTGACAATGAATTTAATAGTTCCTCCTGTATTTCTTGTAATTTTATTTTATTTATTTCATTGCTTTACAGATACACAGCAAAATTACAAGGATGGTAGGTACAATAATAAGACAGTATGATTGGAAAGGTGATCTGAAGGACAAATGACAATCAATGCCAGATGCCTATAAAACTAACTACTTATACTTAACTTAATTACCAAAAGCCTATGAAACTAGTTATTACAATAAATGATAGTTACAAGGGTTGGGGAGCTTAGCACAATTACAACAAGGACATGCGAAATGGAAAGTACATTTATTATTTGAATTAAAATTACTTAAAAAATGTTCCCATAAATAGTACTTTAACTGTTCCTTAATTGTGTTGAAGGAGAGGGTAAGGTCAATTACTGGCAGAGAATTCCATAATCTGGGAAGTCTATAAAAATAAGAATTAGCACATATTGAATTACTTAAAATCTTGTGATGTAGTTTGATATTTGATGATCTGGTATTAGAATTATTGAAGGTTACATAATTGGAGATGTTAAAACTAGGAGTAGGATACTTTAATGATCTGATGAAAAATAGAATGTCTAATAAGGGTAATAGTTTGAGATCAATAAGTCTTTCCTTGTAATCCAAAGTAAAATCGTTTAAAATAAATTTGGTGGCACGTCGCTGAATTCTTTCCAACATCGAAATATCCTTAATGAGATTGGGCCGCCACAAAGGAAAGCAATACAATAAAGTTGATCTGACTAAGGTTAAATAAAGAGTTCTTTTGGGTTGGATTGATATAGTATTTTTGAATGTTCGCCGTATCAGACCAATTGATTAATAAGCCTTAGCTGTAATGGCTTCGTAATGGGATTGCCAAGTTAAATTTGTTGTAAATATGATGCCAAGATCTTTGTGTTGAGGTACTTTAGATAGTTCAAAATTATCAAGATTGTAAACAGTGATAGCTGAAGTTGATGATGGTAAACACTGTAGGACAACACATTTGTTAACTTTGAAAGAAAGAAGGTTCTCTGTACTCCACTTATATAATAGGTTCAAGTCATGTTGGAGATGAGTGGAGTCCATATGAGTTCTTATAGGTAGATAACACTTGAGGTCATCGGCAAACTTGAATATAGTTGAATGTACTACGACTTGAGATAAGTCATTTATATAGATTAAAAATAGTAACGGTTCTAGTATACTGCCCTGTGGAACACCAGACTTAACAGGTAGGACATTGGAAAGGCAGCCATTAACAGACACACATTGGTAACGAGAAGTCAAATATGAACGAAACCAAGACCATAAATTGCCGGTGATCCCATTAAACCATAGCTTTGATAACAATTTATTGTGTGGGACACTGTCAAAAGCTTTAGAAAAGTCTAAATAAATACAGTCCTTTTGTGCTTTAGAGGAGCAAAGATCATTAAAATACAGCAGTAATTGTTGTAACGTGGACTTGTTTCTACAAAATCCAAACTGACGATGTGATATTAAGTCTGAATAAACTTCCATTATTTTATTATAAACTATCCGTTCGAGGACCTTTGAGATATTACTTAATAGTGAAATTGGTCGATAATTATTAACACTGGATTTGTCACCAGCTTTGAACACTGGTATAATTGTGTGGTGCTTCCACTGTGAAGGCACCTCACCGTTTCTTAGAGACAAGGAAAAAAGGAAATGTAATGGTTGAGCCAGAGAAGCAGCACAATTCTTTAATACAGAAGGGCCAATATTATCTGCACCAGACACTTTGTTCATCTGGAGGGCATTTAGCACTTCAAATACTTCATTCGGATTGATTGATATATCGGTTATTAAGCTATTTAGCTCAGGCAACATGGGTAGGTCAGAAGTACTATCTGTAAGCACGGAGAAAAAGTAGTTGTTGAACATATCTGCTTTTTCTTTGTCAGTCTCTACTGAGATGGAGTTGTATTTCAGGACTGTAGGCAATGATCTCGATTTAGACAGACTCTTGATATAGTGAAATATTTTAGGGTCTTTATACTTGGCAAAATTGTCTAATAAACTTTGCTCGTAATTAGATTTAACAGTTTGTAACTCCGATTGTAAGTTATCTTCTGCACAGATCAAGCGATTAAGGGCAGGTATAGAAAAGCAACGTCTTAACTTTCGTCGTAGTGTTCGGAGACACTTAATTTGGTGTCTTATATGGGCGTTAAACCATTTAGGATATTGAGAGGATCTCAACCTAACTTTTGGAATAAATTGATCCATCCCTGTAATAATTAGTTGCTTGATGAAGGTCCATGCTTCGTTGACATCAGTACAGTTATAATAACTAGTAAGGTCACAGCTTAGGAGAAATTGACAAAAGCCATCATAGTCTGCCTTTGAAAAATCATATACATAATTCGATGGTTGCCGATCGGAATGAGTAAAGTTAAATGACATTTTTAAGGTTATTAAATAATGATCAGATATTGTGTTATCCGTATAAACAGAGAATGAATTGATGGCATCATTACAGTTGGTAAATACAAGGTCAAGTACGTTGCCATGGATATGTGTGGGGCAGTCAATTATCTGCAACAAATTGGACTGGAATACTAAATCACACAGTTGGGATGAAAAACTAGTTGACGCAGTTAAAGTGGCCCAGTTTACATCTGGGACATTAAAATCACCCATTATGACAAGTGGCTTTTATTAGGTTTTGTCTATGACTAGTAGTAGTATTTGGAGGGTTATATAGTAAGCAAATTCGAATTGGATTGTTTAGGCCAACATGTACAAGGATTAGTTCTAAGTTCACAGGACAGTCTGCAAGTTGGCTGGGAACAGAATTCCTGATAGCTAGTAGTACTCCTCCACCTCTAGTGTTTCTGTCTGAACGGTATATTGTAAAGTCAGCAGGAAGAATTTCATTGTCTGCTATCGTAGAATTCAACCACATTTCAGTTATTCCTATAATATTGTAGTGAGAAGTGTAGACAAAGTTTTGAAATGTTGTCAACTTATTTGCAAGGCTTCTATAATTATGCAAACACAAATATAGATCTTTTTTTGGTCAATTAGAATTATCCGCAGAATCACTGTCCATGGACATAGTCGGTGGACTAGCATTGTCTGTAGAATCACTGTCCACAGACATAGTCGGTGGGTTAGCATTGTCCATTGAATCACTGTCCACAGACATAGTCGGTGGACTAGCATTTGCAAGGTGGAAGACTGAATTGGAGACATACCCATGTTTCTTACCCTTAACGTAAATAGAACCCGACCTGATTTTGACATCAGCTTTGTTGACTCCAGACTGCAATAGTGACCACCTTTCTTTAAGTAATAACGCTTCCTTTTGCTTTTCATCTGGGGTCATGTCAGGTTTGATGGAAACTGACTTGTCCTGGTTGGCACCCAGGTTTGAAAGGACTGAAATCACATCAACAGCTCGATTAAATTTTAATAAAAGTGGACGAGAACGGTACTGCTCTTTGTTGTATTTGCCCAATCTTAGGCAGTCTCTGACTGAGTTGGGATTGATGTCATTGTTAATCTTTGATAAAAAAGAAACAGACTTGTCTATGTCATGTTTCATTCTGTCTGGCCGACTGGTTCCATTAGGGCACTCACTAACTCCATATACGACCAAGTTAAATTTATGGTCAGTTGGTTGCACTGTTGTGGTAGCAGTGTTTTGGAGGTTGGCTAGCAGGATTTGTGGACATGCGTACAGGTAATTGTACAGCAGAATGTACATTAACAGGTTTCACCGGTATAAGGGAATTGATTTTGTCAGTGAGCTCGGCGATAACTTGTTTGAGATTAGTTATTTCTGAGTTTTGCTTAGACAAAGTGCAATGAACACAAAAATAAGGTAAGTCTGACTCACCAGCTTGCTTGAATTGATGTTTGGTTAGGCTTGCACATTGCCGGTGAATGAACTTCTGACAGTCGCCATCACAGAAAATAGATTCTTGCCCAGGTTCGAAAGCTCGTTCACAGATAGGACAGGACGAGTTGAGATTTTTAGTTCTTTTCGATGTAACAGTGCCATCCGAGGTATCATCTTGAGAGGTCACGGGGATAGGTCTCTTTTTACCTCTCCCCATTCTCGTATTGTGGTCAACCAGAACTCTCGTGCCTTGGAATAATCGTCTAGGTATTGATTTTAAATCACAATAGCGTACAAAATGGAGGAAATAGAGTAGGAAAAATCCGCAAAAAATCACGCAGCGAATCCCACAATCACGTGGTTATTGATTCCTGGCCTTCCCATTGCAAGATGCAATGTAAGTAACTGAGTGGGATCTGTTAGCTTTCTAGAAGCTCTATCTGTTGGATATTGAAGTTTGCTTACAGTTCCAGTGCTGAGAAATCGTTGTAAAATCCTACGAACAGTAGATTGATCAATGTTTAAATTCTGTGCGATTACTGCATCACCATATCCCAGTGCTTTTTTCTGCCAAATGATTCGCCATCGTAAGTCTTCACTATATGCATGCGATCGTTTACTTTCACAAGACGCCATTCTCGATTCGCGTACAAAGACCAGTGTTTGCGCCCATAATTCAACTGTAAAGTAATGCGCATTTGCGTACGTTTTAAATTACGGATTTGCAAGAACTTCGTGGATCCCTAATATACAGTTACCATCGTACTGTATGATAATACATATATTGATTACAGAAATCTCTATGGTGGTTTCTTTGTAACTGAACACTCTACAAGGTGACTTCTTCTAGATGCTCTCTCTACTGGGTGAATTGTTTGTAGCTGAACGATCTACAAGGTAACTTCTTCTAACTGATCTTTCTACAGGGCAATTTGTTTGTGGCTGAATTTTCTACAGGGTGATTTCTTTGCAGCTGAACTCTGTACATGGTGGTTTCTTTGTAGCTGAACTCTCTATAAGGTAATTTCTTCTAGCTGATCTCTCTACAGGGAGATTTGTTTGTAGCTGAACTATCTACAAGGTAACTTCTTCTAGCTGATCTCTCTACAGGGTGATTTGTTTGTAGCTGAATTCTGTACAGGTGAATTGTTTGCAGCTGAGCTCTTTACAAAATGGTTTCTTTGTAGCTGAACTCTCTACAAGGTAACTTCTTCTAACTCATCTTTCTACAGGGTGATTTGTTTGTAGCTGAACTATGTACAAGGTAATTTCTTCTAGCTGATCTCTCTACAGGGTGATATGTTTGTAGCTGAATTCTGCACAGGTGATTTGTTTGCAGCTGAACTCTTTACAGAATGGTTTCTTTGTAGCTGAATTCTCTACAAGGTAACTTTTCTAGCTGATGTCTCTACAAGGTCACTAATTTGTAGCTGAACTCTCTACATGGTGGTTTCTTTGTAACTGAACTTTCTACAAGGTGACTTCTTCTAGCTGATCAATCTACAGGGTGATTTGTTTGGAGCTCAACTCTCTACAAGGTAACTTCTTCTAACTGATCTCTCTACAGGGAGATTTGTTTGTAGCTGAACTCTCTATAAGGTAACTTTTCTAGCTGATGTCTCTACAAGGTCACTAGTTTGTAGCTGAACTCTCTACATGGTAGTTTCTTTGTAGCTGAACTCTCTACAAAGTAACTTCTTCTAGCTGATCTCTCTACAGGGTGATTTGTTTGTAGCTGAACTATCTACAAGATAACTTCTTCTAGCTGATCTCTCTACAAGGTGATTTGTTTGTAGCTGAATTCTGTATAGGTGATTTGTTTGCAGCTGAGCTCTTTTCAGAATGGTTTCTTTGTAGCTGAACTCTCTACAAGGTAACTTCTTCTAGCTGATGTCTCTACAGGGTCACTAGTTTGTAGCTCAATTCTCTACATGGTGGTTTCTTTGTAACTGAACTCTCTACAAGGTAACTTCTTCTAGCTGATCTTTCTACAGGGTGATTTGTTTGTAGCTCAATTCTGTACAGGTGATTTGTTTGCAGCTGAGCTCTTTAAAGAATGGTTTCTTTATAGCTGAACTCTCTACAAGGTAACTTCTTCTAGCTGATGTCTCTACTAGGTCACTAGTTTGTAGCTGAGCTCTCTACATGGTAATTTCTTTGTAACTGAACTCTCTACAAGGTGACTTCTTCTAGCTGATCTTTCTACAGGGTGATTTGTTTGAAGCTGATCTCTCTACAAGGAAACTTCTTCTAGCTGATCTCTCTACAGGGAGATTTGTTTGTAGCTGAACTCTCTACAGGTGATTTTTTTGCAGCTGAACTCTCTACATGATGGTTTCTTTGTAACTGAACTCTCTACAAGGTAACTTCTAGCTGATTTCTCTACAGGGAGATTTGTTTGTAGCTGAACTCTCTACATGATCTTTATACAGGGTGACTTGTGTGTAGCTGATCTCTATACAGGTTCCTTGTTTCTAGCTGATCTCTTGAATTCACTTCAGAGTGACTGCTCTATTAGGATGACTGCTCTATTAGAGTATCTCGATCTCGCACTTGCTGCACCAAGTTGGATTTCGTGTTATAACTCCGTGGCTTTAAGTCTGATTCTTCTACACCATTTTAGAAATGGTATGTTGGCAATGCTTTGAAGTTCCATTAAAATAGCAGTCTCTATATCACGAAGAGACTCCAACATGAGTCTCTTATTCATTAAGAGACTCATGGCTAACCACACGCTAGTTAATTAGTTATCACTATGCACACAAGAATTTATTATTAACCAGAAACTGTTTTTACCAAACTGTAATAAACACAACAAGGGTACAAAGTCAAAAGGATCTAGTCACTGTTCTTCAAGTCAAACAGTTATGCTAGAACCTACTCACTGTTCTTCAAGTGAGTAAAGGTGAAGTTGACTGTGCAGTTCACTGCATTGCTAAAGTCTATTTTTGGAAGAGATTCTAGCAATAGACGGACGTCACCGTTTGATTGCACACTGTAACAAAAGGCTGTAGCTTGCAATTACTCGAGCGTCGTAGTTCTTCCCCAAACTTAATCCCAAGCGGTTCTGGTAGGCATGGCAAGTAGCAGTTTTTTATTAGATAATCTCGATTGCATAATTGTTACACTATTGGTTTTTTCGTTGTATCTTCCTGGTTTTTAGCTCGATTTCTTTCAAACCACAAAAGGTTTGAGGATCAATAGTTAACCTATTCACCTACCGATTTTCAGCTTCTTCCCTTACGCGGTTTACCCTGCAGGCGTGACAACATATTGGTGTTATTTTTCGTGAATAATCGCTCATAACTCTTTTCCTGTTTATCATATTCTAGCCAAAGTTGGTACAGAGATGCGCCTTTATACCCCCTTCAGTGTGGCAAATTTCAAGGCAATTGGATATTGTGTTCGCGTTTTATAGCAGTTTTTGTAAGTGTGCGAAAAGAGGAAGAAAAATAAGAAGAAAAAAAAACTAAGAAACTAAGCCAATTTTTGAAGTCGCATTTCTCGGGAACGCTTGAAGCGATTTTGCTCAAATTTGGAATGTGGAGTGCTGAAGGTGGAGGGAGTGTCCACAGCAAAAATCATCTTGTTTCATCAAAGCAGCACAGAGCTACGGGGGTGCAAAAATTGCATTTTCTTTCTTCCTGTCAATATACTTACGGGTGTTGCGTGCCGGCTTCTTGGGCCGCACGACACACTACTGTGTGTCTTGATATATATATTATGTAATATCATTATCTTGTAGGCACTAACATCCACCAGATATCAGGGGTTAATCTAGGGGGGGGCGGAGGGGGGCACTCGCCCCCCCTGGGTTAGCTATTGCCCCCCCTAGGATTATACCTAAACCTTGATACATAATCATGTCATTGGTTACGTAGCAAAACTTTAGGTATAATCCTAGGGGAAATGTATCTACATGTACCATGTATGTGTTATATAAACCCAAACTGTCGAACAAATTCATAACATAATAAAATGCTTAAATAGAAATCCTACGTGGTTTCTTATTCCAAATGTCTAAAATTTCTTCTAAATGGCTATCGTTAAGTTTTTCAGGTGATTCAATGGCTATTTTCATCAGCTGTGATAGACTGACTTCATTCAATGAATTACGAAGTCGTGTTTTGATGAGCTTCATCTGGGAGAAGCTCCGTTCGACAGAGGCAGTAGAGACCGGAATTGTCACACAAACAGTAGCTAATTTATGCAAATTAGGAAACATTGTAATTAACATGTCATCGGTGATTAGATATTGAAGTTGTAAAGCAATGTCATCCTTTGGTTTCTCTGCTAATAGCCTACGAAATGTGATCCATTCAGTATGCACCTCTTCATTTATTAATGGGGATTTCATGGTATTTTCATCGTTTATAGTCAAAGCAGGTTTTTCTGTTCCATAGTGATGAAGTAGGATTTCAATTGATTTTTTTCCATAAGTAGAGAATTCAGAAGAATTCGAGCTTGGAACTTTCTTAGGATCAAATATAGCCAATGCTGAGAGGATATCGCAAGAAGAAAAGCGATTCGAAATGTTTTGTTTTAAAAGGGCTACGAATGGTGTGCCAACTTTCTCCTGGAATGCTTGAATTTTTTCTATACTGATAGTTTCTCCTGTTGCTTGTTTAATGTCATCTTCAGAGTCTAAAAGTTCCAAAACCCAATTTGCTGCAGGAGTAATGGCATCATCCAATGACTGCAGAACTGACTCAACTAAAGAGTAGATAGCTGATAAATCAAGCTGCTTTGTTTTCATTGTTTTGCTGAGTTTTGCCACATTTGGTAAGATGTAATCAAGCAGATAGATAGCAGCAATGCTAGTGAATTTAGATAAGGCCTTGTGCAGTCCTAATGCTTCTGGTTCATGGAAATTTTCATAGTTGCTATCCAGGGTAACAACCAGTGCAGTGTAGCTTGCCTTCACTGCCTTCACACATCGTTCATGAGCAAGCCAACGGGTGTCAGATGGCTTGATGACCTTTAGCTCAGGTAGTTCAAGCACATTCTGAATCGCTTTCAATGATTCTGCTCGTTTCGGTGAGTAATGAAAGTACTTCCATAGTGTTGTCAGTGTAATATATACATGCTTTATTCCAGGTGTGCTATTGGCAGCTTGCACACAAGCTAATTGGAGCATATGGCAGTGGTAGTGGACAAATAAAGCATGTGGCGAATGTTTCTTTAATCTTGCCTGAACACCAGTTTTCTTGCCAGAAAATGTACTAGCACCATCAAAGCCCATTCCAACAATATTGCTGACTTGCAGGTTCTTTTCTTTCAAACACTTCACAATTGCCAAATATATGCTTTCAGCGTCTGCTTTTTTTAAAGGGATGATTTCTAGAAAACATTCAACTGGCACACCGTTTTCTTCCCAACGGCAAAATACTGACAGCTCCTCAATAGTAGTAACGTCAGTGCACTCATCAGCCATAACACTAAAAAAAGGTACACTTTGAAGCCTCTTTAATGTAGATTCTTCAACCCATTTAGCAAGCGCTTCTATAAAATCAGCCACTGCTCTGTGAGACGTGTAGACTGCAATTTTTGCGGCATTATCCAAAAACACTTGAAGTTCTCTAGAACCACAAGAAACAACTAGATCAACCAACTCAGAAAAGTTAGTGGTATGAGCAATGTGATGACGGGTGAGAAAGTGTGTGCACCTTATTAGTGCTTTCATAGCATTTCTATTTTTCTCTCTGTCAACCATTCCTATCCTCTGCATTTGGTGAGCAATTGAGCCTTCATTTGATGTAATAAGGAGTGCTTGAGTGGCTGTAGTATGAAGGGTACTTTTTTCATGAGCCCTCATCTTTTCAGTTGCCTTTTTCCAGTTTGTAAATGGCTTTAAAACCCAAACTCCTCCTGTATGTTGTGTGTTCCTTTGTGCTGTTACTTGTTTACAAACCTTGCAAAAAGCACCATCAATGTCCTCATCATAAACTAACCTGTAAAAATCTTTCTCCCAATTCTTTGAATACTTCCTTTTGCTTTTCAAGGGTCTAGACTTGTCTCTACAAGTTTTCTTATTGGGTGGCCCAGATTCATTAAGCTCTGAATCTGAAGAATCACTGGCAGGTTCTACATCTTTAGAGGAACTATAACTTGCAGTATAAGCTGTTTTTGTCTGTAAAAACTTGAGAATACCACTCATCACTGGCACTAAAGTTCACACTAAACAATTCAGTTTGATTCACACTAAAAAGAAAACTATGGCTGTGGGTATGCTCTTTATGTATAGGAAATGCTGACTCAAATAAAATTAATATTGTTGACAAACCACACACAGACTACAAACAGCTTCCTTGCAAGGTTCAGCTGTCTAGACATCCTGCAGTGCTAGTATTCTTCAAAGCCACATGATAAAATTTAAAAACTAAACTGTTGTCCCTTGACAGTCACACTAATTAAGAACACTTGTAATTGTGTTACCAGAATTTTGTTAATTAATATTAGTATTTACTGTAGAATATTACTGTATGTGTCATGTGTAGTATATGTGTCAGTCAATGCAAAGTTACCAACTAGCTTGCCTTCACCTACAGTATTCTCTATAAGTTTAGTTAGAAGTGAAAATTGATGATCTTTCCCTAAGTTGTATTATCAAATGGTCATATTCAGTGGCATCACGGTAAAAATTCACCAAAATCATGTATATTCACACCTAATTTTTCAAAATTTTCTTGGAGGGCCTGTGGGCATGCCCCCAGACTCCCAAGAAACCTTATACTTCGCAATTCGGAGTGTGACTTATAGTAGCAGGGGTGTCGGAACTGGTCCGGTTGGTCCGGTTTTGGCCGGACCACATTTTAGTAACAAAAGATCGATATACTCTAATAGAGCATTCAACGTGACACTCTAATAGAACAGTCAGTGTAATACTTCAATAAAGCAGTCAATAATAGGTTTCAATTAATGCTAATCATTAATAATTTCAGTCAGAATTGCTTCCAAATTCAATTTCAAATGGCTTAAATTTCAAAATTTTTCTGGGGGGGGCATGCCCCCAGACCCCCCTAGAGGGCTCATGCTTCGCATTTCGCTGAGTGTGCTTCGCACACTGCCCACTGAACAAGTCATCATGACTCTCTCACAATCTGAGCCGGACCAGTAACAGATTGCTTCCGACGCCCCTGTGATCCTCATATTCCTATTAAACTACTAAAACCAAATGCCCCTCCTACATTCCAAAACAACTTACTTTGCCCCCCCTAGCTTAATATCCTGGATTGAGCCCTGGATATGCGTATTGTGGAACTAAAGTTTACAATCATTGTAATAGGTAATTGCAGTTAGAGTGGAACCTTTCAGAGACAGTATAAGAACCCATTATCCTTAGCATCAAGGTTTCAACCATTTCATTGTTATTATTTTTTAGTAACCATTGCTAGCTACATCAGCAAAGCAATGAGCCATATATTGTGTCTCAAATTGAGGTACCACAGTATCTGTAGTTTTGGAATTGACACTCATGCATACACTTACATTATATATGCATGTGTTTTTTTTAAATTTCATGTATTGTGTTGAATTGCTGGTAAAAATTATGTATTGTGGGGATTAATTATATTAAGCACACCCAATACAATTTCTGCTACGAACGATTGTACATAATAACTATTATACGCACTTCAAAAGCTAACAGGTAGCTGAAGGTGGAACATATATAGAAGATAAGCCTTTAAGAAAACAAGAGCTCCTTATCTATGGATAGATCATCTAGTAAGTCTAAATCTGTATTTCGTATTGATAGCTAAATAGTGTGTACGGGTAATCAAAATGTGATTGATGATCAGCGGATGGACCCCTAATCTTAATTGGTATAGCATGGTCTCTATTATGGCTTTATACTTTACAGCTTATCGAAATTGACGGAGATTAGGTTAATTACCCTATGTTTTTGTTAATTAAACCATTCTGGTATTAACAATACCAATCGCTTGTATCAACCTGCATATGGTGACTCTGACTGCATGGCTTAGCTACATGTTATGCACCTATATGGGAAACCGTCGATCTACGCACTTGAATAGATGGTGAGATACGTGATTTTAAACATTTCGATTCACCACTTGTGGTGGGTGGGCAATTGATATATGAATAGAAAATGGCCGAGTAGGTCATATGGAGCCTCCAGCCTTAAATTGGGCTCTCAAGACCACTTGTTTCACTGAACTGAAAGAAAATGTCTTTGTTTCTAGCTTTGTGTTTCAGCTGGTCAGTGGCATTTCAAGGTGCCAGAGCATTCCCAGTGGCTGGCACAAATCTCTAGAAACTTACTTGAAAAGCAGCCCGAGCAGCTCAGTGGCATGGCTATAGTGTAAATGTAGAGTACGTGTATTGGTTTGGCTACCTATTCAAGGTGAAAAGTGAACTTCACTGGTGTGTGTGTGTGTGTGTGTTGATGATTTTCATGAATTTGCATGGTCACATATATATATGTGTGTGACCCGATTTTGGAAAATCAGCCTTAATGTCACATTTTTTACATAGACATCTGCAGGCTATGTAGTTTGGTTATAACTAACTTATTATATTGCTACTATATTACGTTTCATTTGGAACAATAAGTAACTATATTACAGCAGTAAAGAGTAATATTTATAGGAACTTGCCCAACGCAGCGTATTGGTACTATATACATTTGTACATATAATATATGCAGCCTATATAAGTATATGTGTGCAATATTCTTAGAAACACATTATGTATGTGGATTGATTTGGAATCCTGAAAGATAACTTGATGGAAGATTAGATTCACTGGCACCAGAAGAAGTGTGGAAAATGGAAAAGTTACTAAGACAAGGTGTGCTTTTATTTTCCTTTGTTGCTGTACAAAGCTGGTAGAATCTAGAATGTCTCTAGGTGTTTCTGCTGCTGGAATTTTACTGGTACCAGATGAGGTGTGGATTCTATTCAGGACCCACCACTATTTGAGGTAATACAATACATTTTTTTCTGTAAATACAAAATTTACTATACTGCTTTGTAAAATGGTAGAAAGTAATGAAACCACAATTATAACTCATGAACTTAGATAGGTATATATACTACATGTTTACTAAATGATGAATGTATAATTATTAAGAAAATGTTTATAATTACAAAACTTATTTACGTAGAAGTGTTTCCAATGATCCTGGATTTGTTGAGGTGTCTTTTCCATTTGATATTTACTAGAAATCAATTCACACAATAGTAGTTCTGGTGTTTTCTGTTGTCCCAATGTCCATTCATGTAAACGTTGTTTGTCTTGTTTAGCAGTAATTGTCTTTTGTGCTTTGATTGCCTTTTTTGTTGTATGAAGCTGGTAGAATCTTTTGCTGGTTCTTTTAGAGTGTGACATGTGATTTTGTATGTTGTTAAGTGTTTCTGCTGGTGCATTTTAACTGGCATCTGTAGTAATCACTTTCCAGTGTGTTGATGGTGTTGGCAATAGCAAGTTAAATTTGTCTGCGACCCTCTGCATGTATTCATAGACTTTGCGATACTCTCCACCATTATGTAGTATAAAGAAACGATCTTGTAAAGTGGTGTTCTGTCTTACAATGGTGGAACGAATGTTTTCATAATATTACTGCAACAGTTCAGAAATAAATAAGTTGCTTTTGATTACAATTTGCCCCTAGATTTGGATGTTTTGTGATGTTTCACTATAATCACTGCTCAGTCTTCCTCTAAAACACGTTGAACATACTCTGCAGTTTCCATGAACTGCATGGTCAGGTGGGCAGCAATATTTGCCATAACGATGTTGTGTTCTTGTGTGTCTATTGGCACTTATGGGATGAAAATTTCATAGTAGCACTGAGGAAAGGGTACTCAAAAAGCAAAGCTGGTATAGCTCCGTCTATTTCTAAGCAAAATGCAGACAATGGTCATGTAGTCCAACTTGGGATAGAAGTTGGTGATGGACAGATGATGACAGAAGCTAGTGGTCTGCAGATAATGACAGAATCTAGTGATGGACAAATGATGACAGAAGCTAGTGATGGACAGATGATGACAGAAGCTAGTGGTCTGCAGATGATGACAGAATCTAGTGATGGACAGATGACGACAGAAGCTAGTGGTCTGCAGATGATGACAGAAGCTAGTGGTGGGCAGATGATGACAGAAGCTAGAGAGATGATGATAAAAGCTAAACAGATGATGACAGAAGCTAGATAATCTCCACATTCATTTATACACTGCACTATAGACGTACAGTATGTGTATAATTGCTAAGTTTGAGTTTGTTGTATAACTATAGCTATCACTACTGAAAGATTTACACTTGAAAACCAATGAAATAATTATTTGAATCAATTGCAACCAAACTAAAAGTTAAAATTTCATTGGGTGATTCAATGAATTTTAACTTTATTATATTTTCATTACATGGGCAAATCCAATGAAACTCCTTTGAAAATCCGATGACATGTTACCAATAAAATTCAATGAAGACTATAATGGATTATCATACGCATATAGTAGCTATACCCATGAAAATATGATAATACTATTATTTTCACAAGGTATAGCTACCCTGAATGAAAATTTTAATTTTTATATTGATTTGTTTCATTGCACTGTTAAAAATAAGGAGTAACCATTACTCCCCTATAGGGGAGTTCCCAGTGTAGAGAGATTAGACACCCCTGAATTTTACTGGAGAGTACGTGAAATTCTATAAAAGAGTAAGCAACCCTTTAATAATGGTATATAGTATACGGAGTTACAGTTACTCTAGGAGAGTACACATGAACATGCAAGTGTTCCAGCAACTCTTCAAGATATTGGCACAGGGAGTTGTACGTACTCTAGGAGAGTTCACACAAACATGTAAAGGTGTTTCCTTTACTCTGTTAAATACAATGTTGCCATGGCATATGCACATACATATACAAAGAATTTGAAACAAAGTTAAAATTAATTATCCCAACTGTGTTATGTCACTGCAAATCATATAGCTATCACTTCTATCAGTAGCTGCATTAGCTATTGCGACTCTTGTTCTCAAATTCACTGTAGTCAGCTGCATGTCCCCTAGCTGTTGTTCCCAACTGTCATATAAACATTAACACAACAAAGATGTGTTCCAGTACTATACAATTTTACCTAGAGGGCTTGTCTGCTGAAGGTATACTCTACATCAGGTGTGCCATACTGTCATCGACAGTAGCTAACTTTCAGTAAACAGTTGCGATCACTGGAGTTTATCCATGCACATTAATAGCGCAATATATGCACCTGTAACATATTTGTTTACAAATACAAAATAGTACTATCTGAGATGTTCTGAAGGCATATAGCTGTGCTACAAACTACAAAACAGTACTATCTGAGATGAGCAGCCGTTTATGCACCTTATATAGCTAATATGCATGCATGCAAGCACGTGTACATGCACGCTAACTGAATCCTTTCAAGTGAAATGATAGGGTGCAGCTATCATGAGCAGTCGGAAAAATGGCCTCGAAGCGAACCTGGCCCGACCAAGAAGCAACGGCAGAGTTGGTGCCGCCTAAGCGGCAAAGGAAAGGCTGGTTAGTGTAGATTAATTGTATGGTGGCCGACTCATAAAGCTTCTACCTCAGTCTCGCGGAACCGTGACAGCCGGCCGGCCCAGTGTCCTGACCCAGAAGAAGAAACCGTCACAATGCAGCACAGCCGCGGCTCACCCGAACAACCACGTAGAAATCCGCAGCTCGGGAAGAAGTCTGGTAAGTATTCAGTAGCCATGTGTATAGCATCAAGTTATTTTTATGCTCATTCTATAGTTAGCGGCAATGGCGTAAACACCACCAATTCGGCGTCCAGTTTTCCAGATTAACGTCACCTACAGCAGTTGAGCGGTACCACGACAATCCGTCAGACGTGGAGTACAGTGAAGAGGATCGGAGGTAGAATCAGATGGGGATCCCGAATCAGATGAGGTACGTATTATATAGAAGCATATGCATGCATGCACTATGCACGAGTTATCGTGCTCTCGCATGGTAATTCCTTTAATCTTTATATAAGCCAACACCATTTAGTATAGGTGCAATTTTAATTTTTTGATTGTTTAGCTTTAATTTTTTTAAACTTGCTGACTGCAGGCATTCTGAGCCAAATAAGATCTCAAAGTACATGTAGCTGTAATCTTTGATCTACTGGATCTTTGATCATGCATATACAAGTGAATTAGTGACTTTGTTAACATATATACACTGCATGTATGCCAGCTAGCCTTAATTATATGTTTATACCACTTGCATGCTTGGTCAGTTTAAATGCAATGTGTAGCTATACAGTATATATTGCTTCTCCTCTTACAGGATAATTATGAGGAAGTAATATCTAAGGCTAAGGTATGTAGCTATGCAAGTATACATGCATAATTGCGATTAAATTTTAGGAGAGAATTGAAAACCCTATAAACCGTAATGGAACGTTTTCCCACAACAGATATGAGTTTGCTAAGAGAAGTGATGAATCAAAAATGCCGGTGTTTGTGTATATAATATATAAGTATAGTGCTACATTAAATTGTATATATACTATAATGCAAGGATTCAGCTCCTAGAAAACAGCAACTACATAATGTACAGGAGGGTAATGGTGGATCTCGAGGTGATGATGATAGCGAACTATCACATGAGCAATAGATTTTTTTGTATTGTATAAATTGGCTTGCATGACTATATGATTTTTTTTGTGTATTGTGTTATTATTGTATAGTTAATACTTTGTATGGCCTGTTTTTGAATTAGCTACATAAATCTTGGGACTTTTCATACACAATATAAGTGTTTTGCATAGACATTTGTTACCGCTGACCAAGTATAGTCAGTCAGTCAGTCATGCGATCATATCATGGTTATGGTGGAACAGCTCTCCCATGAATTTTAAAATTTCACATACCACAGTAGTGCATGCCTGTGGTTGATGTCGCGATGATTTTGTTGTGTGTTCTATTATATAGAATTAAAGCAAAAACATAAAGCAATATGAAAGATGGTCAACAAGTAAATGTTCACTACAATGTATGGTGAATTGTCACAGTAGTGAATGTCACTACCTATGTAGTGAAGTTCCCTATACTTAGTAATTCACTACTATATATGTAATGAAATTGTCACGTAGTGACGTTCACTACAAAAAGCTATATTAAACTATACTACTAGTCCAATATACTTGCATGCACTTATATGAGAGTACTCTTGTTTATTCACAATGGAGACTTTTATAGCTGGGAGTAAATTGTATGATTTTACTAACCACTATATTAAAATAACAAAGCACACATGAAATTATAAATACCAGTAAATTGAAACCAATAAGGTGCTAAAGACACATCTCCATGCTTTTTTCTCAGGTATTGTCGACCTGCTATGGAAGACAACCAAAATCTTTAATGGTTGCACATGCAGGCAAACATGAAAAGTATCCTGATTAAAATATTACATATATAAATGCAGTGTTGAGTCTTAGGGTCAAACTGGATATACTGTAGTAATTTGTTGTTAAGTTAAACTCATTAACTAAGGGGCGTGGCACTATTTTGCTTGTGAATCTTTTACCCTTTGTGTGTTCTATTATCACCTGAGTCTAATTTTAGTGCTAGCCAAGTACGTACAGACACAACTGTAATCGCTTCTACAAATTCCAATACACTTGTTTCAGAAGCATACTAACAAATTGGTGCATGTGCAACCTTTGTGATTCGTAAGGAGTACTATAAGTTGTCAAAGTCTGACGGTAAAATGCCTGGATTAGTGCTCAGACACCATTACCAGCAAGGTTGCTGAGAAATACAGTACACCTAACTAGACTAGACACATAACCTCACATGTAAACACTTGAACATTCCAATTACACACATGTGTACCACAATCTGTTGTGTCAGTATAATCTTAGTTGTCCACATTAGCTTGTTGTTCTGAGCTTCAACATTAATTTTTATCTTTTTATACTTCTTATTAAGTACAAGAGGTATGGCAGTATACCATATATCAACTGCAGACCCTATCGTTTATGTAATGGAGCCAAACCATACTTGTCTGTTGTTGACACCTTTGCTGTTACCAATAATCATCTGGTTAGCTGAAAAGTTAACTTTGTTGAGAAAAAATCCACTTTTAATTTTTAGCTGTTTTTCAGGATTCAGCTCAACGTGAACGTACTATAATTGTTGAACACCGGTACGTATTATGGAACGTAATACTTTACTCAATAACCAACAACTCCCACATTCCAATGGACTATTCACTGGGGAATTTCCCTATCACTTTGAGGTTTCCATGGGATATCTAACTACCGGATACCAACCTGTGACAGAAATTTTACAGAGATTAAATGCGCCGTTCACGAGTTAAGATTTGACTAAAACCATCACTATCCTGAGCTGAACGAATTCACCAATTATTCAGTGCCTGGTGGGTGGATTCTCTTACAACTTGGTACTCTACAACAGCAAGGAACACTCTATCGAATGGTGCAAACAGGAAGTATGTGCATTATTCTGGTGAGGAGTTAGGTAACACGTACCGCCCAGCACAATCCACTTTTAATTAATCAATATAGATTTATTAAAGTTCGCGTATTAAATAAATACAGTTCTTTAAAATTTTTAGTAAGAATTTCACACATTAAGGGTGCTCTGTACAGTTGCGCGTATGGCTTCCCGTAAATTATATTTTCTCCTATAACTTACGAATGGATTGAACTATTCTACTAAACTCTTTTTATTTGCAATAAGCTACCACTACTGCACATTTTAGTTCATATCCCATGTCTTAACTCACTGTAGAAGGTGACTTATAAATTTTCGCTTCAAACTAGAACTAGTCCCACAGTTTATGCCGTAGAGACTTGATTCTTTAAAAATACATTATTGAAAACTGTACAAACAAACGTGCGTTTCTATTTTTGTTCTCTGGCTTCTCAGTCATCAGATACTCTTCTTCCGCTTTTGTGCTGGCACTAATCAGTCTTCTTTACCTCCACGCCATTCTTCGCCAGAAGGAGCTATCAAAAAACGACAAACGCTCTTTTAATGCATAAATACCATGCTTGCCCATCTGAAATTTTCATGCCTATCGGGTCTAAAATGACAAACTAGTTCTAATTTTAGTATCAAGGTGTAGAAACTGAGGCGCCCGCAGCTGTTCTGTGGCCACAGTTATTGTTTCTTAATTGCGTAACCGGAAGATAGTCGGTAAATTATGGATCGCTATATTCATTAGACCACGATGAAGAAGATACAACACTTACTTCGCTTCCTTCATGTATATCGCTCTTCTTTCTTCGTTTGTGGCAGGTTATTTCATCATAAAAGACATTTTCTTGTTGGGCGCGCCACGCGATAAACAAGCCACAGACTAATTAGATAATTACTGGTGACCATGGGAATCCATTAGTAAACTCCAGCTGTGCTAACCTCAGAAGCCATACGCGTACTGTACAGAGCACCCTTAATTGAGGTTAATTGTCTACTGGTTGACCAGGCTACATTAGGTTAAAGTTGTTCACACAACCTGTAGTGATCAAAACACATTGGTATATCACTTTTAGATAAACAGCACAACTCACAATTTCGCACACAGCTTGGAAGTTTCCTGCCAAGGTACACAGCCACAAATGTACTGCAATGTCCTTGCTTCAGCTGTCGGCCAACATTCCCACAATCACAAGTTGATACATTCTTAAGGGAAAAAAACAATGAAAATCACTTCTAACTTTAAGTAACACCCACAGTGAAAAATTGATGTTATACACTGGTATACACGGGTGTGTATTACACTGTTATTCTTATGTTATACGCACCCTTGTATAACACAGTTATACAAGTACTGTATTTCACTGTTATACACAGGCCATGTTATACAGAGTGTAGTAAACAGTGTTATACACAGGCTGTGTTATACATAGCATAGTATAACAGTGCTTTTAATGCATTAGTACATTCCACCTTAAGCTGTATACAGTGGACCCTCAGTTATCCGAACCGTAATGTGCATGTTTAAGGAAATTATTAAACTGTTCAGATAAGTGAATTGTTCAGGTAACTGAAGCCCATACATTTATAATAGCTATATAAATTGAATACTCTAATAGAACATACATTTGTACTCAAAGTACTCCAATAGAACAGTTATTACCAATTTTAAGGTACGGATACAGGGTCAGTTAACTAAGGATACAGTATATATATAGCTACTGTACCATGTAATTTTTGTCAAGGTGCTAACCATTATAACTAGCACATTGATGCATAGTCTCGGTATTAAATCACAATGCACGCATGGAGATACACAGAAACCCTCAAGTAGGTAATTTCTAGTCATATCCATGCACTTCTAAATAATCTATGGTTGCATTGATTGAGACAAGAAATGATCATTATCCAACTAACTGAATGGTTAAAGTGTCATTAGCTTCATAATAATGTCATCGCCCAGTCAGAGTAATACTCATAGACTGACTTAGGATGTGAAACCAGAAAATTTTGAGTGCAAGTCTCTCGAGCCACTGTGACAGACATTGTGTGTACACTACTATCACCTTGAAGGTCTTATTGACTCACACATCTCACCAATTCTAGCATGTATGTATTACACAAATTTTAATACTCAGCATTCTGTCATTAATTTTATGCTATGTATGACTAGGATATTGATGGCATGGTGGCGATTGCCATGGAAAAAAGAAATAACTGTTTCCACCATCCCTACATGTGCAGCATCTTCCAATCAATACAAGGAGTCAGAACCTTCACATGTAACATTTAAGAAAAATTCCCTTGGCCTCCTCCAGGATTCTATATTAGGAAAGTTATGAGATTGTGGTTGTTACATGTACAAACTATGAATGACCAAATGATACATATGAATATTTTATCTAAATATTATTATATATTTATTCAAAAAGTAAGCACTTTGCTCACATTCAATTCATAAATTGTTGCTTTTAGGGTGATATATACCCAGCATGAATTCTTTCTAACTAAGCCATGGCGGCAACCGTTTACATATATTATTGCAGTACAAATTTAACATGAAATACTTGCTGCACAGTTGAGTAGGTTCTTGTCTTTGTCCCCAACATTATACAGATAGTTACCATAGTAATAACTAATCCATAAATTATTTTTATTGCAGTAGCAAGTACATACAACAGGTGAATGGACACTAAGTGTAAGCCTGTGAGTTTCATAACACTGTCTAATAATTTACTTCAACTGGATGACCCACTGTACTACGCCTTGTAAAAGCCACTATACATGTAAATATAATACTGTACATGACTTCAATAGTAGTAGTACTGCTACATTGATGAGTAATTGTATCCGTATTTCGTAACCATTTTTATACTGTTGCCGGTCTCACACTGCCAGCATGTGTCATCTGGAACCAAGGTGATACTCTATTCTCCATATAAAGGACACCATTTGCTATATCATGACTTGACACATTACCCATTCGTACTGTCATATGTATCAACTTGACTCATTAAAAACTATAATAGAGAAGTATTAATGACTCATTGGATATCCTTATAAAAGCTCACCTTTAGTTATTGTTTTCTCAAATTCATTGCCTATGATCACTGTCAGCATGTGTCAACTTCCATTCACTGTAACAGAGATACACTTCATATGCAACAATGTTACAATGTTAAGTTCTCTACCAAAACAAGAAAAGGTAATCAGATGATACATTCCAGCAGCAACAGTCAGCATATTCACACATCGTGTTCTCCTACCAGACGAAACCTCTTGGCAGGTAGCCACCAAAAGATGACACATCTGGGCAGCAACAACTGGTACATCACAATACAAACACAGTACGTTCCCCTACCAATAAGATGAAACATCTTGGCAGGTAGCCACCGAAAGATGACACATCTTGGCAGCAAGAACTTATGACACATCTGGGCAGCAACAACCGACCGGTACGTCACAATACAAACACAGTACGTTCCCCTACCAATAAGATGAAACATCTTGGCAGGTAGCCACCGAAAGATGACACATCTTGGCAGCAAGAACTTATGACACATCTGGGCTGCAATAACTGGTACATCACAATACAAACACAGTGCATAGCCACACTGTAGCTAACTAGCTAGCTGATTTCCATAATAGCTAGCTAAACAAAGTATACACGGTATTAATGTGATATCATACGAGCCTTATCCGAAATTACGTCATAAATAAAAATGGCATCGTAAAGGGGGGGACACGTGCACTGACTCTATGGAGAAATTGTGTAATTCGACAAATATCTTCTTCCACGACGAAGAAAGTAGATCTTTAGGGACAGGTATGAATGTACTACACCGTAAGACATACAATGATATCTATACAATGATACCTTTATTGCACCACTTGATAGCGGTGGAAACGCACAGCAGTGTGATTCAGATAAACACATCAAGCCTTCATACTCAACCAAACAAAATGCTGAAACTTTTCGGCAGGCATCAGTAAATGTCAGCTTTTCACAAACATATGGACACTTCACTTCTAAGCACCCTCTTTGATGCTCCTGCTCTGTGGGGATAGTTAGAATCTTCAGCTTCTTCTTTACCCCGTACTGTTCTTTAGTGAGCTTGACATCATCGGTTGGCCTTGCTTCCACATTCCTTTTTCTCGGTTGATTCCATGTTTGCAACCGATCAGTGCAACCTTTCTTCTCATCCTCATGCAAGCCTAAGTGAAAATAATCTTCTAAACAGTACAAGGTGGCAGTTACATGGTTA
Source organism: Dysidea avara (assembly GCF_963678975.1). Lineage (NCBI taxonomy): Eukaryota > Metazoa > Porifera > Demospongiae > Dictyoceratida > Dysideidae > Dysidea > Dysidea avara. Next base: position 2,119,530 of record NC_089286.1, read on the forward strand.
CAACACCCCGATAGCCCAGCTGGGCAAGCACAGTAAGCACACATGACACGGGCAATAAATTCCTTGATGATGATCGAAACATGACACACCCGATCGTTTCTCATGGACGGCAATACTTTTGCTGCAATGCAAATATAGCCAGGTACACTAAGCATGGGGTGGTATCTGATCTCTTGGACATGACTATCTTTATAAAACCGGTACGCTTTGTCCAGTGTTCTTGTATACTCCACAGGTACATACACATCACTTGGTGGGTGAGGTCTTACTCCATTTTTATCTTCAGGAACATCAACCATTTTTAGATCTGTAGAATCCCATTTAGGACTTTGTATCTCTATCAGCAACAGACTCCAAATAACTCACACGCTTCAACAAGACTTTCCGATCCACCAAGAAATCATATATTGTGCTGAATGAAACTTCAGGTATTTTGTATAGTCTGTTTGTCCACTGTGGATCATCTTCACTTGGAAAAGAACACAACAACCTTGAAGTCAGAGACTTTGGGTGCTGAGCAGCAGCCAGTTTATGTCGAATGTTGGCTCCTTTATCAGGATCAACAAGATACTGGTCCCAGCCATAGTTAATGTAACACTGAACTCTACATACAAATACAAAATTGAACATAAATTAAAGCATTGAAAGGATGTGCATAAATCAAGGGGTAGGTAACAATCTGAAATTTCATAGATCACTTCTGAAAGATGAAATATTGCATGAAATTTGTGCAGATTGAAAGTTGATGATTGAGAAGATGTTAAAAATGCACTTTATGGCTGAATTTTGTCTCGAAAGATGAATATATGGGCAGTCAATTTCTATCTTTCATAAACGATTTTGGCTAGTTACCTACCCCCATAGTACTACATACAGTATAGCGGGGGAAATATTTTGCAGATTTCCACGTTCAAAAATTTCACAGCCAACAATGAAATTTTTATCAAGCTGCAAATCTCAAGGGGGTAAATTTATGTACTTCGTAAATAAAATTCTCATAAAACCCAACTATAACTATATATACAGCCAAAAAAATGATGCACTGAACAGGATTGAAGTTTTATAGTTACTTACCTCTCTGATTTTTTTACCGGAAACTGGAGCACCACAGCACGCAAGCCATCTTTTCAACTGTGGTATGTTCAGTTGTATGGGATTCTTCCCATTCAGAGATGAACCGGGGATGTCATCCTCGCAAAGCATCAAAATATCACCTTCTTGAGGCTCCTCACAGCTGTATCCTGTGCTCAGGTCGCCTTGCTCAATCTTTATAGTACATAATTCTAATAAATACACAAAAGAACTAGCTACTATGACCCAATAAGCAACATTAATATACGTACCTTCAACAGCGCTATCCAAATCGCTTTTGTTCTGCATAGAATCATCCGCCTGAAACTCCTCACAGTTGTATCCAGTGCTCAGGTCGCCCTGCATATCATCATTATAGTCATTAACATCTCGTTCTTCAACGTCACTCGCTGAATTGCCGCCAATGCAATCCTTCACAAAGCTGCTGTGCGTTTCCACCTCTATCAAGTGGTGCAATAAACGTATCATTGTATGTCTTACGGCGTAGTACATTCATACCTGTCTCTAAAGATCCACTTTCTTCGTCGTGGAAGAAGATATTTGTCGAATTACACAATTTCTCCATAGAGTCAGTGCACGTGTCCCCCCCTTTACGATGCCATTTTTATTTATGATGTATTTTCGGATAAGGCTCATAGCCACAGGTTTTTTATAACTGATATACGTACTGCAGCCCATTCATGTGATGCTCATCAAGCTATAGCAACGCTTATTAGCTATTTGTCAGGCTTGTCCCAGTGATATTGATGCTACAAGCATCTGTCTAGTTCATAGAACCAAGAGTTTATAATATTATAGGGGGGGAGAGTGTCCTACTTCAGTAAATGCGTACCATACTGTCAGAGATGGGGTAACGCGTTACGTAATATATATTACAATTTGCGAGTTGAAGTAATATAACGCGTTGCATTGCGAAATGCATGTAATATAACTTAAGTTACTTTTAGAAACTATTAACTCGTTACTAGTAACGAACTAAGTAATAATGTTACGTAACGAGCAAGGTAACGAGTAGCGATCAGCGCGATGTATCGAGTAATACTATGAGCCAGTAATGCATTACAAATGGCTTTTATACTGCTATTTACTATCCATTAAACTACTCAGTGATCCATTACCTCAATCCATTAACCTTTCACCTATATTAAAGGATGCTGCCCAGTCCATTGGACTGATGCGTACCACATGACCACATAGCCCATTGCTATTAATGCTCACCATCTGTGCGAAAACATGTGGTTTGCATGCATATATGCTGAAGCGTTAATTTAATTCATAATATTAAAGTACATGAAGTTACTTGCATTTAGTAACTTTAAGTAATATTATTAAGTTACATTTTATTGTAAGTGATATGTAACTGTAATATATTTTATTGTAGAAAGTATTATGTAATATATTACTTTGAAAAGGTAACTTCCCCAACTCTGCATACTGTGAAGTTATGACACAATACCATGATCAATTTCAGTAAAACATTGGTTTCTCTAGGATATCACTTAACACTTTGAGTGTTGATAATACCTCCAATGGGTTGTTTATTGAAGCCACTGTACCTCTACCTTTGTCACTATTTGCTGAGCAAAAGCCTCGCATTTGAAGGTGATTATATTATTGCATCATAACTTCAGGTACACGTTTATACAGGCTATACTGAAGTAGGATACTCTCCCCCCTATAATATTATGAACTATTGATAGAGCTAGCTGTTCACATGGGCTACAGGTGCTGTGGGAACAAAAAACCATCATTGGTATGGCCCATGAAATCATCTTTTTAATATCATCGAGATTCAATTGCATCAATTTCTCACCTCACACACATGTAAGGGGCAGGTTAAAAGGTCAAATCTTAGGATGCAAACAGTCATTATTCACATTGTCATAGTATTTTGGGAGGTAGTGGTGTCGGTTGGTCAGTAGAAACTACCACTAGTGTAAGTGAGTGCAAAATACTGTTTGCTTGCCTCCTACGTAGTCCTGTCCCAGGAGAATTTGACTCCAATTGCCTACCCATATCTCTTTTCACTTTATTGCAAATCAAATGCACAAGTATTTCCTTGTACTTAATGTATAAAACATGGAATTTGCTACTGCAATTCACAGACTATGTATGATAAGGTGTAGTTTGTATTTGTGTACCCAGTTTTGGTAACACTACCTTCATGTATGTTATATATCCTAAGGTTGCAGTACATGTTGCTGTAGACCTTCAGTGCTGGTCACTGTAAAGCATTAACAAACAACTAGCACAGTACTGTATGTAGCATAGTACTTTTTATAACAAAATTCACATAAACGTAATGCACTGTGCACTCGCAAAACACTGTATTACATGCATGTATGTACCACAGAGCTCATAACATTAATTGTTGCTTGTGTTCTTGTCTGTCACACAGGACCACCAGACCCACCTGATCAACTAGCATTGTTATCACTATCAGCTTATCGGGCTCAAGTGTCATGGGTGCAACCGTTTGATGGCAATGACCCAGTTGTGGTGTATCATATCCTTGTATGTAACAATGATGTAAATGTGAGTTGTGTGTCTGTCTCTATACTGCTTTGTGGTGGGCATTTTGTTTGCTGGCTGTTTTGTGATATCTTAGCCAAACAATGAGTAAGTTGACATATGTACGTACATGACATGTGTTATAGTGGAACCCCTCTAAAAGGACACCCGTGAATTAAGGACAAACTCTCTATATAAAGGACACCTGTCTAGGCTCTAAATCAGTAAAACTAGTACTTTATGGACATAAAGGACACCTTTTCATTTAAAAAGGACAGAAATAATTTCTCCAATGGTGTCCGGCTTAGAAAGGTTCCGCTGTACTGCTAAATACTGGCGTAGACTGAAGGTATCTTTCTTATACAATATTTGCTTGAATGGGTAGAGGCTAGCTCATTCATGGAAATTAATTGCACAGCGTGTATGGCTGCTGAAATTGATGTGTGCTAAAATAGACATAATTTGCATTCTTAAATCATCTTGAAATTAGCAGTGCTGAAAAACTAAAAGTACTCTCAGATTCAATGTAAGATGGCCCCAGACCCCTCTAGTTTGTGCTTTGCAGACTAATATTACCTGTCTACCATTATAAACCACATGAAATGAAATCTCGAATTAAATCCTATTATTTGATCTCTGTATGATAACACTCTCATTGGAATCAAATATATAACTAGCTACCCAGAGGAGGTTGGATGCGTTGGCGTGAACTGATAGAGCTCCTAAAATAATTTACGGAAAATCTGATATCAATTGAGGAGATTAATGCACTGATCTCAGTATAACCGCAGTAAAGTGTCATTGTTTCATTACAGAAAACATATGCGACAAGTCTGGTGAAGCTGTATGCATCAAATCGTCACTTATTGATTTCACCCTAAAACTCGAGCGCTTTCACAAAGCCAAGTATATAGCCTTGATCCTTACTCAAAGCATGATCTGAGTATCCAGTGATCCGCAGCGATCCCCATCATTTTTTCTGTATTGTATTGCATTGCAACTATTGAGAGTCACGTGAAATTCAAGACAAAGGATGTGATTAAGAGAATATATATATTTACATAGCGCTTTAAGCTTGTCCAACCTCCTCTACTAGCTACCTATGTTCCTTCCAACATAGGCCCTCTAAAAAATCCCCATGCATAGTGTCTGTGCGTGCGTGTGGATAATTGTAATGCTTTTTCATTGTGTGGGTTAATTGCTATGGAGAACAGTGTATTAATACAGACTTATCAACACAGAATACAACATGTTTAACTACTTAATTAGAGTATGGCTTGCTACATAATAGTGAATATTAAATGATTAGTGAAGTGTTTGTTAATCTGTACAAAAGCAGGGAGAGGCGTACATGGGTAACACAGTTGTGTAAACAAACACACACATTTTGAGTACATGGCCACATTTCAACATTGTCTCTTTTACATGGGGAGTTGTTATCAAATCATGGCATGCTGTCTGTTTGCCTGAAAGTTTATTGCCCAGGCATGGCGCCATTGATTGTGGCACTATACTACGGATCATGACTATAGGGTCTAAAATCTAAAATTATAATGCTGCGTTATGTGAACTGAGGCTCAACTACTGGTCCCGGAACCAAGACAAGTCTTACCTTTAACAAGGTATATAGATGTCACTTATGAATATAGTTCATTATCTATGATACAAGTTACTATACAAAAGCTCCAAGACAAGGATTGCCCATATAAGGACTTCACAGTCACAAATCCTTTTATGCTACGTATATGATCTATGCTTAGGGTGGAACAATGACATGCACTCACCGTGGTACAGATGTCTTGAGACCTAAGGCATCATCCCACAACAAATTGCATTTTATGGGAAAAAGTGAGGGCAAAAGGTATGGAGAGTTCTATGCAAAATCATCCTGGAGCATAATATTTTTGCCACCGCCCAAACATGTAGTGCACTCACCTATTAACTTGCTTTATACCAACAATATCTATATGTATCTTGTAGTACGATTCCTTCATTTGGCTATAATTTGTTTAAAAAATGCAACATCAATTGTTTGCCCTCAAAAAATGGTGTCTTCGTGATTATTAGAATGCCACACCCTTGGTCGCAAGATGTCTAGTCAATACTTCCATGCACTGAGCATGTGTGTTGTGTCTGTACATAGCTGATATTCATAAGTTCAGTCAGAAAACCATGCAGAAATATCAACAAGCCTTAACAATAGCATTTGTTGCAAATCGCTTCACTGGAAACAGCTGACTTGGCATGACAGCCAACTAAGATAACAGCAGTTCAGGGAGCGCAACTAAAGATAACAGCATGTTCAGAGCCCAGATACATCATCCAGGTGATTGTAAGGCTTGCTCTTATACTGTATTTCTGGTAAACAAGGATAACAAGCAGTTGCTTGTGTGTTTCGTCTCCAGAAAACATTTTCATCATGCATTGTAACCTTTATAAGCTCATAACTCGCTAGTGGCTTAGCATGTTTACAGCAGACAAACACCACAGGGCAAAGAAATCAATGTAGTTTACAGTGCTGCTATAAAAACTGGGATATTTCCATAAGATTCTAAGTGACAATATATTTTGTGCCCGCAATTGTCCATTTCCCAATGCATGTTTATGGCTAACCACAGCATCCAGTGGTTGCACTACCGCAATTAAAATACTTTCCTTCACATGAAATAGTATTGCTACATACAAAGGATTTCTACATAAAACACAGACGTTACATACAAATCCCACCTACAAGATCACTCAAGGCTGATTGCTGGTTGGGAAACACAGATACACACAAAATGCAAATCCCACTGCAAGACCGTGATTGCTGGTTGGGAAACAGATTTCAGTACAAACATGCCTCCTGTACAAGACCATACAAGACTAAGTAAGCGTGAACAATAACAGAACACATACATCATAGTCTTCTTGGATTTGCTACGTCTTATAATTTACACTTGTGATGCACATAGAAGGAAACAATTCTTGTTAACACTAGTTCACTATACACATCAGGCCAAGTACAGTGCAAATTTTTTCTTCCTGCACTCATGTAAAACTTGCTGAAAACGAACTGTTCATTCAATCTGACATTAAGTCTTTCACAAGGTAGGAATTAAATAGAAACATCAAAACAAACTGTGTAATGTGTTAAAAACAATTTTTTTGCTTTCCACAGTGAGTAACAGTGCCATTCATCACAATCACTTTCTTTAGGACATAAAGTGCAGTTTATTTGCCTTTAAAATGTTAACAATTGATATGAGCATTAAATAGAAGATCACAAACTTTTCGTTACTGCACGTAGCAGTACATGCACTACTAAACAGTCCATCACAGGCTATACTCAACACTCCAATTTTTCTAGTGCAGGTGGCCATAGTATAAAATCATTTCAGGCCTGTCAAGACACACGCATTCAACCTTTTCACACACACACACAGTCATCAATCTCATGCAATTCAAAAGTCTCCTCAGCAGTTTTGTACCAGCAGTTTTCTAATAGTTGTCTGAAGTTGAGATTAGTTGCACGTGATCCGGCGACATGGGATGGTGAAGCAATTGCAGACAGAAATGAACCTGCAATGAAAAATTCAGTGATGTCTATGGACATATACTTGTGCAAGGATTGTATGCAGTTCTCGGTGAATGGGATTATGGTAGTGCACATGAGGCCAGCCAGAAGTACAATTTATCTAGATAGGATTAGCTAGTTCAGATACCACACCCATATTATATTATTCTGACACATAACAATTTTGCTATAACCAGCTAGCCTTGTGGACACTTACTGGTGATAGAGAGGTGTGGAGTAGTGCTGAACAAGGGAAACCCTTGCACAACCAGTGTTGATATTCTACCTCACCCAGAGTGTTTGCTGGAATGTACTCGTGTTGGACATACTCAGCTCTTACTACTTTATATTATGAAACTTGCTATGATTGTTTTTCTGAGTGAACAACATAGGATGCATTTAAAGGAAGTAATATTTTTAAGAGCAACTATATCTATCAGGCATATTATAAGGTCCATATAATACCAGTAGCTACCAATACCTGAGTTAGCTACACAGATTTAATACTATTGAACACAAACAGTTGACTAATGATCATGTGGACAACAAAAGGCCAACAAATGTAAATTCCTTGTTTCAGACCAAAAATACCATGCAGGTGGGCATTTGAATGCCAAAGCCCCGTCTCCCTCTAAGTTGGAAGTAGCCTTGACAAATGGTTCATCAATGACCACAGCTAATTCACACTGCAGATATTCATACTTTTGCTGATCAGACAATAGTTGTAGCAATTTGACTGTGGTGGCATGTGATGCTTTCATTTTCTGTAAGAATGGAACTACATTGTCAAAATATTTTAAAATCTGGTGCAATACTTCCCATCTACACCACCTTGTGCAGCTATGAGACTTTACTGAAATTCCAGTTGTCCATTTTTGCACGTGAGCTGTGAGCAAACAGGCTGATCCACAGACAAAAGAACTCATCTAGTATTGGGACATCAAACTTTTCTCCTGCCAAGTCAATGGTATGGGAATAACATTCGATATCAACAAGTGAGAGAAACACTATGTTTATAGTTCACATGGCAGCACCATTAACAGATGTCCTTTCATGAATGCATGCTAATAGCTGATTTGAGCTGATTCCAAATGTAATTGTAAAACACGAATTACTTCAGAACTAGCTCATCAACATTTATTGGCTTTGCAAGTATTCGGAGCTTTACCAACCTCTGTACAATTTTCCCTCTAATACAAAGTGTAGTATAACGGCAAATGCCTCACCAAGCCGGGTGGTTCCATCAAAGATAACAAACAGACACAGATGTATCAGAAAGTTTTTCCTTAATCTTATTTTCTTCCTTGGTATGAACAAATGGTACAAGGTCACGCATACCTCTTGCATCAGCCAACCTGTAACCACCACATTCCATTCCACATTCCACTGACGAAGGTTTAACAATTGATACCCTGCAAATGGCTTAAAAATGCACTTCTGATGCATAATCTCTCTCATTGTGTTCCCTTGTACTCAGTGGAATGTACAAGTTGTGAAGCTACACACATTTGTATCAGTTGAAAGACTGTTATCTCAATTGCATGGAACGGAACCAGCCATTAAGCCTACTAGAGTTGTGAACCGGTATTAAAAAACCGGTTATATACCGGTTACAGTGGAATTTTGCAGGTTATTGTGTTCAAGAAATTACAATCGGTATTCAGTTGTAATGCGTGCACACCTACACAACTACTTCTCCTCAAAATGAAACAAAATGAAACAAAATTGATTGTGGTCATTGTGCGCATTCTCACACGTGAGTAAATGAAATCGACTACTCTTGTGCACGTGACTTCGCAGTATTTATTAGTGACAATTCTTAATAGATATCCATCATGGCTTCTTCGTCTTCGAAGAAGAGCCACAAGGCTAAGACTGGTAGGGAATGGCAATTGAGGCTTAGACGTTATGCAGCTGGTGAGAAGTTCGGTACAGGCGAGAAACCACGGAAAGATTCTCAGTGGGCTAAGGAAATACAGAGAACATAGAAGCTTGTCCTGCCCACGGTGCTTCTATCGTCACTACATGTATTTGTAATTATCACACATTCGCGGTGAGTGCTATTTTTATTAACACCGAAACACAGCTGATAGTTGGCAGTTCGTCACTGTATGAGACCAAACATTTCGTATTGTTCAGGGACAGCCAGCTATTTCTAAGTGTCACAGTCATGTTACACAGTCAACTACCTCTCAGTTACCTGCCATTAGTTGTGATGTGGGTGGCCATGTGAGATAGGTATTCATGAACCTTGTTGCACCAACTGTACAACAGCTTGTGTTGACAGGAATCCATCACATCTTTATGGAGGAACAATGCAGGCCAGCCACTGCAACAGGTTAAGTAAAGTGTATAAATTTGGCTCTATTTTATTATATTTGTTGGTGTTTTAGTGTATTCCTTCCAAACACTCTACTGCCTCACATGTCACAGCCACTGTTGTCACTGCTTCATGTGCCTCACGTGTCACAGCCACCATTATCACTTCTATGGTTGCTACTCCACTGGTGAGTACATACCCAGCCTCTCATAATAATTATTTACTCTTACAATACTAGGTGGATAGGGGAGATACAACAATCCTCTGGTACTGCTGCTGCTACATCAACAATCACTTCCACTACTCCACTGGTCAGTATACACCCAGCCCCTACAATACTAGATGCAATCCACTGCTGCTGCTGCTACATCAACTACCACTTTTGCTACTCCACTGGTCAGTATATACCCAACCCCTCATAATATTTGTATTCTTACAATACTAGCTGCAATCCACTGCTGCTGCTACATCAACTACCACTTTTACTACTCCACTGGTCAGTATATACCCAACCCCTCAAAATATTTATACTCTTACAATACTAGGTGCAATCCGCTGCTACTCCACTGGTCAGTTTACACCCAATCCCTCATGATATTTATATTCTTACAATACTAGGTGCAATCCACTGCTGCTGCTGCTGCTACACCAACTACCACTTTTGCTACTCCGCTGGTGAATATATACCCAACCCCTCAAAATATTTATGTTCTTACAATACTAGGTGCAATCCACTGCTGCTGCTGCTACATCAACTACCACTTTTACTACTCCACTGGTCAGTATATACCCAACCCCTCAAAATATTTATACTCTTACAATACTAGGTGCAATCCGCTGCTGCTACATCAACTACCACGTTTGCTACTCCACTGGTCAGTTTACACCGAATCCCTCATAATATTTATATTCTTACAATACTAGGTGCAATCCACTGCTGCTGCTACATCAACTACCACTTTTGCTACTCCACTGGTGAGTATATACCCAACCCTTCATAATATTTATACTCTTACAATACTAGATGCAGTCCACTGCTGCTGTTGCTGCTGCTACATCAACTATCACTTCTGCTGTCATAACTGTGGTCACAAGTGCTATGACAGCAGTATCCAGTGTTGTCGCAGCCACAGCCACTACTATCACAGCAGTAACCACTGCTGCCATAATGCCATTGGTAAGTTTACAAAACCATTTGTAAAAGTAAACCTATGCATAGGTTCAACCAGACCAGCACCAGAGGATTGGTCAAAGACTTCAAGTATCAGTACACCCTGTAAGAACGTAAGGACAAATTAATTACATCATTTTTTTTCTAAATAGTCTCCTAGTAAGCAAAGCAAGAAGGTGTATAAGTTACCACCACCACAACAATCCTCTTGTGTTGGCTCTTTTAGTGGCATATCTGCCACTCCAACTACCACCACCACCAGCACTACTCAAACCACCACAACCTTCTCCACCATGTCACACTGCTCACCATCTACCATGTCACACAACGTTACCTCTCCTCCACCAATCACTACAAGCAGAATCATCCAGGTGATTCTGCACCCTTTGGTAATATTTGTATTAACAGCTATTTTGTTTACAGACTCCATCTAAGCTCCCCTCCATCACCATGACTCAGTCAGCTGATTCCACTATCCATACAGTTCCCACCACAGCAGAGGTACATAGCAAGCAGTGGTACTGACGGAACAATGGATACGTATAGTATATCTGTCTACAGGGCACTCTGTCACTGGTTTCATCCACACCTAGAAGTTCTACAATGGCCTCTAATAAGGTATTGAGTAATCAGACTGATGCATTCATTGTATATAATTTTATGCTTCAAATATAGTTACAACCTGTCAGTTTGTCACCAGAAGATAGACTTCCTGATGCTTGGAAGTCAGTCTTGAACAAGAAGGAACAGCAGTGGATTGGGACAGAAGTCTTTTTTGATAAGCACAAAATCAATGACACTGCTGCTTCTAAGCTGTGGTGGGATCCTCCATCACCCTCTGTCACAAAGTTGCAGCCAGACCCAGAATCATATATCCTCCATAAGCTGTGTCTATGGTTGCCACGTAGGAAATGGAATTTTAACTTCAAGTGCCCTAGTTGTCAATGTTCACTTTCGTAAGGAAACTATATGTGAATTGTTACATTGTAGTGTGTTTATAAACAGCACTAAGGGTATTTACACGAAGTCTCTGAGGAGGATAATAAATCTGACTGATTGCTATTTTCTGGCCACTGAAGAGTTGAACTGCAAACCCTGTAAAAGGGCATATCAATGCTGGGATAACTTGTAAGTACAAACTAATAATATCAACAACTATGTCAGTGGCAATTGTTGATGCTTACCCTAGATTGCTGAGTCAGCTTCCTTAGTCATATTTGCAGCAGTTTCCTGCAACACTGACTCACAAACTTGGGTGTGACAGGAACGTGGTTGCACTGTTACGGGGATGCACGCTGGGGAATATCCCCACTGCACTCTGTAATGCAGTACTGGAGCTACACACTGATGAATGGTTGCGCAAACAGCTCCAGTATCTTGATGACTGCAGGCGCTTCAGGTTAGTAGAATGGTGATGAATTTTGTGGTAGCTATAGTGCTCCTGTTATAGTGATGGTAAGACAAAGCTGCTTAAGCAGCCTGCTCCAGAGTTTGAGGCAGTAGTGAACATGTTACGGGTTCCAAGTGATCGGTATGGTTCATATGAACATGCAAATAGTACATTGATGTCTTGTTGACTTGTTGATACAGCTGGATGATGTCTGTGTACACCAGGGACATTCTCAGTAGGCTCCCTCAGATCCTTGCCACCTGCACCGGGATCTTTGGATCCGTGCTTAAGATAGACTCGACGAAGATGGTGTGCAAGAAACTTCAAGGTTTGGCTGCTGGGAGTGCCTCCTGGTGTACGAATGTTGGAAATGAGAGAGGAGAGTTACTAGTGTCTGTGTTGACTGAGTCAGAGGGAATGGAGGGACTGCGTCCAATGGCCTTTGGACTAATAGAGAGGTTTGTATAGACAGGCTACATTATTATCAGTTTCTTGTTCAGATACAAGAAGGCCAGGCAAGATCCTCCTTTAGTCATGTATACTGATCGAGATTGCTGCTCAGTCACTGGTAGAGCGAAGTGTGCCGAGTTATTCAAGGAATGGGACCACCTCCAAGTAAGCAGGAATTATATGCTTTATCATTAGTTATGTACTTGACAGGTACGGCTGGACATATGGCATTTCATGCGTAGGCTGGCTCGTGGTTGCACCTCCGAATCCCACCCTCTCTATGGTGTGTTTATGGCATGGTTACCATGTGCCATTTTTGAATGGGATCAGGAAGACTATCGGTGAGGGTGCTTGTTGCATTACTCGTAGTATGTATGGCCTTATTATTATGTAGTCAACTGTGCGATGCCAAGAGAGGGTGTCTGCAGGAACAAGGAGTCAGCAATCCTACCATGGATGCCATAGAGAAGTCCATTAATAAAGCAGAGATGGCACGACACTGCCGTAGGAGGACACGTGGAGTGGGGGAAACTGTGAAAGCCATTGAAGCATTGCTCTTACAATTCACCCCTGCCACTGATACTCTTGGTGTTCCTGTGTTCAGGTACATTTATTCTACAACTGACTTTAGTAAACAGATTGTTGACATCTGGGAAGTGGAGAGCAAACATGTCGCTTGCATTCAAGATCCTGAAGGACTTCCACTTTACACTGTCACAGGGCACATCACGAAGGGTGGGCTAAGGCTACCAGTGTTTCGCTGTTCACGAGGAACAACATCTCTGGAGTCGTTCCACCTCCACCTGGCTAGGTATGTACATGGAAGTATTGTGCAGTAAAGTGTCTAGTGTCTTTGCTAGATTTATTCCAGGTTCATCAGCCAGTGCTATGCACTTTCAGGCATTCTTGCTGGAAGGCTTGTCAAGGTGGAACCAGACTCGGGCACTGGCAGCAGCACAACACCAGAATATGAGTGTGAGAACTTTTAACCTTGATGTGGCCTACAAGGTTGACTAGCTAATTGTTACGTTTTTGAAGTTTAGTGACACCCATTTATTACTGTAGGTTAACAAGCTACACCAGTCATGCCTCCACTCCAAACTGCTCCCATACCACCATGCACCAACAAAGCACAATGAAGTAGAGTCCTTTGGGGTGGCATACTTAGTGAAGCAAGCAGGCGGAGACCTGGAGCTCTCAGAGAAAGTCATGTTTAAGACCACCAAAGATGATGACGAAATTGATACTGAAGATGGAGAAGATCTTGCAACAGACGAAGGGTTTGAAGAGCATAGAAGTCCCTGCCACCTCAGAGGACTTACAAACATTTGATGAATTACCAACAAATAGAGATGATGAGGAGGAAGAAGAAGCTGAAGAGGTATTATTACTATTGTATGAATTTTTAGCTGTTAATGTTACACATGCAATCTAATTAGGTCAGTGATACCACCACCACAACCACCACCGATGCCACTGATGACCCCAGAGGGATTCCAGGCTTGGAGAAGGTTGCTCAGTTGGCCACTGCACTCCTTGAAGTGACTGGAATTGCCCCAACTACTGCACAAGCTGAACAGATCAAGAATTTGTACAATGCCCTGCATGCTTTTGACAAGAAGGCAATTGAAGTGCGCCTCAAGTTGCAGGCACACTTGAGGGGTAGGTTCTGCAGTAAGAAGAAGTCAGGACATACTACCATACAACAGATGAGGAGGTACGTATGTTATACTAGTATGCATTCTGTAAATATAGGATATCAAAAAGGGCATTTCTCTCTGGGGTCTCAATCCCTTTGCCACCTGAAAAGAGTAGAATTGTTGAGGCAGTCTGTTGTCTGCTTAGCATGAGGTACCCTAACTCACAGATCACTTCTGGAGCTGGTAGGTCATGTCCTTTAGACACTTGTATAAGTGTGGCATGCAGGTGGCAAGCGAAGATCTTACCTGTCCCAGTGGAAGTTGATCCTGAAGGATTATAGGGCCCTCTGTGCTCGGATTCATAATGCTCCAAGGTTGCTGGAGGAGACAAACCTAGCATTATACTCCATCAATCAGACAGGTTTGGTAAGCAAGTTCTGTTCTCTTATTTCACAGATATGTACGTATGGGTATATGTATTTAATGTTATGCACACAGCAAAAGTGGCTGAAGAAAGAGACAAGGAGGAAGGAAATCACCTCCTTGATGCAGGGGCTGGAGTTGACGGCACCACCACTGTGTTGTTCTAAACACCTCCTTCCAGCTCAAGACCAACCATCCTTTCCATCTTCTCCTCCAGGGCCACATCATGAAGTGACTGAGCCAGAGGACACCACTGGACAGGCTAAGAGAAGGGCCACCTCTAGTCGAGTTAGTCCTCAAGTTTTGTGTACAGGGCTAAGCAGAGATGCAGCTGCCTCGATTCCATCACTATCACATGTTACCGTCACAGTGGTAGGCTATTTAAGGTGATTTTGTGGCAATACCCTTATGGTGTACTTATATGTGTAGGGACTGCAAGAAAAAGAGGTGGAATCAACACGTATGGATATGCGTGTTCTTAGCAACTTTGTTTATTGTTTTCTAACTAGGAACTGTTAGTCGTACCCAGCTGTGGCGTTATGAAAAGAGAAAGCAACAGGAAGATGCTGCTGCTGGAGCGGACATTGCTAACCTTCCTCCACCACCAAAGAAGCATAAGACCCACAAGACCCGCCAGTGCAGTACTTGCCATAAAGCTTTGAGCGGTAAGTACAGTCCTGTTGAATATAATAATTGTAAGTTTGTGCATTCATTCTTAGTTGAGACTGGCCATAGTCAGTATAAGGGGAGTTGGTACTGCCCTGATAAGGAAACAGTAACTTTGGCTGAATGGAAGGAAGTGCAGGTCAAACGCTTGGAGGAACGTTGCCAGCTAAAGCAACAGCTACAGCAACAACGACCACAGCTACCACAGCAACAAGGACCACAGCTAGTACAGCAACAACGACTGCAGCTATCACAGCATCAACGACCACAGCGGCCACAGCTATTTCAGCAGCAACAACCACAGCTACTACAGCAGCAACAACCACAGCTACTACAACAGCAACAGCCACAGCTAGTACAGCAGCAACAACCACAGCTACTACAGCAGCAACAGCCACAGCTAGTACAGCAACAACGACCACAGCTAGTACAGCAACAACGACTGCAGCTATCACAGCATCAACGACCACAGCTACCACAGCAACAAGGACCACAGCTACTACAGCAGCAACAGCTTCTACATTTGCTGCAGCTACTACAAAAACAGCAGAAGCACCAACACCAGTAGTTAAGCTTCAGTGGAGTAACGAGGTTTGTATGATATGTATATGCCAATATATTACCTGGTAACTTTTTGCAGCAGAGTTGGCCACACTACATGCACAAGCAACCTTCCACACAGACCATCAATATTTTATTATGTTTACTGGAACCATAGGGCCGGCTATGATGGTTAGTGTGCAGTATACAGTAAACACTCGTGCTGTTCTCAACACACGTACTAGGGACTGACTATACTGGGAGTGCTTACCTAACACTTGGTGCACTAACCATCATAAGCTGGTAGTTGGGAGTGCCCTTATGATGACCACCGTGCTGAGGTCATGATGAACATTTCCAGTACATCCACTGGTGATGCTTCAATGCCCACCAGTGGCTGCACTGGGAGTGTTCATCATGATCTTGGCACCTTGACCATCATTGTAATGTCTCAGGAGTAAAGTGGGTGGTTGGGAGTGCCATTAGGGCCGGCTACATGATGGTCTGTGTGGAGGGTGACTAGGTTTACAGGCTCCATAATTTCAGTTATGTGCACAAGACACATTAGCTGTGTGGCTCAATAATATCAAGGATTTAAAGGAAGGTATATTTATTAGATATATGAAGTTTTAAAGTATGCGTTAACTTGACAGGCAGCTGTGGTACATTGTCAGTGATAGCTGGAACAGGACAGCAGTGGTAGAACAGTATACATGGTAAGTATATATTTATGAAGTTTTTAAGTATGTATTAAAGGTGGCATAGAACAGTACAACAATTCTGGACTAGTGCAGTAGTGGGGAACAGCATAGTCAAGTGATGACTAGTGCCGGAGTGGTGGAGCATAACATGGTAAGTATAATATTATAAAGTTTAGTATATATTAACACTGGCATAGAACAGTACTACAGTACTAGACTAGTACAGCAGTGGTAGAACAGCATAGCCAAGTGATGACTAGTACAACAGTGGTGGAACAGTATAACATGGTAAGTATAATATTATAAAGTTTAGTATATATTAACACTGCACTGTAAAAACGAATTTGTCAAAACAACATAATTTGTCACACCAACAAACTGTTAAATACACAAATGTTTTGTCAAGATAACAAACTTTTGCTGTCGCGACAAATATAAATGTTATAGTAACAAAATATACCATGATACTTGAATAATCAAAAGTGCTAACAAAAACCTTTGTCAAGCTAACAGATTGGTAACATCAATACAACAAAAGTACTTTTGTTACATCACATAATGCTGTTTAGATATAGAAATAGCAAAACAATGAATTTGTTCCCTGTACAAAGAAATAAACTAAACCAAATTTGAAATAAAATACTTGGTTACAATGTGAAAAGTCCCTGGTTCACATGAACTCAACTGATGAGTTTCAAGAGAATGCTGCTTGCCCATCCATACACTGTCTTCTGTTACTTGCTTTAGAATAAATTTAGCTGACTTTTGAACTAAAAAGGAATTGTGATGATGATCAGTTCCTTTAGTTATGTAAAGGTTCAAAGTAAAAAACATATGTGACATCATCAATATAATTCCATATATCTTCCCAAACTTTGGTAGCTCATCTTCAAATCCAACCCAAATCACATCATCTACACAGTACTTGTTGCCTTGCATTTCTATCCAGTCAACCCTAAATAATGTGCATGAGTTCAATAACCTTTCACCATGAAGTAAAGACATTGGAAGCTTTATGCTAATGCTTTTAACAGTAAACAAATCTACATGTAGATGCACGCACATGCATGCAAGCATTATGTGCACTGACACATACACACAGAGGGACACACACACACACACAGAGGGACACACACGCACACACAGAGGGACACACACACACACACAAAGGGACACACACATACACACAGAGGGACACACACACACACACACAGAGGGACACACACGCACACACAGAGGGACACACACGCACACACAGAGGGACACACACACACACACACACAGAGGGACACACACACACAGAGGGACACACACACACACACACACACACACAGAGGGACACACACACACACACACACAGAGGGACACACACACACACACACACTATACACACACACACACACTATACACACACACACACACACACTATACACACACACACTATACACATACACACACACACACTATACACACACACACACACACTATACACATTATATACACCACACGCTACACGCCTGTACACAATCTAATGACTAAAGCACTATTCTAGCTCTTACACATAAATATTGTATAAATTTTACCTTGTTACTGTTGTTTGCTGTAGATTATGAGCAACCAGAAAATTCTCTAATGGCTCCTTAGTCCAATTTGGTTCAGCTGAAAGGGAGCTTTCGCATTGAGCTACAAGAGTAAAATTATACATAAATACACTTCAATAAATTATTATTAATGCTTCAAGCTATCTGCACATACCGATTGATTTATTCATCGCCTTATCAAAGAAGTCATTGTCATGTAGGAGAGCACACATCAGTTTCTGATGACGCCGAGCAACACTTAGGGCAATATTCTTAAAATTTCCTTGCTGATCTATCCTTTTAAAATAACTGTTTTTAGCTTCCATCCTCATACACCACGATGTTGTAAGAGGACCTAACCTACATATGTGTGCATGTAATTGTAAACACTTGTATGCTTTGCATCAAGAGCTTTCAATATAAATGGCAGAGAGTATCCAACAGCAATGCAACAAGGAATATAACTGACTCCTCTATAGGGTAAAGCACAAAGACTTGACCTTATCAACACTAATAAGCACCATCTCTATCACAAATAAACTTTTTAACCTTGACACTTTGCAGGGAATATTGAAAGTTGGGCACTCACTTCATTTTATATTGTAAAGCATAGATGTAATAATGTATGCTCACTTCAAAATCTGGGATGGAAAATGGGTCAAGTAGTGTTGCTTTGGCAAAATGTTCTTGTGGGGATAGCATTCGCAAAATGAAGACAAGTACATCTCAATTAAGAATGCTAAGTACTCCACTAAATCAGCTGAAAAAACAGAGGACACACAAATTTGTAGTATTTCTAAAAGCAAAAGAAAGCATTCCCATTCTTCATCACATTCTGGAACTAATTCTCCGATCACCAATGGCAAATACACAGCAAAATTCCACATTTGGCTAGCTAAACAGAAGAATAGCATCAATAATTTAATATTACAAATTAATGATCAACTGAAAGGGTTCTAAGTAGTGCATAAAATATATACAAAAGCCAAATGGTTTGTAAATATAGGACTACGTATACAGAATACTCTATAACACCACTTGCAAAGTGCACGTCTCACCTGATTGATTGATGTTACCACGATCATGTAGAATGTGAGGAGATAATTGTGATGGTTTATTCCTGGATTCAGATCGGCTGAATTTAAAACTTGAGAGTTTCTGATTAATATGGTCAATAGTAAAGAGGCGTTTCTCACATACAAAGCTTTGTAGCATGGCTTTTATTGTATAAGGAACTACTCCTTCTAACAAGATATGCATCATATCTTGAGGTAGCTGACCATCACACACATCAAAGTCATCCAACTTATTTAATACACTTCTATAGTTTACACCATATGTTACTGAGTCTGTTTCAGCTAACACTCCAGTGAGAAGAGAACAATGGTAATCGTAGTTGTCTGGGTTTCTTAGAACAAACATGTTCTCTCGAAACTGTACGTAAAGAATTGAATGCATAAATTCAAAGAGATAAGCGGGCTGTATTACATTTTTATGGCACAAAGCATACTTTCCATGAACGAGATACAATCCACAGAGACATGTACCGGAATGACCATGCACAACTACCCCTACCTTGCATAAAATATATAGTGCATAAGTATTAAATTAGTGCAATCATTAGTACAAATATAAACTGCCATTCACAAGCACTGAAACTTCTAGGTGAGTTGGCTCAATGTGATGCCTTTGATTTGATGCATTCTTGTGCCATAGCTACTTACAAGACAAACAACCATTAGCTACTAAAAAGTAACTACAGTACAGTACCTTATAGCAGGTTATTTTCAACAGGGGAAATATTTTCCAGATTGCCATTCATCCAAAATTTTGAGCAGAAAATGTTTGTGGATAATTATTTTCCCAGTACGAAAAAGCAGTGAGCTTGATATAGGACAATAGGACTCTTGTTTTGCTTTTCCAACTATAGGCTAAGCTTTTCACTCTAGAGTGCGTGCCATAGGGGCAGTATTAAAAAAATCTATCAAAAAAACATTTACTTATTTTAACACTCATCGTATCTTTAGTAGGGCTGGGCGGTTTCTCGGTATTATAGTAATACCGCGGTATTGCAATGAAACGATATCTGTATCGTGTAGATTTCGGTGAAACGATAATGTCACGCTATCGATATTATTACGATTTTTAGTGTTTGTGACAGCTTATTAAGCCCTTAAGGTTGTTATAATGCACCTCAAATAATCATGTGATACTACTGCAAACAAGGATCTAGTTCTAGCTAGTCAATTTTTTTTACAAAGATCGAGATACTCTAATAGAACAGTCAGCTAGGATCGAGATACCCTAATAAAGCAGTCAGCTACTCTAATATAGCAGTCATCTTTAATAACCGCAATAAATATAATATCGTGATATATTTCTGCAGGATATATCGTGAAGCGAAACTCCAATACCGCCCAGCCCTACTCTTTAGTGGCCAAACAGTTTCTGCATTTTCGAAGTGACCACCCAACTCCAACTTTAAACCCTCCAATTGAATGTGCAGCTAGAGTATCAGCAAGCATGGCTAAAACAGCACCTTTTACAGGGACCTCTTTATTGTTTATTGTTAACAAAATTCCCTGCAATCAAACCAACAAATATTTTAAAACCCCAAACATACACGAAAGTACCTTTCTGAGCTTATCCATGTCATTTATGAAAGGCTGCAAAACAGCTTCATATCCATACTCTTTTAAAAGTGGATAAGTGACGACAGCTATCAATTGTACTGTCTTCAGAATTGAGCGGTGTTTTGGGTGAATATTACCCAGTGTGTAATAGAATAGTGCTGCAAGTGAAATGTGTTAATAATACCAAGAACAACATATTGATAAGCATATTGATAAGCATACAGAATTCTTTAAGGATCATAGAAATGTACGCAATGTCTCACTATACAACTAACCTTTTACAAACAACAAGGTGAGTTTTCAACACTGGGGAGCAATCTTTTTTTTAGTTGAAAAAATGTCCACCATTTTATCAATGTTACGTAATCTTGTATATCAATCTACTCTAATTGGCAATCACCATGAGCTTTATTAGGGCTAAATCCAAGCATCCTAGCAAAAGTTACAAGGAGAATCCTTCAAGGTAAGTTTTTAGGTTTGTACTAAATATTTTTTGATTTTAGTTTATGTAACATATCGGCTTTGTATATCAAAAAGATTACCTTTGAATGGCAAATAAAATGGCCTTTGTTTAAGCCTTGTAGCTTGAAGTATTGTGGAGTTATAGCCGTTCGTTTACTGCCAATACACTTGGATGTAATGTTACGGCGGTGGGCTTTCAATAAAAGCAAGGCTTAGTTCAGACGTAATATACCGGGGGGGCGGTGGTCCTTAAAGGGTTTTAATAGTTAAGTCATTGCTGACATTACACAATTGACAATTCTGTAAGGCTTACATAGTTTATGCTTCCCTTTGTAGGATCCAAGGGCGTTGGTCACTTCAACTTCATCATAGTAGATGATAAATTGAAGCTTAAGGGATTGATCACTACTAGTATACAGTGGATGAGTGCTGTATAAGGAGGCATCACAAAAATCACCAATAAGGTCATCATCTCTTGCATGTGATTGAGTAACCTAAAACACAAACAAATGCTTATATAAAGAAAAGCAATCCCTCCAATCTGAATTAGCTGGTCTTGAAGGAGAAAAAGAATCAGTAAGAACTTTCAATAGTTTATTGCTTCTTTACAATAATATATTCTGTAGACTGGGACATCTGAAAGTTCTGATCATGATCCTCAAGTTCCTTCTATAAGCAAAGCCATCAAACCTAAGGTGTCTATAATTATAAAAGCATTGATTTCCATTGTATGAAATGGCTTCTTTAATGTATTGATTGGGTTAGATCTTTTGGACATAATCTTCACCTTAGCTTTGATTTACACATGACAATTATGTCTTTTACTTGGTTTTCTTTATAGTTGCACAAAGTCACTGAAAGCTCAAGCTCAACATCCTATCAAGTGAGATACTGACACACGCATGATCTGGATTATGCTGTGTACTACCTTGTAGCAATTACCTAATCCTTTTCCTATACCACTGTTTCGCCACTCCACTGAAGTGCACCTTAAAAAGGGTTCTGTTGAAGACAGCGATCGGAAATATATGGTGCAAACAATAGCAACATTGTTAATGACGTACAAAAGCCGGCCATCATTAAAAGATTGTAGTATTGTTTCACTGTCTCTACATAAGAAATTTAAATGCTTGGGAGATGAAAGTTCTGAGGTTTGTTGTTGATGTACTTGCTAAGCGTGCATTTTGATGCCTTTTAGGGTGCCTGGAAATGGTTTATCTATACCAGGACACAAAACATAAACCGCAGATCAAGTTATGATCCTAGTCCTCCAAAGAAGAAGCAAAAATTAGCTGCTGCACAAAAGCACCAGTATCCAGCTATACCATCTTCAGCGGATGATGAAACTTCCAACAAAACTAATTTTAAACTCCTTCAAGAAGAATGGGACAAGCCCAAAAATGGAGAACCATCCAAAGTAAAAACCTTATTTATTCGTACTCATGCACTAAGAAGAGCAGAAATGCTAAATGAAGAAGACAATGTAACTGTTCAAAGCACACTACAGAAGTACAAAATGTTGAAGAAATCTTCTTATGTAAGGCTATGGTTATGGTATATACAGTGTGATTATATCTTTCACGCACATACAGGCTAAGTTGGAGTTTGAATTAATAATGCAAAGGTCAAATCTTAAGGATGAATTTGATGAAGAGCTGATCCTGTGGTCTAAAGCTGTGGTTACATATTGCAAGGCGGCATGTAGAAAAATGACATTCGTCCAAAAGCTAGTCAAGGATGTTGATATGGACTGTAAGTTTTTCAAATTGTTTATAAAGATCATAGGGTTAGTATGCCCATTCCCGAAAACATAAGGTTTTTTCCATTTACCTACCCACAGTGTACAGATTACCAAAATAGGTAGTGTTATACTGTGGTGTAGTAATACCAGTTTGCTATGGTATACTTTGCATGTTTTAAATAGTTTAGTTGGCACATCTACTAGAATTAGACACATTACCATCAAGTGTTTGGTATTGGATGTTTGATTTAGTGCTTGTGTATGATATTTGTGTATCATTAATTTTATCGTGTTTCTTTGAATTTGTTTTAGGTGATGATCAGCTGCTCTTGATCTCCTTAAGACGCTTGGGTCTTTTATTGATCCCCACGAAGACAAAGGTTATTACTGGGGACATTCCCTTTTTGCTGAGAATTGTGCCTGTAAGCATCTTAACAATATATGTAATATATATATTCTCATGCTTATTTTATACAGAATGAAACACCAATCAAGGAAGCCCCAGAACAGGGGAACAGTCAACTACATCTGGTCATAATTAATCATGATGACTATGACCAACACTTCATTGCCATTGAACAAAAGCTCTGTATGGAGTCCATGGATTTAGCTACTGCCCTCTTCCATTTGTTTGGGTGTCACTATATCCTAAATCTCAGCTACCACCAGAAGTTGACTGATCTCATGACATTTCTTCAGGAAAAGGTAGCTCAGATATCCTCTGCTTCTACGACCAAGTGGAAGTCAGCTGTGTCAGCAACCCATATAAATGGAATATCATCTGAGTATAAAGCTTTGAAAAAAAATGAAGAACCAGGAAGCTCTGACTCTGACAGTGATGACAATTAGATGTGTACATATGTAGTGTTGTAAACATTTGTTGTCAGTTAAATAAACGTTTCTGCTGATGTACAATATACTGAAAATACAGTGTCAAAACATGTTATGTAATTCCAGCGAACTTACCTTTGTCAGTCTGATAAACACTTTATAACAATAACGTCAATGCTTTTATCGCATAATTAGGTCCTGCATAAAAATGTCATACTAACAGAATCCTATATGTTGCTATACCTAACAACATGTTGAGGTAACATTGTACATCAGTGTCACTATATCCTAAATCTCAGCTACCACCAGAAGTTGACTGATCTCATGACATTTCTTCAGGAAAAGGTAGCTCAGATATCCTCTGCTTCTACGACCAAGTGGAAGTCAGCTGTGTCAGCAACCCATATAAATGGAATATCATCTGAGTATAAAGCTTTGAAAAAAAATGAAGAACCAGGAAGCTCTGACTCTGACAGTGATGACAATTAGATGTGTACATATGTAGTGTTGTAAACATTTGTTGTCAGTTAAATAAACGTTTCTGCTGATGTACAATATACTGAAAATACAGTGTCAAAACATGTTATGTAATTCCAGCGAACTTACCTTTGTCAGTCTGATAAACACTTTATAACAATAACGTCAATGCTTTTATCGCATAATTAGGTCCTGCATAAAAATGTCATACTAACAGAATCCTATATGTTGCTATACCTAACAACATGTTGAGGTAACATTGTACATGATCAATGTTTGTTAATCTGACATACAATTGTCAAATTTCAGACTCAGTTCACATTTACAAAAACAACAAGGAGTATGTTAAAACAGCAATAATAACATGTTATAATAACACTTTATATGTTAGTTTACCTCCTTTGTCATTTTGACAAATAAAATATTTGTCACCATCGTTTGTGCACACTAACAATTTTTTTTTGTTGAAATGACAAATTTATTTTTACAGTGTGGCATAGAACAGTACTACAGTGCTAGACTAGTACAGCAGTGGTAGAACAGCATAGTCAAGTGATGACTAGTACAACAGTGGTGGAACAGTATAACATGGTAAGTATAATATTATAAAGTTTAGTATATATTAACACTGGAATAGAACAGTACAACAGTGCAGCAGTGATAGAACAGTGATATCACTGTTCAAGTATAACAGAACAGTGATAGAATAGAACAGCACTAGTGCAGCAGTGATAGAAAAGTATAACATGGTAAGTATATATTATTATTGTAAAATATATAAATATAGCATGTATATTAACTTGATAGATGGCAACTGGTAGAACAGTAATGGTGGACTAGAACAGCAGTGGCACAGCAGCTATTAGGATATAATGGATAAAAATATTTGTAAAAAAAACTATATGGATTCATGCAGTTATGTATGGGAGCATTCATATAGATATTGTGGAAACATTTGTACACAGTATGGGAACATACATACAGATGGGAACACACATACAGATGGGAACACACATACCTGCTAATGTTATCGCATTTATAATTATAGCTAATTATAGCTAATTTTGTGTAAACAGTTATAGCTATATGGAAATTAGCTAGTGTACCCAGCGCTCTGGCTATAATATTAGCTATGTGCTATCTAGCAAGTGTGATTTACAGAGGTTAATTGTGTGTGAATTAAAATCCTATTTGTGCATGGTTAAAAGATAATCATTATGAATTATCGCAAATTATCGATATAGTTATTCTATTTTTGTGATTGTGAGCTTTTAATTTCTTCCCCGCATTTTCCTCGCTTTTTTTCCCCCCTGGGGGGGAACTTTGTGCGATAGCTTGCCAGCGACTTAAGTCACAAAGAGCAGGTTTCAATAGTAGTACGGTATGTTGATTCACAATATGTGATTCAAGAACGACTAGTAGATGTTGAGTCTACTGACAGCACTACTGCAGAGGCACTGTTTCAAATATTGTTGAAAGGTTTATCAAAAGTTGGATTGACAACTGACAATTTAGTTGGTCAATGTTATGACGGGGCCAGCAACATGCGGGGCATACATGCTGGAGTTCAGGCTAAGGTTAAGGAAATTCAACCCAGGGCCATATACTGTCACTGTTATGCACATTGTGTTAACCTAGTGTTAGTAGAAGCAACTTCTAGTAACCAATGCTGTAGAAATTTTTTTGGAGTAATACAGAATCTTTATACCTTTATTGAAGCCAGTCCTCACAGACACAGCACACTTGTGGCATTTATGAAGGAGTTAAGTTCAAAGCCTCATGTTAAAACCCTTAAAAAACTATCTGACACAAGGTGGGCATGCAGAAGTGATGCAGTTCAGGCAGTGTACGAAAATTTTGAAGCCATTGTGAAATCATTAAAAGAAATTGAAGACAACTGTCACGATGGTCGAATCAGTGCAGATTTTGTGCCACGCGACTTTGCAATTGTGTATTACCAATCATGTCTATCCTACTGGATAAAGGATTAGTGATAGAAGCCTTTGGAGTATCAGCAGCCTGCATGCAGTCACGATGATAAACAAATCTTCGGCATATCACTGATTTTTACCCAGTTGTTAAATGGTTTATTGACCAGTACACCTTTATCACGTCGGCTATGTGTTGGTAAAAGCATAGCACACGGACCACAAAAGACACCATCTAATTGTTTGTTATATCATAACCATGAATACTTTTTGATTCAGTCAATGTTGAATTTACGGTGGTATCCATGTGAATATGTCTTCGGAAGAACTCTTGGTGGTGAGATGTGTATGCTTTTCAGCATTTGCTAAGCCATCAAGTGTATTGAGCAGATCATCGATTGAATATGTTGGTGAAAACACATAACCAATGTCATTGCAGAGTTCAGGTGATTGGGATGTAATGGCTGCTCTGTATCAACTGACTCCGTTGGCTGTGTACAAAGATCTGATTCTTCTTCAATATCGGATGATTCTACTAAATCACTGTTTCTATCTAATTCATCAGAGCTGTGGTGAGAAGAGTAGGCTGAGGAAAGCAATTCAAGCTGCATATTGGATTCTTCATTACCAGTCAGACAGCTTCTTGGTGAAGATGGTGATGATGATAATATTTCAATGGAATCATCAGGGTGTACAGTTCTGGAAAGAGGCTGAGATGTGAGGCTTGATACTGCTGCTACAAGAAAAGCACAAGGAATAACAGAATGCACAATGCATAGCTACACACACAAGTCAAATGACCGAATCTAACAACTAGCTATATAAATAATTGTATTTACCTTCATCATCTGTAGACTGCAGCACTTTCCTTTTAGAAGCAAATAAATCTAGCAAGTTACAACTGCTTGCATGACGTTTGCTTTTATCAGCTCGAGGACTCATCACGATAATCTTTCTAGTTTCACAACTGTTAATATTGTAGCTATGATGCAGCTCCTTGTCCATCACATTTAAATAGTAAATGCTGTACAGAACCATGGCTTTGTGTAGCTAGTGCATATTCTAGATTGTATTTGCGTCATTGTATTTGTATTTGCGTTCATTGTAATTGTATCTGCGTCATTATATTCATCACTGATTGACAGGAATACACCATGAATAAAGTGAGTTATGTCTATACAAGTCACTATAGTTTGCATAAATACCCCTGTCAGTATTCATGGTATTATTCACGAGGTTTCCATTTATATAGATAACCTCAAAGTGCTACTAGATATAGTGCAGTGCGGCACTACTACACATTATATGGTTGCAGAAGCCATAGATGAAGTAAACAAATAGCCATAGATGAGGTACTTTTTACAGGTAAAAAAATACTTAATGTCATCACAAATTGAGCTAGTGGTACGTGATGCATCACAGATGGTTGTTAGGTAGGTTGCAAAAGCATCAAAGTCAAATGTAGTTGGGTGCTCTGCATACAGGTGCAAATCTGATACTATTCTGCTTTCCTCTTGGAAGTGAAACCAAAGTAGTTTTAAAACTGCTATTATAATCAGTAATGCTTACATCATTAACTGATCCATCTGACATTCCTTCATCTGACAATTCTCCCTCTGACAGATCTTCATCTGACCTGGACATATCTTCATTCTCATTCAACCATTCCCATAAATTGTTGTGTAATGTAGTAATTTAGTATGTAGTGCACACACATGCTTACTTCATCACTTGATGCATAATGCCAGGGCTTCTTACGAGGTGTGTAATCCTCATCTTCTGCTGTTCTTGTGTCCCGTAGTAAATGTATTATAGTAAATTTTATTACAGTTCTTATACATACTTCATAATGCCGGGGCTTCTTACAAGGTGTGTTATCCTCATCTTCATCTGCTGTTCTTGTGTCCTGTAGTAAATGTAATATTATAGTAAATTTTATTACAGTTGTTATGCATACCTCACAATGCGGGGGTTTCTTACGAGGTGTGCAATCCTCATCTTCTTCTGCTGTTCTTGTGTCCTGTACTAAATGTAATATTATAGTAAATTTTATTACAGTTCTTATGCATACCTCACAATGCGGGGGCTTCTTATGAGGTGTGTAACCCTCATCTTGTTCTGCTGTTCTTGTATCCTTCAGTGTATGTATGCATTGTGTAATTGTACATACCATTTATGATAATTATGCACACCTTGTAATGCGTAAATTTTTGATGAATTGCTTTTGTACCCTGCACAGATTTTTCTACCTGTGAAAATAGAAAAGATATATGCAAGGGTCATGAATTTACGGTAAGTGTTTCTAAGTGTAGTGTAGACATATGTATGTACCTTCCTTCATAGATAGTATATTCTCCGTACCTGGGATTGGAAGCTCTCAATGCTTTAGTGTAAACATCAGCGTCCCGCCTTTGGTTAACACCTTTTGGTATTTGAAAACAAAGAATACATCTAGTATCTGTCAAATTACGATTGGCGGTAAATTAGGGTTGGGCGGTATTAGGAATACCTTGTATGGTATACCTTACCTGAAAATACCCCGGTATGACTAAAATATTGACCAAATGGTGACAAGTGGTAAAAATAATTCTAAAATGATTTATCATAACAGATAGGTGGAAAATTGGAAATATGAGATTCAGGGATGGTATGGAAGTCTGCTACAAAAAGAAAGTTTTACCCACAGCAAGTAATGTAGAAGTTGGCTTTGCCCCATAATGTAATTTGATAAGGAACAGTACACAATATAATGCATTGTTTGTACAATGTACGTATGTTTGTACATGAATCAATGAGACATAAAATTTTAATAAATCAATGGTTAAAAAAGGGACATACAGCACACAATACAAAGCATTGTTTGTATAATATGTTGTACATGTCAGACATGATAAGATCGTTATGATCAAGTAGTAATACAAAAAGTTTATCTATTTCAAGTTTTTCAATAGGAATACAAGCATGTTCACTTTCTCAGGTTTTAAATTGTTTCGCAGGGGGGTAACAATTTTACCAGAAGTACTAAAGAATCGTTCTGATGGACAGCTAGTAGCTGATACTGACAAATATTTTTTAGCGATCATGGCTAAGAGTGGATAGTGCTCATGGTGACACAAATACAATGACATGGTGACACAAATACAATGACATGGTTACACAAATACAATGACATGGTGACACAAATACATTGACATGGTGACACAAATACATTGACATGGTGACACAAATACATTGACATGGTGACACAAATACATTGACATGGTGACATAAATACATTGACATGGTGACATAAATACATTGACATGGTGACATCAGTACTTACTGCTGCTAGTGAATGCTGAGGTAAGTCCATAGTAGCTTGTGTAGAAGTCAGATCCCGTCTTCTCTTCCAGCTCATGCTGAAAGCACTAACCACCTTCCTGCATGTTCCAATAGTGGAAGTGCAACGTTGATCCTGGAGACCTTTTTTGACAGCAAGGTTAAGATTGTGACCCAAGCATGACAACTGCTTCCACCCCAAGTCCTTGGTTGCTCGTATAATATTACTAGCACTATCAGTGGTTATGCAAACTTGTCTAGTGATATCAAGTGACCATGACTGAAGAGTCTCTTGTAAACCCTCTGCTAGGTTGCTTGCTGTGTGGTCTTATGGCAAATACATGGTTTGAAGGCAGTAGCTCTTTAGTGACCACTCGCTGTCGACATAATGTACGGTGTAGCTAAGGTAAGGCTTTAATCCCTGGCTGGACCAGCAATCTGTAGTAGCAGAGTAGTACTCAATCTGTCCAAGATCTTGTACCACTCGCTCTTTAGTAGTACTACAAGCTGCTGGAATGGCTACTCTGGACATGTAATTGCGGTTGGGTGGCTTGTATCTCTTGTCAAATGCTGCCAACATTTCCTAAATCCGGCCTTCTCCACGGTATAAAGTGGAAGCACATCCTTTGCAATACAGTAGGTCACTGCATTGGTAAGCTCAACCCACTTCTTACTCTTGTTATCATAAGACTGGCTGCTCATTAGTGCTTCTTCAATTGACGGCTGGCTATGGGTTCCATGAGTTACAGAATTTCCCACCTTGTCTTTGTCTGTCTTTTGTGTGGTAAACTCAGCATATACACTGGGATGGTTATATCGCAGGTGCAAAATAAGATTGGAAGTGTTTCCATTACGAGCTGCCACCTTCTTTTTACACTGTCTGCAATATGCGTAACCATCATTAATGGGCTGCTTTGTTGTTTCGTCACTCTTTAGCGCGAAGTATTTTCACACCACTGATTTCCCCCCAGGCTTGTCCACTAGCTCCATCTAACACTACGCAATAACTTTCAACACTTATCTACACACTTCGTTCAACACGCACGAGGCAGTCTATCGAATACCGATGCTAATTTAAAAATTTTAACGGATAGTCGAGAATTTTTTTAAAACCGAAACTGGCAGTATTCATTCAATACCGCACCGCTATAATTATGATACCGATTAAGACTAAAATACCGGTATACCGCCCAACCCTACAGTAAATATGAGTTGTGGGTGCTGCTAAGAAGAAATTTATACATGAACGGGCCTCCAATGCTGCTATCTTCAATAATTTGGATGAACTAAAGGTTCAGGCTGAAGAAATTGTAAAGAGGCTAGAGTCGAAAATGACTGTGGATGCTGTTTTACAAAAACAAGTTGACGATAAGATGGATGAGTTAGACGAAGCATTTCAAAATTTTCGTGATGATTTGCTGATCGTTAAGTACGAGCGCGCGCTCTGATTGATAAGGGCGTGGCAGTGTGTTCTTACTTCACTAGGCTGTTTGATCGCTTTGCAAGTGTTGCTATACAGGCATCTACTTGCCCTTACAGTACGGAATCTGTTACTAGTTTTGTGGCGTCCGAATACGGCTGCTCTAAGGAAAGTGTCGATACGAATTATTAACGCCTCTGTGACTGGAAAAGAAGAAGACGATCCCTAATTGAAGATAAAAGGAAAGGCAAAGCGCAGAAGGCAGACACTCGTCGGAACCCGAAAAGGCACATCCCAGCAGCGAGTTAAATATTGTGGCAAAGAATGGTGATCCTTCGCTGCTTTGTTTGGCCTGTAGCCTTGCGAATGTGGTCAGGCTGGCAGGCAGGCAGGCTGGCAGACGAAAATTTCTGTTTTAGCGATTTTTTAGAAATAAAATTCCAGCACTTTTCTAGTCGTTTCCTGATATATAACGCTAGAAATAAAGTTAGAAACTTAAAGACTCTTTAGTAAAAGGTTTATTTGCTGTGTGAGATATTTCTAGGATGATTTTTGAAGGAATTGAAATTTGAGGCGCGCGCCAAATCCACCCCGATCCCTACTTAAACAGTACTATTGTACTGTTTGATTAAGTCTGCACGATACAATTTCCGACCAACAGTTATTCAGTATTTGCCAGATCGGGGCCTGATTTAGCGTTTGGGAAATTCAATAATGATGGTAGACAAACTGCTGGAGTAGTGATTGAACAACTCTTTAGCAGTACTGTAGAGTTCAAATTAGATATTACTCTAAAGAACTATGGTCAGGCATTTGCCTATATGGTAAAGGTTGCTAATGACATGGTGATTGAATCCTTGACGAATGGCAAGTTGGTAAAGTCAGTAATTGTATACGGACTGTTGTTATTGCACCGTCAAAAAGATTTGTGTGTGCCTATGAAGTATACTTGTACATTTAATAACAAATCCGATACCAGTATTCTTAATTGGACACGAAGGTAGATTCAGTGAATTCTTTTCGTATATTTTGTTGAAGATATAGTGAACTTATTATTTACCACAACTGTACACATATTGCTCTTTTATTAAAATGTTTAATAAAAACTTACTAATGTTTGAGTGTCTAGTTCAAATCGAGACCAAACATTTCTTTATATGGGCATTACTTAAACTAGTCTATATATAGGACAATATCTCTTGGCTAAAAGTGTCCATATAAAGAAATGTGGGTCTTGTGAATTACTGTTAGAGTGTGGAGCTCGTGAGGCGGTGTTGCGTTCTTGTTTATGCACATAGTCTAGAACCACAAATTGGATACCTCCAAGCTTTGAAGTGAAGAGGGTTAGGAATTAATGCCTCTACTCAGTGTATTGATGATAGAACAGAGGTGATGTGATTGGTATCTGGCCAGATTACACTCGTTAACTAGTGATTGATGAATGGGAAGTTCAGAGGTCATCCTGTTCATTGATATTACCATATATGGGTCTTACAGTAATGGTAACATAGCAACAACCAATCCAGAAGCAAAAAGCACATAGCACAGGAGTGATAAAACCAAAACCTGTAAATGTTTGACCACAAATTTGTCGGGTTGCCCTCTTCACAGGGTACCTTAACATTTGATGTGGGCAATTGGAAACAGAAAACTGAAAATGAAAATAAAGGGACAACAAGTTTACTCATGTAAGTGACACCAAAAGATTCTACAACTACAGTGTTTCAGCTAACAAGTGTTTGATTCTAGTCTACATAGAGCCTCACTAACCAAACGCAGATCATGCATGCGCTACTGACTTCATTCTCACATTGTTAGGCCACTCATTGTTTCCCATTTCCCGCCTGCACATAGATTCTCTTCCCACATGGTTATTCATTATTGCTGTGAACTCAATTTAATTCATTATTTATCCTGTGATTGCAAAGTAGTATTAGTTTAGCATTCAGAAAGCTTGCTTTCACTGTTCAGGTTCTTAGTTTAAATATTTCGCTTTATTCTTACCTGAAAATTATTTACGAATTTCGAAAATGAATAATGGATAATGAGCTCATGTATTTTTGAAAGGGAAACAAGGAATTGTCTTGGAGTGGCCTTAGCTAGCCTTTATGCTCCTATCAATGTCAAGCCCCACCTACCCCAGGTCGGGCAGAGGTGGGGATTTGCAAATGCGAGAATGCAAATTCCCCATCCCTGGAGACAAGTTTGAGTTATGAATCCCCTGCTAATAATCCCGGGAAACACAACAGTATGGAAAAGTACGGATGTTCATGTTGCAAATGCCCCTACCCTGGGGACAAGCTTGGGTGACAAATCACCTACAAATCCTCACCTGCTGCCCGACCTGGGGTAGGTGGGGCGCGACATTGATAGGTGCATTATATATTTCCATTTCAACAGCAATTTAACACTCCCAGATTTTGGGAGCTCAGTTGCACTAAACCACATACGGAGATCTACCAGACCCATTTCCTTCCCAGCACCCACACAAAAGAAGAAAAGCGGTCTGGGGACGAGACTACTTAACACGGGCTACTTTTGTCAAAAATCCTAGAGAATTTGGACATCGTTGACTTTACCAATTAGGCACTGCAGGGTGAACACAGAAGGTAGAATATTAGTATCACCAAGTGCATGGCTTACTAGTCTAGTGCAGCCAGACCACTTATTCTGGTGTATTGCGTCGGGAAGAACCCAAACCCAAAATAAAGAATAAAATGGTTTGGACTTCATCTGTGGCATTAGAAGATCTATGCAACAGCTGCAATACATAATAACATTGTTTAAATCAAATATTTATGTAATGTTAGTTGTGTATAACTCTTTACGCGACAGCTGGACACTTAATTCTAATGTTGATTTAATGTTGATTTAATAAGTGATGAGCTTTATCGCTGGGGGTTAAGGTTCAGTGATGGGCAAGAAAGTAGTTTCTTTGTTACGTAGTTTGCTCCACCAGCTTGCTCGTAAGTTTATATCTAGTTACAGGTGTATTTACATTTAATCATTCCTAACTGTACCAGCATCAGAGGAGGTACGACACACATTAAGCACTATCAAAAATAATCTGTATTAATTGCGCTAAGGAACTGGAGCAATGAAAGAATTTTGTGCTATGACAAGTCTCTACTGCTGCTAGTACACATGTTTTATGTATATTCTAACAATTTAACGCATGTAGAACCTGAAAAGCAGTACTAGCAGTTGCAGCTCAATGTAGGTGTCTCCAAGGCTAGATTTTTGCTAGAGCTTTTTCCCAGCCTAGTCCACTAGTCCAGTACGTAAGTCTAGTATGTAGAATACATTAGGCTGGGATTTATTATTTGTACTTGTGTGTGTGTGTGTGTGTGTACTCGTGTGTGTGTGTACTCATGTGTGTGTGTGTGTGTGTGTGTGTACTCGTGTGTGTGTGTGTGTGTGTACTTGTGTGTGTGTGTACTTGTGTACACACACACACACACTGTTGAATTTCCAACAGAGTTTTTAAACTCTTTAGAAGTGTCAGGGCTGCCCCCACATTTACTTTCATTGAAAGTTGGTGCGCCAATTATCATGTGTACTCGTGTACACACACACACACACACACACACACACACACTGGTGAATTTCCAACAGAGTTTTTAAACTCTTTAGAAGTGTCAGGGCTGCCCCCACATTTACTTTCATTGAAAGTTGGTGCGCCAATTATCATTTTGCGCTCCTTGGACCCCCCTCGAGTCACCAATGGTACTAGGTGTGTGGTCACTAAACTTTCTGCCAACACCATAGAAGCCAAAATTTCCCATGGTAGGCATGCAGGTCATGACATCATCATTCCTCGGATCCCACTTATTCCAAGTAACTCCACATAGCCTTTTGAGTTTAGACGTGTGCAGTTTCCTGTTTCTCTCTGTTTTGCCATGACCGTTAACAAAAGTCAGGGTCAAACGTTTAAAGCTGTAGGAGTAGATATGACTGACGAGAGCTTTACGCATGGAATGCTTTATGTAGCACTATCTAGAGTAGGCTCCCCAGATTGCCTGACACTATTGGTTAGAGTGGACCGCAAAACACGCAATGTAGTGTATAGTGAAGTTTTTGTTTGAGTATCTCTGTTACTGCTATATTTGCTGTTGGTATTGTGGGTCAGCTCATGTGGATGAGGTGAGGAATGTATCATGGTAAAAACGTATCGAGTGTGATGTGTCTGTGTGATTATTGCTATCTGTACTTAATGGTTGTGATGTTTCTTTCTTTGCACAGGCACTCACTCTAATTATATGCTACAGCATGTTAAACTGATGTCAAATGATGCTCCGAAGAGTTATTAATGACCAGCTATGTGGTGTACTACTGTCAAGTAGTATGAGTCAGTACTATCAAGGGATTGTCCATACTATTATACATTGTTGACTAATGGTGCTATGATGATCAGTTGTTCATCAACACCTGTAAAGGTGTTGTGATGACATTCATACTGTTAAGTCACTAAATGGCTAAGATCTGAGCATAAAAACTAAGAGATGTTTACATTGCTTTTGTAGTATACTGTTTGTACACTGTATTTTTCTACATTAATTTTTATCTCTAAATCAACTTACAATGAGTGCTGCACGTAGGGCAGGTAACAATGCTAGTTATTCTATATGTGGAAGCATATGTATTTAAAATTTGAATGAGTGTTGTACAATTGGGAATATCTGTCATTATGCATGCACTCACACCCACACACTACAAATACATAATTGGTATGTACTGCTGCCTATACTAGGGACACTGATTGGTGTGAAGGCAGCTTGCACGGCAACATCACACACAGTTCATGGCAGCATGAATGTTAACTGTGTTGATTGGCTTTTCCTTAGAAACATAAAATAACTTGTTTGTAACCAAAAGGCCATTATTTACTTCACGCACTGAAACCACCCATTCCACCCTCCTACTGATTCTTCTATGACCTAAATCCTTGGCCGCCATGGCAATCAATTCAAATAGATCGAAATTCATTGTTTTCCATTACCGGTACCACAATTGAATTTCACTTCATGTTGCATGGTCATACAATAACTACATTGTTCACAATACATTATTCATATTGTTAATATAATAATCTAAACCTAAATCTATTATTTTTGCTGCAGGTATTCGATCACGGCTGCCAATTTCTACTTTGGTAATGAATCGTGTACATCTATTAAATTCCATCTCTACTTTATAAACGCCAACAATTTCACAGCCAGTACAAGTGACCCCATATCCTATCAAATATCTCCGGTTCTGTAAACCCTGAAATTGCATCCACAAAATTTTGTACAGTGGCAACAACCATGTTGGCCCATAGCTGATGTTTTAGATTCTCAATATCATCAAAATGATATTTTTCCCTCTATTGAGAGACCAGCCGATTTGGAGGTTCCACGGGTTACTGGGGAAACAGGTCTAGATGGAGAATAGCCAGTTGGTAGTGAAGATGTGCTAGTTGCTGGTGTGGATGCATCATCATCATCATCATCTGTCTGAGCAGCTCCAAAAAAAACCAGAGGATGTGGTTGGACACGTTTAGTAATGTACAAGTCTCCACCCCCAGAGAACTGACAATAGTGACGAGTTTTCTTGGTGGCATCAAAAAAGAAAACGTTGTAATCATTACCTAATTGTTTCATAAGTGATTGTTGCAGAACATTCATCCGCACCATCTCATTGTCTGGCTTAGGAAATATGTACGATAGATCTAGACCTTGTTTGTCTTCATCGGTAAAAATATTAACATTCAGTTTGTCTTCAAGTGTAAAAAATGACCAACCGATATTACTTGTGATACCTTTCTTCTTTGGCATATTCAATTTTCTTTCAGGAAGTTCCACCCCAAAAAACTGGCGATCTGAGACACTTGAGCAACTGGTGAAATCATCAAAGTTCCACAGTAGAACTACAACACTTCCAATTTTTTTTATTTCCTTTATATTTCCGCCAGGCAATTTAACCAACTCACTCAACTGTTCTTGAAGAAGTTCTTTGTCTAAAAAAGTATCAATGCTTTTCCTGGTCTCTGTTGTAATCTTCAGCATATATTTTCTTGGACGTTTCGTTTCCATTATGAATAATATGGTGTTTGGGTTCTAAAATAATAATTTAGCACTAGTCACAAAATATGACACACATAGGGTCCCATGAGAGCTAAGGCCACTCCAATTGGTATACTGGTTTCTGGTCCCCCACCCGCACCAAAATATAAATCTCTAAATTAGTCATTACTCGCATACTCTCCCCATATGGACATATACGCAATGATGTCATAATGAGAAAATGGCGGGGTAGTTGGGGGAATTTGTACACAGTTCCTATGGTGTTAACCCACTAACTGCCACAACTGACCCACTGCCATATGGTGGTTTGGGATTATAAATCACGCGGCTCTACGCATAACAGCTTTGGATATGTTTCTCTACACGTTTCTATACCCAGTGCGCCTATTCTAAAATCATCACGCCCACTATTGTGTGTTTGTTATGTACTAAAACTTCTTGCTAAAAACAGCAAGTTGAAGTGTAATGCTAGGCTAAATACTTGTTATTGTTATTAAGGGAGACTTTAGTAAGGCAATAGAGTAGTTGGAGACCACGGTTTGAGGGTTTCGTTTCATGGCATGACAGTCCATGTGTTTATGTGCATGCGTAACGCCACTGTTTCTCTGAAAAGTTGACAAAACAAAGTTTTAGTAATCGCTCTGTATACATCTAGTGTATGTATACAGTGTATCTAGTGGTCATCTAATCGGATGGTAATCTAGTGTATGTATCTGTAAACATCTAGCTCTGTATACATCTAGTGTAGCTCAAACTATTTTTGCCAACAAAAATAGCGATAACTACTAGAGCTACTTTCATTTCAAAGGCTTTAACGGATTAAAAGAGAAGTTACTATGTCCTATTGTGGAGTTATTTACTTAAGAACTTTTGTAGTACAAGAAAAGCTTGTTAACGCTCCACAGTGTGATGAGCTGAGTCGCTATTTTCCTCTTTATAACCGTTTAGCAGCTGGTTTGACATCTGGACTTGAAAACCAGTGTAATGTTAGATAACTTGTTTCTGGTAGTGGATGCAGTTAATCTTTAGATAATTTTTGATGAAGTTGTCCTGTACAGTAACTAATCAATCATAATTTAAGAATGCAATGAGTTGTCTAGTCTCTGGGAATTACATAGTGTGGGTGATTTGATAAAACGGTTTTTCTGAGGTACTGTGAAGTGCGTTGGAAAATATGGCATGGGTTAAACATTTCACTGTGATAAACAAACCAGAATCAGTTAAAAGTTAGGTGAAAATCATTGTTTGATACTCAGGACCTACTTTTTAAAAACTTAAGGATACCAGCCTTACCAATACGGATGAAAGTCCCCCAACTATTACCGCCATTTTTCTCATTATGACGTTTAGTTAACTGAATTGTGAGGTATTCACATGTGGTAGCCCACCTACACATTAGGATAATATATCAATTTTTGATATCGCCCAGCACTACATTGCGGATAAGGTCTGTTTTTCACATTTCTGAGTGAACAGGACCAGAAACTGGTATACCAATTCAATATACTTACGTCATCTCCTTTCAAAAGAGACACTTCAAAGTCACAGCTCTTTTTGCATTTTACTGAAGCTTTCTCGTCTTCTAAAATAAAGCGCTGTCAAAATAATAACGAGATAACAAAACATACATACCTACTCGATGTCTCTTCGCCGACATAACACCCACACGACACACAAGTTCACCTAACAACTTCTTTCACGAGAAACGATGGTTCAAAAAGAATATCGCTATGCAACGAGAAGCAATTAAAATTTTTATCACGTGCACTTCAGTTACTCTTTTGGTATTGCTGCTGAACATGTGATGGGAATGAGAGCAGATTAAGGGTATGCTTTCATCAAAAATGATAAGTGTAATATTGTAACACAGAGAAAGTGGTTGGGTTTGTTGCACCATGTTCAGGATGAACATGAGTGGATTCTTGAAAGGTATGTACAGTGAATTCCCGAATCATTGCAACTGTAAGTATATTACTAGTTGTGAACACGATGCGTTGACAGGATCACCAAGTGATGCGGATGGAAATCCATTACACTATTTTGATAGGACTGAAAAAGCTTTCAGGACACTACAGAAATTAGTGCTGGATGATAAATGGTTACTGTCAATGAAAGGTTAGTAGTGGGATATAGCGGTTTCAGCACTTCTCGTATGAAAGGCGTACTGTGTATGCATGTGTGAGTGCTATAATTGACTGTTGTTGGAGTGAATAGTCCTTGCTATGAAAATCATGTGTGTATAACAGCCTAATTTCTGATTTTGGTACTAAATAGCTTTTTAAAAAACACGCATGCATATATGCCAGAAAAGCTGAAACCCCTGAAACCTAGTACAAGTATAGAATATTGTGAAGGGTAAGAAGAGTCAGGTCCTCGGTCTCCGGGTCCACTGTTTTTACCTACCCACCAGTGTGATCTTCCGGCATATACTGTGCTTGCAAACAATGAGTTTGCAAATCCCAATATGTCAACATAATGGATTGTAAATGATAGATATGGCTCTGAGTACTCATGGACCAGAGATCTGCAATAGTAATTGGCTTCATTCTTTAATGTTGACAACACATTCTGCCTGGTGTCCTCGTACAAAGCTGGAATTGCAATTCGACTGAAATAATCCTTGTGAGGCAGTTGATATTGTGGTTCAATACTAGTAATCATGTCTTTGAAGCCTGCCTTGTCCACTGTATAAACTGGTGCAACATGACTGCACGCATAAATCAGTGACTGCACGCATAAATCAGTGACTGCACGCATAAATTGACGATGTTCTTTTGAATTTGTACCAGACAATCTGGTTTTCTGAACATACCCTGTAAGAGTTTGCTGGCCACTTTCCAGTGATTTCTTGTCTTTTCTTCTTGGAGTCGATGATTCAGAACTGTCTTCGTTTTCTTTAATTTCTCTGTATTAGTAGCGTGGTTTAACTTCAAGTAGCTAAGTAAAGCACTAGTGTTTGCCCATTTCGCTTAAACACTTACACAACTTACACTTAGGCTTATTACTATTGGTGTGGTTACCATCTTCATCTGGAACAAAACCAAAGTATTTCCAAGCCTTCGAGGTAGTATTTTTCCTCCTCTACAGGTTAGTAGGCCAGATCAATATTTTGGTATTGATGGACTGTAATTTGAAGAGCTATGACCCCTCAAAGCACATCACTGAAGATCTTAAAAGCAAAGCCTACATTGCAGCCAGAATAAACATTTGCTGTAATTAATGCTGCA
Organism: Dysidea avara; assembly: GCF_963678975.1. Lineage (NCBI taxonomy): Eukaryota > Metazoa > Porifera > Demospongiae > Dictyoceratida > Dysideidae > Dysidea > Dysidea avara. The sequence goes on from NC_089286.1 coordinate 2,159,672, forward strand.
TTTCTACGCCAACTAGAAGCAAGCTTCCTAAAAATTGTTGTAGCATTGGGCCCCATGCCATCAGTACCAATGTGAAAAGTAAGCACTCTCAACCTCTCTAACAGACTCATCATATGCCAACACATCTGGATTATTAGAGGATTATTGTGATGGAGGATGTTTTGCAACTCATCCACTTTTTCTATTCAGACAAAGGGATTACAAATATTCCTTTACTATGATGAAGTTGAAATTTGTAATCCCTTAGGATCTAAAGTAGAAGTTCATAAAATAGGTTAGCTGAGTCTTAGTGACCATCTGTTTAATGAATGGTATATGTATAATTTAGGTTCCGTTTATTTTACCCTTGGCAACCTGCCACCAAAGTACAGGTCAAAGCTATCTAGTATATACCTTGTAACTTTAGTAAAGTCAACATTTATTTCTGATTATGGGATGGATTCTGTATTGAAGCCAATCATTGATGATATCTAAAAACTGGTTAGTGTATGTAAATGTGTAGTATGGCACTGTTCATTTGCAAATAGGAGCAAGGAACACAGTTTCTTATTTGGGGGGGCTCCTAAAATCATGTAAGGAACAATTGCAATTCAGCAATATCCAGGTGTTAGCCGTAGAAGTCTCATCTACACTAGCAGCCATGTACTATATGACTGTCACTATCTGTTGTCTCTTCCTGTAGGCATTAGATGCAAGAAGCTGGAGTTTGGGGGCCAAGAAGAAGATAATCCTACCTGGACAACTCATGGATTGGTGAGCATTAAATAGTAGAGCTCCAATGTAATACAAACTATCACCTACATGGGATTCTCAAATCCAAGCCCAAATTCACATACTCACGGAGGAATGCAAGTGTAAGTTTTTTCCCTGTACACAACCTCAGTAATATAGATAATTGTTTGATAATGTATATCTATTATGTATTATGTGTACATATAGATAATTATACATTGTGCCTACCAGTATTAATATCAAATTTTTGTTTGTTATTGAATTAGGTAACAATTTATATGATCATTTATTGTGCATCCTAATCTATTGCGTTGTTTGGTTCTATTGTTTCCTCCATTTCAGATGGTAATATTGAGTTTGTCCTTGTATTCGGCCGTCTTTTGCTCCCTGTTGTCCTTGAATAAATATACAAATGGCTTCAGCATATCTTTCAAGTTTGCATCAACACATTTTGTCAAAGAGATGAATGTGATTAGGTTACATGCTAATTGGCCGCAAATCAAATGCATTAGCTTTGTGGCTAGCACTGGAATCTAAACCAGTGTGTATATAGTTCATACCACTGGAATCTAAACCAGTGTGTATAGTTCATACTAAGCTGACATCAGACCGTCAATTAAATTTGTATCATTTACCAAAGATGCACCCCTCCTTGTGGTGACGGTTGACTGCCTACCACCAGTTTCCAATCGGTCACCTACTCCTGGATCAAATGCACCAGCTTCATTAGCTGGTGTAGTCTTCGGCATTGTCCTTTTAGTTGTAACACTTTACTAGGTTTATGTACATCCAGTATTTCCACAAAATTACAAAGCAGCTTTCAATTGTATCCAAATATTATTACCATTGTTAGCTACCATTTGACGGTGCATCTCCTGGACAGGGAATTTGTGCCTGTCCTAAGGCTTCGTAGCACTCAAACATTTGCTTGATAAAAATTATAAATTTATGTACTTAACACATACATTCCTTTATCAACTGCTTACTACATAGTCTCCTCTGGTGACGACTATTTCCCTTTTTGGGTTCTTCCATGTAATGAGTAACCTGAATTGGACATTAAATGGTTGGCAATTTTAATGCTACCCTCTTGATCAGAGACAAATATAACTGTCTTAACCTGCCCTTCCAATATGCATAATAGCTCTTGATAGGACATGTCCTGACACTTTAAGAAGCTTCAGAAGAAACCACAGGATGTGAAGCACATTCCAAAATGAAAAGTATTTTGCATTCTAAGGTGGTCTGCGGTCATACCCCCCAGGAAGATTTGAAGTAATGGGTGTCCAAATGAGCAATTTTAATGGAAATACATTTTAAATGTTGAACATTATACGCATCTAAGCAATGTTATTCTGTGTCTACACATTTAGTAAATAACTATAGGAAAGTTGATTATAATACGTATACATAGAAGTTGTTTATAAATGTGTATGTATATATTTTCTGCAGAATAGCAGATAACATCAATGTGGTGGATAAACTGGCACTACTGATTGAAGCCAACATGAAATTAAATGAACATGCTACTTACACAATTATAGAAAGTATTACATTGCACATAAAAAAAGTAACTAGTTCTAGCACAATAGAGTAAATGTATGAATTTTATACTAATAATCACTACAAGCTACATGAACATTATTAGGCTATGGTGATTACATTGTCACCTGAAGTTGAAAACCATTCATCCCAATCTTCAAGTGCAGTATGCATTGTTCATCCAGGTCCTCAGCAGTTTTCTCTTGTGAAGTAGATGATGAACTTGCTCGAGAGCGATACTCCTTTGTTGATAGGTTTCAAAAAACAAGGCTTCTGGGTTGGAGTGAACTTAAGATTCTTCTGTCATTCATAGGAGCGCACTATCTATATTTAAACCACAATGTCCAGCGACTATGGAAAATATGATATGAAGCTCAGCAGGAGACAGCAGATGGGCAATATTGCATTAAGGTCGCTTTTATACTAGTATGGAAAGTCATATTGAGGGGCAGAATGAAATTGAAAAGTAACTCTTTTTCAAAAACTAAACTTTTTATCCATGTTATATATGATGTGTGTGTATGTGCGACAGAATAAGAGCAGATCCAAGTTTTCCAATATACCTAAATATTACACATCCACACAAAAGCATCTGGAACATAACACACACTTTAATACTTACTGTGGCTGGTGAAAAGCCATGTCTTGGGACGAGGCGAGAAGCAACATTGAACAGTTAAATTAATATTGTTTTAATTTGGAGCCAGTAAATTTGGGGTCGGTCTAAAGAAATTTTGGAGGCCTGGCTATGCCACTGTTGTTACTTCTACAGAAGAGTATTCATTATGATTCGACAGCACTGATAAAATCAATAAACTCGCTAGGCCTGGGACAAGCTTGAATTTATATTTGAACGTTTGCTAATGAAATATTCGAACATTCGAAGCTTCAGTGTTAGTCTGAGATACAATCCCTGCTGCTAAATTCTACCTGGAACTACTGTCCTACAGCTGACAATCCAGCTGATTTACTCTCCAAAGGCAACAACACTGAAGTCTTGATATCTTCAGCACTTTGGCAACATGGACCAAAGTGGCTCCCTAACCCAAATGAATGGCCATCATCTCAACTCCCACCCATACCACCTCTTGTTCTAGCAGCTGCAGTAGCAACAGAGTTTATACCAGCTGTACCCCAAACACTGGCGTACACCGCATCATTTCAATTGATCACTACAGCACTCTATGTAAGTTACTGGCTGTAACTGCACATGTTATTCGATTCATAGATAATTTGAGAGTACCATCAGATCAGCGACGATCTGGACCAATCTGTGCAGAAGAGTTTGTAGCAGCAAGACTACGATAGGTGAAGGACATACAAGGGTCAGTATACAACAGAGAAGTAGATAACCTTCAACAGCTGGCAAGACTGCCCAACACACCACGATTGATGCTTGTCCGACTGCTCCAACTCTTCATTGATGCAAAGAAATTGCTATGTTGTGGTGGTCGTATTCATAACGCTCCATTGAGTGAATTGGCTAAGTTCCCATATCTCCTTCCGGCTAAGCACCCGTTCTCCAATCTGATTATTTGGGACATACAACGAAGTCTTTACCATTCAGGTATCAATGCCACACTCACCGCTCTGAGACAAACGCATTGGATTCCTGCGGCCAGGAAATATATTAAGTCACTTCTCCGCACCTGTGTTGTATGTTATTGAGTCTCTGGGAAGCCATATCCTACACCAGATACTGCTCCACTGCCCTACATCAGAACTCAAGATGTGTAGCCATTCACTTACACTGGAGTGGACTTCACTGGAGCACTATATGTCCAGCGTGGAGACACTGAAGTCAAGGTATATCTGTGCTTATTCACTACTCGTGCAGTGCACTTAGAAATTGTGCAAGACCTCACTGCCGAGTCCTTCCTACTCACGTTTCGTAAGTTCGCTGGTAGACACTCGTTGCCAAGAATAATGATCTCCAATAATGGATCAACTTATCTTTATGCAGCTGAAGAACTCAGATCACTCATGAAACTACTAGAAGTGAAAGAAGAGCTTAGTAGACGTGGTGTTACTTGGAGATTCATTCCCAAGAGGGCCCCTTGGTACGGGGAGTTTTGGGAACGGCTTATGGGACTTACTAAGTGGGCAATCAAGAAGGTATTGGGCAGATGCCACATCTCCTTAATAGTGCTAGAAACCATAATTGTTGATATTCAAACAGTCATCAATGACCGTCCCTTAACCTTTGTCTCTTCTGAACTTGGTGACATAGAGCCACTCACACCTGCCCACCTTCTACATGGCAGAAGGATTACTTGTGTAACACATGAAATGGTAGACACAGATGAAATCATTGATCCAAGCTGTGGTGGTACAGATTCCATACGTAGATGAGCTAAGACTTTGGCAGTAGTGTTACAAGATTTTCAGAAGAGATGGCGACATGATTACCTTACGTCACTAAGGGAATTTCATAAGTCATCTGGTGACACCTGTCAGGTTATCAAGAAAGGGGATGTAGTCATTATTCATAATGATGTACCTCATACCATGTGGAAGATTGCAGTAGTGATTGACTTGGTGTTTGGAGGATCAAGAAAGGGGATGTAGTCATTATTCATAATGATGTACCTCATACCATGTGGAAGATTGCAGTAGTGATCGACTTGGTGTTTGGAGGAGATGGACTAGTGAGAGCAGCCACACTGCGCACCGCAAATGGCACCACCAACAGGCCAATTACCAAGTTGTATCCTCTAGAGCTCAATGAATCTGAGTCAATTGCAGATACAGAGAACCAAGAAGACTACTACTACAGTAAATTTACCAGATTCATCTACTGAGACCGGACCATGGGGAGGGTCAGCCAAGACAGCTACTGCTCGAATGAAAGATTGGGCCAGGGTCCTTGCTCCCCGCCGGAGGATGTCACGGAGACCGAACACTGAACCCATGTAATCATAGAACTATTAATAGTAGTTTACGTATGTATGTATCACGTGTATGTATATGATCGATTGTGGTTCTGGCTCGTGTTTGTGTGCTATCCATGTGTATCCTGTATCTGCCAATCCAAAGGCGAACCGGGTTGTTCTTCAGACATCACAGAGTCATTTTTGGTGCTGCGACCAGAGGTAATACTATACTGTTACACAAGCGCCGCATAAGCAAGGAATAAAACCATTAAATATTACCGTGTTGAGTATTGTGTTATGATTCCATTTCAATAGTTGGACTTCCTTTGAGGAGTGGGACATTAAAGACTTGCACCTAGTCAAGATACCCTCCCCCAAAGGGTCACAGTTTTGTATCTAGTGTTACTAAACACTGTAGTTGGAGTTTTGTAGCACCCTGGTGAAGTGTAACTAAACACCCTAAGGGAGCTCCACTAAAGTGGCAGTTGTGACACCCATAAAGGTGTTTTGAAACACCTTAGTTTTAACAGTGAGTGTATTGGTATATAGTCAGCCTGTTTATTTTGAGTGCTTCACAAAAGCCAAAGAATGTGGTTTGGTGTACAAATATAGGCAGTTTGGCACAAGCAGGCAGGTGGCTGTAGTGTTGCATTTATTTTGGGCACCTCTAAATAATCAACAAATTGAGTAAAGGCTAGAGTATTTGATTTGATACACCGGTATTGTGATATATCGGTTTTCAAAGACCTCAATGATATGATAATGGGTTATGATGGTAAACGGTATTACCAATATATTGCCGAGCACTAATTGTAGTTATAGACTTTCATATGCTGTTACTTTGTTAGCGTGCATATGCTGTAAAATGCTTTATAGTGCATGTGATACTATGATGTTTTCCATATTTGTAGACTATATGTGACATGCATGCGTGGTTAATGAATTAACATTGCAGTAAAAACATTACAGTTCAGTTAGGTAATTCATCTTTGCAGCTAAATCAACTTCATTGGTTTGTGACTACTAGGTAGGCTGAGAAGCAATAAAAGTGGCATAAATATCAATTTGTACAATTAGGCATAATTCTAGTCATCAAAGGCAGTCCATGGGGTATGGTTTGTATGTTAAATTTATGGAATAGGGTGTGATTATGCATGGTATAGCTAATTACCAGCAGCTTACATGTAGTACCAAAGGTAGTGAGTGACATATTGATACTTTAAGGTTAACAATTAAAGTTAATTATATTTGTCTGTCACTGTGTTGTTATGCTGTGCTGTTTACTATTGTAGAAAGGCACCAGTGAGATTGGTTCTTCATCTAGTCTGAAGCAAACACACCTAAGCTTGTCATCTAGTGGCATTTGGTTTAAAAAAATTCCTGACCAAGAGTTTGGTTTTATGTATTCATGCTTGTTTATGTACAATGCATAAATGTGTAAACTCGTGTATGTGTGTGTGTATACGCTATATATCCCTAATTTTATATACTTACTTTATAGGTTTGTCCCATTGACTGTGATAAAGATGATGTTTGTAGAAAGGCCACAATGAATTTGTCTGCCCATTAACTGAATACCAAAAGCAAAAAATGAAGGTGATGATGAGCAGGACCATTTTTAAGTCAAACTTCTTGTACTGTTGATGATAGCAGTACAAGGAGGCATTTGAATGAAACAATACTACTTCATATATACACTCAAACGCGTGCATCTTCATTAAGTCACTGCACATTCAGAATCCGTTTGTATCAGTAAATTTAATACTTTAACATTGTCAGAATATTGTCGAGCTTGTTACTTGTATTGTGTAAAGAATCATTCAGACTGTACATCATGCAGCTGCACAGCTATGGTGGGAGCAGCAAAGTTTATACTTTCTAAGGCACTATGTACCTTAAAGTCAGTTTATAGCAGTGAGTTACCTACAATACTACAAATGCCAAAAGACGTTTGCTACAATTGCCTACTGTCACTATTCGAGTCAATGATGCAATAGTGGAAGATCAGAAGTGTATATAATGGAACTAATAAGTGGAATAAGATTACGTAAAACTAATCCACTCTGTGAGAATGTGGGTAAACAATCTTACTACCACAACAGAACCCTCATTATCAAAGGAGGAGCTACAGCAGGTGTTGCTATTAGCACAAAACAATAGGGAACGTTCTTTGATTAAACATGTTGCGTATAAAGGCTCTTCTCTCTCCCAGAGAGCAGCCAGCCAACAGTTTGGTATTAGCAATATTTCTGCACGTGCAAAACAAATAGAAGATTCGATCACAGAAACTGAACACATTTACAGTTGCATAGATGAACTTAGTAGGCACATAACAATGCTCGGTATCGTTCACTTGGGATAGCCATTTGTGAGTTTGATTGTTTAGATTCTGACACTGATAGCAATGACAGTGATGATGGCTATGTTGACCAATCGTGGAATGAAGCAGTGTATCTTCCATCAGTGAGGGAAATCCTATAATGCTTGAAGGAAATGATTTGATTTAGTGGATAAACTAGTGTCTGATAATGTGGATAAAGAAACTGTTATAGTAAATGAGTTAGAATGGTGCTTTCAACTTGTAATGCAAACAAGCAGCCTAACTGCACAACACAGGAGGCAACTTGAATTGTCTGATGATGCTTATTTAACTGATACACAACTATATCGTCCTGAATTTTCAAGAGAAGCTGATGCCTTAAATGGTTTAATAGTTAGTGATCCTAAATCTACTGACTCAGGAAATTACAGCGATTTGAAAGATTTAAACCTAGAGAACTGTTTTAAAAAAGAGAAAATCCATTCAAAGACGGAATTACTACTTAAAGAAAAAATATATTGCAGAGCAGAAGTTTTTTAAATCACAGAGATAGGGCAAATCTTGGGGTATTGTTAAAGACCTACCAGACATTTGGTAAAAGTGGTAGAAGAATTTGCTGAAGAGTGTAACATTGGGGCAGATAGGTGGAAGAGGACTGGTGTCCTCACTTTTGATGAAAATACTAATGTCAAATCAAAACTTAGTTAAGAAAAATTCATCAGCTTTTGATAAAAGTTTATGGAAGAAATTTCTCATATGGTATGGTGGTTGAGTTGTGTGTTGCTAGAAATTGCAGTAACATCACTTTTAGGTGCCACTGGAATGATGGAAAGAGTTGTTACTATACTGCAATGCCAATCAAAAAAAAGTGTTGTTGCGCAAACACGTATTAGTCTATAAAAGCTGATTTTATCAATACGCTACAGAACTGTGACTATTCTGCATACATACACCAAAAGACAATGCAGTCCGACGCCATCTTTCACCGTGACAGTATAGCAGACAGCCTCAAATCTCAGTTCTTTGTGGACTTACCGAGAACCAGAGGAGGATGAATATTTAAGACTACTAATAAATCCACCCTTTGCTATACAATATTTCATAAACAATATTAAGATTCAGCAAGTTTCACAAGTACTTGGGAGTTCATATGATGAAACACTTTCTTGGAACATCCACGTTAATTTTGTATGCAACAAAGGAAACAATGTCCAAGCATTTCTGCAGTGTAATTTAAGACAATTTCCAGCAAGCATAAGGGAAAGATGCTATCTTTCTTTTAGTACAACCCATATTAAAGTATGCTTGTCTCTATCACTACCACATGTTACATAAATATTCTAATAAATCAGTGCATGTACGACTTATGAGGCAGCAGTTGTAGCTTGATAATGGTTTGTCCAGCATTATATACAAGTGACAGAAATGCTTGGATTATTCTAGTCCGTGATCCAGTCTGCGAAACACATTAGGCCCCAAATTTGAGCTAAAAATACCTCACATTTTTACTTCTTAATCTTCTTTACTCAATAACATATGGGATTACAACTAAACCTCACTGCCTGTTTATAGGACATTCTCTGGTAGGTTAATAGCTTTGTGTATATGTAAAAAAATCATAAAATAATTCATCTTGTTATATACATGCAGGAAGAGTCCTCAGAGAATTATGCTCCAAATTTTCATCATTATTCTATTCCGAATTTCTCCAAAAAAGTTATTAATGTGCTCTTATTATTCCCAAAATGTACTCTTTCTCAAAATTATTCCCAATTTTCTTTAAAATGCTCAATTTATAATGTTTAGCAGGAATTTGTTACAGTAATCATGTAGCTATCAGACAGAAAAGTTAGCTTTTAGCTGCTAAGATGCTTAGTTACTGTCGCAGTACAGTAAAAATTATTCCACTGACTGTTCTATTAGAGTAGGTGACTGCTCTATTACAGTATCTCGATCTCAACTTGTGTGAAATTACATATTATGTCAATTATGCTCTTAAATGACTTCAAAACGCCAGAATAATTCACTATCCTTTAACACCATCATTATGCTCAAAATCATGCAGGCATAAGTCCTGGACCCCTACATGCACGACAAAAGAGTACATCTGCAAAAGCTAAGTTTTACACAAGAATTTCCAATGTCATGGCTATGTACAAAACATATTCGAGCCACACTGATTATGACTATGTGTTGAGGGCTGTTGTGAAGAGGCACCCTTTTTTGAAGAACCTGAGTAATGGTCATGTAAGGGTAATGTACTATATGCGCTTCACTTCACTTAATTTAGTTCACTAGCTTGCTAACATTACCAAGTTGCAAGAACGTTTTAGAGAAATGAGAAGGTACAATGATAAGAAAGGTAAACTTATTATCAGAAAATTAAGCAAAAAGGTCGTCACTGCTGCATCAGGAATGAAAAGAAAGTTTGAGGTAAGAATGTACAGTATACATTCAAATATCACATGTTTCTACATGACACCATGTAAAAGTTAGTATCAGTCAGTATTTTTTTGTATCCATACATGAGTTTTGCTGTGTAAGCTTCATTCAGTAGGCTTCATTACTTCATTGTGGCTAGGCATTACTCAGTGGATTACTAACGAGATTAATAACTTCGTTACTTGTAATAATATTACGTAATATTATACTCATTACAGTAACTATATTACTTTGGTAACGCGTTACATTTGTAAGTAAAGTAACATTACTGGGCAATAGCCTATTTCTTTTTTCAGTCAATATCATCCCAGCTACTGAAAACACTTCTTCAGATCTGACACTAGTGGCAGGCAATGACCACAACTTCCTCACGAGCTCTGCCAGGAGTGGATAATAAGTGTGATTACCTTTCCACCATTCCAGTGTATCATCATCAAGATCAGCTACTCCTACCCTTTTGTAATGATCTAGATCAGATTTTACCAAATCCAGTTTGTCACGCGTAACTACTCTGGCCTTGCACAAATCACTAAAATGACTATACACTGCACCTTTTCTCTTTTTTTTTAGATGGAGCTAGTTCAGAAGAGGATGATTGCTGTTGGTCTTGTGGATGGTCATTGTTTATCTCATTTAAGGGTAAGTCAATGTTATCTACATTATCAAGTGTAACAGCTTCCAATGTGTCATCCTTATTTCCCTCAGCTAATTCCAGTGCTTCACACTTCACAGCTTCTTCAACATCAGCCCTGTCAGCAACATCAACAAATGGATCTAAATCCTTGAATCGAAGGTCTAAGAATGCTGACATATCCAGCACTGCTTGGACATCTTTAGGGTAACGATACTGCAAGTCAAGTAAAATAGCTTGTGTTAACTGTTTGGTTGTTTGAGAATCTTTTTCAGGTACTGTGAGCACAAGAACTTTAAGCTGATAAAGCAGTGGGCTCAGCATACTCAATGTTGGATATGACGATGCACTCATTGTTTTTGTAGCTTGGTGAAAAGGTTTCAACACATCCAGCAGCTCCTTGATGACAGTCCATTCATCCCCATCAGGCAATAATGAACGCACTTCACGAGGCTTATCTAGAAGAACAGCCCATAAGGGTTGTTGCAGCTTCTTTATTTGTTCCAGCATCAAGTAAGTGGATCCCCATCGTGTTGGACAGCTCTGGACAAGCTCCAAAGTTTGGTCCTCAGGTAGCAACCTCTGTTTTTCCCTCAAAGTATACGTTGCTTGAGTTGATTTATGAAAATGTTAACTAGTTTTGTACATCATCCCAAAACACGTGCAACCTGTAGCACTTTCAAGTTCTTTTCTACACCTAGTTGTAGTGTATGTCCAACACATGATAGGTGTACCAGGTGTAAGTGATCCACTATCGCATTAGTAATGTTACCAGCGTTATCTGTTGTACAACCATAGACCATGACTTTGTCATCCATCCCCCACTCCTTGATTGCAGCTGACAACGATTCTCAGCATTATGAGTTTTGTCAACTTCTCTTGTTTGAAGACAGTGGTGTTTCATCTCCCATTCTACTGTTATGTAGTGAGCTGTCACTGTCATGTACGCTCTACGGTGACAGCCAGTCCAGAGATCTGTTGTCAGTGAGCAATAATTCACCTTAGCTATGGAAACTACCACTCTTTCACAGCTTCATACCTTTGTGGGATCAAAACATGAGTGACAGTTGACCTTGAAGGAGGGTGAAAACACGGGTCCAGTGTGCCAACTAGTTTTAGAAATGGTGGAGAATCAATACTAAGTGGCTGAAGGTCTTTACAAATGAATTCTATCACTGCCTCCTCACAATGCTGATACCTGGATGAATTGTGAGTATATGGCTTACTATTATCAAACCAGGTATTTATCGTGGCTCGCTTAGGTGTTAGCACCGGTGATGGTGAACTGCTCTGCCCATGTGTGCCTTCGGTGGCTTCTATAACAGTCTTCTTCTTTGGGGCGACTTCGCTGAACTGGCTTTCATGTTTAGCCTCTAAATGATAAAACAAGTTTGTTGTATTCCCCGAGTATGACAACCTATGGTAGCAAAGCGAGCAGTAGACTTCTTTCTTATCAGTAATCATTCCAGCTTCGTTTACAGGAAACCCAAAGTATTTCCAAACCTTACTCTTACAGGAATTAAGTGGTTTTAATCATTGTTTGTACAAAGGTCTCGTGACTACTGTTAATTAGCCATCATTTATCACGTAACCATTGTTAATTACCCATCGATTATCGTGTGTTAAAATCGCTTATCGTATCGTTGATTTGCAATCGATAGTATTGCAATATCGATATCATCGCCCAACACTAGACTCTTCTTTGTAATGTAATGTAACTTAACATTTTAAGTAGTAGCAAACTTACTAATCATGGTTTTTAACAATATTGCTAGCATTATTAGCCCAAGAAATCAATTGACTTTATCGCTTCACTACACAAGATTTCCTTTACAGATTAATCCCAGACCACCACCAGTGTGCAGGGCAGGAATTGATCTATTTAACAGTACACTGTTTATTGGAGTATACCAGAGTTGTCTGAAGTGGTGGCAAATGACAGGCTACATCTTGCTTTAAAACGATTTTGGGATTTAGAGGCTATTGGTATTGAAAGTGAATTGAAGACAAAGGATATAACGCTAGACCTTGAATTCTTGAAGAATATACAATACAGAGATAATCACTATGAGGTTTCATTACCATGGAGACGAGACTGTTCTGACATTGCTGATCATTACAACCTTTTTAGCAATCGTTTAGGTTATTTACAACAGCGACTCTTAAAAAAACCTGAAATTCTGAAAGAGTATGACAAAAGTTTGGAGGAACAATTGCGTCAGGGTATCATTGAGTCTGTAAATGTTAGTGATCCTTCTGGAGATGAGCCTGTTACTCATTACTTACCTCATCATGCTGTGATTAGGCAAGATGTTGATCTGCTAAATCTGACAAACACAATTTCGCCTTAAATGATTTCTTGTATACAGGTCACAACTTCATTCCAAAGCTTTTTGATATCCTTGTGAAATTCAGATCTTACCCAATTGCCCTCACTGCAGATATGGAGAAGGCATTTCTAATGATTGGAATAGCTCCTGAAGACCGAGACAAGCTTCGCTTTTTGTGGCTAAGGGACCCATTCAACCTTGAATCTGACTTAATTCAAATTTGTTTTACAAAACTTATGTTTGGACTGAGACCTTCCCCTGCAATCCTGGGTTCAGTCATTTCTCATCACTTATCAAAGTGCAAGAGTGCCAATCAGGCTAACATTAACACTATACAAGATTCCCTGTATGTCGATGACTTGGTTTGTGGTGCCAACACAATTGAGAAAGCATTTAAGATTTATCGCACTGGTAAGAGAGTTTTGTCAGAAGGTGGTTTCAATCTACGTAAATGGAACTCAAATTCTGCTGAGATATTGCAAAGAATTCAGATTGCTGAGTCAGTTCTTGGAGACAGATCAACTAAACCCCAGAATAATCCAGCTACAATTGTTGAAGAGGAAGAGTCCTATACAAAGTCAACTACTGGAAACTGTGACAACACTGAATTTACAAAGCTTTTAGGCATCATTTGGGACAGTGATCAAGATGAATTCTTATTCAGTGATGCCTGCTTGCAGGCGTATACTGCAGTACTATACATGCGTTCAGTCTATCCAGATGGAGGTTTCAGTGTCAAAATTATTGCTTCAAAGACCAGAGTTGCTCCAGTAAAGACATTAACCATTCCTAGACTTGAGCTATTGGGTGCAGTACTACTTGCACAACTGGGGAATACTGTCAGTAAATCTCTGACACATCAGTACAATTTAACTTACTGGATTGACTCAACTGCTGCGCTGTACTGGATTACCGATGATAGACCCTGGAAGCAGTATGTGAGTAATCATGTGAAGGAAATCTGTCAACTTACTAACCAAGACCAGTGGAGGCACTGTCCTGGACAGACTTTTGTATGGGCAGTGAAACAGGTATGGTATTAACAAGAGTTAGCAAACTGCAGTATGTTATATTAACAGTGCTTACAAAACACAGCTTAACAGCTTAGCTAAATGATTGCTGTTCAGCTTAGACGCTTGTACAATGCAGAGCTCTCAACTCTCACTCATTCTCACCTCTAAACTCACGCATTAATCTCTCTAACTCACAGCATGAATCTCGAACCAAAGCAGCCATTTCTTAGCATCTCGTGATCTCTCGTAAGGGTCGTTTAATTATATTCACACATGTTAGGGTTGTTCAGCCACAGACCATCAACAGAAGGCATGTAAACAGAAAGTCTTCTATTGCCATTATTGGCTGATTGCACACACCTTATAGCTAGCTAATTAACTAACTTCACATTGTATTTTTAACATGCAATTATTAGCTCTGTATACTAAGTCATTTCCATGCTGTATAGTTTATGTATGTATTCAAGTCATTATATATAATCAAAATAGGCCCTTGTCATGCACAGTCCTGTAGAAGCGGTGCTCAAATCTGCAAAGAAAGCAACATCAGAATGTAACAGGCAGTGTTGGGAGTAACGCGCTACTTATGTAACGCGTTACGTAATATTATTACTTTTGTGGTAACTAAGTAATATAACGAAATACACTACAAAAACAGGTAATATAACTCAAGTTACTTTAATTACAAGTGTAACGCATTACCTAAGTAATATAGTTACTGTAACGAATATAATATTACGTAATATTATTACTACAAGTAACGAAGTTACTAATCTCGTTAGTAATCCACTGAGTAACGCCTAACCACAACGAAGTAATGAGGCCTGCTGAATGAAGCTTATTCACCAGCTTCTTACTTATAACCAACATTTACACATTGCCCAACAACGAAATCGTGTCACGTGATAAGGTGGTAGTTTCACACGTGACAGCTTAAGGCTGTGGACACAAAGTAATATAATATGTAATATTATTACAGTTACTTTATTTTATGGGTAATATGTAACTGTAACTAAATAGTTCAGTTGCAAGTAATATGTAATATGTAACTAGTTACTTTAAAAAGTAACTTGCCCAACACTGGTAACAGGGCACACAGCAGCAAACAATGAATTATATAATAGCTATGTATACATTACGCAATATAATCTCTTTCTGTATGTGAAATCTGCATGATTTTTATCCAAAAATCATGAATTTTTGTCCAAAAATCATGAATTTTTGATCAAAATAATGTCTTGAGTTGGCAAAATCCTTTGCATTTAGGAGTGTGATTAACCCACTGCAGGTGAGTCTCCTGCCCTCTACATAATCTCACTCATTTTCATACCAATCTCACTCATTTTCACTTATGTTCTCACTCAAAATGATTTCAACCAGTTGAGAGCTCTGACAATGCATTCTTGCAGTGGGCATTAAATAGAGCCATCAAGCAAATGACTTCTAACATATCTATAGCAGAAACAAACTAATTCTAGCACAATTCTAGTTATTGTGCGAAAGTTGGAAACAATGCAGTCATATAAGAACACAGTACAACTGTTGTACTTGTATAGCATATATCCTTTGTCCAATTGTAATTATACTGATTTATGAACAATGCCTCCTAGAAAGTGTTCTATAAAAACAAATTATAAGCAGATTCAATAGTAAGCCTTGAAATTTTATAAAGGTGTCATGACTTGTTTGAGTGTGTGCATAAAGAAAGTGTTAGGCAGTAGCAGTCAAGCACTGTAAAAAGCTAGTACAGTAAAGTCCATACTCACTTCATGAATTTAGACAATATTAATCAGTGGCCTGAACTACTTAACAACAGGCCTACGTGGTAGTCAGTGAAATGTCCAGCTGTAATCATATTATCATACTTTTGTTGTTGTTTTCTTTTTAGAAACTTGTATACCTAAAGCTACATGTATAAATGGAGACTTGGCCTTTGTTTACAATGCCAACTATCTATGTCTTATCTAATAAGTGTAGTCAAGTACTCCAGATCGCCCACACTTTCACCTGTTAGGTATGGATAGCCCTCCCACTGGGTACTTATACTAGTCCTGCACCCAGCTGGAAGATCTGTTCAGATAAACCATGGTTCGTACACATACTGTAGTGCATAGGCTTACTAGTTGAAAATGGTGTAGCTATTCTAATATCTTTTTCTTGTGGGGGCAATACTATACAGAAGGTGAAGACCAGCTAATAAGGTAGCAGACGAGGTAGACAGAGGTGGTAGAAGGGTCACAATTGTCAACAGTGAGTAAAAGACAATGGCTGGCGAGGCAGACATTCAACCTCAGATGCTACAATAGAAGGTCAGTTTCTAAATGGCGGGGAATTAGTATAATCTGGTTGTAGCTGAGGGAAAATATTAAATACGTGAGGTAAAATCAGGGTAGGGAATGTGTGGTAAAACTGATTTTCACCTATTTGCTTGTGTGTCTTGTGTTGCAGTGGTGATCTTTAAATTGACAGGGTCAAGGCAGAGTAAAAACCATAAAGATTATTCACCACTGCAGAATATTTAGCTTGTTGGCTGATATTAGGACCACTGCAAAACAGGAAATGCTTATTATTATGTGAATGAAATGATCAATACAATAAGATTAGTGGCATGCCAAGAATTTTTGACAGTAACTATTATGTTTACACTCAGAACGATGTGTACATGCTTGCCAATACTAATATCCCTAATTCTACCGTGTGAGTAACTTAGAATAGCTTTGTTCTAGTTTCTGTAGGCCTATATAAACAGACACCATGTTTTCAAAGCCAACTTTTAGTAGTTTCTTGTGCATTTTTGACCTTACCATGTCTGTAGTTGGACTATAACTCTCCACATGAACTAGGGATGGGGCTTCTTCTTCCGGTTAATCTGTTATGCACATAAAGCATATTGAAAATAACCATTGGGATTGTGAACCTAACAAAATTTATTTAACAGAATTCTTATATAGTAGTCAAATTTGGAAATTTGAAAAGGGTATAAAACTACTTCTCCAAATTTAAAAATTTAGGCAAATCTTAAAAGGATGATAGTAAAACCCCAACTACAGATATTACTTACTTATTCATTTAATTATAATGCTTTTTGAAGCAGGAGAACCCGTATCAAAGGTCTGTGAGAACCTGTGCCCACAGCCAGAGATGTACACCTATACATTACAATTACTTAACTATGTAGAATAACTACTGTACGTACTTATTACTAGCTAGTTTGCAGATCAATGTCAGTAATTAAAAAGGGAGAAAATTGGTGGAGATGTCTTGAGCATCAGTGGCATGGACATAAGAGATGAAATGAACAGGATTGATCAGAATTGAAGATAGTTGTAAAATGATCCCAATACTCACTGGCAGATACAGAATGGGAAAATACCCCCCTCACACCTTGTGAAGGAGCCAGCCATACTTCTAAACTTTACGAATGTCAGATCAAGATCAGTGTCATATATAGCACATTGTACTAGCATTTGTTACATATTACATATAGCTTTGCAAACTTTTAACAACTATAGAGGATAAGTGCTGCTTAAGATGGGCACCATTTATCCTACTCACCTGTTGTATTAAGTTCCCAGAGTAATCATCACTATTCAATAGTTGATGTTTGATAACTACGGATTCATAGACTACGGATTCACGGATTCATAGATAATGGTAATTCACCCTTGTCTACTATCTTGAGACGTGAAGAGAATTGGCTTAATGATACCAACTGGATTAGTGCTTGTGCATAGATCTTAGAGGCATTAGATTATCTGCACAATGAAAAAAAGTTTGCATTATTCACAATGACATAACAAGTACCAACATTCTTATAGGTGATCCAACTGCATTGTCAGCACAGCTGAGCTCGTCAACTAACGCCACATGTACAGGTCGCTATCAAGTACTAACTGATTTTGGGAAGGCCACAAAATCTATGCAAGGAAGAACTCTACTTGAGCAAATAAGAAAAAAGTCCCCAATTACCACCAGAGGTTGTAGAAGGTGAGAGACCACAGTCAACTAGTAGTGATATGTATGCTGTGGGTGGGGTGTTTTATCGCATTGCTGAAAGCGGACATATCTCCTCAGTTTATAGAAAAAGTTTACTGAACATTGCTGAAACATGCAGAGTAGTTGAATATTTGCAGCGATTAACTGTTAAGGAAGCTTTGTTACAAATGCAAGTTATTATTTTAAAGAACCGTAATCCACTTAAACAGTGAAACAAACAATGATTACCTGTGACACTTAGTTCGTTCTACAGCAATGGGAAATTTTACTTTAAGCAAGGGCATTAAATAGAAAACAAACTAGTCTTGAGTTTTCTGCTGCAATCCTAATACTAATACAGCAAGCCATGTGTTGACTTTGTAGATTAGCACTACCAACTGCGGTATCACGAGATTCATCAATTAATGGGTGTGTCCAGTGACACTCACAATTGTGTTTTTCCCACTGCGGTAGAACAAACTGAGTGTGACTGGACACACCCATTAATTGATGAATCTCATAATACCGCAGTTGGTAGTGCTAATCTACAAAGTCAATTACACATGGCTTGCTGTATTAGTTATGGCTACACAGGAAAAGTCACTGATGAATAATACGCAAGATTTCACAGCAAATATGACTATCTGCACACTCTGTGGAATTGTTGCCTAATTGAATACACTATAACAAGTAAAATAATCTGTGAAATATACTGTGTAATTTATTGTAGAATTATTTGTAGAACTTTTAATGTATTTTTCTGCAAATTTTAACATAAATTATATGACAAATACATTGTATTTCATCTGTAGTACATTGTATTTCATCTGTAGAATGCTCTATAAAATTAGTAAAGAATTCCCCCCATTCATTTCCACTGTTAAATTCTGCTATAATTTTCATAAAATGTTTTCCAAAATTGTATAAACTAAATCAAAACTAAAAGTAACAAAAGTCAATATTGAATACGTAGCTAGTAGTCTTCTGAGTCCACAAATGTTCTATCAGGATCATTATAAATCTATGGCTCATTTCCAAAGTCTTCAGCAAATGGACCATAGCCTGGAAAATATGGCCTTCCCATATAATCAATAGTCCGGTCCATGTAGCCAGCTCCATAATCCCATGGCTGTGGTTCCCTGACACTATCACCAACAAAATTGTTTTGGGTGCTTGTACACACTGGATTAAAGTTCAATAACACAGGAGTACTTCTCTTAGTCTCTTTTTTTTCTGCCTTTACTTCTCTAGCAATCTTCAAACTTTTCCACAGCAAAACTCATGTATGGAACTTACAAAGTTTAGTCGGTTCACTTTTGCTGAAATCCTTTTCTTTGTTCTCAATTCTTTATCTAAACTGGACAATTTACTACTTCTCCTCTGAGTGTAAAATTGGTGTAGGCTATTGTTTATATCTTTCGATAGCACGGTTTCACATCCTTTAATCTTTATTTGATCCATTGCAGATTGAAGCATTTTCTTTCTAATTGAAGGAACCAGGGCCGACCAAGTCTTACTCAATAGGAACTCATCTAGTTCTTCTTTGTATAATACATCAAACAGGTCTTTTTTGATGGACTGTAATGACAGTATATTCACATGCACTGCGTGCATGCAAGATTCAAGTATACTTATGAGAGGAAGCAAATACTTAGTTGATGGGCTACCTCTTGCAGAGCTACAGCCTGAAATTTATATTCAAATAGCTACAACTCTAATTAAATTCCTTTACCTGTTGTGCTTAAACTGTTATTTTTATCCAGACTCAGCTTGCTTCGACTAGTCCCATTCTATGACTCAGTTCATCCAGTCTTGCATGATTCTCGTCGAGTTTCTGGCACATCCGCTCAATTGCCGCATTACCATGGGTATCCATCAACCTTACCAGACTTGATAAAGTTCTGCCTACAATATAATCAAGTGTAACTCGTCCTTTATCTGTATTCTAACTAGCTACCCACTGTGACACTCACCGTGCTCGGTCAAAGAAAGTCACTGGGTTCCCTCACCGATAGGCGCCAAACATACAAATAGCACACGTAGCAACTTTGACAGTATAAACCAAACACACAAAGTTGTGGAGTATTGGTGACTGCCTTTGTCTTCTCCACAGACCTGCGTCTTTTTATCAGTTTGAACAAGTTCCCGCTTTTAGTCACGTTCCTGCTGTCATAGTGACCATCACGTGATTACGTGAAAAGTATTATGAAGAAATCTTGTACAGGAAGGCTTTATACATGTGATTGTACTCTATGTAAAAGCAAGAAGAAGGTGTCGTATTCTACAGTTCAGAGACATTTAAGCGTTTATGGAAAAGCAAGAGTTTTCACAGGTACCCGAATCTCTGCTCGCATGCGTACATAGGGTGTCTATTATCTCTATGATGCGTATAACCTAAATATTGTTAAAATGAGATGAATAGTCAATGCCATCTAGTGTATCCATGTGTAGAGCTCGAGGAAGCAAGTATCAACCATGGCCATTGTTCTGAAAGCACTGACGTACATGATCATGAGTCTTCATTATCTACAGTGAGTCAATTTCACTACTATACCTTTAGTTTAAGTAGCTAAATGCTTTTAGACTGATGGCTTGGTAAACTAATTGGAAGTTGATGATTTTGTGGAAGAAGGCTAAGCAGTATATTATGATGGTAACTGATCAATGTGTGTATGTAGTAATATTTCCTTCTCTAAGTATATAAAGTGTTAAGAAGTCCAATGTCGCGCTGCCAGATATGTAACAAATAATTACAGCCCTTGTGTCAGTGTTCTCACCTCACACAATCACAGAGCCGGCCTTAAGGGTAAGTAGCTGCCTAGGGCCCCGAATAAAAGGGGGCCCCAAAGCTCTGAAACCAGGGGCCCCAGGCCCCCAGCTCCCAAAATACAAATTCAGTACATAACACTCACTTATATACACAACTTGTCTTGGTAATTCAGGAGGCCATTCGCAATGCAAGCAGCATGGGTCACATGAACATTGGCTAGCTCCTTTTAGAGCCTCATTGTAGCATTGCGTGTCACTGGTGACTTGTGAAAGTGTGAGCCTAAGTGTGAAAGTCTGCAGTCTTTGAAAGCTACCTTTGATAACTGGGACAAGAAATGTATGTAGGTTTACAGAGTAGCTAATGATCTCTATCATTGTTGATTAGCCCAGGTGGGTTAATTTTTCCAGGCGTGGGTGGTATTGGTGAATACCACTTCTCTGGGGGCCCACCCAGATTGTTTTGCCTAAGGCCCCACAGTCGGTAAGGCCGGCATTACACAATCACTAGGTTGGGAAACTTTAGAATCCCGTCATATTCAAGCTAGACCATTAACATTCTATGAATGATAAATCAACAAATTGCAATACCTTACAACTCTTATCTACAATATTCCAATGCCAACTTTGCAAGAGGAACTAACAGCTATAAATTTATCCCTTTCTTTTGTCACAAAACCCCTTCTATTTCAGAGCTCCTTTTCCCCCACACAATACCAAAATGGAACAAATTACCAGACCACATTACAAACTTAAATTGTACTTATTAAACCATGTACAGTAATGGTAAATAATAAATATGTACATTAGGTCAGTTGAACACTTAGTGCTGCATGCAGGGACTAGCTATCATACCTTGTATGCATAAAGGACTGCCACATGTGTGTATGGAAATACAGCACCAGGGTGTGATGCACTAGGTGAAGCTGAGTGCTGTATTAGATCTCACAAACCAATCATTAGTAGCCATATAGTGATCAGCTATCCAAACGTTCACAAGAAACCTTTTCCCGTAATTTTGCCATTCAAAATGTTATGTTATTTCAACTGATCATCCTTACATATGCATGGATGCATGCATACACATGAGCATGTATATCTCCACTTGGGTGTACTGTAAATGGCAAAAGTTTGGCGAATCAGCATGTGGAGCTGGTTGGTAAATAAAAGTTTGGCAAATTTACTGTATAGCCAGTATTGAACAGCATTTAAAATAGACTGGGAGAATAAAGTTTGGCAAATTTCCTTTGTTTGCCACATTCGCCAAACTTAAGTCATCACACCAAACTTTCATCGTTTACGGTAATAATTTCTATTAGATGAGAATACTGCAAGCAGTAGCAGTGATAGTGATGATCAGCAGACCTCACCGACATTTGAAGCAGACTGTTTTGAAGTAAGCTTGGACTCTACTCAGCTTTCACCGGTGACCTGTCCACCTACAGTGCCTTGCCTCCCTGAGCACAATGAGGTGCTCACAGCTAGTGAAAATGAATCATCTGCTGCTGAGTCAGGTTTATTTCAACCAGTTTTACGTTTAAATAAATGGATTTCTGTTTTACTGGGGTCATAAGGCGAACAAAGGATGCTCACGTTGTGAGTTTGAAGGTGAAAGGGAAAATCCACGGGATGTAACTAGCAGAATGAGTTACTTCACTGTGGTAGACATAGTGCCTCGGCTAAATGATACTGTTAGGTCACAGGCTGTTGAATTTTTGGGTGCAACAAATGCAACTGAGGCAAAGAAAATACAAAAGAAAAATGGTGTTCGATGGAGTCAGTTGTTAAAATTGACTTACTTTGATATTGTCACAATGACAATGGTTGATCCAATGCACACAGTGTTTTTGGGGATGATAAGGCATGAAACAGATCTGATTTTTCAAGACCCCCTGTTTTGTAAAGAGTCTCAAAGAGTGTTTAGCAGTAGACTAAAACGCTTACGTGTGCCATATGATGTTGGCAGATTGCCTAGTTCATTGGAGAAAAGTTAGAATTTTCCAACTTGATCAGTGGAAGAACTTTGCTTTGATTTATGCTAAGCCTTGTTTATGGGACTTGTTGCCACCAGACTCATATGAGAGCATCTGTATGCTATGTGATATTGTCCAGCTTATTGTTCAGCCATCACTTACAGATGCAGATATTTCTAGACTTGATTATTTACTTAAATCTCACCATCGGTACTTTGAAAACATTTATGGCAGATTTCAAGTTTCAGTACATTACCACATGGCACTTCATATCCCAGACATGATAAGACATTTTGGGCCCCCTCATGCATTTTGGTGCTTTAGTTTTGAAAGAATGAATGGTGTACTGTCTGGTCTTCCAAATAGCAATCGCTACGTTGAATTGGAATTGCTTACCAAGTTTCTGCAAGACATTGATATTGAATCCGTGCTGCCACATGACCCATTGGTAACTAGTTGGCCACACCTGGATGATATTCTGCCGGTTGCAAGGGAGATGTCATCTTCAGTAATACATCCTTCACTGTTAAACATCCGTGTGAAATCTATGTTTGCCACTTCTACACAGGACATGTATGACTTACAACTGTCCATTGATAAAGGAGACACAAATATGTTTGGATTTGAATGGAAAGTTGAATATTTACCCCCTACTAGGTTGGATTTGCAAGTTACCAAAGACTTTTATCTCAAGTTACTCTGCTTCTATGAGCACTTATATGAAGGAAATTCAATAACTGTCATACCACATATAGATAAACATGCTCGTTGTTCAGTGAATGGTTTGTCACTCACTTCTGATCTTCACTCGTCAGATCGTAGCAGCATGGTTAAGGCATACTTTGCTGTTGTTGATTCAGAGCCTGGGTATCCATATTTTGGAATTGTAAGATTCTTTTTCAAATCATTGGTGATAATAAAAGGAAACAGTTTTAATCCCACTGAAACCACAAAATCTCATGATTTGGCTTACGTACAATGGTTTCAGTTCTACAATGGCTCTGATGACCCTTTCTTTCAAATAACAGATGAATTTTATGATGGTGATGAAATTATAAGTCCTAGAAGACTTGTATCTAGATGTGTACTGCTCAAAGCATACAGTAACAGTCCTTACAAGTTTGTTGTTGAATTACCAGCATGATTGCTATTTATATTTATCACTTACTGAAGCATGCAATAGGGTGCATGGTGATTCTGAGGGTCTATACCAGTGACTTGCACTGCCTATATTATATCTATAACTTGCTGGAGCTGAACTAATGTATAATGTGCATGTTGTTACAAAGTATTTTACAGTACACTAAAATTCAGTACACTATTTGATAGTCATTGCATCATTGTTTATAAAGTGAGAATACATTGTGGAATTGCTTGCATCATTCATTTGTAATAATTCCGTGGTGAAATAATACGTAGTATTTTACAGTGTATACCTCAGTATTATTTAATGACCTGTAAAATTATTTGCACTATTTTACTATAGCATCTCTCAGTAGAATACCACGCACAATTCTACTGATTGTTCCATAGAACAGAAAAATACTCTGCAAAATTTTGCATACTATTCCTCAGAAACTTTTGCTGTGCTAGGATTGCAGCAGAAAACTCAGATTAGTTAGTTTTCTATTTAATGCCCTGCTTAAAGTAAAAAAAACAACAGTTATTTATGCTATTTTTGTTACCCATACTATGCTGTACAATTCTAATTAGCGCTCTCTTATCTTTTAGGAGACCTGCTGTAAGTAATGGCCGATAAAACACTAGCCTAGTGGATAAAAAGGAAGTGTCTTCTAATAGTCATTTGTCAGGGCCTAAAATAAGGCCTTAACACTGCACAAATGTGCAGTAGTAAAACTAAAGTGTACAGGGATAAAATGTGATTTGTGCAGTATTATACAGCCAACTAACCTCGAAATCCATAGATATCAACTTCGCATGTCACGTTTTAATTCGAGGTTCATCATGGTCGCCATTCCATGCCTTGACAGTTCTGATAAAGTGACACATCTTTAGCCATAGGGATTCAATGCGGACCACGCGACCAAACAAAGGTGTTAAATCTGGGTAATCAACAGCAGTCAGATTTACGAGAGGACACAAAGGTATGCGAGCTACTTTACGGGCTCATTTTGCATTGCATTGCATTGCATATAGCGAAGTTCGATACTCACATTATAAACTCTTGATAATACCAACTGGCTTACTCTTCCTAACACATTATACCTCTTTATAATACTGACCGGCTTACTATAAGCGATGGCCTATACTGATAAAGCATCATCATGTTGATATGATTAGTGGTAGAGTTGATGGAAACTACTGAGGATAAGGATAATACTTCAAGAAAAGGTAGACTACAGTATCGTTAGTATGGCCTTGAAAACTTTCGAGGAGTTAGAAGAGATTCCTAATTGGAGCACACCAGGAATAAAAGATGGTCTTAATTACACGCTGAGAAAGAAGTTGAAAGTAGGACAATATTGTGTTACAAGTGCACCCAATAAATAAATGATGAAACAAGTACAGTAAAGAAAGTGACATCAACAGATATAGTCTGGGTGAAAAAACTCAAAATCCAACGTTATGTGGCAACTTTTGTTTTTTGGCTAAAATAGTTAATTCTGTTCATAGTAATGTTAGTTAAAGTTGTTGCTCATTTCATGGCACAGGCATCAGTCTGTTTCAGTTTCCCACTTCATCAAATTTGGGAGAGAAGCAGAATGACATCAAACTAGCTTTGACTGGTACCAAAAAGGACCACCAGTTGCCAGACAGCTTTACCACTGTGCCAGCTGTGGTTTTGAAGACAGCAACAGTGTCAGTTCCACCAATGTTAAATGCATCATCACCAAAAGAGAGACAACTGGTAGGTGCACAATTAAAGGAAAGGAGCTGGCTGGACCATGCTTGTCTACTCCTGGAGAAAGATGAGATTGAAAAAGGTGACACTGTTGCCTGGTCAGCATTCCATGCCTCCATGCAAGGTTCATCAGCAGATTTCCACACTACCCTTACACAGCTTTTACCCCTTTTCTATGAAAAGGCAGCTACAGCAGCTATGATTAAGCATGGAATTAATGTGCTGCATTGGGCAACAGAATTTCTCAATCCTGGACAGATACCAGTTGTAGCATTTGATGCACTACTCTATGCTCTTGCCAAGTTCGTACAGTGGAACTGGCCTGATACACATGGAGAACAAAAGTTTATAGCAATGTTCGGAGGCCTGCACATAGAAATGGCAATGTGGAACACATATGGTGACTATTTGGAGGGATCTGGGTGGACCAATGCACTGACACAAGCAAGCATTGCATCATCAGGCACTGCTGACTCTTTTCTGAAGGCCTCACATCTCACCAGAACAAGGCATGCTCACCAGGTGACTGCTTTGGCTCTGGCAAAGCTCCAGGAGGATGCTTTCTTGCAGACTGAAGGGATACACAGTAATGAAGTCAAGGAGATTTGGAGGCAGGAAATGGTACAGAAGAGTCCAACATTTCAGTACTGGGATACAGTACTAAACATGGAACTTCTGGGCCTCATCTTTATTAGATCGACCTCCCACAACATAAAGACTCAGAATATGGCTTTCATCATGAGGGATTTTCCACCCAGAGAAATTTCAAAGAGCAGACAGTGAATCTGGTGCAAGTCTTCTGTGAGCTGGGAAACCCTTTCCTTGATGACAGTGATGAGTTATTGGCTCTAGACACACGGAATGTTCTGGATGAATCTGTGGTGAACACAGTGCAAAGTAAAGGAAAGGATCAGTATGCTACGTACTGCAAAGAAGTAATTTTTGATCGCACACGTTCCATTCATGAGCCTATTAAGAAGAATGTGTTTCCTCTTTTCAGTTCAAGACCAAAAGCCAAGACAAAGCAAGCAGGAAAAATCCCCTTACTTAAAAATGATATTGCTCTGTTCTCTCATCTGTACATTGTCATGCAGCACAGAGTTAGTGACATGAGCAAGTTCTTTAGGCATGAAAACCATCCTTTTCCTCCTTCACTGTCTGATTTGGGAAAATTGCGCTTGGGAAAGAAATCTGACCTGTTGAACATTTTGACCAAGGACACCCAGAATGATCTTCCTGACTTCATTGATGTGAAACTACTTGATGGAGCTGCCGTGGTGCACTTACTCCCTACTACCAACATTGTGACATTTGATGAGTATGCTGATCAGGTGTTTGTTCCACACATCTTAAAACAACTAGAAAACTCCAAAAGAGTTGATATAGTGTGGGACACATACATTCACAGCAGTATCAAAGATCTACTAGAGAAAAGCGAGGAAAGGGTGTTCGGAGAAAGGTTGCAGGTAAGAACAAGCTTCCAGGGAAGTGGGCTGACTTCTTACGTGATCCAACTAATAAACAAGAACTGTTTGCATTTCTTTCCAACAAGATTGCTACTATGGATTGCCCTGAAGACAAAGAAATTATTGTAACATCTGGTACCACAGCTATTCTTCGAGGAACTCATAGATCAATGGCACCATGTGATCATGAGGAAGCGGACACCAGGCTGATGATCCACTTACAGGATGCCCTTCTGAATAACTGTACCAACTGTCTGGTACGCACTGTTGATACAGATGTAGTGGTGATCCTCATTGGCAAGTTCCATAACCTGATCGCACTGTGCCAAAATGTGAGCATTTGGGTTGCCTTTGGTACAGGCAAGAACTTTACATACCATTACATCAATTCTATCTATGAAGACCTGGGTAAGGACAAATCCCTTGCTCTCCCTGTGTTCCACAGTTTCACAGGATGTGATACCACATCTGCATTCTTTGGAAGAGGAAAGAAGTCAGCATGGGAAGCATGGAACTGTTTTCAAGATGTGACACGTGCCTTTACCTACATGGCACTCCATCCTTATGCAGAAATAGATGTAGGTACTGAAAATTTTCAGTTGCTAGAACGTTTCACTGTTATTCTTTATGATAAAACCAGTGACCTGCAACATGTGGACGAAGCCAGAAAGGAGTTGTTTTGCCAGAAGGAAAAGACAATGGAGAGGCTTCCTTCAACCCAAGATGCATTGTTGCAGCATTTAAAACGAGTTGCCTATCAGGCTGGGATATGGTGCACCAGTGAGCAGAGTGAACAACATGCACCTACTCCAGAGGGTTGGGGCTGGACTCTTGATGAGGACAGCCAGTGGGCTCCTGTGTGGAACACGTTACCTGTTGTCTCCAAGGCCTGCAGTGAATTAGTCAAGTGTGGCTGTAAGAGTCAAAGTGGATGTGGTGCTAGGTGTGCATGCAGAAAGGCACACTGGAAGTGTACAGAACTGTGCAGTTGTCACTGTGAGAAGTAACACAGGCATGAACTACATGTATGTATTGACAATATACCATCACATTTCAAAGTTGATTCAGTATTTTGAGTGACTGCATGTCATACATAGCAGCTATATTGTTTTCCTAGCTTTATGTTAATAAAACCATCTGGTGGCTTGTGTAGTTTGTCTAAGTAGCATAGTTGTACTCAAAATGCATGTTTAGAAGGTGAGATATTGGTAAATATAAGTTTTAAATAGCGGCCATTTTAAAAATCCGAGGTGGCGGCCATATTGTATTCGGAGGGAGTGGTTCCTATCAAAAATTGAAAGCTAAGGTGATGGGTAACATGTGGAAAAAATTTGGTGCTTTTGTCCAGAGTGTCCACATCCATCTCAAATCTGGCCTTAAACTGCCTGACTATTAGCGATCTAGAAGAGCTAAAGGTGATGGCATACATACAAGAATACTTCATTGTGATCAGCCCTGTCCAAAGCAATGGAAAAGGTACTTGTCATCAGTTGGGGGTAATAAAGAAGAATTGATTGAGTTTCTATTTAATCAGTGGCATCAAGATTGCTACGCACCTTACTACAGAGGAACACTGTACATAATATTGCCACTGCCTTAAAGTACTGAATGAACATGTAGTTTTCACTGAAGTAAGTGAATTGTGTAGTTCTCCAGAAGAAGCTGACACCGGACTATTAGGGGTACCCTTTGATGTGGAGTGAATGATATCCTGTGCTATTGATACAACTTGACGATGGACAATGTTGTTTTCTGTTGGCTGCTTGATTTCCAAATTAACATCACTGTCTTGATAATCATTAATAAGAGGAGATTGTATAAACAGGCTGGAATTATGCTCTCTGCTTTTTCTGGTTCTAAACTACTTGTCATGGTATTTCATTGTTTAGTGATTTTATTGATCTCCGTGCAAATAGTGCACCATGCGGTGGATCTAGTCTGGTGGCTGCCGACAGCGTCCACGCTTTCGACATTGTCTTCAGCATCTGTACTTTCTGATGGGTACCTGAAGTCCCACCTGGACCTTCACCTACTGTATGAGACACAAACAGTTGGGCATTTGCTTCCCCAGTTTACACAGGGAAGCAGCCTGCCCAGTTGTAACTCACACACAGAACTGTCACCTGGACCTTCAACTACTATATGAGACATGAACAGTTGGGCATTTGCTCCCCAGTTTACACGGGGAAGCAGCCCGCCCAGCTGTAACACACACACGCACACAGAGCCTACTGTAGGGAAGCCATGCATTGCGCTACCGCTAATTAACACCTTTGGCTGTAAGCAAAAAGAAATGGGACACAAAGAAGGACAAAGGTAAGTCCATGATGCTTGCATTGTATGTATTGCGGTTTGAATATTACATTGCCAAACTCTTCTTTTGCTTTCACTTGCTCCTTGCACCAGATAAGTGTTTAGTTCTGATTTTGCTAAAGAAAGAAACACAATAAGCAATATTAATGTCCTGACAGTACAATGCAGCTTCTTACCTCTTGTAATAGTTGGCAATAGAATTACGACAGCAAGCACCAATCACTATCGTGGCTGAAATGCGAGACAGACAAAGCGGACAAAAATCTTGTCACGCGCCTGTATTGTTCGGCCTGCAGGGAGTACCAAAACAATGTGTGGGTAAATGGATCGGACAACCAGCGTACGAGCAACTTGTTGGACCACGCAACCCAAGGACAACACAAGAAAGCCATGGCTGAGCTTCGCACAGCACAAGCAGGACGCCAGTTGTACAGTACGCCCCAATTGCTCGTGCCCTCTCTATGTTAAGTGATGTCGATTGCACAAGAATGCAAAAGAAGTTGATGTGTGTTACCTTATGGCCAAGGAGGGTATCGCCTTTGAAAAATTTGTACCTCTGTGTGAGCTTGAGTCACGCCATGGAGTTGAACTAGGCCATGCTTACAGAACTGCTCCATCAGCAAGTCTATTTACTCACTACATTGCGCAAGCCCAGCGCCAGCAGTTTCTCAAGTCGCTCTGTGAGAATAATTTTTATAGTTTTTTAATGGATGGGAGCACAGATGCAGGTAACGTTGAACAGGAGTTGGTAGTCATTCTTACATGCATGAAAGATGATGCTGCTGAAGAGATGAAATCATGCACTAGATTTCTTAGTCTGGAATCTCTCGAGAAGGCAAATACAAGTGGGCTTGTGAAGTGCCTTTGAGGATGAAGTCTTACCAAGGAGCTGAGCTGCGGAATTTCAGTGATGCTGTCCAAGTAAAGTTGAAGCAAGATGCTTTGAAAAATGTCACCAGACTTGATGAGAAGATGAGGGAGCGGTTGATAAAATTGTTTCGAATTGCAGGTAAAACTGGTCGTCCTTTTACTGATTTACCTGTTGATTGTGACATTAATGTTCTTAATGGAGTTGACATTGGACAAACATTACAAAGTGATAAATCTTGTCACAATGTTTGCGATTGCATTGGTAAAGAAATGCGTGCAAGGATTTGCAAAATAATCATTGAAAGTGAAAGTAAAATTTCTGTTTTAAGTGATGAAGCTACCTCAATTAGCAAAAGATCCACTCTGATAATACTTATAAAAACGTGTTTTTCTGCAGATAGTGTTTCTGTAATGTTTGGGTCACATTCTGGGGTAGCTAAGAAAGTACAGCAGGCTTTTTCCAAATGTTATTCTATGGCATTGTTTCAACCATCGCTTAGAATTAGCAGTTGGTGATGCTATTGCACAGATATGTGGGATCAATCGTTTCGAAATATTATTTGATAAACTCTATCATATTTATCACTCTTCTGCTAAAAATAAACAAGAATTGGAGGAATGCTGCCAAGATTTGTCTACTAAGTTTTTTACAACTGGACGTGTGCTTGATAAAAGGTGGGTGGTTTCAAGCTTTCGTACTGTTAAAGCTATATGGAATTTGTACTCTTCCCAGGGTACATGCTTTAATTTACAGGGCTATTAGGGTGTTTCACTCCATGGTTGATTATCCTGGTAATAATACAAAGAAGTAAAATGTGTGGTTGATAAAGTTGTGAATCGGATGCTTTTGAACCATCTGCAAATTACTCACAGTCAATACTCTACCATCTTGTTTGCAATCCTAAGAAATACAGTGCAAAAGACCACCAACAAGTTGAAACTACAAAGGCAGTAGTCTCCTTTATTGCTGGTAATCTGTTGCCATTATCCACAGTAGATAGTCCACATTTTCAGCACCTTATGGAAATTTCAAACCCAAGATATCAGATCCCAAGTCAAAAATATCTCAGTACAAAGCTGCTCCCAGAAAGGAAAGTAGAATTACAAGAGAGTGACAGAAAGCGGAAATGATATGTGTAACAATGGACCTTTGGTCAAGTCGGCAAATGAAAAGTTACTATGGAATGACTGCTCACTATATAACGGACTGGTCTTTAAAATCCAGGATGCTTGCATGTTCCCGATTTCCGTGGGCGATGCAATATCTGAACAAAGCGTTTTCGCTTCCTGGATTTGAAGAAGAACATGATAACAACTTGCAAGATGATAGTGATGTTGACTCAAGGCCAGGGGAGGAAGACGGAGAGGATATTGAAAGTGAAACTCTTGAAGAACTTGAAGATTTTTACAGTGAGCTTAATCAGCATGTATCATGTTTTGCGCATGCACTACAACTTGTAATCAAAGACGTGTTCAAGCAAGCAGCCAGTATCAACAAAGTTTTAAGCAAAGCTTCTGGAATTGTTTCCCATGTGAGAAAATCCATTCTTTCATCTGAGGTTTTGGAGTCTGAAAAACGTCTAAAAGCTGCGAATGTCACCAAGTGGAATTCTCAATTGAAGATGATCTGTTCTATCTTGAGAATTCCTAAAGAGAAGTTAGATTCACTTGATACCCATAGATTCACTTGATACCCATAAACTTACTGCATATGATCGTAAAATTCTAGAAGACCTTGTGGAAATTTTAAAACCTTTTGAAACAGCAACCCATTGTATACAAGAGACAAAAGTTGTCACCAGTAGTAAGGTTGTACCTTGTGTGAGAGTATTGAAGTCTAAAATTGACTCTCTTAGCCACAAATACACATCCAGATTTGTAGCCACTTTAAAATCATCAATTAATGACAGACTTTCAAAGTATGGTGCATTTTTGATGGCTTCAGTATTGGACCCTAGATTCAAGCTAAAGTGGTGCAAGATGTAGGTATTTGTATGTCATATTTTCAGAGTATTTGTATTTAAGGTTACGGGTTACCAGATAAATAATTTTGCAGGTGCTTTGTTTATAGTTCTGTTTTAACCATTTTGCATGGAAGAACTCACTAAAATTACATTGAATATTAACATACAAGTAATACCATAAGCGGTGATACACTCAACAAGGGAAGCACTTGTACAAAAATGCAGGCACTAAACAGTGAAACTGTTGATTGCTATTCATCAAAAACCAGGTTTAATGGGAAGCTACATCATGATATTTAGCATTAATAAGCTATTACTTAGTGATTTCTAGGTCCTCACGGACGAATAGAGTTGCTATCCGATTGTAACAGCACTGTAGTGGACTCGCGGTATTTCTGTAGCAGAACTACTCGCCATTATCCTTGAAAGATACGATAATTAACCAACCTCTAGTCAGTTCCCACAAAGTCTCCACGACAGGACCTAGATAATATAACCACCCGTTGATAATGCCCTAAAAAAATTGTGGCTGACAGCTGCTATTTTTGATGAATAATAACCACATTAAGCAGTAGCGCTAAACGCTGGTTCAACCGTATTGCGGGGACTTGATTTTACGCTTGACTACCTTCCATAGTAAATTATTGACACTCACTTTGTATGATTCCTCCGCTATTATCACATGGCTATACAACACTTTGAAGTTAACAACCTTTTCACTAACACCTGCGCTCGAGTTTCGTGCTAATATTGCACCATCCATTATAGTGCATCGAAAAATAATAACCTATTAAGCACCTAACCCGTAACCTTAAATACTTTTCTAAGTATTTGACCCCAAGCCTGCTCAATTGTGGTACAATTAACAGCAGTATCTACTGATCTGTGTTATAATTGCATCGATGTTATACATGCGTATGTAAGTAGATACAGTATATTTTTAATGTACAGTACCCTCACCAAAGTTGGGCCTCCAGAGCTTTGAAAACATTTTCAAATCTTGCTAAAAAATCTTTTGCAGGTCCATCAGTTCCCATAATGAGGTAAGATTGATTTTTTGGGTTGATCTTGTGCCCCAAAATAATGATGCCATAACCCACTTGGTTTAGTTGATCTGCCTATAATATAATTTTATGGTAAAACCATTAATATTTAATATTATGTTTGACTGCCTGAGTAAAAACCTGTAAATTCTATTTTGCTATATTCATCAGTGTATTGGAATACATATAGTAGACACGTGTACTACATACATAATCATAGATAATATATCCCCCTGGATTGGAAACTGCGCCGTGCGCCCATAGGCTTTGTACAAGAACCAGTGTCCTTAGGCTGGATTCATGCCTCAACAAATTTAATCCTATTACAGCAGAACGGTGGCATTAGTGACTATTTTGTTACGAGAATGACTTGTGGTGTTATGATAATTGTTTTGGTTAGTTTGACCACTTCACGTCACTTGGTCGGAAGGCTTACAATGGCAGACTACATGCTTTGTTGGAAGCACGTTCTTGGCTAAACTAAGTGCTGTAGGTAGATAATGTAAGTATCACAAGGTTAAATATGCTATAAAGAATAGCCTCAGCTAAATAATATGCCTTCCCATAACTTCTTTGGCAGGTTTTTGGGATGGTGTTTTTGGCAAAACTGAAAGCACATTCTCTCCGTGATTCTAACAGTATTGCTCCGCAATTTATACTACGAAGTCATCAAATAATGCTCCATGGTATGGTCTGAGTGTGAAGGGTATAGCATACAGGGTTTCAGTATTTTCCTTGAATGTATTCAAACCATCTAATCTCCCATTCAGTTTCACTTCTACCCTTCACACAATAACTTTGGCTTCCAAAACATCTTGAGAAAGAACCCTTTACCATTGGTGAGTCTTGTTTTGCCAAGAATAACTTGTCTTGTTATTGAAGGGGGCACATACCAGCCTGTAACCAATGGCGCTTACTAGTTTCCAATCCAGGGGTATATTATCTATGACATAACTTATGCATGTGCTAGCTAATCACTTCAGTACACAGTGAAATGAGTGATATCTGCAATGACATTTCAGATACGTTTTGTGTATATCTATGATGTCACAAAACAAAATGGCCACCATAGTGTGGGAACTTTGTACAGGAAGGTATTGGGTGAGATATTGTTTCCCTATGAAAGCGTTTATAAATTTGAAAAAGGCTAAGGTGAGGTATATAGTATATAATGCGATACAAATAAGCGTATTTATGTCCAAAAAATTAAAATTTTTGGTCTGCTTTCCTTGTTGGAGTGCATTTTGAACTGTTACAGTATGTGTACAACTTACCTTGTGGATCCATGTGTAAAACACTAGACAACATTCATTTTGAATATTATGTGCCAAAGTCTTTAAAGCCCCTGCACCAACACTGCCTTTTTTATCAATTATGACATCAAATTTTTAATCGAAAAGTAAAGAAACATCATTGCGGATATTGCTCATTAATTTGCTCATAGAGTTTGTACAAAGAAAGCAGCTATGGTTGTTTGATTACATCACATTGCAATTACCTTCTTTTTTACACATGAAGGAATACAGGGAAAGTTAGCTTGAACTCCCTGTTCATAGTAAATCAAGCTAACTCTTTGTAGTTGTTAGTGATACCTAAATAGTAGTTTCTTTATTTGGTATATAATGACAGACATGCAACACCAAACCAAAGCCTAAACAATTAGGATATGACCATCCATCTTATAGTTTATGCAGTACAATTCCAAGACAGACTTGTAAAACTTCGTGACGTTGGCCACATGCAATATCTCCATAGCAGCTTGTTCACAGAAGCTCAATTATGGCCAACATGTATATACAGAGCATGCATTAGTTGTGGTCAAACCAGTCCTGTTGTTTGTCTATCCTATATATGGCAGGGAAACACTTAATCCTAGGAGGGGCAGCATATATGTACCAAGGAACTACGTATGTTTATTGGCCATGTGTTATTATATGAGTGTGTGTGTGTATGTTTACCCTTGCAATTGCAGGTGAACATAAAACCACGCACTGTGACCATGGTTTGCTTGCATGTGTGTATATGTACAGAAAACACAGGGTACATTTGCAAATATAAATTTAAATACTACAAAGACTGATTGGTGCATATACATATTGTATTTCAACAATTCTGCAATTGATTAAAGCTTCATAAGTTCGTTGTACCAAAGAAGTGATAAACATGCATATAACAATCCTATTTTATATAGATATATAGATCATTATATCACATGCATTGTAGGTATATATATGGCAGAGAATATGTTAAAGCAACCACAGAATAATCTCAAATGCTCTATTATACATGCAGGTATAGGTAGCGGTATCAAAAATTAGCAAATGCAATCCCATAGCCTGCCCTTTGTATAGATGGATACATCTTTATAGTATGAAATGAAACTTCAAGAATGTTCATCTTTATACTAAAAATCTCTAAAGTTGTGTATCCTCTAAGCTCCAGTTTGAATGCATATGCATGTTCCCTACACTAGATCTGGGTGCCATTCTGACACATCTTATTATCATTCCAATTTGGATATCTTCATCATTTGGCTTGCTGACAACACTATTATGCAATAATTCAGATACTATGGAACTGTTATTGCCATCATCCTGTAGCACATAAGTGTGATAAATGCATACAATACACAGATAAATAGCCACAAATATGTGCACGTGTCTTATCAGGTGCATAAAGTTTTGAGAAAATGGCTGATCATTCCAAGGACTGCTCTGACCTCAGCTGTGACCAAGGTTATGATATTCAAGACCAGATGAGTCACTATTTTACCTAACTGGGTGTAGGTCATCAGGCTTGAAGTGGTTGATCAGATCTTCAATTTGAAAATTATCACCTTCGGTATATATCAGGCCACTGTTGGGTTACTGCATCCTTCAAAAAGTTGTTTGCAAACACAAACACTAAATGTCTGCATGATACATTGTATTCTCAGGAAGCTGCATCAACCACGAAGACCAACAATTGTTTTGTCATGTTTTTCCGTGATACCACTTCGTAATTCAACACCTCAAATGCATAAGTCGTACTGCTCCATCATTGTGGGTTCCATACAGTGCATTAAATCCTTTTTCATTTGTTAAGTAGTCGTTTGACATGATATGTTGTGGAGCCTGTCATAGTGGCCACCAGTTTATAAAGTGAATCATATAGAAATAAAACAACCCAAGCAAAAATGTCTGTCATGTTCCTTTCAAGAATTTTCTTGAAAAAACCTTGAAAGAATCTAACAAGAAGTATTCTTGAATAAGATACGTTTTGCAAGTATCTTGCAAGGTAATATATTACTGTCTAGTGAGCAATATATGTCTTGCAAGCATCTTGCAAGGTAATATCTTACTGTCTACTGAACAAGATATGTCTTGCAAGTATCTTGCAAGGTAATATCTTACTGTCTAGTGAGCAATATATGTCTTGCAAGCATCTTGC
Organism: Dysidea avara; assembly: GCF_963678975.1. Lineage (NCBI taxonomy): Eukaryota > Metazoa > Porifera > Demospongiae > Dictyoceratida > Dysideidae > Dysidea > Dysidea avara. The sequence continues at coordinate 2,196,217 of NC_089286.1, forward strand.
AAGGTAATATCTTACTGTCTACTGAACAAGATATGTCTTGCAAGCATCTTGCAAGGTAATATGTTACTGTCTAGTGAATACTGTCTAGTGAGCAATATATGTCTTGCAAGCATCTTGCAAGGTAATATGTTACTGTCTAGTGAACAAGATATGTCTTGCAGGTATCTTGCAAGGTAATATGTTACTGTCTAGTGAACAAGATATGTCTTGCAAGTATCTTGCAAGGTAATATCTTACTGTCTAGTGAACAAGATATGTCTTGCAAGTGTCTTGCAAGATAATATCTTAACTTCTACCAGGTAAGATACACCTTGCAAGGAAATATCTTACCTTCTACAAGGGTATTAAGATACATCTTGCAAGTGTATATAGCTTAAAATAGATATGTGTGTGTTTGACATATTTTCATTTTATAAAGTGCTTGCAGATAGTATTATCACAACTATATTGAATGAATATCAACAACACTATATAGAATAATCTAAATAATACATAGATATAGCATTTTTCAAGAAACCATTATTGTCCAGTTTCACCAAAGAATCATAATTTATTACAAGTATTTGCTGTCATTTCTAGCTAGCCATATGGAAAGTACATCTATGCAATCATTATTCCAGCCAAAGGTGTAGCCAGAACTCAGGCCTGGGCTCGGGTATCAATAATTTCAGGTGCTCTAATAGAGCAGTCAGATCGAGATACTCTCATAGAGCAGTTACAGTAGGCAGAGAAAAGGAGTGTTCCAAGCTACATGTGTAGCTATAAATGAGAGATGTGGTTGGCCGAGGGTATATACAGTAGCAATTTTCAGTAGGCTTATAGGTATAGCTATAGCCTGAGGGTAGTTACTTATTTTGGTCTTCAAGCCTACAGCTATAGGCTCTGACATTACCAAAAGTCTGGCTACACCCCTGATACTAGCAGCAGATGCTTAAAAGTTGTTGCTTACCTTCTTCATTTACTTGCGGCATTCAGATATCTGCAACCTCACTCATACATTGAGTCAACATAACACATTGAAACCACAACTCTACTTAAGGTACTGTTGTGTCACTATAATAAGGCACTCCTACTTCAGTTGTTTACCTTTATAATGTGCTTTAGCATCAAACATTAATTTGCTTAATTTGAGATGGCCACTTGTCTGTAAGTGTACTTACATGTATTTATTTATTTATTAAGGCTCGTCAGTGCAAAAAATGTGCTTGGATATGTGTGTGCAACTGACAATTTACAGTTATATTGTGATGCACTGATGGTATACTGGCATCCTGTTCCAGTGCTCAGAAAATACAAAGAGTGATTATTAGTAGTTATTTAAATACAGTATATGTGACCGGGCCTGCAAAAACCAGGCATGTGGGCACAAATACACTTTATCAGATAACAAAACATCTCAGTCATAAAAGAGAATATTTTCGTTCTGTAACTTGCATTATATGGCTAGTGTAATTCATATAAGGGATGGAAACTTTATTGCCATAGCCAACTGACAAAGGAAATTACGAAGTTATAACAAGTGGTCAAATTTTATGTGCCCACATGCCTTGTTTTCGCAGGCTTTGTCACATATTATTTTTAAGTTATTGATTTTCTGATTACAGTTGACTAAAATTCATAGCTGGATTCTAGTTGGTGCAGGTTCCACATGGACATAGGTAATGGAGTTTGTGTGGATTGGTAGCTAAATGGATTTGTGGATTGGATTGATAGCTGTTTGTGTGGATTGGATTGATAGCTAAATGCTATAGTTATATCACCTGCAGCCAATGTCTGTAGCTATGACATTTGCAGCAAATGACTGTAGTTATCACACCTACAGCCATGCAATGGTCTTAGCTATAACACCTACAGGCAATGGCTGTAGCTATGACACCTGCATGCAGCTAAATGCTGCAATAGCACCTGCAGTCAATGGCTGTAGCTATAACACCTGTAGCTAAATGCTATAGTTATATCACCTGCAGCCAATGGCTGTAGCTATCACACCTGCAGCCAATGGCTGTAGCTATGACAGCTGCAACCAATGGCTCTAGCTATCACACCTGTAGCAAATGGCTGCAGTTATAATACCTGCAGCAATGGGCTGTAGCTAGCACACTTGCAGTCAATGGCTGTAGCTATAACACCTGCAGTCAATGGCTGTAGCTATAACACCTGCAGTCAATGACTGGAGCTATAACATCTGCAATCAATGGCTGTAGCTATAACATCTGCAGTCAATGGCTGTAGTTATAACACCTACAGGTAGGCCTGAGCCAAATATGCTCAAAATTTTGCCCAAAATGCTTTCAGGAAATTCCCAAAATTACCACCCATTATCCTTTTCAGTGTTCCCATTATGCTGCTTGGTGAATAACATTACTTACAATAATCTTTGAACATTTTGATCAGTGAATGCTCTATTAGAGTATTTCACTACAAAGTGACTGTTCTATTAGAGTGTATCGATCTAAAGAGCTATGTACATGGCATTTGAGTCCTCTACTGCAGTTTGCACTTCCACTGACTGCTCTATTAGGGAGTATCGATCTATTTTTAAGGAAATAAGCTCTACAATTTGGAAAATCCGCCTAATATGCTAGCATTATGCTGGCATAGCACTCTAGCCTATTATGCTGGCATATTTGACACAGGCCTACCTACAGGCAATGGCTGTAGGTATGACAGCTGTAGCAAATGGCTGTAGGTATGACAGCTGTAGCAAATGGCTGTAGGTATGACAGCTGTAGCAAATGGCTGTAGTTATCACACCTACAGCCATGCAATGGCTTTAGCTATAACACCTACAGGCAATGGCTGTAGCTATTACACCTGCATGCAGCTAAATGCTGCAATAGCACCTGTAGTCAATGGCGGTAGCTATGACACCTGCAACCAATGGCTTTAGCTATAAAATCTGTAGCTAAATTCTATAGTTATATCACCTGCAGCCAATGGTTGTAGCTATGACATTTGCAGCAAATGGCTGTATCTATAACACCTGTAGCTAAATGCTATAGTTATAGCGCTAAATGCTATAGTTATAGCACCTGCAGCCAATGGCTGTAGCTATGACACCTGCAGCCAATGGCAGTAGCTATGACAGCTGCAACCATTGGTTGTAGTTATCACACCTGAGGCCAATGGTGTTAGCTATGACACCTGCATCCAATGGCTGTAGCTATGACACCTGCATCCAATGGCTGTAGCTATGACACCTGCATCCAATGGCTGCAGCTATGACACCAATAGCCAATGGCTGTAGCTATGACTCCTGCAGCCAATGGCTGTATGTAGCTATGACACCTGCAGTCAATGGCTGTAGCTATAACACCTACAGGCAATGGCTGTAGCTATCACACCTGCAGCCAATGGCTGTAAATGGTTGTAGCAATAACGTCTGCAGGCAATGGCTGTAAATGGTTGTAGCTATAACATCTGCAGCCAATGGCTGTAGCTATTACACTTGCAACCAATTGCTGTAGCTATCACACCTGTAGAAAATGGCTGCAGCTATCTCACCTGTAGCAAATGGCTTCAGTTATAATACCTGCAGCCAATGGCTGTAGCTATATATATAACACCTGCAGCCAATGGCTGTAGCTATAGCTATTTCAGCTAGCTTTTAACAGCTGCTTACAGCCATAGCTACAGTATCTGTATGGTCTAGTATTTAGCACAAGCAAATCTACACAGCAAAAACAAACTTGTTAAATTAACATAAAATGTTAAATTGACAATGTCATATGAACAATTTTCTGCCATTTTGACATGTACACTATCAATACAACAAAAGATTTGTTATATGTAATTATCAGTTGCCATTTTAACAGAATATGTTATTTTGACAGTATGTCAAATTAGCATTAGTATGGAAATTTAACACAGTGCCTTTCAAAATAATGCACTATTGTCAAAATTAGCATGAACTGTCAGATCTACAAATAGTCTGTTATGCTTTAGTTAGTATGTTGTTTTAACAAAATGATCTGTACTTGGAGGAGGGTCCACCCATGAAAGATCACTAATCTCATCTGCACTACTAAAGTCAACTGTATTACTTAAATCCATGCTACATATGTCTTCCTCAAGTTCATCTTCTACAACCAGAGAACTTTCTGACTGGCCTGTCTGGGGGAAGTTTTCTTCTGGCCTGACATAATTGCTGTGTGCCGATTTTTTAGCCTCACTCTCAAGGTCTGCTCCACAGTGCTTACGAAACAGGTGAGAAGCAAATGTCGAGTAGCATCGGAAAGTTTGGGAGCATCCTTCAACAAAGCATCTCATCATAAAATTGAATTCATTAGAATGGGCCAATCTGTGTCGGTAAAACTCCCTCCATGACAAACAACAAAAACTGCAGCACGAACAACGATAGGATACTGCCTCCTCCATCAAATTAAGAGATGTATAACATCTCGAAATAGTTAAAACATGGAACAGTTAAAAAAAAACGATATAGTTTACAAAAATTTACCGCCATTAAAAAGCGCGCTAAAGCACGTTGTTTCGTTGTGGTTTGTCACAAATCGTTATATCCCCCGATACCCCTTGCTACGAACACTCGCAGGTCTTGTGTCGATATGGAAGGCTCCAGTTTAAGCGAAGACATGACGGTGACTGATGTAGTGAGTTGGCTGAGCTGTCAAGGTTTTAAGGACGACATTCAGCAATGTTTTGAAGGTACTATGGCACTGGGATGCCTGCGTATGTTCTGCTATGTGTTGTAACGTTGTAGCTCAAGAAATAGATGGAGAAGCCTTGTTTGGAGCGGTTGGTTGTCAAGTTGGCCTGGACTGTTTGAAGGATATTCTACCAAAGTTTGGGCAACCAATTAAAGTGTATAGGGCAATCAAGGCTGAGATGGAGAAGACAAATTTACAACAGGTTTGTAAAAGAAATCCATTTGAAGGGAAATTTGTTTTGACCCATGGCCACTTTTGTGCAGCTTGCTAAGTCCACTCGGTTTCCTGTGCGCTGCTCACATCTGTTTACTACCAGCATTAAAATTTCATTTCATTCCATTTTCTATATTACGTTACTTCCTGGAATTTTAGTATACTGCACAGGCCCAGAAAAAAAAATCTTGTCAGAGTGTCTGATTACATATCAGTGTGCTATTTAATCAGCACGTATATGTTCACTTTTGTGTTATTCTCACAGCTTAAAGATGGTGCAAGCTTAAGTTTGTGATTATGTAGTTTTCTATGGTTGTGCATGCCCATGTAAATGTTGGCTTGAAAAGCTGCCGGTCATGGAATGGAATGGGCTGCATGAAACATTCTGGGAGCAAGTCAGTTAACAGAATTCATGGCCATCAGAGGTATTATAAAAATTTTCTTTTGTACAGCCACAATAATCCCCATGGTGTGGGACTCCAGAAAACACGGAATTATGGAACAGCGGAATAAATGAAACTAATTTTAAACAAAAAAATCTAATATAACTATATGTTTATACAGTGCTCACCTTGTAGCAACTCCATTGAGAACGCAATTGCAATGGTGGAACACTAAGGAAGCAAGCTTTAAATAGAATGTACACTGGACTATCCACTCTAGAACAATCTAACTAAGCAAAACTATTTTCTAATGCACTTCACTACATAATTGTTACAAAACTACGAGTTCTTTCTACTATACTTGCTTACAATAGAGTGGGCTTTAAAAAGAGCAGAGCGCTATCTAAAATCTACATCCCCTAGTACAGCATGATTCTAATGGCTTTGGGCACTCACAAGTGGCAGGTTGTACATGCAAGTATGGCAGAAAGAACTTGTAGTTTTGTAGTGATTGTGTAGTAAAGTGTATTAGACAGTAGTTTAGCTTAGTTAGATTGTTCCAGAGTGGTTAGTTTTGTGCACATTCTATTAAAAGCTCGCCACCTTGGATTCAACCATCACGATTGGGTATTTGAAAGAGTTGCTACAAAGTGAGCAGTATAATACCTATCTATAAAAGCAAGAGTTAATAATAGTGGAGAAGGGTTAGAATAAAAAATATGTATTCTGTGTTTTCTGGAGTTTCCAACGGTGTCCACCATAGCAAACCATAATGTAATTACAAAGGCAACACCTTACTACAGTTGTTATATGGTTTCATTACAGCAGAGGGTTGGCAATGGTAATTTGTGGTTACTCCCTTGAGTTATAAGAATGTATCCTATCTCCTAAAAACTTAGGGACTGCTATTATTGACAGGTAGCTCTTAGGTCCCTCCTTGTACACAGTGGCTGGACAATTGATACCTATCAAGTGTCTGGGAATTATTATATTCTCTGAGTCATAAGGTTATTGACCAGACTTGCAATTTGATAAAACACCATTTGACTAACATTGGCAACGAGGAAGTAGAGCAGCATCTATAGATGAAAAGCCGCATATAGACAGGCTAGTTACACAATTTTCTACCATGTGAGAATCCACTTTATTAGTGATGCATTTCATCAAGTTAATCTGTTGCTAATTACAAATTATTATGCAAATGCCAAATATTCTGATCACCAAAATTTCTGCTTATATGGTACCTTTCCTATATACGTATGTGTTATATTTTTATGTGTGTTTAAAATAAGTTTCATTATAGGATAAACGTGGAGAGTCAACAATTAGTAGTCTGCCTGGCAGCAGCAGTCGAGAGGTAAATAATCTCTTTGATATTACTTTAGCATGAGTTTTGTGCATGTGTAGACATCAATTCTGTCATGTGATAGTTCTCCTGGATCACCTACTTCTAGTGTTGCATCTCAGCACTCGAAGGTATTTTTAAGGCAGTCTGTGTTGTCTTCCATTGTGCTTTGCTACAGTCATCAATGCAGCCAGCTGCAGTAAAGGTAACTAAAGCACACAACCACCTCATTTTTGTTATGTTTAAGTTATGCTTGTTTAATAGTGGTCATATGTTCATGTATAAATGGATACTTTCTTTATGTAGGGAAGTAATAGCCTTCCTGATCCTTTTCCAATCCCAGTCTTCAGACAAACCACTGAACAGAATTTGGCCAAAAAGGATCTTTATCCTGATGATCGGCGTTACATGGTCAGGGTATTGTCAACTATGATTCTTGCCCACATATCCAAAGCCAGTGTGCATGATTGTGAACAAGTGGGAAAGGCTCTTGTACAGAAATTCCCTTTCTTAAAAGAATATGTTAGTCAGTAACACTACTATTGTTTCTGATTCATTTGTTTTATCCACACAGCATTCCTGGGCACAATTCATCTCGATGCTCCGTGCAACGCTAAAAGGGTAGATTAAGGTATCTATAGATGAACTAATATGACAAATTAAGACCATGACAAATTTTAGCTGTAATTCACAGATGCATGCAGCGGTAAATCACGTGATATGTTAAGGCAGTTGATAATCACCTTCTGTCTTCATCGTGTATTTTGTCGCGCACAGCTCAGCTATATAATTAGCTAGACTAGTATACATTCTCTATATAAAAATAAATCTTATTGTTAAGAAGTGAAACTTCTTCATGATCACGGTATAGTTCGTCCTTTACATTAATCTTCAATTCTTCGTCCCAAATCTGACAGAAAAATCTAAATGACTGTCATTGGCCACTTCCAAAGGAAGGAACTTCTTTATGTCCTCCAAATTGTAACCATTACTCATAGGTATTTCCATAGAAGTCGTTAATTGATTCTCAAAATGTACCAGTAGAGTGCAGAGCTTCGGATGTTTCAACTCGTACAACTTTTGCAGCCAGTTATCATGTTGTGCACCCAAAGTATGCAAGTCTAAGGCAGCATTAAGGTCATAGGAGAATGATTCCATCACCATGTGTCCTTTTAGCTATTTAACGCGAAGCTATGGAGGTTTTGCAAGGGGAGTTCACGTCTCACGTGCGCATTGAATTAATACGGTAAAATTCCTATATGGTCCACAATACATTGCACAGCTCGCGAGCCACGATATTAATTCCGTTATATAAGGCCTCTTTTTACAATGGTAGTTTGTACCTGTTAAACACATGTCTGCACTAGAACTCTTTGTTTAGTGCTAAGATTGCTGTAGACTCGGCCTCCACTAGCTCTTTATCCACTTATTAGCTACACGAAAAATTCCAACAATTGTCCGAATATGAATTTTTATTATGAATGCGTATACACGTGAGTCGGGAACGTCTCCTGCAAATCCTCTATAGCTATAGTTACACTCGATCCACAAGTATGTTGACAGTTGATGAATTCTTATAATATCAGTGAAATCCATACCGGAAATGCTTATAGTAAAGGAATAAATTTTTTCTTGGGCCCACTTATCACGTGATCTCCGCTACTGCATTGCGTAACCATCACAGTCGTCCTGGGAACCACACTAGCCATCCCACAACTGTTTATAGTCGAAGTCTCCTGTTTCATTGATCGCTGTTAATAAAAGATATCAGTGGTATGTTTATTAGAATTCACTCATTGTACATGTCTGCTATATGTAGTACATAAACTTAGGTATGTTTAATACTATGTCTACATGTGAAGCACGTGTTAGAATAGCTTTCCTTCTTACAAACTGATTTAGTGAAATGTATGGCATGGCCTGTTCAATGAACTCTGTTCTTGCGTTGTATCAGCTGTGCTGATTTAGCAACACAGTAATCAATGGCTATTACATATTATGTACACTGCAAGAGTGCTGTATGTACCTGATGTATTATATGTGTAACATCAAGGTGCTATCTTTTACAGACCACACTCTTTCTCTAGAACATAGTTTCAGAAGTCATCTTTTACGAGATCTGGCAAAGTTGTGAAGAGATACACACTTCCATGGTTTAAGTTCGGTGAGCTGATTGTTTCTGTATTGATGTTATAAAATGTAAGTGTTCACCCTCCAGTTCCCTATTGGTAAGGTAGATAAATACAAATACACCTGCTGCTCCTTTCTTTTGCTCATCGCAGTCAAATGCACTGTACTGAAGTCAATAAGTAGTCTTCTTAAAACAGCCCCACTGCTAGGCTAATAGTAGTTGTGGCGGTAAATACACACTCAGATTTTTACCATTATGTCATTGTGCAGGATATTCTAGCCAGCTTTTAGTTCATTGTGACCACAGCACAGTTTACATTGTGTCTACACTGTTGCTATGTTCTACCCTATATGTGACTGGATTTGTGAAAAGAGTCTTCCACACATCCAATTTACCATTTTGATGATTCGTACCTTAATTTAACTAGAAAACAGCTATTGACTTCAAATGTGGTCAGTAGTGAGCACCAACATAGCTTAACGGATGGAAAATTTTGCAAGGTTATATGTCTTGAACACAAAGTTATGGTCTTCCAATTTCATAGAGTTGGATGTGTGTGTGGAAGACCCATTTTTGCAAATCTGTTTACATTATGTAGAACAGTATTCGATTGCCCCTGAAGGTTATAACATGGCAGTAAAGCTGTGTTTATTTTGCCATTTAAAAAAATTGTTACCACTGAGTGCAATCCGTACAAGAATTACCAGCCAGGTACTGATTAACCTCAGGGGTACAGGTGTAGGATAATGCATACGATTTGGTTGATGATTATGTTATTCTAAACTACGTAATGTACAAAACTCCTTGCTTCACTGTTTACAAGAATGCAGTGAACAATAACACCTAACAATGAGATGAGCATTTTTTTACACTATTACTGTGATATTTCTGGGACATTGAAACAATTTCTACAGAAATGAATTACCGTTTCTGAGAATAAACTTACAATGGAATTTAAAGCAGTTAAACGGAGTTAACACGCAAACCCAAGCATATCTGGGGCACAACTGGCACAGAAATCAGGAGCACGTGGGCCCAGTGGTTTAATCTTAAGTGTGACACTTACATTGCCTCAGCATGTTGTTGGATCAATTAAGTGTCAGTTTTTGCCCACCCATGGAAATCAAATCATACAATACCAGAACTAAGGGCTGTCCACTTTGCTCAAAATAGTAAAGTAGACCCAACTACACACGTGAGCATAATCACCAGGGTTCACGTGAGATAGTAGTATCAATGTGTCTCCAACCTACCTATCTCTACCCTTCTGCCAAACATTCTCTCACCTAGAACAGCAAACTTTGTTGTCAGGTGAGTGTAGCAACTCTTCAGGTGACGGTAACTTGGTATATTATCTTTGTAGAATGCTAAGTATAGTAATTGTGCTTTACCCAGGTGACTCTAAACTGTATTGGCCATATAAAATGTTATTTTCTGGTGTCTTAAGAATTGTATCATTTACAGTTAATTCATATTAATTTTGTAGAATTTTAACACCTGACTTTATGGCCAAATATAAAGCAACGAAAAACTCAGCATGTTGGAGACATCTATATTTCTGTGAGGTTGTCCTTCTATATGGTTTATCTGCTGGTGTATTGTCACTGTCATTAAATAAATCCATAGTCAACTGTACTAATAAGTGTCTAAGTCAGCCAGAGTATAGTTGTCATCAAGTATTTGTACTTTGTGCTTGTACGCATGAGCTATTGCGTGTGTTTTATATAGAAGCTTTCCTGCCTTGTGGATGACTAGTGGCTTCCCTTAAGTGTTTCAGCCTATAGAACCTGGTAACTGCAACGACCGGTTCTAGAATTACAGTGTATTCACACATACCGGTAGCCTCTAGTTACAGATGACAGAGCCTGTCACTAAGTGGCTTTAATTAGGATCACGTGTTGCCTTCACCACCTTGTGCATAGCCTCACTGCATATTCCAATACCTATAATGTAGCCGCTAATACCAATGACTAACTTGTTTATTAGAGTATGTCAAGGTTTAATAATTTATAGTTACTTTTGAGTTGATACACCTGTACTAGAGTCTCATTGCCAGCGTGTATCATTTCCACCAGTAATGTACTGTTGGCAATGGCACTGTTTCACGCATGCCCTATTGGTAGGTTGTCATGTTGGTGTACACACTTGGTTGTATGTGATCTGATGTGCCACCTATGTTTAAGTAACCTGCTAATTTTAAGTTGCGTGGTTTTCTTTGGAGATACTTTTAGAGTACCCCATAGTTTGTACCATCTACCCAACCTGGGCACTATGGATACGGGAACATGATTGTGTGATAGTACTTGTGAGAACTATAATTGTACAAATATATATTGTATATTATTTCTTTTATGATGAAGAAAGTGTGACCAGTTCAATAACAAGGTAATTGCTATTATTTGAAAATATGTATTATATTAGTTTTTAATACTTCAACAGGTGAAAGGAACATAATCACTGCTGGCAACTAACACTTAGATGGACTAAATGGTCGCATACACATGCATGTATGTGCACTCTCAGATGCACCATACACATTCACGCCACACCTTCACACCCACACATGCACCCCCACCCCCCTACACACACACACCTTTTCACATTCTAACAGCTAATGTGCTAAAAATTGAACCAATAACAATGTTATGAGAATTGCATGTCAAAGTAACAGTGGTGTAAACTTTAATGTATTTGTACATTAGGAGTGTTCTTGAAAACATTACTTTGTAAATTGTGGGGTTTCCTTGACTTAAACTTTTTCATAGATAGTTCACTTTACTTAGTTGATTTACTCATTTAATTTGGATCTAAAATTGGTTCTAAACAGGAGTTAATCCGCTTTTCCTATTAGCATGGTTTTATGTAAAAAAATAGGAAAATTATACCCAGGAAAATTGTTTCTTGAAGAAAATTGACTAAATTGAACAGATTCCAAATTTTCTATTTAATTTTCTATTTATTTTCTATTTTCAAATGAATCTTAATTTTACTTTACCCACTTTACTTAGCTTAGGTGGACGACCTTGAGGAACGGGTTTTTGGCCTCTTGGTATTCCCTTCCTACGTCTGGAGGTAGCAGTTGTTTGGACTGGTATCAGCACTCCTTGGTGCCTTCTCTGCAAACCAGCTGTATTGCATTTAAGTTATAATTACAAAAAAACATACTGTATAGCTAGTGTGACTGACCTTCCATGCCAAATGTGTGGAGAGCACTAGTAATTGAAGGAGTTGAGATTGTTTTTCCCTGCAAGGATCAGTAACTCTTGAGGAACTTGGCAACGCCACTAATGTAGTTGGGATCAGTTTCTTTAAGACGTTCACTCATGTCATCAAATACAGCTTGCAGTCCGAAACTAAGTTCATTAGTCCCACTATTATCTACATTCTCCTTCTCGAATGAGGACAATGCATCCTCATCAACATCACAAGGTTCATCCACAGTCGTGCAATAATCTGGCTGGTCTAATGAGTAAATTGTACATTCTTGTAAATTACTAGCCTGTTGTTGCTGCATCTTGTTCTCGTGGATACTAGCAAAGAAGGACACATCTGGTGTGTTACTTTCTCCCAAGGCAATTACAGCAAATAAGCGTCTACCCTCTGAGGAATACTCAGGAACAAAGGTTACTGATGGAATTTTCAGTTCTTGAAGCACAAACGCTTGATATTTGCATGGACTACCACATATACCAACTGGGCATGAACACATACCTAATTCTACATTAATGTAGTAGTTCCTTGTGCAGTCATTCACATACTCAAATTTGTACACTGTATCACTCACTCTTTCCAATATAGCAGGTTCTTTGACTTTTTCAATTTCTTCAGAAGGTAATTTCAGATGAGGACTTGGACGATTATGAGCAATATCAAGCAGTCTCTTTTCAAAGTACAGTTCTAAAGTTGTGGACAAAAACTGAAATAACTGAACTAAATTATATGCTCTTGTCCTTTCAAAAACTTGATCTTTCAGAACTCTAACACTAGCTTCAGAGTAATTGTTGGTGTGCTTACCTCGCATACACAAATAAGAACGATAAGCCATTGCCCATTCTTCTTCGTTGTCTTCCATCTCTTTCATGCGCTTCAAAATTAACATTAGGATACTTTACAATCTTGCTGGAAGGATCCTTAATTTCATTTGACAAAGTTCTTTTCAAGTCTTCTGGGGTCTCTGCGTACACAAGTTTGCGGACAAATTCCATGATCACTTTTCTGTCATCAATGTTAACTCCTTGCTTAGCTTCCCAAAGCCATTTCCACCAGCGTTGTAAATAATAAAACAGACACAAAAGCTGTCTTGCATTGGGCCATGCATTTCTTAATGCTTCATGTTGTGAAGCTAATTCGTCAGTTAAAAACAAGATGGGACCAGTGTCACTACCTTTCCCAAAAAATGCATCTGGTGGCATTATTGACTTTAACAAGTCAAGACCAACAGTAAGTGTAGATGTAGTCTCATTGGAAACTACAAACACCCCTAAGGGAACAGCTCCAGCAGCTGATCCAGTGCTAAGTATGTATGTGGGGCAACTAAAACGATCAAGGCTAGAGGTAGCATCCATGAACACCAATTCAGCAGACTGTCTGACATACTTGTGGGCACGACACATTATGGGACTACAAATTGCCAGTATTAGTGGTCTTCCCTCATCTGAATCACTTTTACCAATAAACCGCTGCACAGCTGCTCTTCCACCATCACCATGAGCTTTATTATATGCTGCAATTTCTTCTAGATGGTCAAACATATCTGCCCCATTGTCACTGCCATGCTGCTGAAATCTCCACGCTTGGAATAAGCGTGAAACATCTCGAACATTAGGGTTCATAGATCTATCGGCTAAAAGCCTCTCCACAAGAGCAATGCCACCAGACAATTGCAAATGAAGTTGCAATTAAGTATGTGCTCATGTCTTGCGGATACAGCAGAATGCCCATATGTAAAGTACTTGTAAAAGTTGGCTTTTGTTTCCTCTGAAATGTCACGAAAGCTTAAAGCATGGGCAGAGTTAATTAAATGGTTGTGATTATAAGTGATTTCAACTTCACATAGATAGTCTGCTGAGGGCACCTTTTGTGAATTCCTTTGCCTGTTACAGTACACACGTACTGTTAGTCTACTTGGACATTCTGTTTTCTTTTGTCGTAAAGACAGCTCTCCCTTTTTTGGTACTTGTCCAGGAGGAAAATATTTGTGATAATGCTGGCAGTGTCTAACAGTTTTGAAGAGGACTAGACTCCCTGTTGTCTTAGAGCCTTTCAAAATTCAATAAGTGGTTTGAGATTTCTGCTCAAAATCAGTTATCCATTTGCATGCTGCCTTTTCAGATTCTAATTTTATGAAGAACTTGGCTTTGAAGAATTCTGCAGGGGCCCCTATAAAGCCACCTTTGGGCATGTCTTCATAGGTCTCTAGAAGATATGAATAATCACTAGGAAGCAATGATTGCAAATTTGGTGGAAAGTTTAAACCTTTGATGTCAGCCCGCCCATGGTACAGAAGTTGATGTTGTACTGGCTGGCTGAGATAAACAGTTATTTCGTATGGATGATTTGCTGGTATTGACAATTGGGGTGTTACACACTGTACTTGATGACAAATTTAAACTGGCTGATTTATACAGACAGTTGTAATCTGCTACAATTGATGATCTGTTGGTACAGACCGTGAATTTGTTCAATGACGGTGACAAAACACAAGTGGATACACCATCCTTATAGTTGGTCATAGGTGAAGATGTACTTTGTTCAGAAGACTGTACAACCTTTGGCTGTTTTACAGTTAACTTTGTTTCCATTAAGTCAGGTGTTAAACTTATGCACAATAATTATAGCTATAAATGGTATAATTTTGAAAACACCCACAAATAACCTTTTACGTGGCCAATAGAGTTTAGTCAGTTAGCTCCTTTTCCATTTCTCGCCAAATCATGGGTATGTCACCATACCACAAATTACTATTGTGTGAAAATTACAAATACTTAGTACATACCTGGGTAAAGCACAATTCTTGGTTAAATGTCAAACACTTTGCTTACTACAAAGATAGATTTATCAAGTTACCATCACCTAAAGTGTTGCTACACTCACCTGACAACAAAATACACCCCAATCAACATCACTTTTCTGAACTGGAATATTCTGTGAAAAGTTCTTTATTGAGATATATATATTTTGGCACATTGTCATAATTACCTTAAGGAATTTAACACTCCATCTATTTGAATTAAATGGAAACCCCTTCCTTTCCAAAAACTCTCTGTAAAATTAAGCAGGTGATCTATGCATTACATATTCACTACATACATGATCAGTGAAACGTACGAGTCAAGCTTCCACAATAAGGAATCATATAGTGAAATAGTCATCTCCGTGAAGTCTACCACCTACATAATTAAATTTGAATTTTACCGTATGTACATATTATAATGGTACAATCATAGATTTATGTACGTACTGTACAATCCTTACAATTAAACTCCAATGTACTTTGTTAGCGTTGACAGGTATAAGCCACAGATTAGCTGACAGTAACATGTCAAACAGATAATGTCATTTGGTTATTTTTCAAGATAGTGGCATGCATTATGAGGTTACTACAGAGAAACAAATAACCATGAATTCATTAAAAGAAGCTAGTGATTGTCATTATTAGGTCACCAAATAGGACATTGAAGCCATACGCATTATAAGAGAACCAATCTTCATAATTGATGGCCAACAAGAAGTGTTATAGAACCTTAACAAGCATATTAAGTAGGCTAACTAATTAAGAAATACTGGCTGTTTCTTGTAAACAAAGCCTCTTTGACTAAGTATCGGTATCAGCCAGGTAAGGGCACATTTCCTTCTGGAATGTATTGTTATTGGATCGGTTGGTAAAAAGTAGATTAGGGAGCAGAAGGACGCCGGTATCGCCTTTGTGCGGAATGACTCGGATGACAGTAAGTATAAATCAGCTACAGAGTATATAGGACTGTCACATATAAAATATAGCTAGACAGATATTTGTATATATGCCTTTTTGCAGTTACATAGTGACTGGATTTTAGTCTTAATGTCACATTTGAATTCAAATTTATTCCAGCCAAAATGTGGAACTTAAGCTTCCAATCAACTTAACAATGAGTAGAATTTGTAGATAGCAGCTTGAATTACTGTGAAAATTTTCAACAGGTGTATAACCTTCATAATGATGACACAATGAATGGCATATATATTTCAAATGTGACATTAGAACTGATTTTCCAAAATCCGGTCACATATATTTATTGGCTGAAAAATTATCTTGCTATATAGTGGTTGTCTCTAAGCGGAACAAAGCTGTTGGGTATAAATCAAACATCTTTTAGCAATCCATCTGCAGATCTGTGTATTGGCTGTTGGAGGATTGACCAGTGATCTGAAATTAAGATATGAACTATCAACAATGCATGCATACTGCATATCCTTAAAAGATCATATATACGTCATCTATAGCTAACATGCCATACAGCACACAGTATAAATAATCTTAAGACATCACTTACTTTTCACTATAGACTCAATAGGCTCTTCAATTGGAATGGCTATGACATTGCCCAACATTTTATTTTCACAGCAACAGGTTTCTTCGTCCTCATTACATTTGGAGCAAATTTTTTTATTTGTGTAGTCTTCTCCTTTGAACTTCAAAAATAACTTTTTGAGTAGATATGTACTTCCTGGAAGACTGTTGGGTGTAATACATAGTAGGGTGTAATACATAGTAAGTTCAAAAGCTTCAAAAGATCATCCATAGCTTTATACGACAGATGATTACAAATACAAAACTTCATTATAGCTAATATAGCAGTACAAAGTGTTATGCTGCTGCCATCATGGAAAGGTTTATTCATGAAACGAAGTTCCGAAGGTATTCCGCTTTCATCCTCACTTTCACTAGAGCTTTGCTGTTCTTCTTCCTCTTCTTCTTCAAAATGTGATGACACCTCTTGCGACCATTCATCATTTGATTCTAGGCTGCCCGCAGACCAGCCTAATTCTGAAATTTCTGGATATGACACTGTCGCAATTGGGTGATTCTAGTGCTGGCTCGTTTTCATCAGGTATGTTGATTGTGGGTGTACTGCTATCCATTGATGAGGTTTCCATGGAATCATCATTGTCACCTACACACGCATGCATACATGAAAAGGATCATGTTACCCATTAATGCATACAGTAATTAGTCATATTAAAAATATATAGCTTTGTAGTGCAACAACAATGGGTATATATAATCACAGTATTGATGAATGATTACTTACTTTGAAATTACACTGAAGGCATGCTAGCAACCTGTGCTAGAACCAAGTAAAAAAGATGAATCACTAGGCATGCATCACTAGCATGATGAATGGTATAGCTACTATATGTAAATAAGAACACTTGTTGTGCATAATGCCGGGTCTGCAATTTGTGGTTGCCTGATAGTCTGTAGCTAGCTAGCTATACAACAAACTTACTGCTTGTATCACTTTGTTCTTGTATCTCTCTAGCACGCCGCTTTTTCCACCTGTATTCCGTGGTTCTAGGTATCCTTATACTCTCGTCTTGATAATAGCGTCTGTAACGCTTTTTACCTGAAGGTCGTGATGAGTCCGCCATGCCGCTGGATTGTGGGAAAGTTACTGAGAAACTGAATTCAGCTATAGCTATACAGGCCTCGGATATGTACCGACAGTACTATGATCAGCGAGATGATCAGTCAGCTGCAGTAGCGATCAAGGGGATCGAGTAGAGGTCGTAATGAGCGGGTCAGTAAGTCACAGTTAGCAAAATCACACTGGATAACAACGTAAGAACGACAAACTACCTAGAACGAGTTCTGCTAGCGTCAACAATTCTTTTAGTCTCGTGGCTTCCTACCCGCAAAAAAAGAAGAAGAAAGGGGTCGGGCACAGAGGTGTGATTCCGAAGCCACTCTATTTTGTATGTAAGATTTTTGTCGCAAAAAGAAAACAAAAGATATGTTGTTTAAAAATAAATCGCAACGAAACGATATCTGATTCGTCTAGATTTCAGTGAAACGATACTATCACGATATCGATATTACCGTGGTTTCCACCAACGAGAAGTGTTTGTGACGCTCTTTAAAGGCCAGAAGATTCTTATATTGTACCTCTAACAATCATGTGATGCTACTGGAGACAAGTGCCTGGTGCTTGCAAGCCCAAAATTACTATAGAAGATCAAGATACCCTAATAGAACAGTCAACCACTCTAATATAACAGTCACCTGTAAATATCATGATAAATAGCAATATCGCGATATTTTCCTACACGATATACCGAACACTAAAATTCCAATACCGCCCAGCCCTAATTAGTAGTGTTGTGTAGTGTAGTGTAGTGTAGTGTATTGTATTAATAGTGTAGTGTAGTATTGCTAGTGTATTAGTAGTGTTGTGTAGTGTAGTGTATTGTATTAATAGTGTAGTGTAGTGTTGCTAGTGTATTAGTAGTGTTGTGTAGTGTATTAGTAGTGTTGTGTAGTGTATTAGTAGTGTTGTGTAGTGTAGTGGAGTAGTGTTGTGTTGTGTAGTGTAGTGTATTAGTAATGTTGTGTAGTGTAGTGGAGTAGTGTTGTGTTGTGTAGTGTAGTGTATTAGTAATGTTGTGTAGTGTAGTGGAGTAGTGTTGTGTAGTGTAGTGGAGTAGTGTTGTGTAGTGTAGTGGAGTAGTGTTGTGTAGTGTAGTGTATTAGTAGTGTTGTGTAGTGTAGTGGAGTAGTGTTGTGTTGTGTAGTGTAGTGTATTAGTAGTGTTGTATAGTGTAGTGGTGTTGTGTAGTGTAGTAGTAGTGTTGTGTAGTGTAGTGTAGTGTATTAGTAGTGTTGTGTAGTGTAGTGTAGTGTATTAGTAGTGTAGTGTATTGTATTAGTAGTGTAGTGTATTGTATTAGTAGTGAAGTGTTGTGTAGTGTAGTGTAGTGTAGTGTAGTGTATTAGTAGTGTAGTGTAGTGTACTGTAGTGTAGTGTAGTGTAGTGTATTAGTAGTGTAGTGTAGTGTAGTGTATTAGTAGTGTAGTGTAGTGTAGTGTAGTGTAGTGTAGTGTATTGATTGCTATACTGTTATTATGTTCACATGTTTCACACACAGTTATCGTCGATGGAGTGACCCGGATAGTTGGGTTAAAAGTACCCTGGGGAGGACACCGGTGAAGGGAGATGATGTTGTGATAGAGTCATCATGGAGAATGTTAGTCCACCCCTATTAGGCAAGGTAGAGGTGCTTGGAGAAATGAAGTTTGAAGATGAGAGGGACTACACCTTCACAGCAGCCCTTGTGAGTGTGTATTGTAGCTCTCATGTAGTTATGTAGAGTGTAAGAATACCACGTTAGAGAATTATCACAAATTCATCAATGCAGCAACTGGAGCTGTAATAGTCTAGGGTAATATTGTTGCATTCTGTCTTTCAGCCTCTAACAGGATAGGATATACACATTTCGTACAGTTAAAGTATTTGTCACATGAATAACTAACTATATTGATTGTTAGAAGTATTCATCAGTTTATGCATCACATAATCTCATCAGGTGTTGGTGATCGGCCCCAACAGCATGGGAGAGGAGTCCAGTCCATTTGAACACTGTGACTATCACACTATAGTGATCTTTCGAGGATGAATGTCGGCTCTAAGGCACTTGGAATATTTGGAAATGTGAGAAGCATTAATGTTGTAACCACTTTAACATGTAATATTATCTAGGTGTCTCTGATTGGCCAGAGGCGGTCAATGGCATGGTATATGTTGTAATTATTGTGTGTGAGACTTTAATAAGAATAGAGTTATCACATGCACGCAATCATGGTAGCTTCGTATTCGATGCTGAATCTGTATCCTTGTGTTTGATGAAAAGTGAGTCGCCTAGTAACGTGGCGCGATAATACTCTACTTCTCTATCGCAAACGGTACCAGAGAAGGTGACGTTCTTCACCGTGTTACTTTTGTTTCGTAATGATTTCTTTTGTAGGTATACACGCTCGCAATGAGCGAAGACGAAGACAGAAGGAAATTAGAGAGGCTGAGAGCCGTAAGAGGAGGACATCAAGGTGTTGTCACTAAACTCTGTCGAGAAGTGGAGGTTATACTAGCTGAAGAATCATTCACTACTGATCCAGTAAAGGTATCACGCTTAACCGTAATCAATGAGCAGCTTGACACGAAGCAGAAGGCCCTTGGCAATTTGGATGGAGAAATTGTATCTGTATGCCCACTTACAGAGATTGAAACTGAGTTAACGGAGTCAGAACCACTAGAAGCTAAACTAATCTGACGAATTAGATACAACAAATGATGCAACAGGAAGACCACGTCGTCGTGCTGCAATAATTGGAGAACAGATCCGTAGAAACTTTTATTACAAATAGGACTATTTGATTTTTCTTGTAGCGAAGGTTAGGCCATTTTTTCTGTTAGCCATGTAATTTTAGTTGGTCTCCCCAAGGTCGCCAACCGCGGGGAGTGTTGTAATTATTGTGTGTGAGACTTTAAGAATAGAGTTATCACGTGCACGCAATCATGGTAGCTTCGTATTCGATGCTGAATCTGTATCCTTGTGTTTGATGATAATCGCTCGCGAAACGATCGATTCGTACCTACCCTGAGGTTGGACATAAGCTACCTTTGACGATAGTTCTGATAGTATAAGAACCCTCAGAGGAAAGATGTATATAAGGTCAGTGTTCAATTTATAGTATCTATGTAATTATACTGGAACCTGTCATAAGGTGGTTGTCCTCTTTATTGGTCAAGATGTACAGGTAATTTAGAAACTGTCCCATCATTTTATGTGGTTTACTATTACCATTACACCTTGGTGGCTA
The DNA here is from genome assembly GCF_963678975.1 of Dysidea avara. NCBI lineage: Eukaryota > Metazoa > Porifera > Demospongiae > Dictyoceratida > Dysideidae > Dysidea > Dysidea avara. The sequence continues at coordinate 2,216,810 of NC_089286.1, forward strand.
AGCTTTACAATAGATTGAGCACTCTAATAGAGAAGTCACTGTGTCTTGCCTTGTGTTCTTATGAACAAAAGTTACTGGTATGGGCAGAAGTGCATCGATTCCTATGGACAAGGGAGCATGTAACTCCGTAAACAGTGAAATTCAAACATGGCCGCCATGTACTATATAAAGTAACTTTTAATTGACTTTATTAGGAATTAATAAGAGGGCACACGCTCAAGTGCATCATATTACTGGCATGGTGAAGCGAAGCTATGGAATCAGTGTTGAATGGTACGCCGGAATAATAGTAGCACAGCCACAGCAGGAGACCCTTTCTACCTTTTTTAGTTGCACAAAATTACTCTGGCGGATCATTTCAAGCTCTTCTTTCACTTAAACGGCATTCTGCACTGACTGACACTGCTACCTTCACACGAAACGATGGAGTGGTGGCCCAGTCTGTATCCCTGTTGCACGTAAGGATGATGTAAGCTCCCTTGTCCATAGGATTCGATGTGCTCCATAGTTGTATGGCCCTTCCAGAAATTGTTTATAAAAAAATTTGTATTCAAGAGAATTTTCTGCTAACTGACTGCCTGACTGATTTGTGGTCAAGTGTAACTCGACTTTAGTTAGAACTATGAGCTTGATTTCTTCACTAATGTATGTCACTTCTTCCTGAGATGTGCCTTTTCACTAACCGCAGAAGCTACAATCCGTGTATCATGGACCTACCTTTGTCCATTTCCACTCTTATTTGTTAAATTCTCAGTTGTTCACACTTACTGTCAATAGTTAAACAGTCTTGTTTTTCTCAGGATGGTTGGATTGCCCTTGTAATGTCCTTGAGATAATTGAGTTGATTGTTGGTGTTTGCAGGCCTGCCAACCTGGAAAGTAAAAATTTTTTGAGATTTCTGTTACTTTTATTATAGTATTGCAGTGTGTAGTAAAAAAAAAACGGTAGATGCTATGCTGAGACCAAAAAAAAAAAAACTCGACTTTATAAACTTGAAATCCGTGACATTCGCGCTACAAACCGTGAGATTCTATCCAACGAAGGTTAGTGAAACCGTGAGAGTTAGCAGGCTTCAAAAACCGTGAGATTTGATCTACTGCCCTTGAGCAGGGTAGTGAAACCGTGAGACTCACGGTAAACCCGTGAGAGTTGGCAGGCCTGTGTTTGGTGTATCGTACTGGCAGCAGTAGTGTCGACTCAGGCTGATATTGTCAAAAATCTTATATCAGCCACCGATATGATATGAATTAGTATATCAGTAATTATTTATTGATGTTGTATTCATGGCCAAATGAATTGGGTTAATGGTTCATTATTTTATTTGCTGTAGATTGTGTAGTAGCCCAAGAGACTGTAGAGGGTAGGATTATTTTATTTTGACCCACCAGAAGTATGGATATTCCATGCAATCATGTGTGGGTTGTAGGATTGTGTGGATACGTAGTGTAGTGTGTGTGTGTGTGCGTGTGTCCCTTGACCGTGTCGTACTCCATTATTGTTCACACAACAGGTAGGGGTAGTAGGTGCTCCAGTACGATGATCAAATTTTGCCTATGGAACAGAAAGTTATGATACCTGAGTGCATCCATGAGTGGATATCTTAGTACAGTGGTAGCTAAAGTGAGCTTTTATGCCATTATTTGTGCATATTGATTTTGAACTCATAATTCAATACAAATATTCCACGTGCACAGATTCTATGACAGTTGCATTTCCTATCTGATTAGTATTGATATCCACTTCACATGGACTCATAACTTTTTGCAAATGCACCAGATAACCCTGCTTCACTTGGATGTGCTACGGCTATGCTGCATGGTTTTGGTTGGGATTAGAGTACACTCTAAACTAGTGATGCACCGATACCAGATACTCCTATTGGTATTGACATTTTTGGTAATATCGGATCGATATTGGTAATGATTCTAGTGTCCGATACCTAACAGATACTATGTATGATGTCTTTTCAAGCATTGTGAGGGAAGATATAACCATGACTTCATTTAAAGAAGTTAGTTATTATGATTATTAACAATAAGTCATGTATGCATATTATGTGATAGCTGATTGACATCCATAAAGCCATTAAGAAATAATATTAGCATTGGAAATACTAGCTCAACCTTGTAAAAAATCCTCTATGGAAAGTACTGATATCGGCCAGGTTTTGGCCACTTTCCTTCTAGAATGTAGCGGTATCGGATCAGCTGGTAAAGTGGTATTGGTGCATCACTACTCTAAACATAGTTTTAAGGTCATGGTAGACATTTTCTTGGAATTATACACATTGCATAGCAATCAAGCTTATCTTAAAGGGACAATGCGCTGTTTACGAAGCCATTCAAATTTCAATGTTTACATCCGTTTGCATCATAATGAATTGTGTAATGGGTATGCAAAATTCCATATATTATTCAAGTATGGCTGTCGAAGTTGTTGATAGCCACGTGCAAGCCCGCGAGTCGGATTCTGCGGACAGCGACAGCGAAGAGGTAAGACTCTGTACAGTATATTTCATCCTTCTGGCAGGAAGCGGATATAATCTGCCAGTGTAAATTGACCTGCCAGAGGAAAGGGAAATGCCCGTGCAAGACTGCTGGGGTCCATTGCAGTGCGATATGTGGCTGTGGCTCCAGTCGAAAACCATGTAAAAACAAGGTACAATACAACTTATTTTCTTGATCACGTTATGCCAACATCACAAGAGAACGTCTGTTGCAAATCCTGGCCTTGTATAACAACAACCGAGATGTTTGAGACTATTGTTCTCAATAGAGATGTACTATCTGTTGCAATAGTGCATCACAGCGATGTTTACAGGGATGGGAGGCAGTATGAACCCAGTGATTACCGCAAAGCAGCTTACTGGCAATGGACCATGTGGCAGTGTGGATATTTAGGAGGAGGAGTCAGAAAGGTGGTCCCTTCTTGTGTTGTTTGGTGCGTCCGTGATAAATACTCTGCTCCTTATGGAAACTATTTAGGATTTAAAGAATATTGACCAAATGATTAGAGATTTTAGAAAACAATGATTTAGCGTATAATTGATTATGTACAACTTTAATTTTATACAACCAATGATTATGAAAAACGTGACTTTTTATTGGCAACTAGTTCATTTGTACTTACTGGAGGATGATGAGCTATTGTTCGTTGGATATTTGAAGGGTGACTAGTTGCTATTGCCTGCTTATACTTCAAGTTGTTTACAGAAATCTCTCTTTTTCTTTTTATAGTTAGAAATAAGTTCGGAATATAATCATATTTCTTTGGTGACAGTAATGGTGTGACATCCCATTTCTTGGTTTGTTTCCTGTACTTTCTGTGGTACATTACTTCTCCGTTTTGATTTTTTCGCATCTCCCTTTGATTGTGGTGATTGTGATCAAGAATAGCAAGTTGGATGCGCACTACATATGACTCATTTCTGTATGGATAAAATAACATGTTAATAGTAATCTATAGACTGGGTATTTTCAAGGGGAAATGTTTTTTGCAGTTCATTACATGTACCATCTAAAATTTTGACGTAATTTCGCAGTGGGAAATTTTGAGGGGGGAATTATCATGGAGAACGGTCAACCTGTGTATATTGCAAAAGTATTTCCTCCTTGAAAACAATCCGCTATAAGGTAGTAAAATTACTGAAAAGCTATCCACTTGGGACAGTAGCAAAGAAGTTGGCTATGAAAGCTTTCCAACACTCCTGTATGCCTACAGAGATGAAATGTATTATTTTGATTCGAACACATCAGTAAAAATTATTACCTAAATTTTATGTAGTATTTAACGATTTCAACCTTCGCTCATCAGTCAATATCTTGCTTAAAGAAGAAAATGCTGCTTCATTTACTCTAAAATATTGTAGCTCAGTGCCATCAGGGTCAATTGGTGGTCCAGTCAACTCCTCGTGATCACACTGTTGTGTTCCAGTGGGCCATTCATGTTCATCTGTGACATGGTGTAAAATCCCAAACCATTTGTCCTACCAAAAATTTATTGTTTAAAGTATTAAAGTATGTATACATTCACCTTCAACACCTGCAAGTCTCCATCACATGTATGGTAGCAATACCAAAAGTGGTTGACGATGTTCCTACTTCACTGTGCAATTTTGTCCTTATTCTTGATCTTTCCAGCCTGTACAAAACAGAATAAGGTAAATTATATAATTATTATACTGACTTCGTTCATGCTTTTCTCAACTTCTTAGCTTTGTGCCAGATGTCCATGGAGTGATGGGTAGCAGGATAAACAGTAGCTAGTGTGTTGAAGTATGCAACTATTGATCAGGTGTAAACACGACTAATTGCATACCAAGCATTTTCCGTACTGCTGATGAAGCATCAGTTACCAGTTCTCCAACATTGAAACCATTTTCTTCCAAATGCTTGATGGCACAACTGACGGCTTCTCTTTTGGGGGACTGCAGTGAAACTTCTCTTTTATCCACAGTCTCCATGTGCAAGATGGTGTTAGTATCTATATCCAGTAATGAATAGGTGCAGTATTTGGCACTGGAGCCTGGTGAGTCACATCTGCCATCACCTGATACCGAAACAGTTTTGCCTCTGTATTGTTCAAGTATCATTACCTAGACAATAAAAATATAATTCATGTTGTTCTGTGACACAAATTTCTACTTGCTCAGCTTGGAAGAATTGGTTAATTCCTTTCAAAATGAATGATCGTTGATAAGAGTAGAATGTAGTGTCACTGATCATTGGCATTTTTAAGAAAGTCAAGAACATCTCAATTTTTCTACAATTATTTCCTGATATGACCAGACTAGTTGTGACCTCCATGTTAACTGTGAATATTCTACCACCTGGTCTACTAGTCCTATTCCCTACTGTATTCTGACTCTCAATGTGTGAGGATGCCCAATTGAACTCATGACCACCAGCACAGAGTCCTGAGACAGTCAGGCAGCACCCAATAAACTCATGACTAAAGGTGCAAGTTCTCTCACAACCATTGGTATGACACTTGGATCCAAGCAACTCCAAGAGTTTGTCAAGTGAACAAATAAATTGGGTCCAAGTAGAATCTGTGGTATCAGAGTTGTTTTCAGGTGGTGGTTCATCATTCACATCTTGTAACTGGTTACTACTGGACCTATGTACTTGAATAACTGATTGGACATTTTAGTTCATTTCCTTACCCGTCATCCAATTCATTTTCACTTGCAGCTCCATCGGTATCAGAATGTTCACTTCTAGAAAGTAGTCAGATAGATTAATAACCTTCAATGTCTCAACCATACTGATATGAATCATCGTGCATCATATCTGTTATTTCGCATATTCTAAAGACACTGCGTCTATTACTTGTTATCACACTTATTGGTTTGCTAACCTCTCTTCTTGGTAGTAATCTGCAAATGATTGACAAGTGGTACTGCTTGTAAACGTGCTACTTGTAGTGTCAAAAGTATAGACAAGAGTCCAACAAGTAAGAAAGTGTCTCGTAAATTCAATTTACCTGCAATTCATCGCCTTTGCCTGACAATCTATATTCCGTGACCCTACATGTTCCGTATTGTCAATGCTCAATGTTTCTTCCTGACTGCATATTAAGCAATGGTGCTAATTTACAACTTGCTATAACTGTAAATATAAACTACCTCTGTGTTAAACCATTAGGAGAATAAATAGCACTCCATGTTTGTTCTTCGGATCTTGCCATAGAACTGTGGTACCAATGATACAAGATTTGATGTAACAGTCGTCACATACTTGTCAACTGCCTCTGTGGTAGTCATACACTCTGTAATGAGAAACAGAAATAGTTTTCACCTTACACTAGAGGTATTTGCTAGAACAAACAAAGGGTATTCACTACTAATAGTTCTGAAGACCCACCTGCAATCAGGACCAAACTCAAAACTAGTGATCAAGATAAATTTGGTCTGAACTAAGTGATCAATACATACCAGTAAGCGGTGATTAAGCTAGCTTGAAAAAAGAACAAAAAAATTTTCAAAAATACGTGCTAAATCATTACCCATTTTCTGACAAAATTAAGCAATCAATGAATGTTGATCAAAAAGTTTGATCCCATTTGTAGTGGTTCTACGGGCCTATTGGTAGTCACTACTCCTTAAAGATACACGAATAGCTAGTGATGTGCATAACAACTATTTTGTTTTACTTTTTTTAGCACGTGCATGTACACATGCATGTACTTACCTGGCAGCCTTACAGGCGTAGATGTGTGAAAATATCCAGGTTGCAGTGGAGAGCAAGGTGGGCTGCTGAGATTATGCTCACTAGAAATACTGCATACATTACGGGCCAACAAAATGAGTGAGTAGTACAAAACCTACCTTATAGTCTTCGGCATTTCAGCAGTCTGTGTTACAGAGTTATTGCTGATACCATTGCAGCTTGTATCCGTACTGTCCTGGGTACTCTTCTTACTGGCGATGGTCTCCATGAAATGAGCGAGTAGGTCACGAGTGAAATCATCGTCAGATTTTGCGTGACAGAGTCGCTTCATTTTTACCCATGACAGATGCGTTTCTGCTCTGAGCTTGATGCGAGCGTAACTAGCCCTAGCAACATGAGGTTGTCCAGGTGGCATCGCTTTAGTTTGTCACGTGCGTAACTATAACACGTCATCAATAAAAACGTGATTTTCTTGGTGCCCAAATAAATCACGTGTTTATATAAAATTTGGACAGCTTCGTAAACAGCGCATTGTCCCTTTAATGTTAGTTGCATACTGACACCTTTCATGCAAAGTAGGTCCCAGGACCAAACACTAATGCCATGGTCACCCTCAAGTTAGCACTGTCCAACCTTTCAATTATCACAATGATGCAATGTAACTTATAGTAGCTATGCTTTGCTACCTGTGTGGTCCATAATCCCCAACCCATAATCGATTGTAACTGGGTAGGGTATAAAAATGTTTGTGTGTTGTAATATTTTATGCTAATAATGGGAAGGGGTGTTGTAGATAAAGCAAGAGACATTAAATAATTTTATATAATTACCTTTAGTTCGTTTAACACTTTGTAGGAGTTAACATATAGGGTTTTGTTTCTGCAGAGACTAGACTAAGCTAGAATATTCTAAACTAGTCAGACTGGTTTTCACTACTATGTATTCTAGGCCAATATAAAGGGAATTGTTGTAAACTTGTTTAATGCTGGTAAAATAACTGAACCTGTTCCAACTTGAACTCTGTCGATTACAACATTTGGTGCCGAAACCAGGGAGAGAACTAAGGATCTTGGGACTTCCTATAGAAAGACTTGTCTACTATGAACCTTCTTCCCTAAACTCAGAATCTGTGGTACCGTGGAACTCTATAACGGTACCCCATAAGGCGAGTTATCTGTTAAGTCAGATCTGCTGTTCTGTATAAGTTGTTACAGGATTCTGAAGGAACCAATTGTGATGCCAGCATTGAGTACGTTGAAGAGTAATCGAACTAGAGCTAAAAATGCTTTGGCTAAAGAAGAGCAGGAAGCAAATGAATTGCTACAGCAAGAATTGAACAGTATCAATGAACAACAAATCACGAAATACAGTTTATCAATTGGAAAGTCTATTTTAAGTCTTGAAACAAAGTTGACACGATTAGAAGTGGCTAATGACAAATTGATGGATGCTTATGAAGAAGAAAGCAACTCAGAAGCCTCTGCTGAGTTTCAATCTATCTTAGAACAGGACAGTGAGTTTATGGACAGTGTTATTGACAAGGTATCTCAACTTAAAGTGCTTAAGGAGGAAGTTGAAAGAAAGAGGAGAGAACTGGACACTAGTCATACTCAGAATCTCGAGCAGCGTTTGACTCAGGTACAGGAGCAGATGTCCTTATTACAATCCAGTCAAACACGTACAGAAGAACTTCGTCTGCAGCCTCCACTGACAGGAGCAGTTAAACCAACACAAATTGATATACCAACTTACTCAGGAGATGTTTTGAAATGGAAAGAATTTTGGGACATGTTCGAAGCTTCTGTCCACAAAGAGAAAAGGTATGCTAGTATAGATAAATTTACTTACCTGAAATCAAAGCTTTCTGGTGATGCCCTAGAAGCAATAGCAGGGTATCAATTGTCGAATGAGAATTACCAAATTGTTGTTGATGTGTTAAAGAAACGGTTTGGAAACAAACAAGTTATTATTGATTCTTACTACCACAATTTGTCACACTTACCTGTAGCTACAAATCAAGCTAGCAGTTTGCGTCAATGTTATGATGCTATTGAAAGAAATTTGAGAAGTCTAGAGGCCGTTGGAGAGGATGTAAATCACCGCCATTTCATAGCATTAATAAGTGAAAAACTTCCACAAAGAGTGCTTTATCAGCTTTACATGTTGAAAGCGGAGGATGAAGAGTGGACAGTATCCAAATTACGTCAGTTACTTGGAAAACACATTACAGCTATGGAGATGGCTAGTTTAGAATTTTTGCAGACACCTACTGAATCCAAACATCACTCCAGCTTAAGTCAGATTGACAATACCAGAAGAAATCACTTTAGTTCTAAACCAACAGCCAGTGGACTACTAGCAGGGAGTACCAAACAGCGTAGACCTAAACAAATTCAAGCAAAATGTTTTTTGCAGCCAGCCTCATTGGTCAGATGAATGTTCCAACTGTAAAACATTGCATGAAAGAAGAGAAAAGTTAAAGGGATCGTGTTACATATGTTTGAAGAAAGGACACTTGTCAAAAAATTGTGCTAAAAAAAAAATCTGTGCTCACTGGAAGAAAGAATGATCATCACAGAAGTCTCTGTCCTACTTTGTTTCCCAATAGCGACTCATCCGGATTGTCCAGTATTGAGGATACAGTTGAAGCCAAGCTTAATGAAGTGACTAAGACTAACGTCCTAATGCAAACAGCAACAACAGTAAAGAATGTCCAGGGTAGCTCTTCTATGCCAGTTCATTTGATTTTAGACTCTGGTAGTCAGAGAACCTATGTTACAGAAAAGCTGGCAAAGGAAATCAAGTTGAATTTAGGACCATCTGAAAGCCTTTCAATTGCCACGTTTGGTGCAAATCAGTCCACAAAGCTTCAATGTAAATCAAGCAAATTACAGCTTCATCTGAAAGATGGAAGTGTTATGTCATTGGATGTTACAGTAGTCCCTAGTATCACAGGGAGAATAACCCGCACTCCATTGTCACAAGCAGATGCCAAATTTCTCAGAGATTCAGCATTAGAGGACAAGCTTGCTGACACAATTGTTACTAGTGCAGAAGTTTTTCAAGTCGACATGTTAGTTGGGAATGATTATTATTTTGATTTATTACAGCCCAGGAAAATAGATCTTGGAAATGGTCTATATTTGATTCAATCTAAACTTGGCTGGTCTTTGGAGGGAAAGTGGAATCTAAAACAGAAGTGGTGATTGAACAAAACTTACTTGTTAGTACTATGGGAGTAGCACCTACAAATGTAGACACTACCACACATAACATGCTTACCTCAGTTGAGTTTTCAATTACAGCAAAGCCTAACCTTGAGTTATTTTGGAACCTAGAATCCCTGGGAATTACTGAATCACCATTAACATGTGATGATGACTTAGCTTTAGATCACTTTAACAAGACCGTGAAGTTTGAGGAAGGAAGATATATGGTAACATGGCCATGGAAAGAAGAGAATCCAAATTTACCAAGCAACTACTACCTGGCACTGGGAAGACTGAAATCAATTCTCCAGAAGCTACATAAGCACCCACAGCTATTGCAGCAGTATGACGCTATAATACAAGAGCAATTAGAGAGGAATATTGAGAAGGTTGTGACCGAATCTGAAGAAGGGCCAACAAAGCATTATATTCCTCATCATCCTGTCATCACACCGTTGAAAAGTACAACAAAAGTGAGAGTCGTATATGATGCATCTGCCAAAACCAAACAGGATCACAAAAGCTTGAATGAAAACTTATACAGAGGACCCATCATACTACCTGATTTAATTGGCTTGCTGCTAAGATTTCGATTGCCTCCAATTGGAGTAATTAATGATATTGAAAAGGCATTTCTTAATGTTGGTTTACAAGCAAAGGATAGAGATGTGACCCGCTTTCTTTGGCTAAACAATACAGGATCCAACTTGATCAATGATGAAAATCTTCAAGTATACCGATTTTGTAGAATTCCATTTGGAATCATATCAAGCCCTTTTCTTTTATCAGCAACAATCAATTACCATCTGAAACAAATTGGAAGCACAACAGCTGAACAGTTGCAGCGTGATATCTATGTGGATAATTTGATAACAGGAACTCAAAGTGTTTCAGAAGGTCATCAATTATATACAGAAGCAAAACAAATATTTACCACAGCTTCAATGAACCTAAGAGAGTGGGCATCAAATTCTGAAGAATTAATGGCATTAATTCCAAGCCACAACAGAGCAAACAGCTCTGATATCAAGGTACTTGGTATTTGTTGGAGACTGAAGAATGACACACTATCAGTACCAGGACCATCTTCTGAAAAGCTAGAAGGAGTTTTTACTAAACGAGGAATACTTCAAGCAACAGCTTCAATTTATGACCCACTGGGATTCTTTTCACCAACCATCTTACAGGCCAAAATTTTCATCAAAGAGTTGTGGGAAAATAAATTTGAATGGGACACCAAACTCCCAACTGAGCTACTAGCAAGGTGGGAAAATATCTGTTGTGATCTCAAAACAATTCCAACCTTTCACATTCCTCGATATCTTGGTATGAATGCAGCTGGACATCAGCCAATAGTATACAGTTTGATCTGCTTTAGTGATGCTTCAAGCAAGGCCTATGCTACTGCAGTTTACCTACACCAATTTTCACCTGATACATGTAACTGCTCAGCTGATCTTGTTTTCTCGAAAACACGTTTAGCACCACAGGGAATAACAATCCCCAGATTAGAATTGTTGGGTGTATTTATTGGAACAAGAGCAATGCGATTCATTGAAAAGGAACTACACTTACCTATTTCAGCCAAAGTTCTGTGGACAGACTCCCAATGTGTGCTGCAGTGGTTACACAGTACAAAATCTCTTTCAACATTTGTGACAAACAGATTAAAGGAAATTAAATCACTTGGAGGAACGTCATTCAAATACATCCCTACACAAGAAAATCCAGCTGATCTGGCAACCAGAGGGAAGTCTCTATCTGAACTGTTACAATCCACTTGGTGGAATGGACCCTCTTGGAATTGTACTGCATAAACTATAAGATGGATGGTCATATCCTAATTGTTTAGGCTTTGGTTTGGTGTTGCATGTCTGTCATTATATACCAAATAAAGAAACTACTATTTAGGTATCACTAACAACTACAAAGAGTTAGCTTGATTTACTATGAACAGGGAGTTCAAGCTAACTTTCCCTGTATTCCTTCATGTGTAAAAAAGAAGGTAATTGCAATGTGATGTAATCAAACAACCATAGCTGCTTTCATTGTACAAACTCTATGAGCAAATTAATGAGCAATATCCGCAATGATGTTTCTTTACTTTTCGATTAAAAATTTGATGTCATAATTGATAAAAAAGGCAGTGTTGGTGCAGGGGCTTTAAAGACTTTGGCACATAATATTCAAAATGAATGTTGTCTAGTGTTTTACACATGGATCCACAAGGTAAGTTGTACACACGTGTGAATGGTAGAAGTGAAACTGAATGGGAGATTAGATGGTTTGAACACATTCAAGGAAAATACTGAAACCCTGTACGCTTCACACTCAGACCATACCATGGAGCATTACTGGATGACTTCGTAGTATAAATTGCAGAGTGATACTGTTAGAATCACAGAGAGAATGTGCTTTCAGTTTTGCCAAAAATACCATCCCAAAAACCTGCCAAAGAAGTTATGAGAAGGCATAGCTGAGGCTATTCTTTATAGCATAGTTAACCTTGTGGTACTTCCATTTTCTATCTACAGCACTTAGTTTAGCCAAGAACGTGCTTCCAACAAAGCATGTCATCTGCCATTGTAAGCCTTCCGACCAAGTGACGTGAAGTGGTCAAACTAACCAAAACAATTATCATAACAACACCACAAGTCGTTCTCGTAACAAAATAAAGTAACTAATGCCACCGTTCTGCTGTAATAGGATTAAATTTGTTGAGGCGCAAATCCAGCCTAAGGATACTGGTTCTTGTAAAAAGCCTATGGGTGCACGGCGCAGTTTCCAATCAAGGGGGGTATATTATCTATGATTATGTATGTAGTATATGTGTCTACTATATGTATTTCAATTTACTGATGAATATAGCAAAATAGAATTTACAGGTTTTTACTCAGGCAGTCAAACATAATATTAGTGGTTTTACCATAAGATTATAGGCAGATCAACCCAAAAATCTATCTTACCCCATTATGGGAACTGATGGACCCGCAAAAGGTTTTTTTTTTAGCAAGATTTGAAAATGTTTCGAAGCTCTGGAGGCCCTACTTTGGTGATGGTACTGTACATTAAAGATGTACTGTATCTACTTACATACACATGTATAATACCGATGTAATTATAACACTGATCTGTAGATACTTATATTTCACTGCTGTGAATTGTAGCACAAGACAAATACATAGTTATCAATTGAGCAGGCTTGGGGTCAAATACTTAGAAAAGTATTTAAATACAAATACTCTGAAAATATGAAATACAAATACTTATATCCAGGATGTATTTGAAATACAAATACAACTATTTGTAAAAGTATTTACATACTTTTAAATACTTCTGCACTTTCATCCTTTAAATCTGAACTACACATTAAACAACCGCCCAATAAAACACATGCGCACCTCTGCTTTTAAAATTGCTGTGTGCAAAAAAATCTACTGACCACACCTAATACCTGTAGCTTTGTAACAAGATAACTACTTAACTTATTGATTACATCTTATAAACACAAGTTTTTCAAATCGTTTGTCGTTTAAGTAACATCGACCAGGACGAAAGACTTAACCTGCGATACTAAGAAGTGTTTCTACGGGTGCCGAGGATGCAGGTATAGAAAGATATCTACAGGCCTAGCTAAAGATGGAAATTTTCCTTGATTAACTTTCCAAAATACAAGTGGATCTTCTTCTTGTGGTAAACATGACACAAGTAAGTATTCTTCGACCATTGTGTTCAAATCCCTAGAAGTCTCAGCACTTGTACAATCAGACTGGCTTATTAAATCACTAAAAAAAGTTTTCATTCTCTTAGCTGAAGGTTCGAATTTAAGATCTTCTATTTCAGAAGCAACCTCACCAGCAGTTGATGAGTGTTAAATGCTAGTCTCAGTACTCAAGTCGGTGGCCTCAACAAAGAGTAATATCATTCCTCCCTGTTGGTCATACGAAGTTTTCTCCATATTGGTGCTTCAGACTTTTTAAGCGCCAATATCACAAGATGCAAATTGGCTGCTTGGACATTGTCAAGGCTGTTAATGAATCTGTTGCTCCAAACGTAGCACATCCGGTTGGTACCAAGGATCAGTGCCGATGTATGACCGGAGTGCCTATTTTGAAGATAAAAGTCAAAACTGCACTGAATGGTATTACACAAATGCACCATTTTAAATTTCCAGCTACTCACCCAGGGAGAGTTTTCGTGAAGAACACAAATGATGGACCTGAATAGGAGATTAAATTGAAGAAAGTAGACTCCTGGCAGCCAATGTCTTCTGACCTACCTGATGAGAGTGTACCTCCTAGCTGGTTTGTCCCTAGTGCGACAATGGTATTTGCACAACAAAATATGTGAATTTTGTCCTGCACATTGCAGAGATGTGGTGTGTCCTAAGCCTCATCAAACTATATAATCACTATATAATAACTCTAATATAATCTCCATGGCATATTATAATATGTTTGTAAAAGTATGCTTCAATTAGAATAATGTTAAACTATTATGTAAAGCCTTAGTAAACAATTAATAGAGCTAATAAAAATGCATTACACATGACCTACACACGCAACACAGTACAAATTGTTTCTAGATCAGTTGGATGCCTAACACGAGGTAGCCATGAGGTGGCAGCAGTGGTTTGAGAACACATGGAATAAGTCAAGCATTAACAGTACTAACTACATGTGTGACTAAACTTCTTTTTTTAAATTTCCTTGTTGAAATTGTAACTAACATGCTGCGCTATCAATAACAAAGAGGCGTCAGTAAACTTTCGCTACAGGTGATCAAAGTGATTTGTTGGACGATGTGTCAGCTCGATTGGTTACGAGGATTACTGGACCTACGAAAACAGGTTAATTATCCATTTGTAAACTTTGTATGATAATGTATTGAAACATGAAACTGCAATATCTCCCAAATCGCTTAGCATATTGCTCTGAAATTTTGCCACAGTAAAGTACCACGTTATAGGAGACTTTTAGTGCAAAAGAGTGATTTTTAAAATGTGCATACATTGACAGTTTTGTAAAATTGGGTCACAATTATTCAAGCCACATACAAATTGCTTATCAAGATCATCCTTCTTTTCAGTTAGAGTGATTAACGATGGAATTCTTTACCCCAATCAGTGATTGACTCCAACTTCCCTAATAAACTGCTGGACAGACACTATAGTAATACAATGTAGGATTTTTAACACGCCTACAGTACAGTCATACTGTATGATTATCTGCAGGCACGTATATAGACAACTTCTCTTGTTTCACTACTTTATAGCTAACTATTGCCTTGTTTCATTATACATTTTCTCCTTGGATCCTTAATTTCCCTTCTACTTGTGGAATTATATGTGACCCAGTCTGGAAAAATAGGTTTTAAGTGTTTAGTGTGGGTGGGAGGCGGGGGGGCCTGGAAGGCAGATAAGATGGTGTTCAAAAATTGAACAGGAAGGCATAGGGATGAATTACGCCAAGTTTTGGGCCATTGAGGTCTCAAAATTGGCTAAAATGAAAGGAAATTCACAGCAGAGGTACTTATTCAACACCACAGAGCTGTACTTGCACATACAATCATCCCCAGACTGACCAGAGCTCCATTAAGGTCCCACACCGCAGTACGGATCGCCACTGGGCTTGGGAAAAGCAGCCAGCAAAACACCACTCAAGTCTGGCTGATTTTGACTGTGGAATTAGATAGTTTATTCATGTAGCTTTGTGTCCTGGGTGAAAAATCGAATCAGCTCACATGGGCGGTAAGACCGGTTTTCTCAGACTGGGTCACGATATTCCACTCATTATTTCATAGATATGCTTATTGTACAGCATCTCATAGCTCAAACATTAGTCCGGTAGATTTAAGGTTGGACCCAGAAGAAATCCGAATAAAGCTGATTTTAGTATCATTAGAAAGCAAATTTTTCATAGAATAACATATCCAAAATCTTCTAAAATCCACCTTGGGGAAAACTTTTTATGGCCAATTTAGTATTGAGGCGTATGTGAGAAAGTGGATCTTCCACACATATCCGATTTACCAACTTTGACAACTCATAACTTCAGATTGGAAAATGGTATTGACTTGAAATTTGATCAGTAGTGAGCACCAGCATCACGTATTAGTTGCAGAAAATTTCAGGTTGATATTCAGCTTGTACACTAAGTTGTGGTTTCTTTATTAAATGACCTATTTTTGCAAATCTGGTCATTTGTGACTAACAAAAATGCATATTATCCTTAAAATATTTTCGCATAAGAACTTCATTGCAATCAATATTAGCTGTATGAAATAAGAATAAGACTGGTTATAGAAATAAAAAGGTGCCTATCATGTAAGTTCTGAACAAATATACTTGTCAAAATTATTGTGAACAGTTTCCTCAGTACTTCTGCAACTCTCTCCCCTGCAACTGCCACATGCTGCAGCATACTTTAATCCATGATTACAATGAGAGCATAATGTTGCTACCACATGGATTTGCAGTAGAAAGCTATTGTACAAATTTAAGTGAGATTTCTGATGCTAGTCCCATGTCTGTCATCATCAGTTGCATACAGCCTCGATCCTTCTAGTTTTCAGCTCCATTATGGTAATGGATCAAGTTAGTCATTAAGTTCCTTCTAATGAATAACTTGTAGACGCACATACAAGTTGTGAAAGTGTGTTGCTCTTGCAATCATTTGCGCATCATTTTCTTCTTGATTAGACCAACTTTACCCTGTTCAAATGTTGCAGATGTTGTATCACAGCCACTCCATGCGTGCATGTGAAAAGAGAAGATGTAATTATGACATTACAGTAGGACCTATGTGCCCAATAATGTCATCAATTTTCCAATGCTCAAATGTTTCCCAACCTCTGAAAGAAAAAAATATATGCTTGCTATGTTCTGGTGCACCATGCAGGAGGACAAGAACAACAGTGTCATCAGTTACAACACACTTTACTTCCTTCAATTGCAAATTGAAGTGCACATTGAACAATCAGTGTGTCAGCATCCAAATTACTGTGATGCACAACCTGGCCATCATCTCTCAGATATTGGACAATCAATTGATGTTTGCTCTTTTCATTTGCAAGAAAACTTCCTGACTTGTATGCTTCCATAGATTCACTTGACTGAATATCTGCACTTGTACATACCATAACATACCTGGGGATGCTGACAGCCCTACACACTGATAGCACACATGGAGATTCTGACGTGTTGATGGTCCAATGCGCACTTCAATTTTGCAATTGAAGGAAGTAGAGTGAATGTTGTAGCTGATGACAACAATGAAGTTCTTGTGCTACTGGTGCATGCTGGAAGCAGAACATGACAAGTACGTATCTATTTTCGTTCAGAGGTTGTAAAGCATTTGAAGATTTGGAAAAATGATGACGTTATTGCGCACATATGTAGGTCCTTTTTTCACATCCCTGAGGTGGCTGTGATACAACGTCCGCAACATTTGAATAGGTAAAGTCGGCCTAATCAGCAATCAAATGATGTGCAAACGATTGAAAGGTTAATGATGGATTTTATAATGCAACAACAGCACATGTTGAAAAAGTGGGAGTCAGTCTGATTCATTGAGGAGTCTCAGGTATACAAAACAAAGTACATGGAAATGGTGGTATCAGAAGGTTACTACACATGCGAGCTGTGAAAGTGTGTTAACCCTTGCAGTTGGATGGAGTTTTGAGGATCAATGGTTTTAGCTGATGCAAGAAGTTATTCATTGGAGGGAACTTAATATGGGGCTGTAAACTAGAAGGATTAAGGCTGCAACCGATGATGATAGAGATGGGACCAGTCCCAGAGATCATATAATAATTTTTTACAACATAAATGCCAGCTTTCCACTGAAAATCCATGTGGTAGCAATATTATACTCTTGTTGCAAACTTGGATTATTAGTGTGTTGCAGAAGTGCTAAGGAAACTGTTTCTTATGAAAAAATAATTTAAGGATAAGACATTTTTGTTGGTCACAAATGACCAGATTTGCAAAAATGAGTGCAAATGCATCCGATTGAGAAACCACAACTTAATGTTCAAGTTGAAGATCAATCTGAAATTTTCACCACCTAATAAGTGATCACTACTGATCAAATTTCAAGTTAATACCAGTTTCCAATCTGAAGTTATGAGTTGTCAAAGTTGGTAAATTGGATATGTGTGGAAGATCCACTTTCCCGAATCCAGTCACATATGCCTCAATACTAAATTGGCCATAAAAATTTTTCCCCAAGGTGGATTTTAGAGGATTTTGGATATACTGTGTTAATTGTTTACTAAGGTTTTACATAATAGTTTAACATTATTCTAATTGAAGCGTACTTTTACAATCACCAAAGAACATGTTATAATATGCCATGGAGATTATATTAGAGTTATTATATTATATAGTGATTATATAGTTTGATGAGGCTTAGGACACACCACTGCAATGTGCAGGACAAAATTCATGTATTTTGTTGTGCAAATACCATTGTCGTTCTAGGGACAGACCAGGAGGTACAATCTCATCAGGGAGGTCAGAAGACAAAGGCTGCCAGGAGTCTACTTTCTTCAATGTAATCTCTCTTTCAGGTCCATCATTTGTGTTCTTCACGAAAACTCTTCCTGGGTGAGTAGCTGGAAATTTAAAATGGTGCATTTGTGTAATGCCATTCAGTGCAGTTTTGACTGTTTTATCTTCAAAATAGGCACTCCAGTCATACATCGGCACTGATCCTTGATACCAACCAGATGTGCTACGTTTGGAGCAGCAGATTCATTAACAGCCTTGACGATGTCCAAGCAGCCAATTTGCATCTTGTGATATTGGCGCTTAAAAAGTCTGAAGCACCAATATGGAGACAACTTCGTGTGACCAACAGGGAGGAATGATATATTATCTCTTTGTTGAGGCCACCGAGTCGCACCGACTTGAGTACTGAGACTAGCATTAACACTGGCAATGTGACATCAACTGCTGGTGAGGCTATCTTGAAATTGAACCTTCGGCTAAGAGAATGAAAACTTTTTTTAGTGATTTAATAAGCCAGTCTGATTGTACAAGTGCTGAGACTTCTAAGGATTTGAACACAATGGCCGAAGAATACTTCCTTGCGCCATGTTTACCACAAGAAGAAAATCCACTTGTATTTTGGAAAGTTAATCAAGGAAAATTTCCATCTACCTGCATCCTCGGCACCCGTAGAAACACTTTTTAGTATCGCAGGTTAAGTCTTTCGTCCTGGTCGATGTTACTTAAATGACAAACGATTTGAAAAGCTTGTGTTTATAAGATGTAATCAATAAGTTAAATAGTTATCTTTTTACAAAGCTACAGGAATTAGGTGTGGTAATAGATTTTTTTGCACACAGCAATTTTAAAAACAGAGGTGCGCATGTGTTTTATTGGGCGGTTGTTTAAGTGTAGTTCAGATTTAAAGGATGAAAGTGCAGAACTATTTAAAAGTATGTAAATACTTTTACAAATAGTTGTATTTGTATTTCAAATACATCCTGGATATAAGTATTTGTATTTCATATTTTCAGAGTATTTGTATTTAAATACTTTTCTAAGTATTTGACCCCAAGCCTGCTCAATTGATAACTATGTATTTGTCTTGTGCTACAATTCACAGCAGTGAAATATAAGTATCTACAGATCAGTGTTATAATTACATCGATATTATACATGCGTATGTAAGTAGATACAGTATATCTTTAATGTACAGTACCATCACCAAAGTAGGGCCTCCAGAGCTTTGAAACATTTTCAAATCTTGATAAAAAAAACCTTTTGCGGGTCCATCAGTTCCCATAATGGGGTAAGATTGATTTTTGGGTAGGTCTTGTGCCCAAAAATGATGATGCCATAACCTACTTAGTTAAGTTGATTTGCCTATAATTTTATGGTAAAACCACTAATATTATGTTTGACTGCCTGGGTAAAAACCTGTAAATTCTATTTTGCTAAATTCATCAGTGAATTGAAATACATATAGTAGACACATGTACTACATACATAATCATAGATAATATACCCCCCTGGATTGGAAACTGCACCCATAGGCTTTGTACAAGAACCAGTATCCTTAGGCTGGATTCGCGCTTCAACAAATTTAATCCTATTACAGCAGAACGGTTGCATTAGTTACTTTATTTTGTTACAAGAATGACTTGTGGTGTTGTTATGATAATTGTTTTGGTTAGTTTGACCACTTCACGTCACTTGATCGGAAGGCTTACAATGGCAAACTGCATGCTTTGTTGGAAGCATGATGCTCCATGGTATGGTCTGAGTGTGAAGGGTGTAGCATACAGGGTTTCGGTATTTTCCTTGAATGTGTTCAAACCATCTAATCTTTCATTCAGTTTCACTTCTACCATTCACACAATAAAGACACAATTTGCCTCAAAACTCATTGTTGGCTTCCAAAACATCTTGAGAAAGAACCCTTTACCATTGGTGAGTCTTGTGTTGCCAAGAGTAACTTGTCTTGTTATTGAAGGGGGCACAAAACCAGCCTGTAACCAGTGGCTCTTACTAGTTTCCAATCCAGGGATATATTATCTATGACATAACTTTTGCATGTGCTAGCTAATCACTTCAGTACACAGTGAAATAAACAATATCCGCAATGACATTTCAGATACGTTTTGCGTATTTGTGTCCAAAAAAATTTAAATTTTTGGTCTGCTTTCCTTGTTGGAGTACATTTTGAACTGTTACAGTACATGTACAACTTACCTTTATTATCTTGTGGATCCATATGTAAAACACTACAGACAACATTCATTTCGAATATTATGTGCCAAAGTCTTTAAAGTGAGCTAACATATTTTATCAATTATGTCATCAAATTTTTAATCGTAACATCATTGCGGATATCGCTCATAAATCAAGTTTCACTTGCTCATAGAGTTTGTACAAAGAAAGCAGCTGTGGTTGTTTGATTACATCACATTGGAATTACCTTCTTTTTTATACATGAAGGAATACAGGGAAAGTTAGCTTGAACTCCCTGTTCATAGTAAACCAAGCTAACTTGTTAGTGATACCTAAGTAGTTATGTTGTGGAGCCTGTCATAGTGGCCACCAGTTTATAAAGTCCGATTAGGAATCATAGAAAAAAAACAAGCAAGTGCCTACACTTGAAGAAATACTAGCACACATTTAATCCCCACCAATTTATAACCACGACAGTATATTTGGAGATGTAAGCATACTGTTTTACCAATTGGTCTTTACTCCTTTTTTCACTTATTGTAACATAATTATGACTCACAAAACCTC
Source organism: Dysidea avara (assembly GCF_963678975.1). NCBI lineage: Eukaryota > Metazoa > Porifera > Demospongiae > Dictyoceratida > Dysideidae > Dysidea > Dysidea avara. Next base: position 2,237,458 of record NC_089286.1, read on the forward strand.
GTATGTCATATCAAAAGAAAGAAGAGCACCAGGCTAATTAATTATTTTCATCTACATCCTTAGTTACAGTGTACGTTCAACAGCATTTTAAATGAAAACTAATAGAAGAAGCCAGTACAAGCCACTGATTATAAATACAGCCATGGGTTTGGACAAAAGTTAACAAAACAATAGTAGTGTTCTACATACAGAGAGTGCTATAAACTGCTTCATAGCATTGTTATCAGATAAGAACCATGTAAGGTTGGTTGATAGGGTAAATTAGCCAATGAAAAATGTACGTGTACTCTGCCCCCAGTCCTTTCAACACATACCTATCAATGCAATTCCCCACTACCACAGGTACAGGCTGAGGTGGGAGGTCGGGATTTGTATCCCTGAAAACTACAATTCCCAAACTACTTGGGGAGTATAGGCAATACATATCCCGACAAATCTCCAGTAAAAGGAACTCTCGTTTGGTGGGGATTTGCACAATTTGTGTATACAGATAATAACAAATCCCCACGAACCCCGACTAGTGTAAATTCACCTTTCGGTATCACGAGGCCAAGCGTTAATTATAGTATAATACAGCACGTGATACACAAAAACCGCGGTTCTCACGTAACAACCGAGGTAACAACCAAGCAATGAACTGGACTATGAAGTGGATGCATGAGAGGAAGTGAAGGTTGTTTGTGCTCGTAAAAATTATCTTTAAAGTTATTGATCAACCAGTGAGCAGGATGCAACGGGCAAGGTTAGTTTGTTGTGTACTCCAACTTGCAGATTTTGTTTGTTTTAATATAGGCCGTGGCAGTTGTATAGGAGTCGTTATACTCCAATGTTTTGTTGTGTACGTCAGCTTGCAGTTTTTTCATTTTTTTTAGAGACTGGCGGTTGTATTAAAGTCATTCTACTGTGGCAGCTGCAAGGAATTCTAGGAGTTATTCTCCAAGGTTAGTTTTTCTGTCATGTACGTCGGCTTGCAGTTTTAATTTTTATTTTACTGGCAGCTGTATTGAACTCTAGAAGTCATTCTACTGTGGTAGTAGCAAGGAGTTCTAGGAGTCATTCTACTCCAATGTTAGTTTGTTGCGTACGTCAACTTGCAGTTTTAATTTTTATTTTGTGAAGAGACTGACAGTCTAGAAGTCATTCTACTGTGGCAGCGGAAATGAATATTAGGTGTCATTCTATTCCAACTTTAGTTTGTCTCATGTACATCAGCTTGCAGTTTTAATTTTTTAGAGTCTGGCAGCTGTATTAAAGTCATTCTACTGTAGCAGCTGCAAGGAATTGTAGGAGTTATTCTCCAAGGTTGGGTTGTCGTGTATGTCAACTTGCATTTTTAATTTTTATTTTATATAGACTGGCAGCTGTATTGAATTCTGGAAGTCATTCTACTATGGCAGCTGCAAGGAATTCTAGGAGTCATTCTACTCCAATGTTAGCTTGCAGTTTTAATTTTTATTTTTTTTAGAGACTGCCAGCTGTATTAAAGTCATTCTACTGTACATGTGGCAGCGGCAAGGAATTCTAGGAGTTATTCTCCCAGGATAGTTTGTCGTGTAAGTCAACTTGCATTTTTTTTTGTGGACTGGCAGCTGTATTGAATTCTGGAAGTCATTTTACTGTGGCAGTGGCAAGGAATTCTAGGAGTTATTCTCCAGGTTAGTTTGTCGTGTATGTCAGCTTACAGTTTTAATTATTTATTTTGTTTAGAGACTGGCAGCTGTATTGAATTCTAGAAGTCATTCAACTGTGGCAGCTGCAAGGAATACTAGGAGTTATTCTCCCAGGATAGTTAGTCGTGTAAGTCAACTTGCATTTTTTTTTGTGGACTGGCAGCTGTATTGAATTCTGGAAGTCATTTTACTGTGGCAGTGGCAAGGAATTCTAGGAGTTATTCTCCAGGTTAGTTTGTCGTGTATGTCAGCTTACAGTTTTAATTTTTTATTTTGTTTAAAGACTGGCAGCTGTATTGAATTCTAGAAGTCATTCTACTGTGGTAGTAGCAAGGAATTCTAGGTGTCATTCTACTCCAACATTAGTTTGTTGTGTATGTCAGCTTGCAGTTTTAATTTTATTTTGTTTAGAGACTGGCAGTCTAGTAGTCATTCTACTGTGGCAGCTGCAAGGAATTGTAGGAGTTATTCTCCAAGGTTGGTTTGTCATGTACGTCAACTTGCATTTAAAATTTTTATTTTGTATAGACTGGCAGTTGTATTTAATTCTGTAAGTCATTTTACTGTGGCAGCGGCAAGGAATTCTAGGAGTTATTCTCCAAGGTTAGTTGTCTCTCGTGTACGTCAGCTTGCAGTTTTAATTATTAGTTTGTTTAGAGACTAGCAGCTGTACTGAATTCTAGGAGTCAGTCTACTCCAACATTAGTTTATCATGAACGTCAGCTTGCAATTTAAATGTATTTATTTTTCAGACTGTGGCAGCTGTGCAGAATTCTAGAAGTCCTATTTCAAGGTTAGTTTTGTCATGTTAGTTTTATTTTATTTATAGGCTGTCATAATTCCAGTAGTAAATGGTTTGCTGATTGTGGATTGCAGCAATTCTTTGTTAGTTAATTTTGTAGGCTAGCTTACAGTGCTAATTTTGCTGTGTTGTTCACAGATTGTTTTTGGATGATTCCATGTTTTATTCCACCCTTTCAATGGTCAGTCCATCATGTAAATCGGCTTGCAGTCCTTATTTGTTTTGTTCACAGGCTGTAAGCCAGTCGTCTGTAGAAAAGAGAAAAGGACTTGTAACGTTTTGTTCATTATATCGTGCACGTGAGCATTCATTACAAATAAAACAGTGTAGTATACGGTATACTTATAGTGTACGTGAGCATTCATTATAACGGAAACTGTAGTATACGGAAGCTATGTTGTAGGCACAAGACCCTTGAGATGATAACACGCCGAGCGCGTGAGAAGTAGAACGGCAGAAAACCTTATTATACCGTATTTTTAATGGCTTCCAATGGCATTAATGGCGGCGCAAGGAACGACAACACCACCTAGAATGTGTCCCACGACGGCTGAAACGGCGTGCCGTCTCCTAATTGACGGTTTAGCCACATAATTAGCCGTATCCCCTTAAACAGCGTGATATACGGCACATATTTTCTGCTGTATTAACAGGGCATTTCTCTTGTGTGCCCCCTGTGGCTGTTGAGTCATGAGGCGGTTACGCTTGTGACACTCTTCTTGGGACCATTGCTGCTTCATCTTGATTTTTAGTAACATTTGGCGACGTACCAAAGAAATCTAAGCTCCAAAATCTAAGAAAGGGCCCATGGGTCATAACTTGAACACAGTTCTTCCTCAGGAAAACTGATCATCCTTCCAGATGGTGGACCTGTCTCAACTCCAGGGCACACCTTAGCAAGGTGACCTGTCTTGGAGCATTTAAAGCACCTAAGAGCCTGCACTGTTATTTCTGCCCCCTGCAACAGGTTTGCTAACCACTTCACATGACATGCTACTGCTTCCCTTCTGTACACTGCCATAACTGGCCTCCAGTAATCTCTGTTGGTCTCTTCTCCCATAACTAAGACCACTTGCAGTCCTCTCTCGTTCCTACACAACTGATTCTGCCTTGAATAGCTTATGCAATAATTCTTGAACCGAGCCATCAGTCAGTTCTTTTACTTCTACCTGTAATTTAACAGGCACCTTGTTCCACAGTATCGATTCCAACACTTGATCAGTAAGCTTCTGAGGGGCCTTCTGCTGGTAGTCTCACATGGCATTAACAAGACCTTGTATAGACTGAAACTGGCTATATTGAAGTTCGTGGCAAAATTGGTAGGCAGTATGCAGATCCATGTGAATACCATACTGCCCCTTATAAATACTTACAATACTAGTCCAACATGCCTTATCTGATGTCTTCAGTGTTCTTTGCAATGTGCTTTTAGCTGGGCCAGTGATAAACCAAGAGAACCAGTGGGCTCACTGCTGATCTGACCAGCCCATGTCATTGGTAGCCTCTACAAAATCCTCTAACCAGACATAGAAATCTTTCTCACCTGTCTTGCCACTAAATTTGTCTACACGGCCACTCAACTCCTTGAATCCCCAGGAACGCAATTGTGCATCATCCCATTGTGAAATTCTGGGGGTAGCTCTCTTACTTCCACTTTCTGAAGAAACCCATTTGTCCCTCTCTCGATCCATGCGGTCAACTTCAGCTCCCTTCCTTGTGATGTTGAGGATTGACCACTTCGTAGCACTACAGGTACATTATCATCTGATAAATCTAAACTTTCGTCCTCACTTTGGCTGGAATTGTGGTTGTGTACTTCACCAGTTTGGCGGCCAGAATGTTGGGATTTCTTTACTCCACTAGTCGAATGAGCCCCACACTTCTGTGACAGTGGCATTTATAACATGCCTTAGTTTACTAAGTTCTGCCAATAGCCCTTCTTGCTCTCGCTGTGATTCTAAGCGTAACTGTTCAAGCGCCTCTTGTGCTTTGTCGCGATCCCGCGACTGGTCAACCACTGTTTGCTTAGTGACGCACATTCAGACTCTAATTTATTAATGCGTTTAATAAGTGACCCTCCCTTGCGACACTTGTAACAACAATAGATGATTTCCTTGCTATGACAACATCGAGTGACGGCTTCATATAAGGCTTCATCCAGGCGACCGGGAACTCTTGTGCACATCACGTGTTCCCAAGTATCACACAAATCACATTGCATGGCCTGGTCCTCTTGTCCCACTGCTCTTCCGCATATTCCGCAGGGTTGTGTTCGCTCACCAGACACTCATGACAGGTTTAGCACACAGCAGGCTCAGCTTAAGCATCAGACAAACATATGAGAGGAAATCCTCCAACATACAGTTTATCTGAATTTGCGAATTCTACTATAAGCAGTTCATCAGCAATCACCAATCCTCTGACAAACAGTCTATGTGTTACTTACTACCAATCCTCCAACATACAGTTTACCTGCAATTGCCAATTCTACTATAAACAGTTCATCTGCAATTGGCAATCCTCCAACAAACAGATCTAATGTTACTACCAATCCTCCAATTACTTGCAATTGCCAATCTCCAACAAATAGACTAAATTTTGCAACCAATCCTCCAACATGCAGTTTACCTGCAATTGCCAATTCTACTACGAACAGTTCATCTGCAATTGCCAGTCTGACTTATGTAACAATAATTATACTATACATTGATGTATGCATGCAGTGATTACATTTTTAGAATTGTTTAGAACACAATTGTGCACAATTAAACTTCAATCTTTATCAACCGTTTTCTTGAACATTAACTTTTCCACCCTACAGAATTTAAAGTCCTGTAAATACACAATGACAACACCTATTAATTCCAAATTTTACAAGGGTGTGACATCAATGTTATATAACATTTCCATAGTGATAATTCAATTTTTACTTTTCACCCGAAGAACCCTTTCTATTTTCTATGGCTCATATAGCAAACCAAATTATAGATGTGGACATCTCGTCCTGCACAGTATAGTCATGAATTTGTTAATAATACTTAAATACAAAATGAAAATGACATCTGAACATCTAACTGTAAATATACACACTTGGTTATATCTCATCAGACATAGAGGCTCATTACTCCAAAATGGTAGAGACTGATGATACTGGCAAACATTCTGAACACTGAATAGTCTGGTTCCTTATGGTTTTGATCGTGACACAGCGGACCAAAGCACCAAATTTTGCACAGTGACTCCTTTAGATATACAAAATAATTTCAGAAGGGATGCCACTTCCAAATCACCCTGCACCCCTTGGTACGGTACCCAACTTTACCAAACCGCGAATATTAAACCCACTATATATACCTATTCAATTTCCCATACATAAAAATATTGCTAAAGTTTTATTATGTCATGGAGTAGTCCACAGTGGTCAGTTAAGTAGCTTACCTACACAGTTATGATTTCAACTGAAACATAGAGAGAGTTACAAATACTTTAACTACCAGCGAAAATTAAAAATCGCTAAAATTAAAATATTGACAGTTATATATAAAAGTAGCTGTTCTCTTTTCTACAAGACATCTCATGCACATTTTCCACTGCAATAAGAGCTGTGCAGGGGAGGCCTGCTTCTTGACATTTGCACTTCCTAGAGCACAGAGGCTCAGCCTTACAGCCACACTTAATAAGATCTCTGCTAGCTTTAGCCACTTCTGGAAGTAATGTCTAAACTGGTACCCAAGAAACTTCATCTACCCTTTCCCACCCAAATCCTTCTGGAGATGGTATTGTTCTGTGGGACTGCAGGCATGTTGTCCAGATACTTGCCTGATAGAAAGCTCTTTTAGCATGTTGTAGAAGAACACACTATACGAAAAGACAAAAATGAGAAAAAAATTAAATATGCATTATATTCTTATCTGCGTTGGAGGAATCGCTTCCATTGTCTTACTTCTTTTGCAAAAAAGCTCTTTTTTTAGCTCATTCACAGAACTTAGTGATGTAGTTTTATCATATAAAACACACACATATCTCTCCAGGATTTCCATTTCAAAAGACTCCAGCTCTAGCAGCTGAAACGGATGATCTGTAGCAAACATAAATGCTTTAAAAGCATCTGGATAAGCTTTACAGGATTCCCAGGCTGATTTCTTTCCTTTTCCAAGGAATTGTGAGGTGGTATCACACCCTGTAAAAGCATGGAAGTAAGGCAAAGCTTGGCATGTTTGCACACCAAGATTTTGGCAAATAGAATAGGGGAGTTTAGTATAAGGACATCGGAATGCAATTATTTTTAATTGCGTATTGCGTAACTACTGGATGCTGTGGATGCCCATTAAAATGTATTGAAGCCATTGGGAAAACGATGATAACCGAACTTGAAATCTCCGTAGCTCACAAACTATGCGGTATACTCTAATTTGTCATACATCAGACGAAACTACATTAATTTCCCTTTCCTCTGGTGGTGGTCTGCAGTTGATACGACAAAGAAGACAAGAGTTACAGCGCCATGAATTCAAGATTTACGCAAGTCACACTTACCACCGATGATATACCAGGATCCAAGCTTAGTGAGCCGTTTAACAAACACACAGTAGTTGAACTGCGTTGGTGGCTACTTTGTCGTGGTATTAAAGCTTCTACATCTTGGAAAAAAACCCACCTAGTTGCGAGGTAACTTGTCTAGTGCAAGGACTAGCGTTATAAACCAGTGTGACGTACTGTATACATTAAAGGTCCTTGAACACTATATACCAGAGACTATGTTTCTCTGTTCAGTTCAAGAATTAAAATATGTATTGACGGTATTGTTGTTTTTAATACAATAATATATATACATGAAGATAATTTATGATGTTTAATGTATGTGCAAGAATTAATAGTTGTACAACTATAGTGTATCACATTCTTTATAGTGTAAATCAAGCTATACGAGAAGGAGTCCCATTAGTAGATGTGGATGGATCATATCTGTATAGAAAACACCAAAAGCTTGTAGAAGCAGGTGAGACTGTTGCACCACTTCCATATCCATCACCACCTCTGACTGGATGGAAAGCTGTGAACAGCACTAGTGTTGCTACTGTTGGTCCACTCATTCCAATAGTGACTAATGGTAAGAGACGATTCAGTTAACACATACCGTAACACACTTACCAACTCCAAAGATTATGAGATGTCTAGCTTAGGTTGAATGTTACTATTGCAAATTCACTCTCTTTGTGCCACATAGGTTTGGTGTACAATTTTTTAGCTGGACATGTAGGACGAAGAACCAATGATCATGGTGCATTTCGAGCACTATCCCGTGGCTACAATCATTGGTCTTCAGGAAGGCTAGAGCAGTTGGAGATAAATGCTTTAAATCCTCAATTTTGCCATGTACGTTGCATGATGAAGGCATCTATGAAGAGCAACAGTTATCAAGTATACATACTACTAAAACGACAAGGACAACTAGCTACTATTAGTGTGTCTACTTGTAAATGTGCTGCAGGGTAAGTTTAGTTACCAAGTATAACATATATACACCAGTATACCTATTACAAATTTATTATAGGAAGTCTGCAAGCTGCACTCATGTGTCAGCTGTTCTGCATGCTCTTGCTGGATTAAATCCAGCCCCATTTCAGCTGCAGCCACCATTTCCTAGTGCAACAGACGAACCTGATGACGATGAGGAAGTAGTTCCTGTTACATCACTTCCATGTGTCTGGAAGCAACCTAAAGGTAGGAAGGACAGTTCACTGCTAGTTTCACAGACGCATTTTGAAAGACATGAACACAGTAAGCCTGTAAAAAGGAAGTTCGAACTACTGGAAGAATTTGATCCTCGACCTGTGGAATTTAGAGGTTCAGCTAGGAGTAACTTACCTAAACTTTTGAATGAGGTAGAAGGGAAAAAGCTCTGCATATCACTACTGCTAGATCCTACATACAGTGAGGAGAAAACAACCACTCAACAGCCTGATGACTACAGCATACCCAGTGTATCTGATTTAAAGAGTACCATAGAGGCATTTAAAAAAAGCCTTGAGGTAAGCCATGATGAAGCCAGGAAGATAGAAAGAGACACACGGGATCAAAGAATGTCTTCCACTTGGTTTAGTCTTCGACGATACCGTTTAACAGCATCCAATTTTGGTGCTGCGATATCAAGAAAGTCAGACACTCCTCCTGACAAATTGGTGTTACAGATATTACGGCCAACAAACTTTACCTCTGCTGCAATACAGCATGGTATACAAAATGAGAAATTGGCTATTAATGCCTACGTTGACTATCAGCAACGCAATGGTCATCCTGATATATTAGTAACCCAGTCTGGGTTTATTGTTAACCCTCTTTATCCATTTTAGGGGCTTCACCAGATGGAGCTGTGTTTGATTCATCCACAGTGTGTTTGATTCATCCAAACTTGGTGTCTTGGTTGAATCACCACCAGGGAAATGCCTTGAACACACCCGAGAGCTTGGGATTATATCGTCTTCGTTCATCTCGAAAGCATTTAACCATGAACTTCTTCGCATAGGATCCCTAGCCGGAAAACGATGGAATCCTACAGTCTTGTCCGCCACAACACAACACTTTTGTCCGGGCATCGCGCAAAGGATAAAAATAAACTTCAACTTTCACAACTTGTAACTCACAAGTCGCTTGTCCGATTCACTGCAGATAAATACCAAAACGTGAAGAAATCACTGTACTTTCTAATAGTGCTCGAAAAATTAGAGTAAACAGTTCCGTCCGTGTGCAACGGAAGTTTTTACATCCGTTGTCGTCATTCTTCCAATGGTTTCTGTATATTTTTACGAGCAACCACAGCATCCAGTGGTTATGCAATATGCAATTAAGAAACCAATCAAAATATTTCCGCTTATGCTAAACTCCTCTATTGATGTCATAATATCTGAAATGATTGCCAGCTCCAAACCCCACCCATATATTAAAATCAGAGAATGCACTGTGGAGTTGACAGTAAATGCTTACTAGCAACACAACAACATCTGTATCTACTGTACTGACTAAGATGTTGCGAGCCCCCCTTTTGAGAGCATCATTGACATGTACACATATTTTTGTGTCGGCTTCTTCCTGATGGCAACACTGCATAGGCTGGTCAGTTCCCTTGCAAATTACTGTGTTACCTACAAGAAAGGTTACGTGACTAATGTGTGTAGCTAACACCTACTATACTAACCTGAAGTAATGTAGACCTGCTTTCCACTGGGGTAGTCATGCATAGACACCTTCTGTGTCAAAAAATCAAATAACTCGCACTTGTTTGCAGTATCTCTGAGGAAATCTGAGAAGTTGGTAGGGAGCTTTGCCTGGGCTTGAACCTTTCGCCTTATGCCTTTACCTCTTTTCTCTCTAGTTGAGTCTTTTAGACTGCCAGCTACATATCGGTCCCATATGATATCAATTCTGTCACAATTAGAAAGCTGCTGGTTTGTCCAAGGTAAGAATACTTCATCTCCGTACTTCTCAAATGTGCTGGCTTGCTTGGTTGACAGGGAATGGACTATGGCAGGGCCATCAAGAATATTTGCATGAAAACTCATTGGAGCCTCCATAGTAGATTCACACAAGCAACTAAGTAAGTCTGACTTTTTATTTGGTAGACGGAGCTTTCCATGTTCTGAAATGGAAGGAGGCCATGGGTGATTCTCATGTGAAAAGAAGTCGTCTAAATTACCATCACGAAACTTGCTTGCAATAAAAAGGTGGCTAAACAGATCACAATCACTTCTCAAACTAGCCATCTTTTGTGAGTTTTTAGTGGTAACTTTAGAAGACTGTCTCTTCAACAACGGTAAAGAATTCCTCTTTATGGGCTGATGGATTAAAACAGACCTGGTATTGATGACATCACTAACATATTTCTGATATTGAGTGTTTCCAACTGACTGAATTGTCTGCACTGTTGTAACTAAACTATCAGCAGCACAGTTACGAGAATCCAAAGCTAACAGTTCAGAACAATCATCTATAAAAGGATTACCCATGCTCGTGATAGTTTCATACAGGCTATTTGAATGTATTTTAAAGAGATCTTGTACAGACAGACTTTGCTCATGATGTTTCCCTTGTGCATTCTCCTGAGCCATAAACTGACCTTCAAATTCAGTCAAAAGTCTAGCTTGCTCTGGTCCAGCTACCATCCACCTTCTAAAAGCCTTAGGGTTTTCTGTTAATCCAACTGCTCCACCACTTCCCTTTACCAGCTCATTATTCTGCTCATGAGCTTGGTCAATTGGAATACAAGAGAATTTGTTATGGGTTTTTCTAAGTACCCAACAACTTAGAAAGTCATCCTTGACATCACTTGAAAGTGACTTCATGTCTCTAAGGTGAACAGGAACCCAGCGAGCATAATTGGTATGATCTAGAGCAAAAAACCATGGTGTTAGAGCTTCCAAGGACTCTATGTACACCTCAAAATCATATGAGAACGAACAAATATCAAGACGAGGATCTCAAATTCAAGGATCATATCCCAATACTGAAATGTTGGGTGCTTTCTTATCATAGTCTGACGCCATTCTTCAAATAAAACCTGTTCATCGGTGGTTTTAGATCTCATTGTGCTCTTCCATGCATCTTGTTGAAGCTTACTCAAAACCAGTGCTATGATTTGATGACTGTGTCTAGTCCTAGTAAGGTGTGACACCTTTAAGAAGGAATCTGCTACTCCAGCTGTTGCTACTCCAGCTTCACACAAGGCAGTTGTCCAACCAGACTGATCAAGAAAATCACCAACAGTACTCCACAGGGCCATTTCTATGTGAAGTCCTCCAAGCATAACTACAAAGCACTGTTCTCCAAGAGACTGTGGCCAAGACCACTGAACATATTTAGCTAGAGCAAACAGTGGCTGATCAAAAGCCATAACCGGAGTCTGACCTGGGTTGAGGTAATTGGTGATTTTTGTCAGGTATTCCATGCCATGTTTGACCATGGCAATAGTTGCAGATTTCTCAGGAAACAATGGTAAAAGTGCTATCACTGAAATAGGATCTACAGGATCTGACTGAGTTGCTGCATGAAATGCAGCCCAGGAAACACTATCACCATCTTCAAACTTATTCTTTGCTAGCAATGGTACAGCATTTTCAATCCATTTCATTTCTTCTGCTTTAGCTTCTTCCAAGTGGCCATTAAAATCAGAACATTTCGCCAGAGGCAAAACTAATTCCTTCACTTTACAGGTGACAGCTGGTACATTAGTGTAACTTCCTGGCAAAGAATAATCGGTTACACTTTTGTCAGGTACTATCACAATTGGATCTCTACAAATCCCAGAGTTATGAACAGTTGGAAACTGAAAAACACTTATTCCAGTTCCATGAAAGGAACCTTGAGCTGTGGTGGATGTTAAGTTGTGATCAATGTTATCCAGTGCTCCAACAGTAAATAGATTCTTGCGCAGTTGAGATGGACACACTACATCATCATCTTCAAATCTTGTGCACAATGCGCTGGCTAAGGAATTCTCCACCTCAATGACACGTTTATAACTCACACTGATGCCTAATTTGTGGAGATGGTTTAGAAGCACCTTGCTTCTTGTTTGAGTATGAATGTTCAAACCTATATAAAGAGGTAGCAGGTTCTCTGTCTTTGAAGTGGCGAGTGTTTTCAGTAGAGGATCTTCTGCCTCTAAACTTGGAATTAAAACACACCAATTGAGATAATGTGAGAGAAGCCTGTGATTCTTGATCATGTTGATCCTGAACATGAGGCCCATTAAGCAGGATGGACATAAAACTATGGAGAATAGTAGGCACTGAGCTTTCTTGGCATTTAGGTGGAAAATTACCTGAAAATTGAAATGTATCCCATTCAGAAATTTCTTGTCTCATAATTTTAACCAGTTTAGTCATTAAAAATGCCTCAGCTTCAAAATCTCTAGCAAGTTGTTGCTTCTTTAAGAACTTTCTTTAGCCCTTCATTAAAAACAAGCAAACAGTTTTTCCCGTCAGATTGCTCCTGGCATGTTTCAGAAAAATGATCTAGTAATTGCCTTTTAACTTGGTTTTATTAATCATTTTACCAATTCCTAGATTTTGTAGGCGTTCCTCATAGATACAATGTAATTGGGACAGCTTCAGAATATGTTCATCATTCTCAATTTTATTTTCAATATAACACACAAGCTCAGCAAAGGCTCTAGCCAATAGCTGCCTTTCTTCACATTTAACATTAGAGTGTTGCAGGCGTATAAACTTCTATAGCGATTTTTATAAGCTGAAAGGCAATTGTAGTGGTACTTGGCTTCAATCGCTATTAGATCACCAGCTGATAGCTTTGCTATTAATGAAGTATCGTGTAAATCTTGTGCCATTTTCCGAAGATCACGGTCCAGTTCCATAGTTGTACATTGAAGTAGTTTATCACCAGACTTCAGAGAACAATATAAGCAGCATTCTTCACTGGCTGGTAAATGGCGCTTTGACCTTCTCTGGTCATCATTAGATGCACATTCGGTAAGCTTTCTTTTCTGCCAAGTCTCAACTCTTGTGAGTTTTGATGATGAAAACTTTAAATGGCATGATTTGTGCCACTTAGCTCTTTTTTGATTCATCAATTCAGCAAGATTTTCACCTTCATACTTAATATCAACTGGCAATGCATCAAACTTGCGGAACTTCTCAACAACTTCAAGGAAGTTAGAATATACTTCAATTCCATTGCCTACATGGCTATCTACAGGGCACCTCAAATCGCCATCTCTTTTTTTGCATATAATGCACAAGTTCCAATCTATGCTTTCCATAAAGTAGTGTGGTACTGTTATGTGCAATTCTAGAAATAAGCACAGCTATAGAAGTACAACACAAAAGTATAGGGTGGTCAGTGTTGCCAGATAAATTTTTAAAATGTTCACAGAAAAAATTATTTTGTTCATAAAAAGTTCATAGACCACTTAGTCCCATGCTTTTTACTCCGAACACAGCATGCACCAAGCCCACACATTATAAATAGGTGGACTTGGCGTGCAAGGTACTAAAAATGCGTAAATGAGTCCACCTTCATGAGGACTACAGCGTACACAATATGTTTTGAAAGTGCATGGCTGTGCCTAGGTAGCTGCATGCTGCTGTTCATCGCAGCTAGCTTACAGCTGTATATATACCAGTGTACTATAGCTACTTTCTACCTCCTTTAGTGTTTGCGGCAACAGGTGGCATGGGGCCCACTGCTACAACTGTATTTAGGAAGCTAGCTTTTATGTTGGCTGAGAAACGTTCCATCAATTACAGTAGATGTCTCTTTTGGCTGCGATGTAGACTTTGTTTCTCTTTGTTGAGATCTGCAGTGATGTGTTTGAGGGGTCATCGTTCTTCTAATCGTTGTCCTATAATATCACATATCGATCTGGCCTGCTCCGAGGGTCGCCTGGCTGAGCCAGGTGGTCCTGTTTGATTGCTGGTATTCCCAGCTGTCCAGCACTTTAACACCTAGTGCTGGGGGTGGTGGCAATGGCAGTCCATCTAGACCAGATACCTCGAAAGTGTAGACATCACTTCATTAGCCACATCATGTCACGTGACTCGTAACACTGAAGCAGCACCTCACATCGACGTGTATTCTTTGTCCTCACACAGATTGAATGGCTATACAGTATATCACTGACTTCTCCCTGCTTTGGCTCACCTCCTGTACGTGGTTTTCCCATCCGCACTCACATAGTGAACTGGCTAACACTTTAGCCCTAGTGGGCTCATTTGCTTTGAATACACGGTTTAATTAATTCTTGTATCACATTCATTTCAAACGACCTCACCAACGACTTGTTCCGTAGCTCGCTCCGTTGACATTTTGAAAATTCTGGACACGTGATGATGACTCACGCTAGAATTGGCGCGCTACTTAGCACCACGCTTAGCACGTGTATAACATGGATGGTACTCAAAGTTCAGTAGTTGGGCGAATTTGTGGACTAAACGAAGAATACGAAGAAGAGGAAGAAGAAAGTAGCACTGATAGTGAATGTGAGGTTGTCCCACCACCATCAAAGAAACAGCAAGTGGAAAAGAAGAAAAACTACAAGCAGAATTATCGAAAGCAGTGGGAGAAATATCAAATGTTTAAAGGATGGCTAGAGCAAGTGAAGGGTAAGCCAGATAAAGCATATTGTAAGGTGTGTAAGAAAGAACTGGCAGCAAAGTTACTGCTCTAAAGAAACACAGCAGAGCCCAATATCATGTGCAGCGAGTCGGTGAACTGATTGACCCAACATTGTTCCGAATAGATGCAGTATTGGTGGATCAAACAATGGAAAGAAATGTTCAGGATGCTGAACTAAGAGCAGCTGCATTTCTTAGTGAGCATGACTTGTCCTTTAATCTAATGGACCATCTTAGTGACCTATTGCCAATTTTATGTCCAGATTCAAAAATAGCTGCTAACTTCAAGTGTAAACGAACAAAGATGAAATGTGTAGTTAAGAATGCATTGGCATCCCACTATCATACAAAGTTAGTAGAACTTCTCAAGAAATCATACTTTTCTGTCATCATAGATGAAACTACAGATATTTCTGTATGCAAGCAACTGGGTATTGTAACAAGAGTGTATGATAAGGAGGCCAAAAAAGTGCGATGTGATTTGTTTGACCTTGTGCAGTTAAGTAGTGGCGATGCTGAAACACTATATGAAACTATTTGTGGTACCTTTGAGAAGGAAGGAATTCCTGTAGGTAATTTAATTGGTTTTGCCGCTGATACCACTAATGTTATGTTTGGGGAGCACAATAGTGTAGCATCGCGTTTAAAAAAAAGGATTCTAGATATTTATTTCATGTGATGTATATGTCATAGTGCACACCTGTGTGCATCACATGCTTGTGAGAAACTGCCACGGACAGCTGAAGATTTATTACATGATGTATATAATTACTTTTGCCATAATGCAAAACGGCAGTCAGAACTACAACAATTTCAGTACTTCACTGAGACAGAACCACACAAATTGCTGAGAGCTAGTCAAACACGTTGGCTATCCCTTCATTCTTGCGTTTCTAGAATGATTGAACAGTGGGATGCGCTGTTACAGTATTTTCAAGCAGCTGCACAGAAAGACAATTTGCTAGTCACTGAGAAAATTTTGTCATTAATGCAGAATCCTATTTGGAAATTGTACTATTACTTTTTAGATTTTGTATTGCCCAAGTTTAATGGCCTGAACCTGATGTTTCAGAGTAGTAAAGTGTCTATACACTGTCTTCATGCAAGCTTTGTTGCAATATATAAGGAATTTTTAAGTTGCTATATGAAAGAAGCTTACTGGAAGCAAACCCCACTTCAAAACATAGATCCAGCTACAACAGTCAACTTGCTGCCGCTAAAATCAATGTACATGGGTACAAAGATAGCTTTATGCCTGCCGTTACAGCTATACATGAGCAGAGCACCAGATGTACAATACTTTCTGAAGAAAGTTCAAGAGTTTTACATCGAAGCTGCAAGCCAATTAAAGCGCAGGTTTCCTATTGGTGATTCGACTATTAGACTGTTACAGGTTATTGATCCCAATGCTAAGCATTCAGAATTTCCTTCCCTTGTCCCCCTTGCCACAAGATTTCCAAATTTTTTGCCACCTTCGAAACTTCAGCGACTGGATGATGAATGGCGTAGGCTAGGAATTGGACCTCTACCATTTGAACATGAGGATATGGACCCTGAGGAATTTTGGCACCGCTTGAGCCTGATCTCAGACGGTACGGATACACCACCACTCCAAGTTCTCTGCCTTTTCATGCAAACATTATTGTGTCTGCCACACGCTAATGTAGATGTCGAAAGGACATTTTCAGATGTCACAGCCATTAAAACAAAGAAACGAAATCGCTTAAAGGTCAGTACAGTTTGTGCACTGCTTCAAGTGAAGAACGCTGTAAGGGAAGCTGGTGGATGCACTAAATTCTCTCCACCAACAGATGCAAGAAGGTTGATGTCATCGCGTACCCTGTATTATGATTCATCTGACTCTGACAGTGATTGACATGTCTTTGACTATAGCATCTCATTAGCTATTATACCAGTACTTTGTATAGAGTTATATATATAATTATACTGTACCTATATATGTTCGTTGTTGGCTCTATATAGTTGCTACATATAGAGATATATATTTTGTTGCTTGATGTGTGTGTACTGTGAAAAGTTATTTCTATCCAGCACATTGCCAAAAGTTCATAAAAAGTTCATAGATTATTTCAGGTTCACAAACAAGACAAAAAGTTCATAAATCTATGAACTTTATTCACAGCATGGCAACACTGAGGGTGGTCATTAATTAGAGCAATTATCACAACTTTAATTAGTCAATTACAAAATAGCATTTAAATGTGTTTTTAGACTTTAAATAACTGTCAAGGTACCTGGAATCCTTTATCTAAACTTCTTGAGCTTCAATGACCACCAAATTTAAAAACGTGCTGAGTAGCAAGCAGCTACCAATAGTCTTGTTAACATGTTTACAACATGATAAACAGGTGTAAGTGAACAAATCACCTAATTAGGCTGATTATGACACTTGCTCTCCTTTTTGGCCTTTTATTACGGGGTGCAAGATAGTTAGGAGATAGCACCCCTTCTAAAATGGTTATATGCATGCTAAGGAATATGTATACCAAGTTTGGTGCTTTGGTCCGCCGTGTCACGATTTTGCCAAAATTTTGACATAAGGCACCGGACTAGAATAAGATTAATGCACCTATCAATGTTATCCCCCACCTACCCCCTCCCGGGCGTAGTGGGGGAAATGGTGGCGATTTGACTTTTTGAAAAATCAAATTCTCCACCCATGGGGGAACGACTAGTGGTCAAATCTCCATGTAGTATGGCTGTTAGGTACTTTAGGAAACAGGTCAATTCCTTTAGCTTGCAAATTAAAACAAACGCCTAAAATTTCGAGCAGTCAAATGCCCCACTAGTGGGGCAGAGTTTCAGATCAAATCAGGTCAAAATCCCCCACTAATCCCCTAGTAAGCCCGGGAGGGGGGTAGTGGGGCTTAACATTGATAGGTGTATAAGATATTGCAGCAGTGGTAGCGTGCATTGTAAATGCAAGTGATCATAATTGTGAGAGATATATACATTAAGCAAGACAAATGTGCTGCTCTGTTTTAAATTCTGCATACAATTATCTAATGGTTGTTATGTCAAAACCAAGTTTCCATGAGTGTCACAACAGGAGTTTCTTTATTTGGTATATAATGACAGACGTGCAACACCAAACCAAAGCCTACACAATTGGAATATGACCATCCATCTTATAGTTTATGCAGTACAGTTCCAAGACAGACTTGTAAAACTTCGTGATGTTGGCCACATGCAATATCTTCATAGCAGCCTGTTCACAGAAACTCAATTATGGCCAACATGTATATACCACATTGCATGCATTAGTTGTGGTCAAACCAGTCCTGTTGTCTATCCTATATATGGCAGGAAAACACTTGATCCTAGGAGGGGCAGCATATATGTACCAAGGAACTACATACGTTTATTGGCATGTGTTATTATATGAGTATGTGTGTGTGTATGTTTACCCTTGCAATTGCAGGTGAACGTAAAACCACGCACTGTGTGCATGGTTTGCTTGCATGTGTGTATATGTACAAAACACAGGGTACATTTGCAAATATAAATTTAAATACTACAAAGACTGATTGGTGCATATACATATTGTATTTCAACAATTCTGCAATAGATTAAAACTTCATAATTTTGTTGTACCAAAGAAGTGATAAACATGCATATAACAATCCTATTTTATATAGATGTATAGATCATTATCACATGCATTGTAGGTATATATATGGCAGA
The DNA here is from genome assembly GCF_963678975.1 of Dysidea avara. NCBI lineage: Eukaryota > Metazoa > Porifera > Demospongiae > Dictyoceratida > Dysideidae > Dysidea > Dysidea avara. The sequence continues at coordinate 2,255,763 of NC_089286.1, forward strand.
GAATATGTTAAAGCAACCACAGAATAATCTCAAATGCTCTATTATACATGCAGGTATAGGTAGCGGTATCAAAAATTAGCTAATGCAATCCCATAGCCTGCCCTTTGTATAGATGGATACATCTTTATAGTATGAAATGAAACTTCAAGATTGTTCATCTTTATACTAAAAATCTCTAAAGTTGTATATCCTCTAAGCTCCAGTTTGAATGTATATGCACGTTCCCTACACTAGATCTGGGTGCCATTCTGACACCAAGTTTATAAACAGCCAAGAGATATAACATAATTATAGTTCTGTAGTGAATTAGTCAATATGAATGCATGCTTTATCAATAGACAGAGGTGCCAACCTCTGAACAATTTTAGGAGTGAGACCTCAAACACTACCAGCAATGTGGACTAGACTCAAGTGCAGCTCCAGGATTTTTGGTAGCTAGTGAAGACTTTAATAAAAAAAGGTTGCTACATGCTCAAGGTACATAAGTAAGCACAGGGCTGTCCAATTTTAAGCACAGGGCTAATGATAAAGCAGATCAGGCATGAGAACTAAGCTGAAAGAGTGAGAAATAGAGGGTTAGGTGTGAGAGCGTGAGATTAATAGCCAAAGAGTGAGACTCACGCCTAATGCGTGACAGTTGGCATGTCTAGAATTATACGTAATTTATAGTTTGTGTAGTAAACATGAGAGAATAGCAGCACTTCTAAAAGTGGTAGTATTCTGAAGTCAAGACGATGAGTGGCAACAACAGTGAAGACTAGGATTCCAGCGATGACAGAGACAGGCTAAGCCAGCCTGTTAAGAGCGCAGAGTGAACCAAGTCAGTGGTTAGGCACAAGTCAAAGCAGTGGAGGTCAGTAACCAGCAAGTTGTCCTTATGAGGTATATTATGTATACAAAGATTTTTCCTTTGGCCTCACCAAAAGGTGCTTCAGTATAAGCAATGTGTGATTGTTTTGGTACTTGTTATGTTGCTAGCAAGAAGAGGTTTAACATTTAGATCATTAATAGCCCCCACGTCGTCGTGGTTTTGAATTTATCAATCCTCCCAAAAACCATGCCTAAGGTAGGAAACATTGAATGTTGTTTGTGTCTCTACATGTGTATGTACAAAACACTGTGACTCTTCAGGCTTTGTCACCATAGATACAATCAAAGAACTTCGGCCAGGACTTCCCCTTCAACTTGTATCAGTTACAGTACTGAAGGATAGTTGTTGTGATGACTTGTAACAGTCGTCACTGTATTCTATCTCTAGCGCAACCTGCACCCAGTACACACTACAGACCCACACCATCTGTACAAACACACAGACATACACAATGTCTTATTATCATTCCAATTTGGGTATCTTCATCATTTGGCTTGCTGACAACACTATTATTCAATAATTCAGATACCATGGAACTGTTATTGCCATCATCCTGTAGCACATAAGTGTGATAAATGCATACAATACACAGATAAATAGCCACAAATATGTGCACGTGTCTTATCTGGTGCATAAGGTTTTGAGAAAATGGCTGACCACTCCAAGGACTGTTCTGACCTCAGCTGTGACCAAGGTTATGATATTCAAGACCAGATGAGTCACTATTTTACCTATAGGTCATCAGGCTTGAAGTGGTTGGTCAGATCTTCAGTTTGAAAAGTATCACCTTCTTGGGTATATATCAGGCCACTGTTGGGTTACCGCATCCTTCAAAAAGTTGTTTGCAAACACAAACACTAAATGTCTGCATGATACATTGTACTCTCAGGAAGCTGCATCAACCACGAAGACCAACAATTATTGTTTTGTCATGTTTTTCCGTGATACCACTTCGTAATTCAACACCTCAAATGCACAAGTCATACTGCTCCATCATTGTGGGTTCCATACAGTGCCTTAAATCCTTTTTCATTTGTTAAGTAGTCGTTTGACATGATGAAAGCAACTCCAATCCCACTTGCCATGCTCACTCCAACCCGATCATTAATCTCCAAGCTTTTGGCAGCTGATTCTGCCTTAACAAATTCAACAAAAGCATATCCTAAACTAAATCCATTGGTCTGATCACAGATTGTCTTGCAGCTGTTCACTTGGCCGCCGTAATTAGAGAATATTAATTCCAGGTAAAAAAGTCTGAGCTCATGAAAGGTAACAAACCACTATAGTAGTGAAAATGAGCCTGTTCTCCTAGCGAGGGCCAGGATATGAAACACTACAAACAGAGCTGAAATCATTGAAGAAAAATCAATCGCGTATGATCGCTTCGACATGACGTAAACAAATGCCCATAACTCACGTATCCTTTAGGCTACTGATACGAAACAAAGATCGTCAAACTCCCATTTGAGTAGGCGAATAAGATGATATCCATGTTTTTATCATTACACCCATTCATCACTAAGAACAAAGCGTTTAAAACTTTTACGATTTTTTTTCATTTACGCAAATGCTTTACCCATTGAATCAATAGCCTATACTGAAAATTTAAGCTCGTGCCATTTTGTCGAGTTTTTGCAGATCCGGTAACAAATAGTAGTCTCAAATTCAACGTGCACAAATCAAGCTGCTTGGCTTGCATTGTTGCATTGAGCAGTATTGTAAATTAACATCCCTATTTACACAGTTTTTTTCAAAACCACATCTCTGATTCCTATTCTGATTTTACAATTTTTCCATACACTTTCTGCTGCAACCCAATTTCCTTCGTGAGTATCGACTATTGTCAGTGATCAAATGTAGAGCCTCACCCATTTCTCCAATAGAATGTCAGTTACTTTTTCATGTATCAGACAGTAAATTGACCATATCTCTGGAACCCTTTACAACATCAAGCTGAAATTTTGACACAAGATGGATAAACACCCAGTGCCTCATTTTAGCTACAAAAGAGAAAATTGACCAATGTGCTGAAAAGGATGGTTTTCCAAAACTTGGTCACAAATAACGTTTGAGGTGGGTCATCTCAATAATTGAGTCCATTCTTTCTAATTTAGCTAAAGATTCTGTTTCAAGATTTATGTGTGGAAGGGTCAGATGTGATGGCCTAGATCAGTGGAAACAATTTACCATATGTGCACTATATGTACATGTCACTGATGACAGCATACAAAGACACTGGATGGTTGGCAGCTACAGTGGATATTGGCAGGATGGAGCGAAAACCAGTGATATTCAATGACTGTATTGACATAAACAGTGTCATTATGAGTGGCATCAAGTTTAGTGGTAATATTATGCTGAAACATGACACTATACAGGAACTAAAATGCCTATACAGTACACATGTGTAATGCGTGTGTATTTACACTAGCCTATGTACACAATCATAACTAATATCATAATTATCGTACTGTACATTATTCACTATCAAGTTTCATGTTAAATTCATTACTGTTTTTATATAAATAGTGTGGTCTCAATGGTGTATATATTTCATACATATTTTCATTGAAATTTCAGGTGAACTATTTCATGTACATTTCATGTTTAAATCCATAGCATTTTCATATCAAGACACACGGTAGTGTGTCGTGTGGCCCAAGAAGCCGACGCGTAACACCCGTGAGTATATTGACAGGAAGAAAGAAAATGCAATTTTCGCACCTCCGTAGCTCTGTGCTTCCTTGATGAAACAAGACGATTTTTGCTGTGGACATGCCCTACAACTGCAGCACTCCACATTCCAAATTTGAGCGAAATCGCTTTGTGCGTTCCCGAGATATGCGACTTCAAAAATTGGCTCAGTTTCTTTGTTTTTTTTCTTCTTATTTTTCTTTTTCTTGTCACACACTTACAAAAACTGCTATAAAACGTGAACGCCATATCCGATTGCCTTGAAATTTGGCACACAGAAGGGGGATATAAAGGCGCATCTCGGTACCAACTTTGGCTGGAATACAATAAACAGGCAAATAGTTATGAGCAATTATTCACGAAAAATAACACCAATATGTTGTCACGCCTACAGGGTAAACCGCATATGGGAAGAAGCTGAAAATCGGTGGGTCAATAGGTTAACTATTGAACCTCAAACCTTTTGTGGTTTGAAAGAAATCGAGCTAAAAAACAGGAAGATACAACGAAAAAACCAACAGTGTGTAACAATTAGAAATTACCTTGTAGATAGTCCAGCTACAAAGAAACCACCATGTAGAGTTCAGCTGCAAAGAAATCACCCTGTAGAAAATTCAGCCACAAACAAATTGCCCTGTAGAAAGATCAGTTAGAAGAAGTTACCTTTTAGAGAGTTCAGCTACAAAGAAACCATTCTGTAAAGAGCTCAACTGCAAACAAATCACCTGTACAGAATTCAGCTACAAACAAACCACCCTGTAGAGATATCAGCTAGAAGAATTTACCTTGTAGATCGTTCAGCTACAAACAAATCACCCTGTAGAGAGATCAGCTAGAAGAAGTTACCTTGTAGAGAGTTCAGCTACAAAGTAGTGATGTGCGATATATCGAAAAAATATCGATTTCATGATAATTTTGTCGATATCGTATCGATTTTCGATACTGCTTTAGCATATTTCGATATTTATCGAAAAGTTAATATTTTGTGATAATTATCGAAATATCGAAGAATTATTCGATAAATCTACAGCATTTAGTGTGTGATTGCGCAATCACGCTAGAAATGAAGGTTGGTTCTGTACTATCTAGCCACTTAAAAAACTTGTCTACCAGTTTTCTAGGCTTATTATTAGCTTTATGCAATAGTTTGTATTTCAAGCATATTTATAAATATCGGACGCCCACGCAATTACACCACTCACACAATTAAAAATTATCGAAAATTGCATCGAAATTTTGATATTTACCCCAATATCATATCGATATCATATCGAAACAAAAATCTTGATATCGCACACCACTACTACAAAGAAACCACCATGTAGAGAATTCAGCTGCAAAGAAATCACCCTGTATAAAATTCTGCCACAAACAAATTGCCCTGTAGAAAGATCAGTTAGAAGAAGCTACCTTGTAGAGAGTTCAGCTACAAAGAAACCATTCTGAAAAGAGCTCAGCTGCAAACAAATCACCTGTACAGAATTCAGCTACAAACAAATCACCCTGTAGAGAGAGCATCTAGAAGAAGTTACCTTGTAGATCGTTCAGTTACAAATAATTCACCCTGTAGAGAGAGCATCTACTAGAAGAAGTCACCTTGTAGAGTGTTCAGTTACAAAGAAACCACCATGGAGATTTCTGTAATCAATATATGTATTGTATATATAATTTGTACATTTACTGATAAAATATTTCAAGTACATTTACTTCATCTTTTCTTCTTCCTGTGGTAAAAAAAAAGATAGGTTAAAAAGTCCCAAAGCTGGCCATAGGCCGGCTTTGGGGTATACAAATACAAAAAGAAATGAAATCCAATCCAAAACAGCCAAGCTGTAAAAAAAGTGTGTGGCCCTCAAAAAGGTTATGGTGAAAAAAGATGTGAAATCCAAGGTGGCGGCCAAGAAATGGCTGTGATGGTAGGTTAATGGTAAAAATTTTAATAATGATAATTCAGGTGAATTTTGTGCCAAGACCAAGCGGCACAAAAATTCACCTGAATTGTTGTTATCCATTAACCTACCATCACAGCCATTTCTTGGCCGCCACCTTGGATTTCACATCTTTTTTCACCATAGCCTTTCTGAGGGCCGCACACTTTTTTTACAGTTTGGCTGTTTTGGATTAGATACTTTTTTCTGCATAAATTCATGTAAGATTCCATGCAATGGTCATACATTATTACTATATACAATTATGAATGAAAATTCAATGAATGAACACCGCATGAATTTTTTTACTGCATTTTGCATGAAATCTGTACACAATTTCAGCATAGAGGTCACATGTAAGCACACACACAGACATGCACAGCACGCACTTACAGACGACAAACGTGTACTACACAAGCATATATGTACAAGAATTCTCATATGTAAAAGTATCAAAGCAAAAATAAACAAGTGAATCACTGAATAGTTAGTTGGTGCATGGGCAAAATAACTGTAATGCATGGCATGTCTGATCATTGGTAATTCAAATGTTTTTTTTGTTGTGTTCATTTCAGCTGTTTGCAGTGTACTAGTATAGTTTTCATGTACTTGAACATAGAGTTAAGTATAAACAAAAGCCATTGTCAATGCTACATAATTACCTTGGGTTCATTACTGGAATTTTATGTAAAATTAAAATTGAAGTATTATAAATTTACCTTATAGGCTGCAATCTTTAAAAAATGCTGACCATGCAGAAATCTATGCAAATGCAAACGGCCCAAAGCTTGGCCTAATTCATCCCTTGACTTTCCTTTTCAATTTTTGAACACCATCTTGCCCACTTTCCAGGGCCCCCGCCTCCAACCCAATTTGCAGCTCGCCTGATACAGTCAACCTCGGTTTTAAAACTATCTAAAATGGCGGAAACTTAGTTATGGGCTACTTGCACAGCGGATGCTCTGGAAGGTAAGAAATTGGGCTAAAATGTGTGAAAAATTTGGTACACATAGCCAGAGAAGGGGTAACGCGTTACGTAATATAATGCGTTACGTAATTTATATTACAATTCACGATTCTGAGTAATATAACGTGTTACTTTTGGAAATGCAGTAATATAACTTTAAGTTACTTTTTGAAACTATAATTCATTACTAGTAACGAAAGAAGTAATATTATTACATAACGAGTAGCTGGAAGTGAAAAGTAACGAGTAACTTTACCGTGATGTAACGAGTGATACTACGAGTAAAGATGAACAAGTAACGCATTATAAATGGATTTTACTGCCAATTATCCATTCCACTATTAATTAATCACCTTAATCCATTAACTTTTCTTCTATAATGGTGCTCAGGTGTTGCACGTACGCGTGACTGATGTGCATCACGTGACTGCATGTGGTTTATATGTTAACTTTAACTTAGCTGTCTTAAAAAAAGTAACTTAGCATTAGTAACTTAATATTTGTAGCTAACATTATTTAGTTAGTAACTTAATATGTAGTATTATTAAGTTACTCTTTATTCTAAGTAATATGTAGCTGTAATGTATTATACTGATATAAAAGTAATATGTCGTGCGGCCCAAGAAGGCGGCTCGTAACACCTGTGAGTATATTGACAGGAAGAAAGAAAACGATGTGAAGTGTCAATTACTTAATTAAAACATATTGAATACTAATTGGCCATGGGGCCATGAAATTACACTCATGGATTTACAGTGACTTATTGTTCTAATTGTATTGAGAATTAGTATAATAGTAGTGCTCCATATATTGTACTTGAATGCTGTGATGGCTCCAAAGTAAAATTCCCAGAATCAAAGAAGAGGCTAGCTACTGGCTCACCTAGAAAACATGCCACTGATTTGCTATCATTGTATAAAAATCGTATAAAATGTATAAAAATCAATTGTATAAAAATGTTGCCACATTACAATTCGGTGAGCATTAAACATTTATGATAGCATTCGAACATGTACTATTTGATACTCTTGGTCATACAACATGAATGTTGATGAAAAAAGAGGTTGATGAATTGAACAAATCAGTTAGATTCAGTATCCATTATTACCTTTAGTAGTGCTGTGTATTTTCTTGATTTTCATCAAAGCTGATAAAGTGTGAATTAATTCTTTCTCTTTGGTGAGAAATTGCTGTCATATGATAGAGGCTTAATAATGGCTTGGCAGATATTTTAATAAAGCTAATATTTTATTGTTAAATCCCCTGGCCACAGAGTGACAATGTATATATGTATGTAGAACACTACTATTGTTTTGTTAACTTTTGTCCAAACCCATGGCTGTATTTATAATCAGTGGCTTGTACTGGCTTCTTCTATTAGTTTTCATTTAAAATGCTGTTGAACGTACACTGTAACTAAGGATGTAGATGAAAATAATTATTTAGCCTGGTGCTCTTCTTTCTTTTGATATGACATACGAGGTTTTGTGAGTCATAATTATGTTACAATAAGTGAAAAAAGGAGTACAAAGAAAATTTTACAATTTTAAGACCAATTGGTAAAACAGTATGCTTACATCTCCAAATATACTGTCGTGGTTATAAATTGGTGGGGATTAAATGTGTGCTAGTATTTCTTCAAGTGTAGGCACTTCCTTGTTTTATTTCTATGATTCCTAATCGGACTTTATAAACTGGTGGCCACTATGACAGGCTCCACAACATAACTATTTAGGTATCACTAACAAGTTAGCTTGGTTTACTATGAACAGGGAGTTAAAGCTAACTTTCCCTGTATTCCTTCATGTGTAAAAAAAGAAGGTAATTCCAATGTGATGTAATCAAACAACCACAGCTGCTTTCTTTGTACAAACTCTATGAGCAAGTGAAACTTAATTTATGAGCGATATCCGCAATGATGTTTCTTTACTTTACGATTAGATGTCATAATTGATAAAATGGCAGTGTTAGCGCAGGGGCTTTAAAGACTTTGGCACATGACTTTGGCACATGATATTCGAAATTAATGTTGTCCGTAGTGTTTTGCACGTGGATCCACAAGATAATAAAGGTAAGTTGTACATGTACTGTAACAGTTCAAAATGTACTCCAAGACCAAAAATTTAATTTTTTTTGGACACAAATACGCTTATTTGTATTGCATTATATACTATGCCTCACCTTAGCCCTTTTCGAATTTATAAACGCTTTCATAGGGAAACAATATCTCACACAATACCTCCCTGTACAAAGTCCCCACACTATGGTGGCCATTTTGTTTTGACATCATAGATATACACAAAACGTATCTGAAATGTCATTGCGGATATCACTTATTTCACTGTGTACTGAAGTGATTAGCTAGCACATGCATAAGTTATGTCATAGATAATATACCCCTGGATTGGAAACTAGTAAGCGCCACTGGTTACAGGCTGGTTATTCTTGGCAAAACAAGACTCACCAATGGTAAAGGGTTCTTTCTCAAGATGTTTTGGAAGCCAACAATGAGTTTTGAGGCAAATTATGTCTTTATTGTGTGAACGGTAGAAGTGAAACTGAATGGGAGATTAGATGGTTTGAACACATTCAAGGAAAATACCGAAACCCTGTATGCTACACCCTTCACACTCAGACCATACCATGGAGCATTATTTGATGACTTCGTAGTATAAATTGTGGAGCGATACTGTTAGAATCATGTAGTACATGTGTCTACTATATGTATTTCAATTCACTGATGAATTTAGCAAAATAGAATTTACAGGTTTTTACCCCGGCAGTCAAACATAATATTAGTGGTTTTACCATAAAATTATAGGCAAATCAACTTAACCAAGTGGGTTATGGCATCATCATTTTTGGGCACAAGATCAACCCAAAAATCAATCTTACCCCATTATGGGAACTGATGGACCCGCAAAAGTTTTTTTTAGCAAGATTTGAAAATGTTTCGAAGCTCTGGAGGCCCTACTTTGGTGAGGGTACTGTACATTAAAAATATACTGTATCTACTTACATACGCATGTATAATATCGATGTAATTATAACACTGATCTGTAGATACTTATATTTCACTGCTGTGAATTGTAGCACAAGACAAATACATAGTTATCAATTGAGCAGGCTTGGGGTCAAATACTTAGAAAAGTATTTAAATACAAATACTCTGAAAATATGAAATACAAATACTTATATCCAGGATGTATTTGAAATACAAATACAACTATTTGTATTTACATACTTTTAAATACTTCTGCACTTTCATCCTTTAAATCTGAACTACACATTAAACAACCGCCCAATAAAACACATGCGCATCTCTGTTTTTAAAATTGCTGTGTGCAAAAAAATCTACTGACCACACCTAATGCCTGTAGCTTTGTAACAAGATAACTACTCAACTTATTGATTACTTCTTATAAACATAAATTTTTCAAATCGTTTGTCGTTTAAGTAACATCGACCAGGACGAAAGACTTAACCTGCAATACTAAAAAGTGTTTCTACGGGTGCCAAGGATGCAGGTATAGAAAGATATCTACCGGCCTAGCTAAAGATGGAAATTTTCCTTGATTAACTTTCCAAAATACAAGTGGATCTTCTTCTTGTGGTAAACATGGCGCAAGGAAGTATTCTTCGACCATTGTGTTCAAATCCTTAGAAGTCTCAGCACTTGTACAATCAGACTGGCTTATTAAATCACTAAAAAAAGTTTTCATTCTCTTAACCGAAGGTTCGACTTCAAGATCTTCTATTTCAGAAGCAGCCTCACCAGCAGTTGATGTCACATTGACAGTGTTAATGCTAGTCTCAGTACTCAAGTTGGTGGTAGTGATGTGCGATAATTTCGTCGATATCGTTATAGTATCGATTTTCGATACTGCTGTAGCAGATTTCGATATTTATCGAAAAGGTAATATTTTGCGATAATTATCGAAATATCAAAGAATATTTCGATAAATCTACAGCATTTAGTGTGTGATTGCACAATCACGCTAGAAATGAAGGTTGGATCTGTACTATCTAGCTACTTTAAAAACTTGTCTACCAGTTTCCTAGGCTTATTATTAGTTTTATGCCTCTTCCAAGGGGTCCTTCGCTCAAAATCACATTGACAAAAGTTTTAATATCGAATCTGAAGGGGCATACTTCCTCATTCGATAGTGGCAAAATAAGCAATTTGTTGGTTATGGAACTATCGGGTTGAATTTTATATGGGATTCTCGTTTGTTTCCATCTTTCCATCAACACTTCACATTTCCAAATAAACTTCACTTCCACATTTCTGATATAAATTTTTATTTTTACATTTCCAACAACCATCAATAATATTTCCAGAAGTGAAGGACCCCCTTGGGTTCTTCCTTTTAAAAAGAAACCAGCACACTGTATTTAACATCTGTGCATTTTACTGTATGTGGAAGCAAACTTACTTCATGGAGCATTTGGCAGTACTTAGGACGGGTACAAAACCAGCCCATTTTCTTTCTCACGCGTTTGATTGTTGACACTGATACCGGATGCTGGGGCTATCATGCAGCAAGCATATGCTTTAATATAACAGCAGTGGTTTCATCATCTTCGTTTAACGTCTGTTCTATAAACGCCTTCATTTCATCAGTAATGATGTCTGGCCTTCTTCTCCGTGGCAGGTCTACTATTGCTTTATGATGCTGGTATTTAGACAATAAGTAATACACAGCTCTCAACATCACAGGAGTAACTGCCTCTCGTTGAAGCTGTTCCCAAATAAGCTTGGGCTTCCATCCTTGGTGATGTAAAGATACAACTCTACGTCTGGCTTCCAGACTTAAGCTCGACATGGCAGCACCTTGTCACAATCAATACACGATGAAAACCGATATATTTTCTAAATATTGCTCATTTACTTAAAAGTTAAAGTCGACAGTAACTTGGACTTCAAGAAGATGGACGAGGTTGACTGGAATCCAAGTTAGTCTACTATTCATGGCAAAAATCAAGCCTAGTAAAAAAACAGAAAATGTAACTACAGTGTATGGTGAAATGGCACTCGCTATATGTCTCACTGAGTGAAGCCCATAATACAAGGATAACTGGAATTGTGGAATCTGTCAGTATTTAGACTATGATATAGCTCATTTAGAGGGTTACTAAATCACTTAGTCACCTGACATGCTCATTTAGTCACCTACACATGTTCATTTGGTAACCCGCCCTCAGGCAATTTTGTACGTGAAAAATAATTATAACACGAAAGGTACACTGGAGTACTTGATAATACTGTAATACAATTCTTATCCGTGTTCTGCGAATAATTCTGGAGAAATAGTAGACTAAGCGGCATATCTACTATAGCTCTAGCTGTTACTCTGGTTACCAGTCGAATAATTATTTTTGTGGGCACTGTACGGACTTCAGGAGGAAATTGTTCTGCTGTTCTGCATTACTCTTTCATGCCACCCTAATGCTCTGGCTATAAAGGTATGTACTTTAAACCATAGTCTAAATTAGTTAGACACCACGACCAACGGGAACTAAACGATTTAGTAACCCCTCTGGCCCTTAGTAGCGCCCTCGCTGCGCTCGGGACACTACACCCTCAGGCCATCAGGGTTACTAAATCGCTTAGTTCCCTTGGTCTTGGTGTCTAACTATTATTTAGTCCTTGCAGCTAACAGCTGACCCACCTACGGTACAATAAAACAACATGTAACACTTTATCTTAGACTATGATATAGCTCATTTAGAGGGTTACTAAATCACTTAGTCACCTGACATGCTTATTTAGTCACCTACACGTGTTCATTTAGTAACCCGACCTCAGGCAATTTTGTACGTGAAAAATAATTATAACACGAAAGGTACACTGGAGTACTTGATAATACTGTAATACAATTCTTCTCCGTGTTCTGCGAATAATTCTGGAGAAATAGTAGACTAAGCGGCATATCTACTATAGCTGTAGCTGTTACTCTGGTTACCGGTCGAATAATTATTTTTGTGGGCGCTGTAAGGACTTCAGGAAGAAACCGTTCTGCTGTTCTGCATTGCTCTTTCATGCCACCCTAATGCTCTGGCTATAAAGGTATGTACTTTAAACCATAGTCTAAATAAGTTAGACACCGTGACCAACGGGAACTAAGCGATTTAGTAACCCCTCTGGCCCTTAGTAGCGCCCTCGCTGCGCTCGGGACGCTACAGCCTCGGGTCATCAGGATTACTAAATCGCTTAGTTCCCTTGGTCTTGGTGTCTATTATATATCAGTATGAACATGCATATAGAGTAGTTAGCTACTAGGGTGGTTTCAAGACACGCACTTTTATACTAAGCTATAAGCTATAGGGTTCCCTAAGCAACACGCGTACAATCTTACACGAAAACACGTTTACTGAGTGAGTACCACGCGTTTAAAGTCAAGTGCATTTTATTTTGCACGCTTACCTTTACTACGTGCACGCGTTTGAGTGTTGACTAGCACGCATCGTCTTACTATGCATGCATGAAGTTGCACGAGAGCGGTACTGTAGTTTGACTTATTATTCCAATGTATGCAAAATAAAATTAAAAATTGTATATAAAAAAACTAAAGCCAATGTCAAGTACTCTTGTTTATGGTGTAATGTTGAAGGTAAATTTAGACACAACATTCGTACTAGGAGAGCACATACAATGGAAGCATTAACAAGTACACTCCCAACTCCAAGTCAAGAGGAAGAAAGGATTAATAAAGCTGCTATGTCTTATGATGCACAACACAATCCTGAAATTTCTGGAGAGTTAGAGAGGCCCATGATGAAAAAGTTGTTGAGTTGCATAAGAGATTGTGGTGTGACATTCAGTGTTTACCTTGAGGATGATGGAGGCTTTAGCTTTACCTCTCTAGTTGATGGGGATAAAAAGGAAGTTGCTATCCAAACTTCCAGAAAAGCTGCCGAACTGTTAGCCATCAACAATATTCAACACTGTAAATTCTGGTATGGATGCAGTAGATGTAAAATTTCTCTGGTGATAACAGTTTATTAAATTGCAGAAAGCCAAGGTTTTACAAATGATGATGCAGTTGCCATATTCAGTTCACAGGGCCAGTGTAATAATGCTTTATTAGCTTCATCCTGGTTCAGAAATGGACTTACATAGTTTAGCCTATTACTACTGTAGATACAAATACAAAACAATATTCATTTACATGTGTACATTTAAATTTCTTGGCAATGTAGAGCAGGTCCTGTACCAAATGTCAAATTCACAAGCCTTCTAAATTTTGGTACAATAACACCTCCATTCCAATATGATGCATGCATTTGGTTTTGCACCTTTACCGTATGTATTATCTACCTTTCAGCTTTTTCTTAACATTAGCTCAGCATACATACAAGATACTTTCATAATGTACTGCACTTACAATTGTCCATTTGGATAAAAAGCTTTGATGGGAGTACCCTTGAGGTTGAAATCTCTTTAAAATAAATAAGATGGTAGTAAGTGTCAAGTTGCAGTCATGAGGCCACTGCAAGTAGTCAAATAAACAGTGCCCTAGACCATGAACTACAACACTAGTTAAATAGATCCATGTCCACAGGTTAGAGCAAGACTTTGGCATTTGCACAAGACTGGGAATGTTGTCTTGTTTTGGTCCATTCCATCAATTATAAGGGACAGACATCCTCCAGGAGTTTTACTTGCTGCTAGTTGGTTTTTGCGGTATCTTTGACGTTCTTGGCTACAGTGTACATGACAAATAGTTTCATATGAGTAAAACATGCAGCTTATACATGTATATACAAAAGATATACTCTAACAATAATATGGTATATAACAAGTTGATGTTGTTCTACTTCTAAAAACCAGGCACCACTGTGCAGCTCTACCTGGATTCAAAATAATACAATTATATTAGCATACAGAATTAATTATACTACAAGTGTAATAGGAATTTCAGCATGAGTAGGGACTGCAATAAAAAAAAAACACTGAAACAAGCCGCTGAGATGAGACGCAACTCAAGAACTGAGTGTATGCATTTTAATCCGTACTTTTTCCATTTGTGCATGGCTGAACGATATAGAACAGGTTCTACACCCATGCTGTACTGAATCATGAGTGAATATTTTTTTGATACCATTATTTTACTAACATACCAGCACTTGAACACGTCTATTCAAATACATTAAAGTGTCATTATAAAATTTAATGAAAGCCCTACTAATGCAGACCTCTCAACTCTCACGATTTATAAAAGAAAAGGAAAAGAGAAAGTTGTCTGACAATCCTAAGCCAAACGGTCCAGCACCAAAGAAGCCCAAGACCAGCTCAACTAGTTAGCAACTGTAAACTTTTTGCACTATTATGTAACTATTACACCTATAACCACCACCATTCCACAACGTTTTGCACAAACAGAAAAGGAAATGGAATCGCAATGGAATGGTTAACAAATTCTGTTGCACGCAATGCAAATGTGAACTTTTTTTTTTGTCCTCTACTGTATAAGCAGAGTTGGGGTAATGCGCTACATTATTACTTTTACAGTAACGAGTAATATTATTATAACGTGCTACATGATGGAGTAGAAAGTAATATATAATGTAGAACAGGTACGCTGATAGACCTTGTTTTCTGGTTAGTAAGAATATATATATTGCTCAAGGCACCATCGCAAGGCAGGCTGGCAGTGGTAGAAGCACAGTGATAACTGACGAAATTTGAAGGATTGTCGAGGAACAGGGAGAGCCTCCCAAGAACAAGCCCCGGTATGTGAATAGCTGTTCTGATGAGAGATGACATCATGTTTTGTTTTTTTGCAGGGCAAAGCATCCAGTCAAAGTTCACGTATGGGCTGACATTAGTATGAGAGGAAGAAATGGAATTAGCATTTTCGAAGGTATGCAAGGATCATTACAGAAGTATTAAAAGGAATCATGGACGCCCCAGTGTACGTCGACATCTTGCAGAAAACTTTTCTACCTTTTGTTGAGGCTGTGTATCCCGATTCCTGCAGAGCCCCCTGCAGGACAGCAACTCCAAACATACCTCAAAGTTGGGTCAAGCATTTTTGAACACTAATAAAATCAGTTGGTGGAGGACGCCCCCAGAATCACCGGACCTGAACCCCATCGAGAATTTATGGAATGAACTAAAAGAATTTTTAAGAAGAGAAGTAAAACCGAAGACAAAAGATGAATTAGTAGATGGAATCATAGAATTTTGGGGTTCAGTGTCCGGTGAGAAGTGTCGGAAGTATATAAGACATTTAGATAAGGTTATACTTAGAATAATAGAGCTTGGTGGAGCAGCTACAGGATATTAATGTACTTACATAAATTTTATTTATTTATTCAATTGTCTGTAAATTATTATGCATTACTTTGTAACATTTGTTTAATAATATACAAAAATATATTTCCACATAGTCTGAAATGAAGCGTGGCATGGACAAAAATAAAGCATATAGTTAAATAATAATTATACAAAAATATACTACCGCATGGTCTGAAATGAAGTGTGGCATTGAGGAAAATAAGTGTTAAGTCGAACCAGAATCGTCAGGAAAAAAGGTAAATAAATATTTATGGTGACACTGGGCCAATACCAAACTGCAGAACTGGGTTTGGCACATGCATTCATGAATCATTTAAACTAATCACATCAACTGTCTGAGTCATTATCACATCAACTGTCCGAGTCACTGAAGATGTCATTCACTACCTGGTTACGACTTCGCACAGAGGCAGGTCTAGTGGGAGTCGTGCTTTGGTTTCCCTAAATAACAATAGTATTATATCAAAACTCATGAAACTTTCATCTACATACCAAACTTCCTGAAGTTGGTAGGCTTCCAGTACTTCTGGGTAAGCCAATTCCACCCTAGAAAAAATACAATACTATTTACAACAGTAGTATATCAATAAAATACACATCAGCCATTATGCATATGCCATTATGCATATGCCACCTCTCAATGCCAACCAATTGTAAATTTCTTAGAAATATTTACGCACTAAACCACCTGCCTGCTAGTAAAGCCTGTGACCATAATAGACATAATATATGTGACTGAATTGTGGAAAATTAGTCCTAATGTCACATCCAACAGTGCAAGTACCGTATAGCGGGAATGATTCGTGGAAGAAAAAGTTCGCGAATTTCGCGATTTAAGACACATTCGCGAATGTTTTCTCGCATGCCTTTTGGTGCATGGAATAATTTGGATACGCGAATTGCACATGACGTAAAACGTGGCAGGATACTGTTACAGCTGCAGCGAACTACGATGGCATTGCTGAAGTATTTTAAACGAACTGAGAACTCAATTGGAAGTGCTTTTCCGGACCCTTCTGGTCCGCTAAGTGAAACAGTACCCTCAACATCGATCGAAGAAGCGAACAAAGAAGTCGCAACTCTGATTGCGGAAAGAAGAGACAGTGAGAAGCGTGGGCCATATTTGATTTTGTCTTTAGAGCAAAAGGCTAGAGTTGGTAAATATGCAGCCGATCACGGCACAACGAACGCCATACATTATTTCGCCAAGGATTTCCCTAATTTACATGAGAGTACAGTGAGAGGGTGGAAGGCTGCTTACTTAAAGGAAGTGCGTGTTCAAGTTAAAGCTGGTGTTAAGGAGGTTTCTGTTGAACGGCTCCCAGAAGTTCCTAAGGGCCGACCCCTTCTTTTGGGAAAGCAATTGGATCAACAAGTACAAGAGTACTTGAATGCCCTTCGTGATGCTGGAGGTGTTGTCAATACATCAATAGCAATAGCATCTGCTACTGGAATCATTAGACGACATGATAGCAATTTACTAGCAGTAAACGGTGGACACATCATATTGACAAAACACTGGGAAAAATACTTGATGGAACGAATGGGTTACGTGAAAAGGAAAGCTACGACCAAAGCCAAGGTTACTGTTGAAGATATAGCCTCACTGAAAAAGCAGTATTTGTTGGATATCAGGGGTCTAGTTGAGATGGAAGAGATTCCACAGGATTTAGTTTTAAATTGGGATCAGACTGCCGTCAATTATGTGCCTGTTTCTAACTGGACAATGGCCAAGGAAGGTACTCATAAAGTATCGATTGCTGGTATTGATGACAAGCGGCAAATTACCCTGGTGCTAGCTGCATCCATGACAGGAAAGCTGCTGCCCTTACAAATAGTATATCAGGGTAAAACCAAAGCAAGTGTGCCATCTGTAGATTTTCCTGCCAGTTGGGATGTTACATTCTCACCAAATCCGGTACACTGTGCTTTAAAGTTATCAAAGATGCACAATGCTCTGTGATCTGTAGCCAATTTTAATCTTTTCCTAGTTTCCTCAACATATGGGCAAATAACCTTTTGGATGTAAGTATCCATTGTTATTTCATTGGTCACACGCCAGCTGTGCTTGAACCTAGGATCAAACTGCAATCCAAAAACTAATTATCAATCCAGTGCCCTGTGAAATGGATGATCAAACACTTTACACATCTAGAGGTATCAAGTGAATTTAAGTTATCAAGGTATAAACTTGTTTATCCTGCAAAGTCGTACATAGTGACTACCCCTTGACAATGCTTCAGTGTGTATCCTGAAACAAATGTAGTCAATATACAGCTCGCACTTAAAATCAGACCATTGCAGTAAACTCAGTAGCAAATACAAAAAGTATAACACGATGCCAGTACACCAGTTCGTCTTGGTAAAGGACCCATTCTTAAGCACATGACGGCCGACTACTATTAAACATACGTTACGTTAAATACGCAGTCACACACAAACAGTCACTTACAATTTCAACGAACGGTGTTCTCCATCATTCTCTACAAGCTTGCTGACCTCGCCACACCAACTTACGCAATAATTAGAATCTTCAATTGTTTGTCATTCACATGATCTATTGTTCTGTGACACGTGTCATGTCCAAAGTTAACGGGTGGTATTTTGAAGAAGGTGACTTGTGTAAAGTACTATCACGGAGGAAGTTGCCAACATTAGGTAAGTTTATCATAGATAACTTGTTGTACAGTACACCTCTTTAAAAAAACAAAAAAGAATACACAGCCTATGGGCCTACTATATACTGCTGTAAAAGTGTACAGTAGTAAAAGCAACTGTTCCTAGTGTCCTCTCTGTTCCAATTCCCTACGGTGTCTTCCACATGCTTGTTCGATTGCTTTTGTACATATTTTCCAAACAGATTCAAACTGCTCTGGCGACCTGTGATATGGAAGTGAGGGTGGAGGTGCTGTGTTTTGGGATGGCCCAGAAACTGTTAAATCCACACAAGTAGACGATGGTACTCCAGTAACTCCCATGTTTAAGCCAGCACCCACAGGTGATGGTGTGTGTGTTGGTGGAGTTGACGACATCTGCTTACAGGATTGAAGTGTCGGAGGGAAAGGTGGTGGTGTTACCTGACTACCCATGGAATAGCTATTAGGCCAGGCTGAAACTGAATTGTACGTTGACGGTGTGTATCCTGGAGCTGAGTTGTACTCCGGCGATAGTGTGTATCCTGGAGCTGAATTGCACTCTGATGATGGTGTGTATCCTGCAGCTGAATTGTACTCCGGCAATTGGAGCTGAATTGTACTCCGACGATGGCTTGTATGCTGGAGCTGAGTTGTACTCCAATGATGGTTTGTATCCTGGAGGTGGACACAGCGAAACTTACTATACACGACGGCCCAGTCTTCATTCGTAAAAGGTAACGTCGTGACCTTGATTCGTGTCGATACATGGTAAATCGTGTGCACGTATCTACTTCCGTAACACCAATCGTCTAGGAACGTGGTGGGACCATTTGATGTTTTCTATATACTTATAACATGTACAGCATTTATTGTTGCATTTTAATTCATACATACAAGTTTTGTTTTCAAATTCATACATGCAGTGTACAAATTTTAACTTGGAACAGCTGATTTTAGAAATGGCATAATAAGTTTGGAGGAGAAACATTCTAGAAGATGCTTCCTCATCTTGCTCTGATCGTATGTCACGGAACATGGGTCTTCACTATGTGCCAATGATGCCATCACTGCAATGGCAAATAAACCACAATCTCTTGATCCCTTTTGCTTCTGTAAAGTTTTCACCACAATGGTGACTGCCTTATTCTTATTGTTGCGGTTTTGAAAGATTCTCAAAATTAAATCAGTACTTTCTTGATCTAATTCTGTAAACAAAGAGTCATACACATTTACTGTGTTGTTATCACTTGTTAGAATATTGGAAGCCACTATCCAGTGCTCACGGCTTTTACAGAATAGAGCTTGAATGCTTTCTGGAGGAAAACAGTAGTACCTGGTTTGTAACAGTGTTGTACGTAGTCCACCAATTCTAGGAAATTGACGAGATATCAAGCAGCTAGCAAATTTGATATGTTTATCAGTCAACCTACTCCCATCTGCAACCAAACATTTGTCCACCATATTTAGTGTATTACGCCGAAACTGCACCCATACTTGTTTGGTATTAACAGTTACATCAGCAGCAGTTAGATCAATTGTAGGCGTCCCTAGTGTGCCACCCTCACTAAGTTTAACAGCTTCATCTTGCTTACCTAGCTGTATGGAGTCACTTAGGCTAGTCGAAGAACTTGGCATTGATTCAAAATCATCAGGCTTGAAGCGTTTATCAACGCTACAACATTTCATAGCATCGGCAAGATCTAGAACACGCTTCTCAGGTAGCATAGAAGTGTTTGTGGTAACTGACACAGGGGCTGACACAGTGAGCTCTTGTGCAGCATTACAGTTGTGATCGTCATCATCAGCCGAGCTATTAACCTGCACTTCGGTCTTCAAAGCGCCTTCGAAAAACTTTTGCACCTTCTCTACTTCCTTTGGCAGGCCTTTAAAAATGTACTTGCACGGAATCTCCATCCCTCCTTTGTCCGTGTCTCTTGAATAGCGCTGGCTTCCTATCACAATGCACTTCATTATTCCCCCTCTCCTGAGAAATGATGAGCAGGTGTGCGAACTCGTGCGTGGCACATGACCAACAACTTCAGCTGATTTGTATACTGCTACAGCGTATCTATCGTGCCTGTTATCCTCCTCTCTTCTACAATTCAGAACTTCACCAATAAACGGCGTCCAGACGTCTTGATACACATGAAATCCATGCACGCAACTTGTCACGGTAGCTTCCATTGCTCATGTGTTAGCCTGTAAGCGCACGCCCTTTTGCCTTAATTATTTGTTGCTAACTGAATCGCGAATGTATTCTCGCGAATAAGGAGATCGGAGGCAATACGCGAACTTTTTCTTCCGCGAATCATTCCCGCTATACGGTATTTAAAACAAGGCAAAATTATAATAAACTTCCCAGTGTGAGCAGTGGTGTCTCGTATGGATGGGTACCGTATGGTGTTACCGAAGAGGTGTTTAATTTCAAGGGTTTATTTTTTGCGGTATCTGATATCTCAAATTATAATTCCTAGCCACTTATGGGTGGTTGGAAATGCCAATTAGCACCTACTAAACACAAGTTCTTAGAAAAATAACTTGTCCTCATTTTGCCAATCCTTCCATTATTGTAACCACAGTTATTAGAATTGTAAAAAAAGTATTGAACAAATCAAATTGTTCACTGGATGTTCCCTTGGAGGCATTGATCAGAGCGAAAATGCAAGTATTTATGTATCCACTTTACAATCAACATTGCATAAATACATTTGGTATACTGTAGCAGATGAAAATATCCCTGTATTGCTTGCATTTCATTTTTGTTCAGCGAATTTAAACATTTGGTAGAAGCTAAACATGTAAGCTTCCCATTCCTGTAAAACTCGTCTCTTCAAGTTGCTTGTATAGACACCATATAAACACTGACATGATGTAGATTGCTTAATTAAAAATGACGACTGAAAAGTGTGATGGATGCAAGCAAGCCAGCACATGTTAACAAGCAGCCTTCTATCTACAAACTGGTTAGCCTTTCACTATGAAGTAAGTATGAAGTTACACCATTTACATTCCACTGCCTCCTTGCTAGTGAATCCAGTTCCACCGTTTAGGCACCTTCGTTTCAAAACACTTGAGTACAAACAGAACGCAACGACAAGCGTATTCCAACAAAATGAGATTTTTTTGTCCACTACAGTGTAAGTTAAACATGAACACAGGCTATACCTCATAATATGGCACGGCCCTTGAAATCTGCTGGTACTCC
Organism: Dysidea avara; assembly: GCF_963678975.1. Lineage (NCBI taxonomy): Eukaryota > Metazoa > Porifera > Demospongiae > Dictyoceratida > Dysideidae > Dysidea > Dysidea avara. The sequence goes on from NC_089286.1 coordinate 2,277,368, forward strand.
TATAGAAAATGTATATATTACTTTTAACAGCACTGTCTTTATTGAATAAATCCTTACCTCAGATGATGGTGACCATCGCATGTACCCCTGTAACAGCACTGAAAATGCTGAAATGTGAAGCATACAATAACTTACCTCTGCAGCATAACCATTTTGAGGAGGAGGAGTAGTGTAGTTCTACAAAAGCATTATGTTCAAAGGTGACTTGATATGTAACTTGCATGCACATACCAAGGATGAATTTGAATACATGCCTTGTGATGATCCAACTGGAAACTATGGAAAAGAAATTCCACCAGGTGTACAATTTAACAGAAAATGGACACCATTGTTGTAATCATATATATACACACACATATTTTCGAGTTCTTGTTGTTTAGCTATCTCTTTCCTCAAAACTTCTTACTATCTATGTAGTACAATAGTACAACCTGCGTGGAAGATAAGTGATCTACAAATATAAAACCAAAAAAACTTTTTGTTCATCTGTAAATTAACGTACCTCGAAAATTTGCATACATGTACATAGTGTAAGAAATATTTGGTGTATAGCTGTTTCCTACGTACCTCAGAAAAGCTCCCTTGGTGAGGTTGTACATAGTTCTACAAAATTAAGCCATAAGAGTACTTCACTATAATTTATTATATTTACTATACCTGCAAGACAGGCTGCAATGGACGATGTTGACTCTGGCAGTTAAATGTAAACAAGGTATAATTTAACCATCTATATTCATACTTGAGATAATGAGAAATCTTCCACTTCAGCTACAGCAGGCGTAGCCTACAAAATTACACACTTTCAAATTAATCACGTAAATGAGCATTGTCACCGCAGTATTTGGCGTTCCTTGGTTCTGAACTGCCCAAGCTGGAGCATTCTTGGGTGGACTTCCTACCAAAGAGGTCGATTGTATTCGAGGCTTTTTAATCAGCTTTCATTTTTGTCGGCTGTTTAATTCTTGAATAAAATCTTCTAATTCTGTAAATTGATTAAAAGAAACAATCACAACATTGGTACAGATAAAAATTTACTCTGCGATCGCCAACTTGGTGAATGCACGCGGAAGGATCCTTCGCCATCATCGCTTTCTTCAGACATATACAGGTCATTAATCTGCCCCCAGTGCTTCCTCTCCTTCCTGGTCATGCAAAGCTTTAATCGGCGATCGTATAACTGTAAGTATGACACCATTAAGTAAAATGATATAGAGAGAAACAAATGCAAACCTGTCTCTGCCTGCTTTTCAACTTTGTCTTCCTATCATTTTCAGCTTTTATAGCTGCTCTCTCAGGCTGCTCATCTAGGTACATCCTTCTTCGTGATTCATAGTAACGATAAACGGCTTCTAAATATATATTGGATAATTTTATCACCAGCACTGCCTGTATTACTTAAACATATACAGTTTAATTGCAAGTTGTGAATACAGATTTCCCCATGTATTCCGACGTACAAGGCAGAGGCGTAGCCAAGGGTGGGCCTGAGTGGGCCTGTGCCCAACCATCATGAGTAGCTAGAGAAATGCTCTACTACATTCATGGCATTACATAAATAACTGTTTTATTATTATTACAGATACCACATTTGTTTAATCATCGTTACAAGCATGCAAGAACACGTTAATTTCAGATGTATCAGGTGATCTATCACCTGGAAAATCCATTGGAAAGTCATGTAAATGCGCACATGATATGTTAAATTTAAAATTTTAAATGAAGCGGGAGCTTGAACCACAAGTGCATGAGGTGTCTACAGTGAGATACTAAACATTGGACTTTATATTAACAATCACAGGATTAAACAGGTGGTTTGAAGACAACATTTCTTTTCATTAGGGTGCATAAAATGGAAATAGAGCTGTCGGTGAGAGACTGATGATGAGGATGGATTGGGGATTAATCCGGCATTAAGAGTAGTCTTATCAGTAAGGATTACCCGGATAAAGGAATGGACACCCTACTTATGGTGGTATGTTATATAAACAAGTTAAGTTGTCATGTGCACCACTATAAAATGATCCGCGCTCAGTACAATATACTTAGTCCAATGTTATTTCAAGTATATGTGTATATACTAGTTTAAGCTTAGCATTTCCTCCCTGCTAATGCACCTATCAATGTATAGCCCCCCCCCCCCCCCCCCCAGGGCTTATTTGGGGGCAATAGTGGGGATTTGACACAGCGGAATGTCAAATCCCCCATGGTGGGACAAACCAAGCCAGTCAAATCCCCATGTAAGTCCCTTATAAAGCCAAAGGCACTCTGTGAGGATTTGACGCGAGGATACAGTGACTTTTTAAAAAAGCTGTCAAATGCCCCAGAGTGGGGCGAAATTTCTGTGTCAAACCCCCCTAGGAAATCCCCATTTCAGCTCGAGGGGGTGGGGGTGGGTAGTGGGGCAACACATTCATAGGTGCATAAATGGTCTGCCATGCCACCCACCACCCCGACATGTAGACTCTACATAAATTAGCATCCCAGCAAGCCAGTTGCGGCGTTCTGACTTATATATACTGCAGTCGTTAAGCTATTTGTGTATTTGTAAGTATAATCTAACATAGATTGATTATATTTCCCAGGTTCATAATTGTGTCACGTGATGCTCAACTGCAATGATCGTCAGTGATCAATGACTACAAGTAGATCTTAGCTAGCATCTATAGTTAGATAGCTATATTGTATTTGCATGTATGCAAGCAGCATTAAATTCTGTTTACACCACAGAACAGCTATATATAATGATAGCGTATAGGCTGTGCATACGCTTTTCACATTTTTTTTATAATGCCTCACATAAATATGAGCATGTTTCTTGTGCATGCACTTAAATATATAAAGTTTGTTGGTACCCAACCATCAGAAATTGGCTATGCCCCTGGTACAAGGTTCTACTGTATGCATGCAACATGAAAAGATGGTTATGACACTGCTAATCTACCCCCGGATCATTATTAACAACACCATACAAATGCATACTTTTTTTTCTGACCGGATCTGCGAAAACCAAACATAATAGCGCAATTCAAAATTTTCAGTATAAAGCATTGAAATACAATGGATAAATAATCGTGTATTTCAGGAAAAAAAATCCGTAATTTTTGAAATGCCCTCATATGTACTGAAGGAAAGGCCGAACGGTTAAAACCTGGGTATCAACTTGTTTGCCTACACAAGAGGAGTTAGAAAATCTTTGTTTTGTTGCAGTACTCCAAAGAAAACGTAAGTTATGGCCGCTTGTTCAAGTCACGTCGAAGTGATAGTACGCAATCGACTTTTCTTCATGCATTTTGCCTTTATTAGAGGAACTTACACAGCAATTGATTCCCCAGTTCATGGCGAATACGGTGGTACAAATTTCGAGTCTCCACAACATTGTATACGTTACTTACATCTGTTTTAGTAAGCGCATATAATATATTTTCCCATTACTGACTGTACAAATCGATCTTTCTGTTGGGGCCACTTTGTAGGGCTATAACTCCAAAACTTCTTGGCATATGAAGCTGAAACTTTACCAGGACATACACTTGGCTATGTAGATTATAAATATTTAATAAAATGGAATTTGAAAAATGCACTATTATGTCTGGTTTTCGCAGATCTGGTCATATATACGATAGTAAATCGTGGCAGGACAATTGTATTACAATTTACACAACTACTAACAGTTAGCTTGGTGTCAAGCTTGCAGGATCGTTTGGCTGCTCCACTACTCGATGAAGTGTTGTCATCTGATTTCTCTGCCAGCTCCTTCCTCAATGTCTTTATTTCCGACTTTACATCGTTAATAGAAGTTTTCAACTCTTCGTTTTCTTTAAGAAATTTTGTTAGTGCTTCCTGTTTCCTCCTCACCATTTCTGTTAACTGTGCAACTTCGTCACACAATCTTGACGGTGTTACTGAGAACTCGTGGGAGCCTGATGAGGTCCCATGGCTTTCTCGTTGATTTTCTGCTCCAAAAAAACCGACCAAATGACTACGAGGTATCTCTTGTCCACCACCGCGTGGATCCATCACTATTGTAGCGTGGCACCTCACGCGAACATTAATTGGTTGAACTCTATTTAACACGCAGCACCAGCTAGCAATGAATGCGCTCCTCAACCTGGACATCCCTGGCAATAGCGAGACAATAACATCAGAATACTCTCAGGATGAAAGTTATATGTTAATTGGTGAGTAAATAAGTGCCAAATCTTTATTACTGTGCATTAACTGGAATTTTATTTAATTAAAGAGCAAGTACACCGATTTGGGGAGTCGAAAAACTTTGTCAGTGGACGTTGATAGACCTTTCAAGGTGTGTGATCAGTACTTTTGTTTTTGATCAAGTGTAATGTATGGCCTCTATCTTTGTGTAATGCTAGTCTTGTATTAATAAGCAGGTCCTAACAGATCTCTTGAGCATGCAAACTGGTTTGCTTATAGTTCTAGATCTGACCATATGCATGTTATGATTGTGTGTTATGTAGCATTGCTGATCACATTTTTGCATTAATGATTTTTGTGTGTTGAATAGGGTCTCCAAAGAGGATGTAGATCTGTTTCTTCAAAGAAAGAAAGAAAAAGAAAATATAGGATCAATAAGCGTCAGGGTTTTAAGGTTTGGTGGAGAAGAATTCTGCTGCTCAAAATAGTGAAGTAGAGTGTAAAGCTGTTAAGGTTTGTTAGTAAATAATGGTGCTAATCACCCTGCTCTTGTAATCAGTATTTAGTGACGTGAGATGTTTCCTAGCCTACGATCTGCTCAATGGGGTCTGGTGGGCGGGGTATGTATTGTATCCATGTAAATTATTCAATATGTCAATATGTATGCTTCTTTGTTTATATTATATAGGTGATCCCCAGTTACCAAACATCAAAACTCAATTGCTGCCTTGCACCTATAAAGTAACTATTTTGCCTCGCACCTATAAAGTAACTATTTTGCCTCGCACCTATAAAACAGCCAGTCTTAAACCCAGAGGATATATGACTCCAGGTTTCTTAAGCTTCGAGGAAAGTAACAGTGAAGGAACTCCTGAGGCTATCCATACATGTACATCATCTGCTAAAGACAAAACACACATGTGTGAGCCAAATTACAAGACTATGGCTGAAGAGTCACGTCTTAAAGATTCAAATTTTCTTTTACTTGATGAGGTTTTGATTCCTTGAAGTGGATCCCTTCTCTAAAGACTATCCTGTATACATTCTTGGTATAAAAACCAAGGTAGTCAAGAGAGGGATCATGCTATGACTCTAACCAAGCACTATCGCAATAAAGCAGAGGAGACCGTCAGTGAGAAAAGAGCCATGCAACATAAGTTAGAGAAACAAGTGGAGCTGAAGTGTGACTTCTGGAGAAATAAAGTATTGGGAGGAAATTCACGTAGTGGTAAAATAATAAGAGCAGCCTTCTGCGTAATAATTACAATAACAATTGTTATATAACATGTACAGATTTTATGAAAGTTTTATGATAAAAATTTTAAGTTAATAGGAATTGTGACAAATACCTCTTCACCTGAATGTCTTGGAGGAATGGTTATGTTTAGATTGCCATATGCACAACGATCAGAAATTCTTTGTATTGGTAAATATGAACAAGAACTCTCGGTGTACCTGATGTTGGTACACATTGTAGCTGAAGTACCATACCAATTTTCTTGGCTATGCTTTATGTACCACTCCATAAAGCAGAAAATGTGGTGTCTTTTTTCCAGCTTGCCAGAACAGAATATTGTAATAGTGTGATGTATTATTTGTTGAATACGTCCAACTTGCTTTTCCATGTTATCTGAGAAACTTTCTGTTGGCCAAACAGCCATCACTACAGATGAGCGCTCTTTAGAACTTGCCGTAGTGAACATTTCTTTAGCCATTACACAACATCGTGAATGTTCAGAAAAGGACGAAAAGTGTGAAATATTAATATCAGGATAGAGAAATTTGTAAACATCAAGAAGCTTGGCTTTTTGAGAGGTGGTTAGAACTCCTTCACGTATTGGTGGCAATAGCTGAATATAAGAATCAGATTCTGAGAGTGAAAAATCATGTTCACCGTTAATGTCACATCTTGCAAGTGACTGTAGCTTCAAAATGGTCTCGTTGTAAGGATCACTAAAGCTTTCCAAAAGTGAACCAGAACAATGGGAGTTATAATTAGGTACATTGAACACATCTTGAGCTTCAGATGGAGTATCAATTGACAAGATTTGCTGCTCACGCAAAAATTTTCTCATCAACTGTACTTCTACAGCTTGACTGTTTGTGTGGTATCTACCTAGTAGTCCATTGAATCTCTCAAATGCAAAACACCAAAATGCATGAACTGGACCATAATCTATTAAACATTCCCGAAGGTGAAGACAAAGGTGCATGTTGGGTGTGCATGAAATGGCACCATATAGGAATTCAAAGTGCTTACAGAATTCTAATAAGTATGCATCTGCTTGTTGTACAATGTCAGCAGATAAAACACAGACATTGAGCAAGCAGCACGGCTAATGGAAGCACTTGCTTTAATGCTATTGCTGAAAATATGGTTGTCCAATTCTGCCATTGATCTGCTGTAAACCCAGAAAAACCTGAGGCTATCTTGAGAGGAATTCTTCCAACATCTCGTGGTGTTACAATTTTAGAAACAATGTCTTCTATTATAGCAAAATGTTGCTTGGTGATTACTCCATTATCTATCCAAACCTCCATCACGTGCTTGGCTATTCCAAGGTACAGGTTGTGCATGGGATCAAGCACAGCAAAGCGAACAGTGTTGAAATACGACAGCTCCAAGAGACATGAGTATCTTACTCCAAACTTTTTGGCTATTAATTTTTTTCTAGATTGTGTATCAGCTTCTAAATACTCAACACCTTTGGCATAGTGGACATCACGACTTCGTGGCTGCCATGTTTCTCTATCAAATCCTGAATAGTTGGTTCTGTTAGCTCCAGAAATCTGGACAGTCTGAAATTCCTTCAGACACCTTGAACATCCCAATGTAGCAGAATGTGCTAAAAATCCAGAGTTTTCTGGTGGCTGGAATGTCGCAAGCACAACAGATGACAGCTGCTCGAATGCATATTGTATTTAGAATATAATTATCACATGATATAGCCACACCAGCCCAAAACTCTTTAAGCTCTTGGTAAGCTTCGGTTCACTTGGGCCAGGAATTATGCCCACTATGATAACGTTCTCTCTTCTGTACCTGAGGCTTCTGGGCAAATTGTTCAAAGACAGATAAATGACACCAACTGAATACTCTAAAGTAAACATAAAAACATATTATTTTTTACTGCAATTCAACACACAAACACAACAAACAGCCTGTAGTTTAACTCTTAGCCAAATAATCTTGCTTAACAGGAGCACCAACAGTCTATCTCAAATGTGAGAGCATTCAGATAGCTGCCCCACTGAACTTTTAAATCGACAGAAAGTAACAGCCTATACCTGCCCAAGTGCCATGTGGGTGTGGACAGACACACATGCATACAAAAATCTCCAATTATAGTAAACTAGGTGTATTTGGTATTCACTGTAAATAATTTAATTTGAAAATGTACCTATACATGCCAGGTTTAAAAACAATTTAAGCATTTAAAATATTGGGTTTGAAATACAGTTAGTAAGCATTTAAAGATATGTGCCAACTATAGAATGTGTGGAGATGTACAATATGTCACCGGGCCTACAAAAATTGGGCATGTGTGCACAAACTACACCCATCACACCGTTGACAGACCATACCTCAGTACTGGAAAAGAATATCAACATTTTGTGAATTGTATTATATACCAGATAAATGTTTAATAAGTGCTAAAAATTGCATGTTCTGGTAAAGCCCATGTAAAGTACTAAAGGTACACATGCAGGCCCAGTGACATATTGTACCATAGCCCAGCATTGTAACCTAAGTAAGTTTGCCACTTATGAGTATGGCTGAAAGGCTGAAAGAAGTCAGTATTTATGGTAAAACACCATGTAAATCTTGACTCTAAAAAGCTCTGATCATGTACTCGCTGAAATTCTTTCCACACCTTTCCATTATAAATATCATACATTACATCATCTGGCATAGAATTCCACCGTTCACGCCACATCTCACATAAATCGATGAAACCTCTCCTGTTTGCAAGATTGGATATAGCAGTCTTAAGAGGCTGGTATGCATACACTTTGAAAGGCTTAACTGTTGTTTTTCCACTCCTGGTCTCGACTGTCTTCATCAGATAAGCACCACAAGGCACCTGCTTAGAGGTGTGAGGATGGTTTGGGTATTCAACATAAGGGCACTGTTTGGGCACCTTTTGGTTGTCTTGCAATGTGTAACCAAATTCATATCCAAAAATAGACCCACATTTACGACACACGATGTACTGCACAAAAGCATTAGGATCAATACCGACTAATTTTGAAGCAGTTTTCAAAGTTCTTGGAAATTCTTCAGTTACTTGATGTCGATCATTTCCTTTACTGAAATTGACAGATAACAAATGAAATAACCAATAAAAGAAATGTAGAAGAGCCACTACAGCTGCATCTGATACTGTAAAGCTGAACTGCCACGATAATATAAACACCAAAATCGCTCTTAGTTTCCATGAAGTTAATTTTGTAGTGGTATCATCCTCTTCCAATTAATCTTCAGATACAATCTAATTGAATAAATAATACAATAAACACTACTACGTTGCACACATCAATTTTACACTAAATGTATAAGCACATTTTTTAAAGTTTAAAGTACTTTTCCAAATACCTCATAACTATTATCATCTTCATCTAATTCTGTACCATCATCAGATGTAAAATCAGAACTACTGTCATTATCAGCATCCAAATGGTGATCTGGTTCTGGTTGAACATCAAAATCTTCATCCTTTAATAAATAGTTTGACGGTGTATATACATGCATATAATTGCGCTATGTAATCCAGTTTCCTATTATCAATGACTTTTAACTCCTTTTATAGCAATGTAACTGTTTCAACACAATGACTTCTGAGTAAGTACATTTAGCTGGTAAAATAAGACTCGTGCACATATTTACTGCAGGTCTAGCTATTCCATGCATAGATTAGTGATGCAAAACATGTATATTGATGCCCATATGAAGATGGGCATGTGTATATGTGTTGCATGGTAAACATGGCCTAGCTGCCCTGCCATTGTATGGGCATGGGGGCTGTTGCAACTTGCTGTGTCTGCCTATAATAATCTGCAGATACAGCAGTCTGTTCTGGATGTCAAGACCAAGTCCCAAGGTTTTTCTGTTTCCTAGGTTGGCAGGCCTGAGAAAGCTAAGTGCTATATGATGATGGGTAGAGGGGAAAGGTACATTACACTCGTGATTGAGGTTTGTACATTAATAAAGGTGGTATGCTTTTTTTTATTTTAGCCCACTCACAAGTATTATAGTGTTGCATATATAGATTACCCGTCTCGTTCTCATAGGAAATGTTCATTGATGAACAGAATCCTGAAGGGGACATTCCTCCATCTCTAGTTGTTGAAGTTGGTGTATTAGTTCTCATTGTGAAGGGTGATAGTCTTGGCACTGGTAGTTGGGTAGTGCTAAAAGCTGGAACGGAATGGGGCGCTCCAAGTTAATAAATGGTTTTGGCAGATTGTACACCGTTTCTTACCATTACATAGTGAATAGAATTGTGATGAAGTTAGTTTTCTTCTACTCGTAGGCATGCTAGAAATCGCTTACTCGATGTATCTATTTAATGCCCACTGCACGAAAACGTTTTGCAACTACCTACGCTGAAAAACTATCATTTAACCTGCTAAACTATTATTTTGTAAGCATATGATTCAAGCCACTAACATGCACTGTGGTTAACTCTCTTAATTATTGCCCATGCTGGCAGACTTCAGAAAACCATCCTCGCTGTTACTAAAGAGTTGGACACGTCTATAACATGAAAATACTACAGTAGTTTACCTTTTACAATGATAAGGAAGCAATTCTACATCTGGATTAAACAGAATTTGATGGACTGGTAAGAGCACAACATGCCACGTGGCGGGCATTAAATAGAAACTTCGAGAACGCGATTTGTAAGTAGAAGGAAATGAACTCTAGCACAATTCTAGTCACTGTGTGGTAGTTGGATACGATGCAAAATCTGTCTCAAACAATTTTTCTACTTGGCACATGCCCTAATTGGTTCCGACGACAATTACCTCCCACTATCCCTGGCAGTTTTGATTTGACGACTATTACTAATCATCAGAAAAATGCACACTGGTGTCTGTTTAAGAAGGAAGAGTAAACGAGAGAAGTTTAAATCAATTTATTATGTACCTGAATTAGATGTAACAGCTGAAGGCAGAGTTGGCATAGATGTTTTGTTGTTTGAGACTACATGTTGCTCCACTTCTGTTCCTGATGGTGACTCTAGATAGCCAGTATGTAATGTACAGGTACCTGATGGTTGGACTGTTGTTGTCACTGTTTCGTTACTGTCTGATGATGATTGGACTGATGTGGTCACTGGTTGGTCATCACCTGGTAATGAGACAACTTATTCTGAATGTGAACAAGTGATATTGTATGTACCTGATGAGGCAACTGATATAGGGCATATACCCCCATAAGAAGTCACTTTGATAATGGTGTGGGCAGTTTTCTTCCGTTTTGGTTTTAGTGCTGGCTCTTATTGACTTTTGTGCTGGCTTTTGTTTTCCAATATACCTAAATATTACAGGAGAGTTTTCGTGAAGAACACAAATGATGGACCTGAAAGGGAGATTAAATTGAAGAAAGTAGACTCCTGGCAGCCTTTGTCTTCTGACCTCCCTGATGAGATTGTACCTCCTGGTTTGTCCCTAGAACGACAATGGTATTTGTACAACAAAATACATGAATTTTGTCCTGCACATTGCATCATCAAACTATATAATCACTTGATGTGGAGAGTACCAAGTCTCCAGTAAGTTCCAACTCATCCTCTGTTATATTGATTCACTGAGAGTTGCAGGTGCAGTCTCTAGTGAACTACTCAAGGGCGCCAAGGAAGTGACCACTGCTGGCTCTATTTGTTCCTCCTCTACCATTTCATCAGTATCATCTTGGACATGATTCATTGCCCTCTTGGCCATAGCACGGGTAACTGCACAGGCTGGAAATAGTCCAGGAATTGCTTCCACAGCATTGGACCCACTAGAACAAGGAATACCAGAAACACAACGGTTAGCCTCTACCTTACCACCTGCTAGATCGTTCCCAAGGACAAGTTGGATTCCTTCCACTGGTAGCGAAGATCTCACACCCACAACTACTAAACCAGACACTAGCTTTGATGACAGCTCGACCCTATGTAGGGGCACCCGTACAGTTCCTAACTCAATTCCTTGTAGCAGTACACTGTCCCTGCAAGAGGACACGCTAGAGAAGGGGAGGACATTCTCTAAAATAAGGGTCTGAGTTGCTCCAGTGTCACGAAGTATCTTAACTGGAGTTTTTATCGACTGACCAGCAAGGCACACTGACCCCTCAGATATAAATGGAGCACATGATCTTGTGACATCATCCACCTGTTGATCTAGCTGTCCATAGCCATTTGGAGGCTGCCTGGCTGGTTTGATCAATAGATCCGATTTAGGCGGTCTCTGATGTTTCCTCTCCAATGCCTGGCACTCAGCCATAACATGGCCCTTCCTTTTACAATAAAAACAAGTTGGACCTGAAGGAAATCTTGCAGTTCGTCTGTCAGCCTCAATACCAGAGGAAAATGAAGAAATTTGGTGGGTGTTTACCCCAGTTGTTTTGCCTTCACAATGAGCAGCCCTCCCAAACGCCAACTTATGTGTGAGGGAATAATCATCGGAGCGTACTGCTGCTTGGTGTAGGGTGATCAGCTTCTGTTCCTCCAAATACATCTTGATTTCGTTGGGCATACAGTTCTTGAACTCCTCCAAAAGCATTAATTCTCTGAGTTTTTTGAAGTCATTGTTAACCCCCATTGACGCACACCACCTGTCAAACAGCCTCTCCTTGTTTCTTGCAAATTCCACATATGTCTGACCATTATCTTTCTTACTTTCTCTAAATTTTTGCCTGTATGCTTCTGGCACCTCATATGCATTCAGTATTGCAGTCTTCACAGTCTCGTACTCCGAACTTTGGTCTACAGACAGAGCTGCATATACCTCCCGCGCCTTGCCAACTAGCACACTCTGCAACAAAAAGGTCCATACATCCTTGGGCCAGTCTAAGCTGGTAGCCACTTTCTCAAAATGTAAAAAATATTTGTCAATCTCTTGCTCTTGGAAGGGCGGGACAAACCGAACATGTTTGCTAATATCAAACTTGGCATGCTTATCCGTAACTGGCTCTGGAGTTGAATGAGCTCTGGCTTCTAATTCCTTCAGCTTCACTTGCAATGCTAGCTCCTTCTCTTTCACTTCAAGTTCCTTGATTCTTAATGCGTTCTCTCTAGCTCTCTCATTTTCCTGGAACTCTAACTTCTTAAGCTCTATATAGCTCTACTAACTTCTAGTTCATCACCGTCCTCATCTGAAATAATTTCCTCTTCGCGTAGACGTTCTAGAATCACTCGACGAATCTCATCTTTTTTCAAAGAACTTGAACAACTTAACTTATAATGAGCAGCTACTTCCAGTAACTCGGTGCGTTTTAGCTTCCGCAGACGGTTCAGAGACAAACAAATCCTTTTGAGACGACATAGGTTAATATTCCAAATAATGCCCGCTACACGCGACAGTAGAATTTGCCACACAAAAGTACTCTAGGGAAACAAAAGAGTACGGAGAACAACACAAATCGCCGTGAAACACAAAAGTCACCTTAACGGGTACCATTAACCCGGTACCAAGGAATTCAGGTAAAGCGGCCTGGGTTAACCCAACAACCGCGATGATAGGATCAGCTAACAAGAAACTTTGCTGCGAAGCAATAGTAGCTCAAGTGGTTCTGCCCCCCGGACAAGCCCCCAAGTTTGTTACATGACTTATCGGCGATGGCGTGGCACAGCGGTCGCCTAAAAGATTCAATCACTATAACTCTAAATAACGCCTTAACGTGTTACAGGTGATGTAATATGACACATGCGCATGATTGAGGTGTACATCAATTAGAGTAATGAACTAGTGAAACATGGTGTCAGAAGTTAAATCCCGATTATGAGTGAGAATCCGGTACCAATGGCAATGTATCAGCTTCCAACCCCTGAGCAAATGAAGTGCAGTGGGGATTTGGCCCATAACTGGAAGATTTTTAGGGAGTCGTTCACAGACTACACAACAGCCACGGAGTTAACTAAGAAAAGTGACGAGATACAGGTAGCTACACTGAAAGCGGTAATGGGAACTGAATGCAAACAGGTTTTAAAGCGACTGAATCTAACATCTGAAGCACTCGAGAAGACATCTATGATACTAGAAAACTTGGAAAGACATTTTGCGCCAGAAAGAAACATCCTTTATGAACGATATATCTTCCATAGTGCTGAACAACAACCTAATGAAACTGTGGATCAATATCTACTTCGTCTCCAGCGCCTAGCTGAGCCCTGCAAGTTCGTTGCTTTACATGATGAAATGCTTCGCGATAGGTTGGTACTGGGAGCACGCGACAAAGCAGCACGGGCACGCTTGTTTAGAGAGAAAGAGTGCAGCCTAGCAAAGGCTGTTGAGTCGCGAATCAGTGAAGTTACCCTTGAGCAACTTACGGTGATTGGGGATAAGGAAGACGAAACTGTAAATGCAGTGAGCGAAAAGCCCAGAAGAAGAGTACCAGAGAAAACTGTGCAAAAGAAGACTACAGCCCTGAGCAAATCCCAGCCTCTGGCTCTCGAGTAATTATTCCCTTAAGTCTCCGAAAGCAAATGTTGGTTAGGACTCACTCAAGCCACCAAGGAGTAGATTCGTGTATACAAAGAGCCAAGGATGTCATATTTTGGCCAGGGATGTCATCTGACATTAAAGAAATGGTAAGTCACTGTGACATCTGCAGTAACTATGTGTGTAACCAACAGAAGGAACCATTGATGACTTATGAAATACCAACGCATCCTTGGAAAATGATTGCTCAGGATTTGTTGACTCATAGGAAGAAAGACTACCTTATTACAGTAGACTACTACAGCAATTTCTGGGAAGTGGACGTGCTCATGGACACAACAGGTCAAACAGTCATTGAACACACGAAAGCACATTTTGCAAGGTATGGAATACCAGACATGGTGGTTACCGATAATGGGCCTCAATTCAGGTCTCAAGAGTATGAGTCTTTTGCAGCCACTTGGGAATTCACCCATACTACATCGTCACCTCACCACAGCCAAAGTAATGGCAAAGCCGAGTCGGCAGTTAAAATAGCAAAAAAGCTAATGGTCAAAGCTGAACATGACAACTGTGATTTATAACTGACCATCTTGGACTGGCGAAACACACCCACAGGGGGGTTACAAACAAGTCCAGTACAAAAGCTACATTCTCGACGTACCAGAACTTTGCTCCCCACGGCTGAGTCCCTTTTGCTGCCTGCTATCGTTGACAATGAAGCGGTAGTAGAAGACATACGTCTCAAACGTCGTAAAGCGAAGTTTTATTATGATAGACATGCAAAGCCTCTGCCAGACTTGGAGATAGGTCAACCAGTCAAGTTACAGCCATTGCAGAAAGGTGGCACCTGGAGTAAAGCAAGGACAGTTAACAAAGTAGGTGATCGATCATACCTTGTACAAACTGATGACGGAACAAATTATCGAAGAAACAGAAAGTTTATAAGAATAATTCCAGAACCATCAGCGGAACAGAAAAACAGCACTGAGCAAGATAGACCTTCCATCACAGAAGCTGTAAATGACGAGGTGACAATAGAGTGCTCCCCACCAGAGGAGAAAAAGCAAGCACCTGTGGAACAGCTGACCAGTGAGTCACCAGTTAAACACACAGCTAGTGGCAGAGTGGTGAAAGAACCAGGAAGGTTTAAGGATTATGTGAGACACTAAATGTACTATGTATACATAGGTATACTCATGCACACAACATTGATTTAGGTCATGCAGTAGTTTTTGTAATTATAAAAGCCCTTCCCCTTATGTTAGGCCTGTTGTATTTTCTTTTTCTTTCTTTTTGTATGGGGAAGATGTTACAGGTGATGTAATATGACACATGCGCATGATTGAGGTGTACATCAATTAGAGTAATGAACTAGTGAAACAATTAACGTGCGCACAATTACATCTCATAACAACAATGTTACACTATTATGTAAAACCTTAGTAAATAATTAACACAGCATATCCAAAATCCTCTAAAATCCACCTTGGGGAAAAATTTTTATGGCCAATTTAGTATTGAGGCATATGTGACTGGATTCGGGAAAGTGGATCTTCCACACATATCCAATTTACCAACTTTGACAGATTGGAAACTAGTATTAACTTGAGATTTGATCAGTAGTGAGCACCAGCATCACTTATTAGGTGGTGAAAATTTTAGATTGATATTCAACTTGAACACTAAGTTGTGGTTTCACAATCGGATGCATTTGCAAACACATTTTTGCAAATCTGGTCATTGTGACCAACAAAAATGTGTTATCCTTAAGGTATTTTTTCATAAGAAACAGTTTCCTTAGCACTTCTGCAACACACTAATAATCCAAGTTTGCAACAAGAGTATAATATTGCTACCACATGGATTTTCAGTGGAAAGCTGGCATTTATGTTGTACAAAATTATTATATGATCTCTGGGACTGGTCCCATCTCTATCATCATCGGTTGCAGCCTTAATCCTTCTAGTTTACAGCCCCATCCCTGATAATGTTCCACACCAGGAGAACTTAAAACTGAGCAATCATGAAATGGTAAAGTTTTGCTTAAACAAGATGGACAAGTCCAGTTAAAGTCAGATTGCAATTGAAAGGATTGATACTGAGCTCTGCTCACACTGCAACACCTGCAGTGACACCATAGGCCACAATCATCATACGAAAGGGCACGCTGATTTGACCTCACAGGAAAATGACACACTACACACGGAAACTTCACCGGGCCAGGGTTGAGAGCAACGTCTCCACTCAAAAGCAACAAGCACCACAAATAACCAAGTGTATGTTCTGGCCAAGTTTCAGCTTCATATGCCAAGAACTTTTGGAGTTACAGTCCTACTATGCAGCAACAACAGAAAGTGTACAGTAAGTAATGGGAAAATAAAATACAGGCGCTTACTAAAACGGTTGTAGCTTACGAATACAAGGTTGTGGAGACTTGAAATTTGCACCATTGTGTTTGCCATGAACAATGTATACAATGTTGAGTATACAATGTATGTATAGGTTATTACACAAAATAAATACAGGTATCTGCAAAGAAAGAAAGAAGAAAGTATAGGAATAAGAAGCACCAGAGTTGCTTTTGGCAGACAGGGAGAAGTCTGCTGCTCAAAACAGTGAAATCCAATATGAAGCTGTTGAGGTTTGTTGATAGTAGTGGTGTTAGTCACCCTTCTTTTGTATCTGTGTATGGTGACATGTGAGCAGTGACGTTCCCTAGCCTGATCTGCTTAATGTGGTCTGGTGGGCGGGGTATTGTATTAGTGTATAGTGACATTCCCTAGCCTGCGATCTGCTTAATGCAGTCTGGTGGGCGGGGTATTGTATTAATGTATAGTGGCATTCCTTAGCCTGCGATCTGCTTAATGTGGTCTGGTGGGCGGGGTATGTGTTGTATCCACATAAATTATGCAATGTGTATGTTTCTTTTGTATATAGGTCACCCCCAGTCACTAATCATCAAAACTCAAATTGTTGCCCCACATCTATAAAACAACCAGTCTTAATTTGACCAAACAGACCTTTCAACCCAGAGAATATGCGACTCCAGGTTTCTTAAGCTTAGAGGAAAGTAACAGTGAAAGTGAAGGAACTGCTCTGGTTATACCTACTCAAGAAGAAACAGATGTGTGTGAAAAAAATTACAAGAGGATGGCTGAAGAGTCACGTCTTAAAGACTCAAATTTACTTTTACTTGATGAGGTTTTGATACCTTTAGAAGAGACTGAAGTGGATCCGTTCTCTAAGACAATCCAGTATACCATACTTGGTATAAACAACAAGTTGGTCTTGCCAGGCAAGAGAGAGATCATGCTATGATTCTTGCCAGAAGCTATCGTAACAAAGCAGAAGAGACTGTCAGTGAGAAAAGGGCTATGCAACAGAAATTAATGAAACAAGTGGAACTAACTCGTAACTTCTGGAGAAATAAAGTTGTGTAATGGTAAAATTTTAAGAGCGGCACTTTTTTGCGTAATACTTAGAGTAACAATCATTATACAACATGTACAGATTTTAGGTTCTTACACTAAAAAATTTAAGTTAATAAGAATTGTGACAAATACTTCTTCATCTGAATGTCTTGGTGGAATAGTTTTTAGTATCGCACTGAATTCATAGCAGAGATGATGTGAAGAGTGTGCCAAATTACATAATGCAGGAGAGCATGCTGGAGTCCTAAATGTACAGCAGCATGCACTCCTGCACGTTGGCATGTGTAAATGTATATAGCCCATACTTATTGCAAATCAATTATTCACTGTTTAAACGTTGCAGATCAATTGCAAGGTAACACTACGACTTTGGAACTCATCATTTGCAATTGACATGCAGAAGAGGTGAAATTTAAACCCTTACATTTCTGAACTACTGTCTACTGCAGCAAATCAGCAATCTGGCAGCATGCAAGCTGGCTAAGGCAGTGGTGGTACACATTTCATGACCTGACAAGAGAAGGCTCAAAGCAGAACAACCACGTTTTTTGCAGATACTTACTAAAATTGTAATAGACACTAGGTGACATTTGCATTGATAATCATGTCATAGATTATAATAACTGAAATACGACATCACAATATTATTCAAAAGTCAACAACCAGCAAAATATTATTGTCTATTTCTTATGCTGCACTTAATCCCCCTCTATAGCCTTGATACACTCTTGCTCCCAGTTATCTTTCTCATTACTAATTGTAGCCTGGAAGCATTCGTACGACTTTCTTCGTATGTACATAAGCTTAATTGGGTCTAAGGCAGGTTTATCCCTGCCTCTGCAATTGCACTTGATCCTTGTCTCTTTGTCAAAGAGACGGTTCGTCATGGCCACCGCCAATCTGGGCCTTGTCTTGTGCTTCATGACTAATGGTACTAATGTCTCACTTGGTATGAGCTACAACTAGAAAAAATAAATGTACATCACTTAGTTTTTTCACAATAATATTATCACACTACCTCATTTGCTGTGCCATCTGGGGAAGAAAGCGGGGTGTTGGTCTGTTGCGGGGTTCCACTTTTACAAGGAACTAGAAAAAAATTGTTATGACCATACACACAATTAAAGAGTACTGCTCACTTAATGCAGACTGAAATGTTGACACTGGTGTCATAGCTGGTGGAGGTACATGTAGAGTAGATGTTGTTGTCGTATATTCAGGTACCGTAGATGTTATTGTGATTTGTGGTATCAGATGTTGTCATATATAGAAATACTGTAGACGTTGTTGTTGTAGATAGAGGTACTGTAGACATTGTTGTTGTCATATACAGAGGTACTGTAGACATTGTCGTTGTCATATTAGAGGTACTGTAGATGTTGTTGTTGTCAGACATAGAGGTACTGTAGATGTTGTTGTCGTCGTATGTAGAGGTACTGTAGACATTGTTGTTGTCGCATATAGAGGTACTGTAGATGTTGTCGTCGTAAATTGATGTGCTGTCCGTGACGATGTAGTTGTCAGTGTATGGAGATCTAGAGAAAATGATAGTTTCAAATACAGTAAGATATTATACGTACTCACCCAGCCTGGTTAATGCTGTCCCACGAGAAGCTGTTAAAGTTCTGGCAACTCCAGAAGCCACCAGTACTTGGAGCTGGTGTTCTAACCCATCTAAGCGGTTATTCAGTACACCTAACTGCTCTTTCTAAAGGCATACATCATCAGTGTAAGTCCCAGTACAAGTCAAAAAATTTAATAACAAGTGTCGGATATTATATGTGACCCACTGAGAACACTTCGTTATGTAGAGGATAAAATGGTTGCATACAATCACTGTACTGGTGGACAAAGCTAGTGGACTCGGATTTTTTTAAAAACTGACTTAGAATACCAGTAATGTTGTTAATTGCTATCAATTAGTACTGTACAGCAAAGTAGAAGTCTCTACAGAGAGAATAAATTTTGTGGTCCCTCCCCTTGGCTGGAAAATGCATTATCACACAGTGTATGCATTTAGAGGATTACGGATCGGAGGATCACGTTGTATGCACTCTCAGCTCAAGTTTAGTACAGCAAACTGCAAAGGATACTAAACTACCAATAGGTGAGAGGCTACAATCACTGCTAGCTACAATAACTACTCACCTTGTAGCAACTCTGCCAAAATGCTATCTGGATGGAGCTGGTCTTTGGTGGTAATCCCACAAAATGATCTTAAAACAATCTAACTACATTGCTAAACTACTTTCTAATGGAGTTCAGTACCCACTTTCTACGAGTTCTTTTGCTGTCTGACACGAATAACTGCTTGAATTTATTAGAATTGTGTAGTAGTAAGCTGTAACAAAGGCTGGCACTTTCTATTGAAATTGTGTGGTGATGGACAAGGAAAGGTTTAGCTACATAAACAGCTACCTACTGTAGTCACAATCCTTTAGCTTGTTGAATAGTATTATGCTGATGGTGATGACACTGTTTGTGCGTGCCCTGTTAGTAGTTGGTGATTTTATTTGGTTGTATGTGCCCAGGGCCTAGTAATAATAATAAAATAATTTGAATGATATTAACACACTGAGTTTTAAATCTTCATGTTATAATGTATTTCATTATCCATGAATTACATGTAATTATTGAAATACGTTGCTATGTGCTGCTAAGGATGTCCAGAGGAGGAACAACATGATTTAAGCGCTACTAGAGATATTTGGTGTTAATTGCAATTTGAATCACTTAAAACACTCATTGAACGAGTGGTGAAGTATTGAATCATATAGTATTTAATATATATATATATATGCATCTTGTTTTGATTCATATAGTATTTAATAAATATATGTACCTGATACTCTGCCAACTCCACCAGATATTTGCCAATGGTAATCTGGTTGTCATTCACACAGTGAACATTAGAACTATTATACTAAATCATTTCCATGCTGTATAGCTAGTTATTGTATGCTGTTTTCAGGTCATTTCTATATAATTATGTTATCTGTTATAATCAAAAAAGATAGCCTTGCCATCAATACAGTCCTGCAGAAGTGGTGCTTAAATCTGCAAAGAAAGCAACATAAGGGCACACAGTAGCAAACAATAAATTATATAGCTAGCTAATAACTATGTATACTGATTAAAATCTGCATTTGTCCAAAAATTAGATATGAATTACCTAAAGGTGGCACTAAAGGCAAATTCATAGGAGTGTGATTCACACACTGCAGTTCGAGCGCTACCTTTCAGAACTTCATGGATTGGTAAGAACACATGGCGGGCATTAATTAGAAACTTTGAGTGAACCTAGCTACACATGCCACAGAGTCAATATAGTTGGTCTGTTGCTGCTGATATTGCAGCCTGGGTCATTCCATGTCAAATCAACAAGGAATTTAGGGTCATCTCTCGGATTTTGACGAAACTTGGTGTGTTTGTAGTACCTGTGGTGCTTATCACTCATGCAAATTTTTAGCTCCATACATTCCATAGTTTCTGATTTATGACCACAAATATTTTGAATATTTCATGAAAATTTGGTCCATCTCTAGTTACAAAATCAACTGCAACTTTGTACTGTGTAAACACAATTTTCACTGATGGAAGATTGTTGATTGACCTTTCCAGTGATCCCTAAATTATGGGATATCTCCTTAATTATGGTTCAAAAGTACTTCATTGAAAGCTTTAATCCTTTATATTTTGAAAAATGCTGCTTGAAATTTTTCAAATTCTTTTGTGAATAATGATTGGGTCATAGTCTATGTTTGATAAAATTTTTGTGGTGGGACCACAATGGACTCAAGAGATATAATGAATTTACATAGATGGCCTTTCAATACAGGTGGTCACTAATACAGGTTGCAATGTACCTAGACACCTTCACTCTGTAAGACAAACTTGGCATAGCCTTGTTGTGAGTGGTTATTGGAGGTGTAGACTCCAATACAGCAATAATAGACTGCAAAGTCCACCGCATACCACAACATAATTCATTATATCTCTTGAGCCCATTGTGGTCCCACCACGAAACTTTTATCAAACATAAACTATGACCCAATCATTATTCACAAAAGAATTTGAAAAATTTCAAGCAGCATTTTTCAAAATATAAAGGATCAAAGTTTTCAATGAAGTACTTTTGAACCATAATTAAGGAGATATCCCATGATTTAGGGATCACTGGAAAGGTCAATCAACAATCTTCCATCAGTGAAAATTGTGTTTAAAAATATTTACACAATGCAAAGTTGCAGTCAATTTTATAACTAGAGATGGACCAAATTTTCATGAAATATTCAAAATATTTGTGGTCATAAATCAGAAACTATGGAATGTATAGAGCTAAAAATTTGCATGAGTGATAAGCACCACAGGTACTACAAACACACCAAATTTCGTCAAAATCCGAGAGGTAACCCTAAATTCCTTGTTGATTTGACATGGAATGACCCGCCTGCCTGTTTCATGGATCACGTGGTAGCTAGCTACAGAGTATGGTAGTTGACTGTAGAGCTTGTCCAAGGTTCAGTACTCATAGGTCATATAATCTACATATCAAAAATAGCTAACATAGAATGAAACTTGCGAATGCTAGGATATTTCCAAACTTTACTCGTAATTGAGTGGGCGAATGTGTAGCAACAGAAAATGGACCAGAGGCCTAAATGTTTTGTCCCTAGGGTAAATTACGCTGAACTAGTGGATATTAAAATACCAGCAGTCAGAAAACGTAAGGCTATAGACTTAACAACTGCCATCAAAGAATCTGAAGGCGATAGACTATACCGTTTAAGCATTCTGCAGAGAAACTCCCAAGAAGGACTGGTGAAAGTAAGGTATGTTGGTTATGGAAGGGAGTTTGATGACGGTATACCAAAAGTATTGTGCACGTTTTGATAAAAGCACCAAAATTGGTACACATGTAGATTATTACCTAACAATTATTTTTGGATATGGAGGCACTCACAATTGTACTCATAGTAGTCATAGCAACAGTTTACAAAATGGCTGCCACGCAAATGATTTCAAACCACTATTAGGAATTTCAGTGCTACCAATGAAAAGTTCATGGCAGCAATTCTGTACAAAAATGACTGCATTTCTTCTAGTAGAATCATGCTAAATCTTTATTGACATGAATAATGCAAATATTGGTCATTTATCTTATTCATAATAGACAATTACTGCACAATTGATTATTATAGTAAATTACAAGCTCTCTGTGTGATACAAAATTGAATTTTGTTCAGTTTATTGGACATTCTCCCTCACACTTGCAGAGACCAGTGAAGACCAGCCTTTTTGCACTTGCAGTTGGTATGACACCCTTTCTTGCAGCCACAACAGATCAGCTCATAACAGGCCTTCAATGCTTCTTGAAGTGTGGTCCAGTGTGGTTCACATAGCTAGGCTACTTGGTCCAACCCCAACTATATACTTGGAGAAGGAAGTACATGGTCTGGAGTAAGTGCTTGACCCCAGACATGACCAGAAGCTCACTTGACATGCTGCTCTAGAGCAGCGAGTGTTGGTGGAATTCTCTTTACAGATGCTGTCTTTGCAAAGAGCTTCTTCCTAGCCTGGTTAACATCAGTGTAGGTGCTTGTTCGGTCATAGATAAGAATGACAAACCTCTCAATGACATGCATAGCTTGTTTTGAAATCTCAGTTGTTGCATGTGCTAATTCCAGCAGTGCATTAGTAAGTTCTGGGAATAAATTCCATACAGCCCATGCAGTTTTCTTTCCATATCCAACAAATGCTGACACGGTGTCACATCCAGTTAGTGCATGGAACAGAGGAAGGGCATGCGACTTCTCTGATTCCAGACTAGCTGCAATATTGATGGACTACCAAAGTATTGGAAATTTTTCCTGCTCCAAATGCTACCCAAACTTCAAGTTTAGTTGGTAGAGTTTCAGCTACCATAACTGGCAACACCACAACATCTGTATCAACAGTACGTACTAGTATTTGATGATGGCCATGTTGTGCAGCATGTGCAGCATACAGGATCATGCGACTGTCAGCCTCTTCTAGGCTGCATGGACCAATTAAGTGAGCGTCTTGTTGTGGCACACAAAGAACCTGAACCCCATCTGTGACAACCAGTTCTTTGTTACTCTCTTTGAATGACTTGACAAGTGCCTTTGAGAGGAAACTAAAGAGGTCTTTCTTGTTGAGGTCTACACGCAAAAGTCTTGCCAGTTTCCTGGTATGGGTGCTCCAAGCTTTTCTAAATTCCATCGTCCAATACATTCTATATTACAATGGATATTCCTGTGGTAATATTGTTGAAAATCTTCATCCCAATTGACATGATGCTCTTCATAAGATTTTTGATACTGTTGTTCAGTTTTTGAATTAAAAAGTCTGCAGACTTCGTCTTTGTAATAATCTTTATTCTTGCTTTCAGTATCTGTAAACCATGCTTTGATGTCATTAAAAATGTGGTTCCAGCATCGGACCAAATTTAAAGTTGGCAATGTGTTAATGATTGCTCGAATTATTCCTTGTTCGCCGTCAGTTACAATCACATTATTTTTTGTTTTACTTAAAGCTGGAACCTTTTCTTGTACTACTTTGAAAAGTTCTTCATGCGTTTTTGTAAATTTTCATTCATGCATCAAAAATGCAGCAGGTCGTATGCCATCATTTGTCCTAGATTTCTGTTTTGCATTTGAAAAACACTCTCTCTCCATTTTATCAAGTATTTGTTTTAATCCACAGACACATATCAAGTCTGGATAAGTCTTAAATTTCCAATAAAATCAGAGTTGGATTTTGATATTTCATATACATTGTATAGCTCATCCCTTGTTATTCGT
Source organism: Dysidea avara (assembly GCF_963678975.1). Lineage (NCBI taxonomy): Eukaryota > Metazoa > Porifera > Demospongiae > Dictyoceratida > Dysideidae > Dysidea > Dysidea avara. The sequence continues at coordinate 2,301,429 of NC_089286.1, forward strand.
GTTGTGCTTTGAATTTTGAATCGCAAATTTCTAAATTGCTGTGCATTTCTTGGGCCAGCAATGGCATCATCATTCAGTCTGGTGATTTCATTTTTGTAGACTACACTTGCCTTGCTTAATTTTAGCTGTTCTTCATTTGATTTGAGATATGATGGTAGAGTACAAAAATAACTTCTTGTTGCTTTAGCACTTCGGTGTGGAAAATCTTCTGAAAGGCTATCATCACCAATGTAGTGAACCAAAGTTAAATTATTGTTTTCATTGATTATTTGGTATGCATGCTTTGCAAAGCCTTTGTTTGTACCCTTAGGAGTGTCAATGTGAAAGTAGAATTTGTTCAATTTCGGAGACTTCGCTGGTAGAGCACTTTTGAAGTAGCCTTCCACCTGTAATTGTCTACTCTCCAATCATCTATATGAAATATTTTTAACATGAATATCCCGGTACTAAACTTTGGAAGTTATATTGATTAACAACAGTAACAGAATTACTTTATATATATAACAAAATATAGATCTGATCAAAACTAATCAATATGAAAATTTCAATTTTGCTATTAATCAACTATCAAGGTCAAGGTTGGCAGAATCCATGATTTCCTCATTTTGCTTTATTTCTCCTCCCTAGCCATATCGGAAGTATATTTCCACTGAAGGTTTCAAATTTCAGAGGGGTGGGCTTGTACTGCACTCCCAATTTGCCATCACCTTCAACTCTGCTGCCTTAGTTTACGCTTATCATAATTGCTACCTATATGCAATTTATAAATTGTAGCAATCTCTTACCATGTAACAACCTATTGGTTGTACTCATTGTTGTTGAGGACACAGTTGATTGAGATAGTGCTGTGAAATTTTCTGCCTCTACAGCAGTAACAGTAGTCTGTATGATCTTCCCCTCCAAAACCATGAAGTGGCTTGTATTGGTTAGCTAAAACTAAGACAAAACAGGCTTTCAGATTGACCCGAAATGCTTTCAACAAGTTGCTACAAAAATTTTAATTTTTTTATTCAACAGAATTTTCTACTGACTGACTGACTGACTGATGCCTTCAGATAAGCGTAACTCGATAACCACTAAGGCTACAGGCTTGATTTTTTCACTGTTCGACGTCGAGGTGCCTTTTGGCATACCGCAGTATGTACAATGCATTCTTCATGGACTTACCAGTGTCCTCCTTTGTGTCCCATTCATCTTTGCTGACAGCGAAGTGTCGATTTGGTGGTAGCACGTGATGGCTTCCCTTCGTAATGGAATTCATTTATTTTTCATAGTGGCTACTTCAATTGCAGAGGTGTTTTAAAAACAGTTTTAGATTCGTATTGCTGTGTAATGGGTTGATCTTCACAGAAATGAACAACCTTTTGCCAGAACAAGTGATAAGACTTTTCAGTCCTAATACTTTGCAATGTGTCAGTAACCATTTTGGCTACATGCTGACCTTCAGCAGCAGATATAATTCTCTTCTGAAGACACTGACTGAGGTTGTCAGAATGACGCAAGATCATCTCACCAAGAATGGCGCCAAACATAAACTCAAATGTTTTCATCTGAGATGCAACTCCATTAATCCTTGCTTTAGATTCTGTGTCAAACTATTTCTGCAGCCTCATCCCATGTGTTGAGTAAAATTTCAAAGTTCGAAGTAACACTTGCAAGAGCATTGGCACATACTGTCCACCTTGTTGGACATAACACTCTTACTCCAGGTGTGTGATAACCAACAGAGATGTCATGGTTGTCCTTCAATTGCTGAAAAATACCTTCACGGTGTGGGGAGTACTTGATCAATTTCGTGACTTCGTGAGTTACTTCCAGGGACTTTTTGACAGGCTTGCAGGCCTTTATTGAATCGTTCATTGCAAGGTTGATAGAATGGCCGTAGCAATGAGTATACACTGCCCTAGGTTCTTTGTCAAGGATTCGCTTAGTTACACCTGATCTTATTCCTCTCATAGCTGCAGCCCCATCATAACATTGGCCACGGAGTTTACATAATACAACCTTGGTTTGGCCCGAAACGTCTTTTCGGAAAAGAAAAATTAGTTGGCTGGTGTGGCTGCAAGGGAATATCTGGCAAATCAAAACGTGAATCCACCGATGATGACGACGAACTGGAGGACTTGCTGACACGAGGCTCACCATCAAAGTCACGTGTGCATTTTATTAATCGCACCTGCAGGTTTTTTTTTTAATACAGCCTGTCCAAAAATTGGTACAGCCAAAACCGTACCGGCCGTACTGCTAGATCCGGCCTTGAATATTATGTACAAATAAGTTTACAAACAAATATTGTCCCTATTCTAGTTATAAATTCCAAATTTTTGAAATACTTGTACTAAATTATATATCACTTTAAAGAGAATTTAATATACATTTTCTGTGGTAATCACTGACAAAGTAATGGCCATTACACTAAACCTGTGTAAACTGCTTTAATATTTTCTAATAATCTTTGAGCGATCATATCTTTAAAGGGAAATCAATAGAATGGGCCAAGTTTTGGTGTGAGAAAGTTTCTTAGTCTCATGATACTGAATTTTTGATGATTTGGCATGGAATGACCCTACTATGAGTGTTGATACTGTGCAATCACATAATAATGCTTCCAGTACACTGTGCATGTGCACAAAAATGAAGATTCCATTCAACACTGATAAAATGGAGCAATATGAAGGTGTCAAGTACATGTCAGTATCGAAATCACTTGGAAAAAGGATCATCTAGCTGCAGTGCATAGCATTCACTTATGTACTTATACTTCATATTTGCGGTTGGGTGTAGAAGAATATTTGCAACACATGTGTGCAGTGGTACATGTGTGGATACTGTGCACTTGATGTGTAGGTGTATATATATTACTATGTAGTCTATGGTCTATGGTCTATATATAGTCTATGCCCATATAACTATGACTATATTAGTTTGATTAGTCTGGGCACCATTTGCATGCCTAATGAACCAGCTGAAGATGTTGTGGATGAACCTGATAACTTGTGTGAGGGAAACTCCTGATGCTAAATTTTATCCACTAATCCTGAGGTACCAAGGTGGTTTTACAAACCTTCAAGCTATTGTTTTTACTGTGTGGCAGTGCGCAAAATAACGGTCGGTCACCGGACAATATCCGGAAATTATTAGCACCTGTCCGGACGAAAATTAGAATGCACGGAAACTATGTCTGGACATTCAGATTCGAGCAAGAAACGAGTGCTAACACGTAGAACAGTTGAAAAGTGGATTGTAGAGAATGATAAGGAGTTGGATACAACGATATGGCTGAAATATGAGATGGTACCTGGCGACCGCAAGCACGTGTCTGCTCTCAAGTGTGGGGTTTGTATACAGTTTAACGACCGACTAATTTCGCTGCGAAATTATAACCCGGATTTTGTCAATGGATCAAAGAATACAAGAACATCGGCATTTAAGGAACACGCCGATACGGACATGCACGCGCGTGCTATGCTGCTGTACAAGAAACAACACTCTACAAATGTGTGCGAGTACGCACCAATAGCTAAAGCTATTCTACAGCCATCGATGGATGAATCAACTAGGCTGAAACTGAAGCGTAAGTTCGAGATCGCTTACATGATGGTGAAGGAAAATCTAGCTTTCAAGAAAATGAAGCCTTTGTGTGACATGGAGGAGCGGCATGGAGTGGAAATTGGTGCAAGCTATCGAAATGATATTGGCTGTGCTTCATTTGTAGAATCCATTGCTACAGACCTCAAAGGAGATTTAAAATATAAAATAGCAAAAGCCAAGTTTTTTTCTCTGTTGATAGATAGCAGCACTGATTGTGCTAATGTAGACGAGGAGCTTTTTTTAGTTCTGTATTTTGATCCCTACTCTGGTTCAGAAGATGGCACAGTTCATGTGAGGGATAAATTCTTTGCAGTTCGTCATCTTGCATGGGGGACTGGAGAAGGTCTTTATATTTGTGTCAAGAAAACTCTGGCCTACATGGTAGTCAGGTTCACTATGTCAAAAAATACACTTTCGCTCAAAGTTTATGGAGATTAGCATACCTACACATTTTTGGAAAGCTTAGAACATGAGGAATCTGAAAATCAATGTTTACATTTGCACAGATTCCTGCAAGGTCAGCATTTTTTTTTAATTTTAAAGTGACAGCTAATAAAATAAGAAAATTCTAATATATCAAGTTAAATTTGACATAAAAGTTTAATAAATGAACTCAACAAATTCTCTGGTGACATTTTTACACCTCTTTTCATTAGAGGTGAGACATTTAATCATGAACAATTGAAAGTTTTTACAAAGGGAATAGAAGAACGTCTATTAGCTATACTGCAATAATTCAGGAATAGTTTATCATGAAAAGAATTAATGAATATTCTGGATTATTTGGAGTATAACTGGTGCAAAGTATAACTAGTGCAAAGTATAATAATGGCTTCTACTAAAACAGTTCAAACCTAAAAAAAGCTGAAAATTTAGATACTCTAATAGAGCAGTCGCTTAAAGGCAGTCAACTTTTGAGTCCATTTTTTGCTAATATGCTTACATATGTTTAGCATAATTAGCACTATATGAATTTTGAAAGAACTTTCATTTTTAAAAGTAAATGGAATTAGCTCTCTCCTAAAATAAAAGGGAAGTTTCTTTTTTACATAAACAATGAATTCACCATGATCTCCAAGAGCAATTTTATGCACCAGATAGACATGCACCAACAAGTTAAAATTGATACATGGTCTTGAAAATTAGTATCCACTGTTACCTAACTGTTAATCCAATGTAAATTTCTTTTCCAGTGACAGAATGATTACCATTTTTAAATAATCCAAATATTGCCATTGTTGATGGAGTGATTCTTATCCAGAAGATGACAAAAATCTAGGCAAGATGTTTTTAATGGCAGGCTTACAAATAACTGCTCCATGCTAAAATGCTGGTGTTATTGCAACGATTTACCTTGCACAGAACTGTGTTTGTGTGGTACAGATGCACAAGTGACGGAGATTTATACATACAAGTAGAAGGAAAAATGAAAAATTTCGAAGTTGGATTATGATCAAAAAAGTGAAGAAACAAGAGAATTGCTAAAAAGTTGTGAAAGAAGAGAGGTTGCCTGTACATCTACAGATATACTAGTGGACCTATACTTCATTCAGTCTATAACCACAACTGAATTAGGGATTAAATGTCCACTGCAGCATATAGGCAACCTCTCTTGTTCACTACTGTACAGACTGAAATATAGGGATTAAATGTGGGACTAACATAATTATGACTGGTGAACCCGTGCATATACTGCATCAAAGGAAGAAGGGCACTTGGAAAACCTTACACCTGGACACATGCCCCAAGCCCCCAACTATCAATTTTGTAGCAAGCCATTACGATTCATTTTCAGCTATGCTTTTCACATTACACAGCGTTGCAAACAAAGAACAGCGTGCGAAGTGTCTCCACTATCAATCATATTGCTATAGAAAATACTGGCGGTAAGCTAACACAGCCACAGTCGAGCCGTATCACATTATGTAGTGTAAATTGACACCTTGCATTGTCAGTGAAGAGAACTGGAACACAAAGGAGGACAAAGGCAAGCCCATGATGTGTGTATTGTATGTACTGTGGTTGGCAAAATCAAGCCCATATGTCAAATTATGCTTGGCTGTCAGTCAGTCAGTCAGCGTAAAATTCTGTTGAATAGAAAAACTTTAAAATGCTATAGAAATTTTGTTGGAAGAGTTTGGGGTTAGTCTGAAGACATTTTTTAGCTTGGCTGTGCCTAGCCAATGTTGCAAAGCTGTCATGAAGGGAAATTGAGACTGGTTTTAGGGTGATATTTTGACCTGGAAAAGCTCAATTATGCATGATCCCTAATATATAGTACTATCGTACTGTATATAATACATCGAAAATGACAACAGTGACAGTGTTGATCATGATGATTGTTAGGTTCATATCTTTGAATTAACTGTAATAGACATAAGGTTCATATCTTTGAATTAACTGTAATAGATATAAATACATGTACATGTACATACGTACATAGCCATGATGTCTTTATACATAGCTGTACCCTACATCTCAGTGTTAATAATTCACTTTTTCACTTTGTTTCATGCAATAACTATTTGCCAAATGGATTGCTTTTAAGTTTCTTAGCATTTTAGAGGCTATTAATGGTTCTATATGGGTGTGAGAACATAGAAATAGTGTTTGTTGCAATTCTCTGTCAATAAGAGGCTGATATATGGAGAAATTTGCACCACATGGACTGCTATTTTCAAACTACTAATTAACTAACATGTAGGTATCTGTTTAAATGTAAGCATTGATCTCCATGCTCTAAGCTTTCTAATAATAATTATGTAGGCCCATAAATTTTGAGCAAAGTTATTTGACATAGTAAACTGTGTCAATGCATGCCACCAACTGGTACATGCAAAAGTGCTCTTTGATCTAGTCAGGGTGAAGTCATAGTTGCCAATTGCTAATTAACAAAGTTTCTTTTAAGAGAGAATATTTTATGCAAATTACAATTATTCTTTCAAACCTAGTATTAGCTAATCTCCTGAAATTTATGTCTAACATAAGCACACTAGCTAGGAGTTTCATAAAAGTGACTGCTACATTAGCAATATGGACTCAAAGTTGACTGCTTTATTAGAGTATGTGACTGCTCTATTAGAGTAACTCAATTTTTCTGCTGTTTTTAAGCTTGAACTGTTTCAGTGAAAGCCAAACTTATACTTTGCTCCAGTTATACATAGGTCTCATTAAATTAATCTGGAATATTCCACAATTCTTTTCGCTTAAAACTATTCTTGAGTTATTGCAGCATAATGGATGCTCTTCTATTCCGTTTGTAAAAACTTCTAATTATTCTTGATTAACTATCACCTCTAATAAATACAGATGTAAAAATGCATGTCACCACAGAGAATTTGTTGAGTTTATTGATGAACTTTTATGTCAAATTTAAATTGATATATCGGGAATTTCTTACTTTATTGGCTGCCATTTTGAAATTTAAAAATGCTGACCTTGCAGGAATCTGTGCAAATGTAAACATTAATTTTCAGATTTCTCATGCTCTAAGCTTTCCAAAAATGTATAGGTTTGCTAATCTCCATAAACTTTGAACAAAAGTACATAGTGAACCTGACTATGGGTGTGACTCCATTAGAATGGCAGTGCAAGATGATTGGGCTGGGGTGTGATGGTACTAATGCCAATATAGGAAGTAGGAATGGTCTTAAAGGATATCTCACGGAAGACATTCCATGGCTTATTGATTAATGTTGAAGGTCCACCATTGGAGAAGTGGGATGCCTCCAGTGCTATAGATACATGGTATAATGAGAAATCTAGAAGGTTGACTGCCAGCAGTAGAGCTACCAGTACCACAGGTCATGGGTCCTTGGATGAATGGAAGGATTGGGTACAAGTTAGCATTGATGAAGAGCCTGATGATGATGATGATGACGACGACGAGCCTTTAAGTTTTGTTGATGATGAGCCTTGTGAACCTGGTGATGATGAGCCTTGTGAATCTGGTGATGATGAGCCTTGTGAATCTGGTGATGACGAGCCTTGTGAATCTGGTGATGATGAGCCTTGTGAACCTGGTGATGATGAGCCTTGTGAATCTGGTGATGAAGAGCCTTGTGAATCTGGTGATGACGAGCCTTGTGAACCTGGTGATGATGAGCCTTGTGAACCTGGTGATGATGAGCCTTGTGAATCTGGTGATGATGAGCCTTGTGAATCTGGTGATGAAGAGCCTTGTGAATCTGGTGATGACGAGCCTTGTGAATCTGGTGATGAAGAGCCTTGTGAATCTGGTGATGACGAGCCTTGTGAATCTGGTGATGAAGAGCCTTGTGAATCTGGTGATGAAGAGCCTTGTGAATCTGGTGATGACGAGCCTTGTGAATCTGGTGATGAGGAGCCTTGTGAATCTGGTGATGATGAGCCTTGTGAATCTGGTGATGACCAGCCTTGTGAACCTGGTGATGATGAGCCTTGTGAATCTGGTGATGATGAGCCTTGTGAATCTGGTGATGACCAGCCTTGTGAACCTGGTGATGATGAGCCTTGTGAATCTGGTGATGATGAGCCTTGTGAATCTGGTGATGACAAGCCTTGTGAACCTGGTGATGATGAGCCTTGTGAATCTGGTGATGATGAGCCTTGTGAATCTGGTGATGACTGTGTGATTATAGAGTAAGTGTAATCCACACCAGAATATACAACACCTTACCTAATTGCATATCATAAGTTTGTGATTTGTATTTTGTGATCTTGTAATATTGTTGTGCAGCTGTATTAGACAAGTATGTAGCCTTTTGCTTTTTGTAGTAGTGTAAAACTGTCAGTCTCTGTGATGTGTGTGTGTGTGTGTGTCTCAATATCAGATACTTAGTTGTAATTCATTATATTGTATTTTAATTTACACCATGAATTTTATAAACACTGTGCATACATGAACTTTTTAATGATATAATATAAATTTATTATGAAATAGTGATGATGATCATTCAAAGTATATGTCCGGACAACTTTGAAAATGTCCTTCCAACTTTTATTTTGTCCTGACAGTAAGTCAGGTGGGGTCCCAAAAGTTATTTTGCACACTGGTGTGGTGTGATCTAGCTAGCTTCTCTCAAACACAACTATTGCAGCCATGACATCACTAAACTATATGATAACCCCTTCTGAAGAGAGACAAGGAAAGGAAGTTGCTTGTTAAAACAGCAGCAGCATGTCAAAAGGTCGAAAATACAAAAAACCAGTTTCAACTTCACTAATATTTCCTTTGTCACATAATTAGTATTACAGGGCCAGTAGAGGCACTAAGGCCACTGCCGTAGCAGATTTTTCACAGCCCAAGTTAGTCAAGCTCATGGCTAGTTAAGCTAATAGCTACACACCAGTAAGATAGCTCCGTATAGTAGTCACGTCGTCAGATATGACATACACTAATTTATAAATGTTTCTAGACAGACACTAACCATTCCTTTAATACAGTAAAAGGATGTGCAGCCGACTTCACATTACCACTTGTTTATCCTCTATTATATTTGTGCTTCTATTGAATGAAGCACACGATGACCAGTGCGGTGGACGTTCTTCCAGCTCTGCTTAGAGGTAGGTTGCAATTGTATAGACAAAATTAGACTTTACAATATACAGAAAGGTAGTGTGACAGCTAGGAAGTCAGTGTGTGTGTATGAAGCAATATCTTAATATCAACTCTTTTAAAGTACTAAAATTGCTTCAGAACGTGGTTTACAAACACTAAAAATTCAAAATTTTCTTGGGGGGGGCAGGCCCCTGGACCCCCTAGAGGTTTGTACACTCATTACAACCTCCGAAACATTACCTAGCTTGTTGCCTGACATACCACTAAGAGCTTCCACTACCCCTGGTATTAGTAAATGCCAGGAATTTGTCAATTTTCGTCAGTTAGTGATTTTGTCAAAATTTTTCACCATTAAGATTATTGCGCTGTACGGTAACTTAGAGAACCCTGGGGGGAACCTGGCCATCTCTATTTACCACTGGCCAGCAGAAAGAAAGCATTGGCAAAGTTAGCACAGAGTAAGTTGTGTTAGCTATTCTTGATTATTACAAGTTATGTGACTGCTATTCTTGATTATTACAAGTTATGTGACTGTTCATCAATGGATCCAGCCCACGTTATTAATTACATATGTGACCCGATTTGCGAAAAGGTACCTTTCTCGCACATTTCAAAAACTCGAGAAAAGAGCGATTGAACTTTTCCGGAAAAAATTCGCCACCCTTTTTATTGCAGATACAGGTGCATACAAGCCTAATCTATTATACTGCAAAGTTTTAGCTTCGTGGGTGCAGTACATTTAAAGATACAATGCAAAATATCGGAGTATGTACATATAAAACAAAAGACGTAACACGGAATCACTTACAAATTACCCATTTGTTTTCAATGGCGGTTCTTTTACGCGCAAAGATAGAGAATGGCCAGCCGTAGTAGAAGCAGAGTGGCGTCTGCTTTAAACTCTCTCTGCAATGACGGTCTCTCACGAATAAACGATACAAATCATGAAGAGTTTGAGGCGCTTATTGGAGAATATTTTGATGATGACGAAAGCGATGTAGAGTCGGAATGCGGTAAGGAATCCATTAAAATATTTATACAATTCGCACACAAATTCAACAGGATGTGATGCTAATTATGATGCTAATGAATTTGAATACATTGATGAAGAAGTGGATAACAGTGAAGGTATTACTGCATACATAAAACAACATTATAGTAGTACAAGTTTAAAAATAGGTCTTTTTGAAGAGGAGATTCGACTCAACTTTGTCCCGGTGATTGATGACACGCCATCACATAGTATGATGTCTCTTGCCAGCCCACTGCTTCAGCCTTGTCTGACAACTAGGGGCAATAATGTATCATCTTTTGACAGTAGTCAGGAATCTCTATCTCCAACTCACTCAGGCGGAAGTCAGCTGATTATGAGCATTCCTGAGTCTCCATGTGTTCCACAGCAGTCAAACAGCAATGACATGGTGTCTACTGGTAGTGAGCTGATAACTAGCAATCCTGATACACCAGTCACCGACAGCAGTAGCAGTGCCCCTGGTCCATGTTCAGGAAGAAAAAGAAGAATTGATATTAGTGACAGAAGCATTTCACCACAAACACCACCTGCAGGAGGTATTCTAGTAGACGAAAAGGAAAATGCACTTTGCAAAAAATTCACTGAAAATACCTGTGGTTGTAAAAAGATCAATGGTAGACCATGTAGCACACAGTTTAGTGCTGAGTACATCATCGAAATGAGAGCACAAGCCTCTCTGCTGACACACGATGAGCTTGACATGGTCATCCTGGGGTCATTGATGACGACACTGAACAGGAGTGAGAATATTGTTGATGGTAGACACAAGCCTAAAAAGCGAGAGAGAGATTACTCTGACTACACACACAACTGCCTCTCAGTTTGTACAGTCACCTTTGGCTTTCTCTATGGCATTGGATCCAAAAAGAGACTCCAGTCACTCAGGTCCCATTATTTGGAAAATGGTATGACACCGCGAGTGCATGGCAACACTAAGAGTCTTCCACACAATTCTTTGCCATTTGGCATCATCAATGCTGCTGTCAAGTTTCTGCAGAACTACGCAGAACAACATGCCATCCTTTTGCCTGGTCGCATACCTGGATATAAAAGAGACGACATGAAATTGTTACCATCAAGCAGCAGCAAAATGGTACGCATATACCAAATCTCACGCTGCAAGTTGTACTGTATGTGCACATATACATTTGAGAGGTGTTACTACTTTTCCAGATTAAAAAAATAAATGACTACTAACCCAAAACATTAAAATACAAAATTATTACAATGGACTTTATCCACAATGGCGTCACGAGCACAAGATGGCCATGTTATTTGGGTACTAATGTACAGATGACTATGGAGAAATTGTTTTGATCGATCATATTTCAGCCAGGGAAGGAGATATCGAGCTCTAAGCAACAGGTATGGGTACAAGACAACACAATAAACGACTTTTAATGCATGGTGGAAATTTTTCAAGATAACGCTTGTTTGCAATGGTTTTTGTTATGTTATACCCATACCTGTTGGCTACTGGTCAGTATCTTTCTTTACGAGTGAAATATGATTGATCAAAACAATTTCTCCATAGGCGCCTGTACATTGGTACCCCAAATAACGCGGCCATCTTGTGCTCATGACATCATTGTGGATAAAGTCCATTGAAACCTTAAAATTTCTATTAAAGTAACACCTCTTGCAATAAGATAGTATTAATCTGTTCAAACTTACATACACGTAGGATGTGTGGACACGTTACAAGGACTCCTGTATTCAGGCTGGCACAAGATACATAGCAAACACCACCTTCTATGCATACTGGAGGAAGTTACTACCTCATATTCTGATTGCCAGGCCACACACTGACTTATGCTGGACCTGCCAGCAGAATAGCACTGCAATCATGCAATCCATTAACAAACCTGAAGATGAAAAGTCACAGGTAAATTAAATATACAAATATGAGGGGAATTAGTAAAACGCTGAATACAGAATAACGGAATTGTGGAATAACGAAATAAGCAAAATTAATCTTTTGCAGATTGTACAAATATGATATGCTCTATAGTAATTATGCTTTATTTACCTTGTAACAGCTCTGCATGGAGCACCACGGCAATGGATAGAACAGCAGCCGGCGAGCATTAAATGGGACGAGCACACAACCAATCACCCTAGCATGATCTACCTTCACTAACTTTACTTAGCTACACTCTTGATTCAAACCTGAAGAGTTTTGAAATCCATTTAAAGACACACAACCACTGGACTTCCCTACTGAACTCTAGTGTGACTAATAAATCCGGTAGTATGCACATGAAGGGCAGCTAGTTTAACCTAAGAATAGAACTAGGTCTTGGCGTTTTGTAGCTATATCAACTAAGGAGTGTAAATAAGTAAGTTTAGCGAAGGTAGATCGTTCTAGGGTGATTGGTTGTGTACTCGCTCGTCCCATTTAATGCTCGCCCAGCTGCTGTTTAGCTATCCATCACCGTGGCGTGCCATGCAGAGCTGTTGCAAGGTGTAAATAAAGTATAATTGCTATAGAGCATGTAACTATTTGTACAATCTGCAAATGATAAGATTTGCTTATTTCTTTATTCGTTATTCCGTATTCCGCGTTTTACTAATTCCCAAACATGAGTGGTACGCTAATCTTAACTGGCAAGAAATACTATTTTGACAAAAGCACCTTTAATCCAGATTAATAGGATTTTTACAATTTAGAAAAAAGTTGCTTATCACTTGCATCACAGTAATATCTATAGAATTTTTGCATGAAATTGTATAAAACGAAAAAACCTTAGCTGGTTAAGGGGCTGGCACATGAACATTTTAAAATTGCGTTTAACTGTAGACATGGTTTCATAGGCAAGGCATACTTAAATTCCAGTGGAGGTTGCAAACGCCTTAAGTGCCACTAAAACAAATTACTCAAAAATCATCTTTTTGAGTAGGGTAATACATTGATCTGCAGCTGATAATCAGTGTTCAAGGAATATGTACGTGACAAGTCTGGTAAAGTTGTATACACTAACCGCAACATAAATTAATTTCACCCAGAATTCAAGTACTTTCTACAAAACAAAGTACATTGCCTTGAAGCTTACTTCTGAATATCTAATGAACCCCAGTGAACCCCATGCATTGTTTGTATTTCAACTATTGAGGGTCACGTGAAACACCAAATAAAATAATGCAATTTAGAGTAATATAATTAGGTAGGACTTTTAGAGCACGTCCAACCTCCTCTGCTTAAATTCCTGGTAAGTGTGTTGCATATGTAAGATTCATACTTTTCTATTGTAGGCCATCAAGGAAGCTGAAATACACATAAAACATGTTAAGGAGGAACGAGACTACTACAGAAAGGCATGCAAAGACAGCACAAAATCATTAGAGCAGATATATAAGCATGGGGAAACAATGGAAGTGCCTCTTCCTGGAGCACAAATTCCTTGTAAATCCAATAACAAAACTATCCATTACAGTTTTGATATGGCTCAGCAGGTATTTTATTTCCTCTAATTTACCATCATGGCATAGTATGCACTGCAGGTTCACTATCCAAGCAACCCCTTTCAGCCTGGGCCAATCTATTTTTTAACCCCACGCAAATGTGCAATATTTGGGGTCTGCTGTGAAGCAGTTCCACGCCAGGTAATGGTGACAGTATGGCACATACACTTGTATCCTTAATGTTCTAATTTCAGATCAACTACCTGATAGACGAGGCTTCCAATGTTGGCAAAGGAGGAAATACCATCATCTCCATGCTACATCACTTCCTCCATCATCATGCATTTGGTGAAACATTTGCCCATTTCCATGCTGACAACTGCTGTGGGCAGAACAAAAATAGATTTCTTATGTGCTACTTTATGTGGCGTATACTCACTGGTCTACATGATGAGATCACTATCTCTTTTCTTCCTGTTGGCCACACAAAGTTCTCACCAGATTGGGGGTTTGGGCTACTAAAACAAAAGTACAAGAAGACTTTTGTTGGATGCCTTGATGACATCGTCAAAGTGATAAATCAGTCGGCTAAACCTAACTGGGCTCAACTAGTGGGAGCACAGGATGGCAGCAACATTGTTCCGATGTACAATTGGGCTGATTATTTTGATCCACACACTGTCAAAACGGCACTAAAAGGGATAACACAGATGCATCACTTCCGCTTCAGTTCAGCACATCTTGGTAAAGTGTTTGTCAAGAACTGCAAGTCCGACAAGGAGCGATCTATCAATTTACGGAAGGAATCATCATGGAACCCGACTCCAACTGATCTTCCACATGTAATTGTCCCTGACGGACTTTCTTTGGAAAGGAGATGGTATCTTTTCGACAAAGTACGCGAGTTTTGTCCAGTAGAGGTACTAGATCTTGTATGTCCCAAGCCAACAGAACCACGTCCATGACCTAAAATAATAGAACATTTTAATATAGCATAATGCAGACTTGAAACAGTTATTAAATTATTGCGTATAATAATATTGACAATTGGTACTGAGTCTATAAGAAAAAATTCCAACTAATTGTATCCACACCCACCTTCTCCAATTGTGAATGTTTTTCAAGGTGTAAATTGGCTTAATAAAGGAAGAGGGTTCACTAAACACAATTAAATAATCATTTCTTTCCGTATAATCGCTCCTGTCTACCAAACAAATAAACAAAAGAACACCATAAAATGTGCGCTAAGGACTTTACAATGGAACTATCTGGTAGGCCTATCGCACGTTTACCATTGACAAATAAACAATCATTCACCAAATAACCAGAAATACAAGTTAAACTAGCAGTGAGTCACAATACAAATCACCACGAGGTAAGGCTAAAGTGCGCACTAAAAGAAACTTTACAACGAAACTTTCTGGTAAACCTATCGTACATTTACTGTTGACAGATAAACAATCACCTCACCAATCAACCTGAAATCCAAGCAGTGAGTCGCAATACAAATCATCACGAAGTAAACAGCACATGGTCACTTGAAGCAATTCCGTTTTACTTGTAATTTCGTTCCGTTTATAAGAATGGTGATTTGTTACCGATTAAGGAGAAGCCTGGTAAAGATCTGTCGCCTTGATTTGTTACGGAGAATGTACGGATCTTCTGTACTACAAGTCTGATCAATTCATTAAAGTTAGTTTGTAATGTACTGAAGTTAAAAATTACTATATCTCCATAGCGGTTGGGTGTATTACACTAGAATTTTAACAGAGCGTAGCGAGCGATTATGCCAACCTGTTTATGAGAAAAAACAATTTAAAAAAAATGTGCGAAAAAGGTTACTTTTCGCAAATCGGGTCACATGTGATGGTAGGGCAGAGTGACTTGATGCCCAGGTCTGGCTACGCCACTGATGGAAGTCCCATACAATCACTCCAGAACTGAAAGCTATAATTACATTTTGATGTGCTTCTTTTCTTGCTTGAATAATACCAGCGTCTTGCGAGCAAGTAGCAAGAGATTTGATCCTAAAATACCCTTTCATGAAGGATGACATTGGAGATGGCTATGAACCTAAAAAGCTAAACTTTCTAATTGTTTAGCCAGCCTCATAAACCTACGAAGCTCAGAAAAGCTTTGAGGTAGCTTCATGTTAAGTATAGCTGCCGTCTTGTCTGGATCAGCTTTTATGTCATCTTTGTTGACAATATGGCCTAGAAACTTTTAAGGAACTGACACTAAACTTACGTTTATCTTTATTCAGCAATACTCCTGCAGTCTTCTAATGCAGTCCAGTGTTGCAATCAGCCTCTGGTCATGCTGCTCTTGAGTTGCACCAAATACCAAGACATCATCCATTTGACAGACCACTCCTTCTAACCCTTCCAGTATCTTGCTCATTCGGAGTTGAAACAATTCTGGAGCACAAGAAATCCCAAAGGGAAGAGGTAGCATCCGTATGGTGTTATGAAAGCTGTTAAGGTAGCGCTGAACTGATCAAGGGTAGCCGCACAAAGTTAATTGTACAGCATGTTTGTGATGATGCATGAACAAATGTTGAAATTCATAGACCACAGCGAAGCATCTCAATTGACTAACAGAACAAGCTGTCAGACCGCCCAGCTACTTTGTTGATACAACTAGCATTATTTTTAACCTATCTTTTTTTTCTTTACCACAGGAAGAAGAAAAGATGAAGCAAAGATGAAGCAGGTGTTAAATACTTTTAATACTTCTGATTTTATCAGTAAATGTACAAACTATATATATAATACATATATTTATTACAGAACTCTCTACATGGTGGTTTCTTTGTAACTTAACACTCTACTAGCTGCCATCGCGTGATTACTGTTATACGGACCACACCCTGATTAGCCACACCGTCTCCTTTCTCGCTAAATAACTTCAAACTTATGCACCACAGACCATCAAAATTTGGTATAGGCACTGGGTAAGTAATACTCTACAATAGTACGCTTCGAATTTTCACGATTCAGGTTTGATGGAGTTGTTAGCCAATGTTGTAGCCCACAGGTGTGTGGTTTCACTAGTTTTCATGTTGTTATCAGTGAAAAAGATAGCATAGAATTGTTCTACAAGGTGAGAAATGGTTGGAACTGAAGTGGCTTAGTGCTAGGTTGTTCATTAGCCAAGTTATTTTAAAATTTGGTTTAAAACTTGAGTCTTATAGACGAAAAATGAAGGAGTGTTATTTCATGAAACTTTGTATACTAAACTAAAGTATCACATGCTATCATAACAGCTTTTAAGGCGTAGATCAAGTTGTACACTAGCAAAATTTTGGGTCACCCTAAATAGCTCATTAAGCACGTGGGTCGAAACAAATTGTTTTGTACAGCTGGACTTAATCGGTTCAGTGCCACCTTAAAGGGCAGGATGCTTCTGCTAATGATATCTGCCAAAATCTGCTGTTGGCATCGATCTTACTGAAGACGGTGGCTCCTGCAAGCTGGGCTAGAATTGGGTATCAGGTAGACCTCACGCAGAACGCTTTCAGTCAAGACCTTGAAGTCAACACGTATCCTAACTGCTCCATCTCATTTTGGTACCACCACCATCCCAGCACACCACGGAGTAGATGCAGTGACTTTACAGATAACTCCATTATTCTCCATGTGACGAAGCTCTACCCTGACTTTTTCTCTTAGTGGGATTGCCACGTTTCTGGGGGTACACAGAGAGTATGGCATGGCATCATCGTTGAGTTTCATAGTGTACTATCACCTAAAGTTCCCAGGCGTTTAAACAATGTAGGGTATCCCTCATGGACAACATCTAAATCACAAGCCAGTGAATCCATTCTGCACAACAGGTTCAGAGACGTAATTGCAAGAAGTTTGTTTTCAACCCCAAACCACATAAAGCGTCTGACTTATGTTTGTGACATAACATAGCTTGAAACTGGCCTAACAGCCAGGGACTGGTTGGCAAGGCCATGTAAGGTTTTCTTTGGATTCTGTAGCACTATGTTGGGTAACAACTTGTATGTGTCCTCAGTGATAACGGTTGCTTCAGCCTTAGTGTCAAGTTTAAATTTGGCTTCTGTTTCCTCAATCATGACAGTGGATGTCCATGAGGTTGTCTGGTTTCCAGATGTCTTATGGTTGCTTATAATGAGGTTGCTGGTAATTGTGATGCTGTTTCTTGGGGATGAAGTCACTAACTTGGGAGTCGTCATTTTGGCTGAGCGCAGACCACCTCTCATTCCAAGACCTGTTTGATTATAGGCAATCGCTTTATTTGTCAACTTACTACCAATCTGAAGAAGAGCTACAATTACTTGAGGAAGAAATGATCAACGTTTTATACAAAATTAACAATCATCATTAAAATCCTGATCAATAAGCCTTATTCTTTACAGCTTCACAATGGTTATAGCTCAGATTATCTGATTGTGTCCATGAAATACATGACTGTATTAAGTGTTTCACAAAATTGAATGCATCATTCCTTACCTCTATTTCCAATGGTGGTTACTTTACAGCAGAAAATGCAGAAGTCCTGTTTCAATTAAACAATGAAGAAAATTGTAGCTCTGATGGTATGTTTGTACTGCTGAATACTGTAATTCCACCCAATAGCACTAGCATTAGTGATCATACTAGTAACCAAGGTAACTGATGAGCATTATGATTTCACCCAATAATCTTGTGTATGTGAGGCACTGGACTACTACACAGTAGCAGTAGCAGGAGTGATCATACTGGTAACCAAGGTAAATGTTGAACATTACAATTTTTACCCAATAATCTTGTGTACATCAGGAACTGGACTACTACACAGTAGCAGTAGCGATCATACCGGTAACCAAGGTAAATGTTGAACATTACAATTTTACCTAATAATCTTGTGTACATCAGGCACTGGACTCTACCACACAGTAGCACCAGCAGGAGTGATCATACTGGTAACCAAGGTAACTGATGAGCATTGCAATTTCATCCAATGATCTTGCAGGTACTATGCCTTCAAAGATTGATTTATGCTGGTACCCAAGGTATAGTAACCAGTGCCGGAGCCCAGAGATTTTGAGTGGTCAGGCCATCTTCATCTAGTGGTAGAGATTTTGCTAAGGGTGGGGGCACACTCACCACAGTGTGCGAATTCTAGGGGGGTCTGGGGGTATGCCCCCCCCCAGGAAAATTTAAAAAATTAGATACTCTATGATGGCTATTTTAACATAAAAAACTCTTTATTGACATTATAGCTACATAGATCCTGAGAATTTTGTGTTACATGTACAGTAGATGTTAGCTCAATTTTATCTTGTTATGCATGGCTACATGCTATTATTTGAACAGTACCAGTAACCTGTATTGTTTCTTTTACAGAATGATGATGAAACTGTGTATTAGCCACTTCTATGCATATACAATGGCAGTCAAGTTACAAGGAAAACTTTTCCAGCAGTACTGTTAATTAAATTGATACTTATTTAATTTTGTGGATACATGTATATGATACAGGTACATCACCGTACATGTCAGTCATAGTATAACTATATTATTAATTAAACTGTCCATATAAAGTGAGTCTAGACTCACGTCGACTGACAAATTGATTTGCCACATTTTTAAGATTTAATTCATCTGTTAACTCTTTATGTACATGGAGCACCATAAGGGAGTTGAGCCTTGCTTGCCCCATGGAATTTCTAAGGTAGCTTTTTACCCTCCTTAAAGCACTGAAGGAACGTTCTGATGTGGCATTGGTTGCAGGCATTACTAATATTATTTGTAACAAACGACTGACTTCTGACAACAAAGCCCTATAACTTGTGGAAAGAGACTGAAAGTACTCCTTTACATCAAGGATGCTGATATTAGATTTGCCATCATACTTAAAGTCCAGTCCAAAGGTAGAAAGTTGTGCCTCCAACAGACATTGTTCAAAGTCATCTTTGTAAAATTTGATGACAAATTCTAATTCTGAATTAAATGTTTCCTTCCTGCTAGCTTTTAAAATTAGCTCCTCTGCTTGGTGGTATACTTTGTAGCCTGGTTGATCAAATCGATCTTTGATGCATGCAGTGACCAAATCAATAGCCTCAAAGTACTGCGGGCAAAAGACCTCCTTTGGATTGCTTGGAAAGTCACCTGTTGAAGTTCCTTCTTCATATCGATTAGGTCGTTTGCGGCGACGAGGTAATTGTGGCTCATCCACTTCCAAGGAGTTTGCAAACAAAGATACTTTTTCCCAAAACAAGTGAAAAGATTCATCATTTCGTATTGATTGCAATGTTTGCACAGTCATTTGAGCTACTTTCTGGCCAGCAGCTGCAGACATGGCCTTGTGTTGCAATGTGCGACTAAGGTTATCAGTGTGTTTTAAAACCATTTCAGCTAACATAGTGCCAAAAAGAAACTTGAAAGTAAGCATTTGTGATGCTACTCCTTGAATACGGGCTTTGGTTTCACTGTCTTTGGTAGCATCGAGAGCCTCTTCCCAAGTGCTTTGTAATACTGTGTAATTCTTAATTACACTTGCAAGGGAATCTGCTCGCACAGTCCATCTAGTCGGACAGAGCACCCAGATTCCAGGTAAGTTCTCTGTAGCTGACATCGTGTCCTGTATGCCTTGAAAAATGTTATCTCTTCGTGGGGAGTACTTTATGAGTTTTGTTATTTCTCTGGTAGTATCCAGTGCATCTTGTAAAATTTTGGACTGTTTTACTACATCACTAGCGGCCAAATTAAGAGAATGGCCATAGCAGTGAGTATAAAGAGCCCTAGGCTCTAGATCCATTATTTGTTTAGCTACACCATTTCTGATTCCACACATTGAGCTAGCTCCATCATAGCATTGGCCACGTATTTTAGTCACTGACAAATTTAATAGTTCAAGAACACTGATTATTTTGGCAAAAATGGTATTTGAATCGATTGATGGTACAACATATAGCCCAACAAACTCCTCATGAACTTCGAAATCATCTGTTACCCAACGGATGACAATCGTCAACTGTGTTATATCGGTTGTTTCATCACTCATTATTGAAATAAAAGGGGCATCGTGAATACTAGAAGAGATCTTCGTGATGACATGTTCTGCCATTATCCCAAGGACTTCATCTTGAATTTGATGACTTGTGTGCTTTGGATGTGTTTGCTCTAACCAATCAGCTATAGCTGGGTTGTTTTCTGATTTCAGCTTAAGGACTTGCATAAAATTTCCATCTTTCTCATCCTTATCACCTCTAAGGGGCAAGCCTTGGCGGGCTAAGAATTTAAGGCTTGACAAGATTTGAAGAAATAACTGTTGATTTTTTGCCTTTTGATTAGCATGGCTTTGTGATGATAGTTCTGTAATATCTTTCACAGTTGCTGGCAAAGTACCCATAACCTCGATGGCTTCCTTGTGGCATGCACTTAGTTCATGCTTTCTGAAACTCAATGTCCCATCCTTCCAATTGCAAAATCCTTTTGATACCTACATAAATCACATTATGCATTTATTTTCACTTACAATAAAAATTGTCAAACGTACGTACAGTAGCTATAGCTACGTAACAACTAGCTATAGCTAGTAGAATGGAGGCCACTCTAGTCAGAGACTCTATAATCTTTGTATGCACTTACAAATGCTGGATCAGCGTTAGGTACCTTCAGCTTGCCCTCTTTGAATCCCTTCACACAATAGAAACAGCATGCTCTATCATTCGTTTCGTCATAGTGTATCCACTTCCACATGCTAAACCATGACGCTTGAAACGCGCGTAAGGCTACAGCTTTCTTCCCAAAAGATCGCTTTGGGATACTTAGTCTTGCTGGTTGATGCGGAGCACTAGGAAAATTAGCTGTTGCCATGTTAATACGCGGACCGCGGAAGTTAACTACCGGCTTGCACGTGCAATTCAACTCAAAACCACAGTCAAATGTAATTCATCAAGTTTTAATTAATAAAGATGAAAAGTGGTCCGGCCAATGCCGGACCGTGGGCTCCGGCCCTGGTAACTACTGAATATTAGGTGCATATAACTCCTACCTATCTTCATGGCTCTTCAAAGGTAATGATTAGGTCCAAAACAAAATTATGTAGATTAGATTGCAAACTTAAGTATATGGTCATGTGAGATTTTGCTTTAATATTCCTTGGCTGAGAGATTTTACAAAAGTCAAAAGACCTGTAAAGATTTTCCCCTATGAGCAGTTATACCTGTATAAGCTCGTTGTTTTGCAAGGATCAGCTGTTTGAGAAATATAAATATTCACCATTATTCAATAGCTGATTTTTGGTAACTGATAATGGCATCCGAAAACAAGACGATTTCAAGAGACTCCTAAAGGAGAGTTGATGTTATTACTAAGGAGATTGGAGACCTTGAGAAATACCAAGCTTGTTTCTTTTGGACTGGAGATCTTTATGTTGTTGGAGACAAACGAATGGCTAGTATTGTAAAGAACAGGAAGCAAGAGTTTCTTAATATGCTACAACACCAGCCCCAAGGCCCCAAGAGGATATGTCACCTCCTAAACTGGTTCTGCCAACTTTACCTCAGCCAATTGATGAAATGAATGGAAGGACACTTAGTTCAATTCTTGTTGGAATTGGAAAAGACCTTGGTATAGATTGGAAAGGAGACCAGCCAAGTCAGGGCCGGCAGAAGTAGTCCGGTTGCGGCCGGACCAATTTTTGAGAACTGAATAAAAAAAAATTTGAGAATAAAGAAATTCATACGACTAATTAGGTTTTAGGTATGTAACGGTAGCATGGCAATGTCGAAGTTGAAGCTCACTGCCGCATTGGCTGACGTTCCAGTAAAACCAGCACATCCGCCACCAATCTTTGTGTTTCCTAAGTGGGATTTCGGTAAGAAGGTTGTGCAGCGATCTAGCCAAGCTGATTGGTTTACAGCGTGGCCTTGGTTACACTACCGATCAACCGACGATGTTGTTTTTTGTCACGTCTGCATAACAGCGATGAAGCACAAAGGAATGAAACAGAGCAGAGGCGACTCTTCCTTTACAAATGTAGGTTTTAAGAACTGGAAAGATGCCACAATTTCGTTCAGGGATCACCAGTCCTCAGTAACTCATAAAACTGCATTACAGCTAGTTGTAGACATACCTGTGCTATATCCAGATGTTGGTGAAATGATATCTACAGGGCATGCTAAAGAAAAGAGGGACAGCAGGCAATGTTTATTGAAGATACTTTCCAATGTTGCTTTCCTTGCACGACAGGGACTGGCATTTAGGGGTGATGGCGATGAAAGTAACTCAAATTTTCTGCAGCTCTTGAAATTACGTGGGTTGGATGACCCTAGAATCCCTGAGTGGATAGCAAAGAAAGCAAATAAGTATACCTCTCATGATATCCAAGATGAGTTACTTAAAGTGATGGCAATAACTGTGTTGCGGAAGATCTTTACTGACCTAGCTGCGGTTAGGTATTTCTGCATTATGTGTGATGAATGCACTGACGCTGCCAACAGGGAGAAGTTAGTGGTATGTGTCAGATGGGTTGACTCTTATCTAGAAGCACACGAGGAATTCATTGGCTTGTACCTGCTTGAGACTTAAACGGCTCAATCTTTCAATGAACAAATGTAGGGGTCAGTGCTATGATGGGGCCAGCACTATGAGAGGTCCTAAAAGTGTAGTTGCTAAGCAATTACTTGATGACGAGCCAAGAGCAGTTTTTACACATTGTTACGGTCACTCACTGAATTTAGCTATTAGTGACACTATGAAAGGGTGTAAAGTCACGAAAGATGCCTTAGATCTTATCTTTGAAGTGACGAAGCTGATCAAGTATTCTCCTAAAAGAGATGTAGTTTGAAAAGCTGAAAAGTGAGCTAGCCCCTGATACCCCAGGCTTCCGTGTACTGTGTCCCACAAGGTGGACGGTAAGGGCAGCATCTTTCAAGTCTGTTCTTGACAATTACACTGTGTTGCAGAAGCTATGGGAAGCATCTAAAGATCAAACATCTGACCCATCTATGAAGGCTCGCATAATTGGTGTAGAATCTCAATTTAAAACTTTCAGGACATACTTTGGAATTCAACTAGGATATTTACTTTTGCAACACAGTGACAACTTGAGTAAGACTCTGCAATCCAATCAATACCTTGTATGCAGCTGCTGGGCAGAGGATAGCAGCAATGACAGTTACCACTCTACAGAGTATTCGAAATGATGAGTGCTATGGCTTGTTTTGGCAAAAGATGGAAAGAGCTCGCCAGCCTCTGGACGTGGAAGCACCTAAATTGCCAAGGAAAAGACGAGCTCCGAGGAGATATGATGATGGAATTGCTGAGCCAGAATTTTGTGATCATTCTTTAGGCAACAGTACTACGAAGCCCTTGACTTGGTGATATCTGGCATTAAGGAAAGATTTGATCAACCTGGCTATAAGCTATATGAACAGTTGGAAGATTTATTAGTTAGGTCTATCAAAGGGGAAAACTATGACGAGTGTCTGAGTGCTGTTACAGCTTTCTACACTACAGATTTAGGTTCCACCTGTTTACAGGTGTCTTACTAGAATAAAAACCCTGCATACTTTGCAAATATCAAAGCATTCTTGACATGCCATTGTCTAATAATAATAGATAGGATTCTGATCTGATTTCCAGTTGGAACTCGCCATGAAAATTTGTTGAAAGCCTTAGTCGTATTCTTAACTAACCGCTAAAAAGTTGTGGTACCGTGGCAGTCTATTAACGGTACCAGCTAAGACGAGAGATTTTGTTCGTGTTAACTGTTGTGTTCTTGATCCATTTTTAGTGTGATAGTGTCTGAAGAAACCGCCCACTCTCTGGAGAGGTAATGTGCCATCCGTGGCGGACATTGTGGCGTAGTTACAAAACTTGTTCACGAAGCAGAAGGCATATTTAGTAATTAGCTGACTCCTGAACAGCACAACAAGCTAACTTATAAAACAACAATTTAATGAAAACTTGAAGTTGCTTAGTGACATGGACAAGAAGATACTGAGCTTCTGTGAAGTGGAAGCTATAGAAACTGAGATGAATGAGTCTGAAACTATTATTGCTAGGGTTAGATTGTAAATTTGAGATAAAACAATCTTCTACTGTTTCTTTGTAAGCTGCTGTAATATTTTCTAATAAACTTTGAGCGGTCATATCTTAAAGGGAGATCAATAGAATGGGCCAAATTTTGGTGTGAAAAGTTTCTTAGTAGAGTCCATGTCTATGCCAAATTTCTTGAAAATCCGAAGGGGTCAGGATTTTTTTTGGTTGATTTGGTACGGAATGACCCTATAGCTGCATGGCGCCTGGTTTTTAGAAGTAGCACAACATCAACTTGTTTTTCATAAAAATCGATCGCGTAATTTTGACACAGGTTGGGTTTTGTGTCACATCTCCATGGTCTTTATCTCGATTCCTTTCAAACCACAAAAAGGCACTCCTACGATGGTTACTCCATCTACATATATCACAAATGGACTGATGATGACATTGGTTGCAGTACTGGCAATTCTTGGGGCTGTCACCATCCTTTGACTTATGGCGTAACTTCAAACAATTAAAGCACCGCCCAGCCTTCAATAAAATATCCCTGCGATCCTTCATTTCAGTACCCTTCATGCATGAAGCCAAAAAATGATCCCCTTCACAGAACACACACTGGAGCTTATGGTGGTGGGACATAAAAGAGCTAACTGTGGGAGGGACTCGAAGTGGCACAGGAGCTGTCTTTGAGTTGCTAATAGGTGTCCTTTCACTCACTTTTTGGCTTCCACTTGCTGTTTTATTATCTGGAGTACATTGTCACGCCTCCTTGCCGGTTTCTCGAGCAATTCTCTGATGGAAGTCGTTAGCTGGGATAAGAAAACTCCCATATTGTTCATACGTAGCATCCAATGCTTCAAGGTCTCGAATGTGCACCATAATCTTATCAAAAACAACATTAAGGGAACTAGGCCACTCATTCACACAATTTGCAACTTTCATTAATCCTTTCATATAGGCACAGATGATCTGCTGTGGATCACCAAAGCGATCCTTCAACATTGCAACAGCAGAATCATAGTTGCTCTCTGTTAAGGGTAGTCCCTGTACTGTCTTGTATGCTGTGCCTTCTAATAGAGAATTCAAGTAATCGAACTTGTCCACCTTGGAGATTGCTTCATTGTTGTGCATTGAATTTTGGTAAGGTTAGCTTGGGCAGTTGTGCCTTGGCTTGTGGAACTGGTGGAGCAACAATGGCAGGGCTTGATGGAAGTACAGCAGGCAAACCTTTCTGTTTAGATTTGTGGAATGCTTTGTCTTTCAAGTGATATATAATTTATTATAATTACCTAAAGGAAAAGGTCACACCACAAAAATGTGACTTTTTCCTTTGATCTTAATTACTTTAAAAAAGGATACTTTAATTACTTTTATTTTTTGTTCAAATATTCTTCGAACAGCCTTCTTTCATGCCAGTAAGTTTGAAGCTGGGGTGACAAGTAGATTATGAGATACATAATTCTTATTGATGTTTACATGCTACAGGGGGTATAACTATGAACACTACTATAACAATACAAACTTTTAAATTCAATTATAGTATGGAATGATTGGAATCTCACAAGAATGTGGTCAAGTTGTATTACACATACAGTTGGAAGCATAGTACACAGGTATAATCACAACATTAAACAGAAGTATTAATACTCTCCACACTAATATACCCATGTTACGTATATCAATGCAGTTATGACAACTGGTGTAAATATTGTCAAAGTCCATAATAGAGGTTGTATACCATAATTATATTGGGGAGGTTTGGTGGTAAATTATCTTATGGTACTGTAAGTTTGGTAAGGAAAAGGGTTTTAGTTTTCATTTCTTCACCAAACAACTCCCCTGCCAAACTTCTCGTATAGCGTCTTTTACATGTATGATTTGTTTGTAAGATTTGTATGCAAAGTTTTTTGACATAACAGCTACATTTCATAAAATCACAAGAAAGTGCCAGTGCAAAGAAAACTCCAGATGGGATTAGTGTACTGTTCCAAAATCTGGTAATGTTTTTAAAATTTTGTAACTCAGTAATATAATATGCTGTGACCATGAAATTTGGAGTGGTTACACACAATTGGACACTGGTAATGTACGTAAACCAATTTCTTGAATTTTGGCAAATTGAGTATGAGACAACTCCTGATTTTTCATGAAAAATTCAAGTCAGTGGCAGTTTAAGATATCCTACAGTACACTTACAACACTTAGTGTTCACCTATGGTACAGCAAAAAAAAGTTACAGGGCGTTTTGATTACCACTTTAGAATAAGTTATGCAAGCAATTATGTGAAAAGCTAAATACACATCAAAAACTACATACTTGCATAGGGATCCAACTTCTTTTCACTAAATATATATTATTATTATTATTATTATTGTAGTGCAAAAGTTACTTAGCATAGCTTATTTGACTGGGTATATAGTGTATACGTATACGTATACGTATACTGCTTAATCTATGCAGACTAAAATTTATCAATTTTAAAAATATGATAATCTAAGGTAAGTGGTCTAAATTTCGTTCATTAGTTCATGAAAAGCAACACAAAAAGTGTGTGAAGTGGTAGGATTTGGTGAAAATATAGTTAAGTATTCTAGTATATCAGTGCATGGATTCCATTCATTGCTGGACATATATAGTACCACCATTGGTGTTGTACAGTCAATAAAGATTAATCAGAATACAGTGTCTGATGGTGAACTACTATACGTATGTATGTCCAGCAATAAATGTAACCCACTGATACTCAAATTTCAGACAATAAAATATTCTTTTACAAATTTATCTTTTGGTAAATATGCAATAATGCTTTTGTCTATGTTGATGTCCATATATGAAGTATTCCAGTGGTACAGCTTCTAAGTGTTACTGGTGCAATACATTTTTGAAAATTCATGCTGATATACAGAGTAAATATATAGAGGTCTTGATCCCACAGACAGTCTGTACTCTACCACCTACATTACTATAGTATCTCTGATGACAAGGCAATGCTATTATGTTATAGTCTGTGTTGTTCCCCATCTGGAGTTTTCCTTGTGACTTTATGAAGTATAGTTATTACATCAAAAAGCATTACATACAGATCCCGCAAAAGAAATTATACATGTCATAGGCGTAGCTAAATATTTTTTGATGGGGGGTTCTATTCCAGGTGGTTGTAAAGGACAGTATAAACATGCGAACACAACCCCTGTAGGGGAGTCTGGGAGCATGCCCCCACAGGAAAATTTTGCCTTCTGATATCAATTCTGCAGACAATTTTGTACAATGACTCTGCTCTATAACAGCAGCTGACTATTCTATTAGAGTACTTTGATCTTTTTGCACACTAAACATAGAAATCATTAGGGGGGCTCCAGCCCCCTCCCCACCCTGGTTGCTACGCCTATGCATGTGGGACAAACACTATACAAAATAATAACAGAAAAGCTTAGCGGAGAAATTGTTCGGCAAATTTGGTTACTTTTACCAAATTAAAACCCTCCTATTATGAAGTTTCACAATTTTGTCAAACTATTTTCTTCACCAAACTTAAGCACCAATATATGGTACAAAATCTCTATTAGCTATGGACTTTTGACGGTATTTTCACCAGTTATCATAACTGCATTGATAACCATAAAATGGGTATATTGGTGTGCCTTCAGCAATGGAGAGTATTAATACTTATGTTTTATCTCGTGATTATACCTGTGTACTATGCCTCTAACTGTATGTGTAACCACATTCTATTCCAATCATTCCATACTACAGTTATAGTTATACCCCCTGTAGCATGTAAACATCAATAAGAATTACTTATGTAGCCTTAACTCATAATCTACTTGCCATCCCAACTTCAAACTTACTGGCATGAAAGAAGGCTATTAGAAGAATATTTGAACAAAAATAAAAGCAATTAAAATATCCATTTTTGAAATAATTAAGATCAAAGGAAAAAGTCACGTTTTTGTGATCTGATCTTTTCCTTTGGGTAATTATAATGAATTATACATCACTTGAAAGCGAATTTAATCAGCATTCTAAAAATCTAAACAGAAAGTTTCTGTGGAAATCACTGACAAAGTTATGTCCATTTTATTAAACCTGTGTAAGCTGCTGTAATATTTTCTAATAAACTTTGAGCGGTCATATCTTAAAGTGTGATCAATAGAATGGGCCAAATTTTGGTGTGATAAAGTTTCTTAGTAGAGTCCATGTCTATGTCAAATTTCATGAAAATCCGAAGGGGTCAGGATTTTTTTGGGTTGATTTGGTATGGAATGACCCTATAGCTAACTCATCTGGAATTAACTATAGACAGTATATGCTACTTTGCATTAACCAACTATGTATTGCTATTAATATTTTTACAATAGGTTAGTTTTGGGTTGTGCAATAATATTAGCTAATTCTTGTATTTTGTAATTCATGAAATATTCGTAATTCGTTCAATTACGTTGCTATGCTCTGCTAAGGAAGCGTTTGGTAAACAAACCGCTTTTACCAACATATTACGCACAGAAGTATCTTCTAAATTGTTTTATATTGTGACTAACATGTTTTTTCCCTCGACAGCCTCAAAGCTGCTCTTCATTTTGTTCGTGCACGTAAGGGATACTCCCCCTTTCAATTCTAAGCGATAGGCTATTCCTAGTAGTGTATGAGGCCTGCACTGTTGTTTTTCAATTGCTAAACGTCTGAAAACCTCAAGGGGAAGGTAGTCTGAGGAAAGTCGCCACACCCGTATTTCAGTCCGCCAAAAAGAAACGACCTCAGAGCAAAGTTGACCTGTGCAGAAGTTTAGTATAACGTCATTTCAGTTTTACTTCTTACGTAAAAGCTGCTTTTACTATTATTTAGTGATTTTGCTCATGTGGGTGCGTACGGACAAACATAGATAGGTAGATAGGTACACACACGCACTTTTACGAAGATAATTTCAGTAAACCAGGCGTGTGCCCACAGCCGGCCTTCGTCCGGCTGTGGGCGTGCCTGGTTTAAAAAACTATTAGTTATCACGTCTACCAGGAAAACCGCTTAGAGCAATGAGCTGAAAATCAGTATGTAGCTGGAATAATCATCATAGAAAGTCCTTGCAGTACTGCAGAAGAATCGGATTACAAACCACTGAGTTATGATTTGAAAAGCAACTATATACGTGTAGCAAATGCAAGATCGAGATACTCTAATAGAACAGTCACCCTAATAGAGCATTCAGCTACATTTATAACTTACTCCATTATAGAATTATATTACATTGCAAGTTATTCTGTAGGGAATTCAGCTACAAACAGTTAATCTGATAGACAATTCAGCTACAAACAGTTATCTGCTACAGGCAAGTCACCCTGTAGAGAGTTCACCTATATAAACAAGTCACCACGTAGAGAGATCAGCTAGAAGAAGTCACCTTGTAGAGAGTTCAGCTACAAAGCAACTACCATGTAGAGAGTTCAGCTAGAAGAAGTCACCTTGTAGAGAGTTCAATTACAAAGAAACCACCATGTAGAGAGTTCAGCTACAAACAAATTACCCGAGTTAAGTTACAAACAGATCACCCTGTAGAGAATTCAGCTACAAACAAATCGCCCTATAGAGAGTTCAGCTAGAAACAAGTCATCCTGTAGAGAGATGAGCTAGAAGGATCACCTTGTAGAGAGTTCAGCTACAAACAATTCACCCTGTAGAAAGATCAGCTAAGAAGGTACCTTATATAGAGAGTTCAGCTACAAAGAAACCATCATGTAGAGAGTTCAGCTGCAAACAAATCACCCTGTAGAGAATTCAGCTACAAACAAGTCACTCTGTAGAGAGTTCAGCTATCGAAGAAGTCACATTGTAGAGAGTTCAGCTACCAACAAATCACCCTGTAGAGAGTTCAGCTAGAAACAAGTCATCCTGTAGAGAGATTACCTATAAGGATCACCTTGTAGAGAGTTCAACTACAAACAAATCACCCTGCAGATACATGTATAGTTTAGCATCCTGTAGAGAGATCAGCTAGAAGGATCACCCTGTAGTGAGTTCAGCTACAAAAACAAATCACCCTATAGAGACATCAGAACAGATCATTCACCCTGTAGAGAGTTCAGTTACAAACAAATCAACCTGTAGAGAGTTCAACTACAAACAGATAACTCTGCATAGAGTTCAACTATAGAAACAAATCACCCTGTAGAGAGAATCCTGTAGAGAGTTCATCTACAAACAAATCACCCTGTATAGAGTTCAGCTACATTTCAAGTCACCCAGTAGAGAGATCAGCTGCAAACCAGCTATCTGTAGGGAATAATTGACATGCAATAAGTGTATGGATTATATATATTTGTACATTTACTGATAAAATCTGAATTAGCTAAAGTATTTAAAATCTCCTTCATCTTTTTCTTCCTGTGGTAAAGAAAAGCCCTAAAGCCGGCATAGGCCGGCTTTGGGGTATACAAATACAAAAAGAAGTGAAATCTAATCCAAAGCAGCCAAGCTATAAAAAAAAGTGCGGCCCTCAGAAAAGCTATGGTGAAAAAAGATGAAATCCAAGGTGGCGGCCAAGAAATGGCTGTGATGGTAGGTTAATGGTAAAAATTTTAATAACGACAATTTAGGTAATTTTGTGCCAAGACCAAGCAGCACCAAGTTCACCTGAATTGTTATTATTAAAATTTTTACCATCACAGCCATTTCTTGGCCGCCAACCATGCATAGCTTTTCTGAGGGCCGCATTTTTTTTTACAGCTTGCATGGCTATTTTGGATTAAATTCACTTATCTGAACACTTTTGTGATTCAGGTGTTAGGATAATGGAGGTCCTACTGTATGAGAATACTCATACTGAAAATTCCTATTTTTTCTTACACTTGTTTGTGTACTTTTTTGGTAAACATACACACAAATCACATTATATAGCAATTTCAATGCGCTGTTATTGTATTACATAGGATAGCAGCTGCATACTGGTGGGGCATATGGTAAGAGTGCAACCCAGGAAAACTTGAACTGTTGAAGCCTCGTTCCCAGACCACTTATGAAAGAAACTTAAAAATATCATCAGTAACAAGGTGTATATGTTGACTGGGCTACATAGACGGACTTGTATTCTATTAGTTTAAAGTGCACTTGTTTAGTCTATTGTTTGTATCTATAGATACAAACACCAACTCTTACATGCATGTAGATTCTTAACACTGGGTAGCAGAACAGATTGAGGAACATGCAGACAAAAGCGCTGAATTCTGTGCCACGGTTTTAAAATCACCTGGGTGTTAGGTGCAGTAACAAGTGTATTCTAATATTTTGGGGCACAATGATTGTGTGGTCTGATGGAAGCTATACCGATGAGCGATGGCCATGACAAAGAAGGATCAAAAGTGAAACAGTAAGACAATTAATATTGTGAAAGGTTTTTTTGCTACCAAATCCGAAGCGTTTCCGCCGAAGAAGTAAGGCTGTAGCTGTATAGCCATACAGTTTTCCGCTATGCTTGACTGAATGCATCAGGCAGGCAGTGAAGTAGTGGAAAATTTGCAAAAATAATTTTTTTAAATTTTGTAGCACATCGTTGAAAACGCTTTCGGTCATTCTGAAGACACATTTGTTCTTGACTATAGCTGACCTATACTGTCAAGCCCGTGAAAGATTTGTGAAGACGATTTTTGGCAGATTTAGTTTTGTGGACCATGCCCACATATTCGCTGCCCCTACTATATAGTACTATCGTACTGTATGATAATACGTCGTGTATTGGATGTATCAACCTGAGCATAATGATTGGCTTAAAGTATATCAAAGTATTGAAATGTAGACTTGAGCCAATTATGCTTTGAAAATAGCCTATTATAGTTATTGAGCATGTAGCAGTGCTCAGAAATTCAGCCTATTGTATGCTCAAAATTTTGCTTTCAAAATCAAGATTGTGCTCTAGATTTGGCTGTTTTATTACAGTATATCAGTCTTTCCTGACTGTTGTATTCTGAGTAAGTGACTGCTCTATTAAAGTATCTCTATTTTTTCCATGAAGTGTAAATAATCAGCCAAAAAACAATAACATTGCACATTTTCTTGTTATTAAATGCAGTATTAAGGCATAGTGTACTCTGTATTTTGGTACGCACATTGCACATTGAATTAAAAATCTTGAAAATTGTCCTATTATGCTGGCATAGATGCTTTTGCTAGCCTATTATGCTTGAAATTATGCCGGCATAATTGGAATGGGTAGTCAAGTTCGCAGGAAAATCAAACCAAATATTTGGGTTACTGTAACCATTTCTTGAATGGTTACTTTCCCCTTACGTAGTTACTTCGCAATTGCATTATAGGTATTTTACTATACTGTTGATTAAATCTACCTATTGGTTGACTGGGTTATATTTACTAGTTACAGACAAAATAACCCCCAAAATTGGGTTAATTTAGCTTTTCTTGCATGGTTATTAGCTCCTTCACCAGTTGTTTTCTCTTTTGTGTAAATCAGTCTATTAAAACCATTGTTTGGTTAAATATACCTAGAAGTACAGTGGGCTGTTTTAACTGTTAATTTAAAGGGTTGCTGTAACCATTTAAATGGGTTGCCTGAGTTACAGACAAAATAACCCAAAAAAATGGGTTACTTTTAACTTGTCTTAAATAGTAGTGCTGGGCGATAGTAACATTTTGCATGTCAAAACGATAATAAACATTATGTTCACGATAGGCGATAGTACTGCGATAGTTACTAGATCACACTTAACATAATTTTCAAAACTGTAATAAGTTACACAGAACAAGAAAAAAAAGTACCCAATGGTTACAAGGTGAGTATTAACAACAAAAAACAAACAAACATCACAATGTCATTTTAAATTACCAGCTAAGAAAGAAAGCATATTCACTGTAACGGGTAAAAGACTTGCTCTTTTTTCATTGACTAAGTGGCCGGTCAAGCTGAACGCTCTCTCTGATGGTACAGACGTAGCTGGTATTGACAAATACTTCCTAGTAAGTACTGTAACACAGGGATAACGAACACCATTCAATTGCCACCACTTCAAAGGATCCAATCGTCCTTTTTCATCGTATTGATCTGTGATGACATCGGACAAGTACCTTTGTAATTCTATGCTAACTTTTTCTGAAGGGTTAGTAAGAGAATCATCTGGAGTGTGAACAATGTCAGTTAATAATTTCATTACCTTTCCTTCTTTATGCCTTGACACAGGAGTACTAGAGGTGATGGCAATTGATGAGGGTACGTGTGAGCTAGAAGCAGTGGCAGCAACACTCACTCTGTTTCTGGCTACTTCTGTTAGTTGATCAAGTAGAATGTCACTAGATGCAAATGAAACATTTTTAAATCTAGGATCTAGTAGTATACATTTATTTAAAACTTCCAAGTCACAACCATCTCCATAATACTCATTCACCTTGGTTATCATTTGTTGTTTCATTTGTTTCACCAAAGGACTGTCATCCTCAGAGCAAAGTAAATATTTGTTTGTTATCTGATAAAGAAGTGGTCGAACTGATGAAATGGAAGCCCATTTCTCACTCCCAATAGCTTCGATCATTTCTACAAAGGGTTTCATGAATTGGACAAAATCATACATTGTGCTAATTACTGAACCTGTAGGCATAAGATCACTTTTTCGTAGCTGTGATAGGGTGGCTGAGAGAGGCTGCTGCTGTTCTAAGATGCACTCCATCATATAGTAAGAAGAATTCCATCTGGTGGCCACAGGCTGGATCAAACGATGTTGTTTATGTTTCAAGTCATACTGTTTTTGCTTTAATAGGTATGATGACTTTGAAGAATGATTGAAATGTCCCACTAACTGTTTACAACAAGCAACAGCTCTACTTACTTGTGGAATGTCCATAACTTTTTCAATAGCAAGCTGAATTGTATGGCTGAAACAACTGATACGTGTCCAACCTAACAAATCCATGGCACGAACAAGATTGGACCCATTATCTGTGGTTGCAGCCACTAACTTTTCATGACTTAAATTCCATTCAGACAGCACTTCTTCCAATGCCTCAGTTATCAATTCACCGGTATGAGCTGCTGCAAACTCCTTTGTCTCAAATGTGACCTCATTTCAAATGACACTGTCAAATAATGGAGTGTATCAGCTATGTAGCTGTGTCTAGCTTGTGAAGACCACAGGTCTGTTGTGATGCTGAAGTACTGGACATCATCAGCAATTTGTTTTGTAATATATGCTTTGACAGTATCGTACATGGTAAGAATATGGTTCAATGCAATAGTCTTCCGGTCCGGAGGAGTATAACGAGACTCAAACACATGCAACATGTGTCTAAACCCACTGTCATTAATGGTGTCAAAAGGTTGTTGGTCCTTGCATATAAAATACCAAACAGCCTTTGTAAGCTTTTTGTACCTTTCTGAATTATGCGGTAAAGGCATCGCTTTAGCAAGGCTATCTTGGATAGTAATTTGTGGGGTAACTGGTGTGGACACGACCCACTTCGTGCTACATTGAGGCATTTCCTCTGTACTCGCCTGTACTGCTCCTTCATATTCACTTCTGTGATGTTCTCTCAAGTGAAAATGTAAGTTGCTAGTACCACCAGTATATTTCAACTTCTTTTTACATCGTTTACAAGTCACTGTTCTACGTTTCCTTCTGTCAGCAACTAAAATCCTTCTGTCAGCAACTAAAATCCTTCTGTCATCGTCCGCTTCAAATCCGAAGAATTTCCAGATGATGCTAGTAGCTCCCTCAAGTGGCTGTAAGTTTCCACTCGTACTTTGCACATCACTTTCACTGTCAGAAGACTCAGAACTGAGTTCTACAGGCTCCTCGTGTTCATCCGCCATATTTTATTTATATTGCGCATGCTTATAGAAACTCGTGGCATCACACCGGATCGAAAGTTGATGACAAGGAGAATTAGCTTAAGCAATAACTGCTCTTGTGTGTCAGCAAAAGAAAGCACTACACATTTCACAGACAGCTATCGCTATTACTGATGTTGTCCGAGTATCGATATTTACAGTATCGATAGGTGTGCTTTTAAAATATCGTAAACGATTGAAGAAATGCTATCGTAGCAATATCGATATGTATGTGCTATCGCCCAGCCCTATTAAATAGTTACTATCTCCTTTAGCAGTTATTTTCACTCATGTATAAATAAGCCGTTTAAACCATTGTTTGGTTAAATATACCTAGAAGCACGTTGGTGTGGTAAACTGAAGCTTTACTCATGAACTGTTTTGTTGAGTTTTGTAATTAGGTTATTAGCACTCATATTTATGGAAGTGTAAATGTTGTTAGCACTTATGTAAACATCTTATTTATAGATGTGTAGATATCTTATTAATAGGTAAACAACTTGTTTTTGTATTGTAACCATGGTATTGTAAGATTTGCATAGTATAAATAGACTTGTGTTTCGTGTATGTTTTGGTGATCAAAGTTATTTCAAAAGTTATCACGTGCAGAAGAAATATTACAGTGGCGACGAGGATCTAAATGGCAGCTCATGGCACTGTATCGCAGTTCTCCAGTGCTCAAGAGACTTGGACTTCTTATATTGAGCGCCTTGAGCAGTACCTGGTAGCTAACAAAGATGAAGATGCAGACCAGTGCAAAGCAATACTACTGAGTGTCTGTGGTCCTGCAACTTACCGGCTTATCCACAATTTGGCGTCTCCCAAGAAGCCGACAGAGTTGAAATTCCAGGACATCGTGGACCTTGTTACGAAGCAGCATGATTCAAAGCCATCTGTTAGTGTCCAGAGGTACCGTTTCAACACAAGAAACCGTCATGCTGGAGAGTCCATTTTGACGTATGTAGCAGAACTTCGCCATCTCTCTGAACATTGTAACTTTGGCACTTCATTGAATGAGATGCAGCGTGACCGGATAGTATGCGGGATTGAAGATCCAAAGATTCAACGAAGACTACTGGCAGAACCAGAGCTGACGTTTGACAAAGCTTTTGGACTGTCCCTAGCGTCTGAATCTGCAGACAAGAATGCCAAGGACTTGCAACCTGTTACAAAAGTTCCCCAGGATGTCCATAAGCTACACACTAAGCAGCAACCGCCTTGCTACCACTGTGGAGGGAAGCACAAATCAAGAGACTGTCGTCACAAAGTAGCAGAGTGCCACAACTGTGGTAAAGTTGGACACTTAGCTCGTGTGTGTAAGAGCAAGCCTACAACGGGAAAAGTGCGACACCCACCACAACGCTCGACTACTACTCGTCCTACAAACATGCTTCTTGAGGACACCAATGATTATTCAATGTACAACCTGACAGGACCTCCAGTAAAGCCTTTGGTGGTATCAGTAAAGCTGAATAACGTGGACCTCAAGATGCAACTGGATACTGGAACATCTATATCAATCATTAGTGAAGCCACATACAACCGACTTTGGCCACAAGGGAAAACACCTGCTATACAAGAGTCCCATGTGAAGTTGAAAACCTACAGCGGTGAGCGGCTGACTGTGAAGGAAGTAATCAAGGTAGAGGTGCAGTACAGAACAATTACAGTTAGTTGTGGCTTGGGGAAATGGACCAAGTTTGTTTGGAAGGGACTGGCTGACCAAACTTTGCTTTGCTTGGACTGGACTCAATTGTGTGCTAACCATGTATGTTATTCTCTCTCACTGCACGGTATACTGGATTAGTCTCGCGTGGCCAGACCGCTGTTCCGCGCAGGGGCTTATCGATTGTAGATTATAAGCGCCTGCGCCGAATAGGGTCTGGTACACTTCCAATAGGCCAGTTGTGTTCGCGACCCAGCAAAATGTTGGATGTAAATTATTTCCATCCACCTATAGGCGCCAGATAGATTTTATTTAAGACTTAGAAATGGAAAGGACTGCCCATGTCTGTGGAAGTTCGTCTATTATAGATGCAGCAATTGAAGATTCCATTCAAGATCTAGGTTTAGACACCATCAAACCCAAGCAGCGCGATGCGATACAAAGCTTCTTGTCTGGAAATGACACGTTGGTTGTTTTGCCGACTGGTTATGGGAAGTCTCTCATATATGCAGTTCTTCCGCTGATTTTTGATAAACTGAGAGGTAAGACTAATCAGTAAGTAATTTGGTTCAGTGGTTTTATTTTACTTACAGGGTGCCAAAAGGAAAGCATTGTTTTAGTTGTAAGCCCTTTGACAGCCCTGATGATGGATCAAAAAAGAATTTTATCTCAGAAAGGCCTATCAGTGGAGTATGTTGGAGAAAAACTCGAAAACATAGATGATGTATTGAAAGGCAAAGTACAACTTGTGTATATCAGTCCAGAAAGTTTACTGGGCAATGCAAAGATCAGGAAAATGTTGTTGACTTCTGTGTACTCCCAAAACTTAGTAGGATTTGTTGTAGATGAGGCTCACTGTGTGAAGATATGGTAAGCCAGCTCGTAGCCGGGGTGTGGCAACTTCCGAGATATCTGATACAGTTCCACCACATGTTTTTGATTTATAATTTGCTATAGCAGTAATTACAAGGGTGAAAGGGGTGTCAGACCTCTTTAGTATACCACCTACACTTTTAGGTAGACGTGATTAATTTTAACTACACATTTGTTTTCCAAAATATAGGGGTGACAAGTTTCGGAGGACGTTTGCTGAGATAGGGACAATCCGGAGCTTGATTAATAAGGAAGTAAACATTCTTGCTCTCACAGCCACTGCTACACATGAAACAGTGAAGAGTATCTTTGAACGTTTGTCAATGACTAATAATACAATGGTCGGACTTCCTCCTGAGAGGCCAAACATCAAGTACTTTGTTGTCCCTATGCCTAAAATGGCTGATCTTTGTTCAATACTAGCTCAGGAGCTTATAAGCATGAAGGCTGACATGCCTAAAACAGTTTTGTTTTGTCAAAGTTTGCCGCAGTGTGGTGATTTCCATGTAAGAATCAAGAGGCTACTAAAACAGAACATTGCTATACCACCAACAGCTCCCAGTATATTTCCTTTTCGAATGCTCAGTCTTTTTACATCGGCATCTAGAACAGTGATACGGGAGAAGACCCTACAAGAATTCTGTAAAGAAAAGACCAACTTAAAGTTGATCATTGCCACTACTGCTTTTGGCTTGGGGGTGGATTGTCGAGATATAACTCGAATCATCAACTGGGGTGCACCCAATTCCTTGGAAGAATTGGTTCAAGAATCTGGTAGAGCTGGACGAGATAGTAGTGAGGCAGAATCCATTTTATACTATGGGAAAGGAGCCATGACACACATTTCAAAGCCCGTTAAGATTTATGGAGAGAATCAATCTCACTGTAGAAGAACGCTCTTGTTCAAAGATTTTCTTTTCAGTGATGTTGACAAACACGATATTGTTGCATGTAGATGTTGTGATTTGTGTGCTCGATTGTGTGTTTGTGCTAAGTGTAAAAACAATAATTAAAATACAATTTTAAAGATCTAAGTTTATAATTTTCTCTTTAAGCCACTCAGTCACTGCTTTCCAATCAAATGTTTGGAATAAAGGACTCCTCTTGTACGATTGGAGATTCTGTTGACTACTTTCACTGAACACATCATCTGACACCAATTGAGATACTATCATAGCCAAATCTTTTTTAAATGCAGGAAATGTGTGATAGTCCTTATTCTTACTAGCATCAGCCTCATCTTCAAAACGACCACACAGCTTATTGATAATGCCCAGTGTACATCCTACAGTTTGTATGCACTGGGGCTTCAAATTTGAACCCAGGTTCTCCATCATAGACTTCACACGCCCATTTAAATGTTCCATATGTAGATCGCAAGCTATATTGTGTCCAATTCTTCCAACAGTATTGATAGTTCTCCCCCACTTTAGCTCAGTAACCTGTCTAGGTGACATCACCATAGTCTGAGATAATAATTTGAATGCTTCCAAAGCATAATTTCGGCGGCCAGTATGTTTAAATACAGGCATCAGAAACCGCCAATATCTAATAATGCGATCGCCATCACCCTCTTGTACAGCATCATGGAAGCCATGCCACAGCAAGCCTAAACTCATGACATCCAGTGCATAACTGTAGTCAGTTCCTTTGGGTGGTGTTTTTGAGTTGCTTGAGAATAAATTCATCTTGATCCAATTTCGAACTACGCATTTGGCAACATCATTGCAAGTAAAAACTCTGGATGGCTCATCTTTCATAAGCTTTGTGGCACCAGCAACAATGTACCCGTGCAACACAACCATCAAAAAATCTTCTGTTGCCTTCATGCACTTAGAAGGATCACTCTTAACGGCAGTACGGTTGATTAAGTTCCTAAGTTGATACAGCGTGCCTTTATCTTTACTTGACTTCTTGGTGTATAGTCGCTTCCACATTGCCTGTAGTATATTAGTAACACTTGTACTCAAATAATACACCTGTTACCTGTAATAGACACATTCTAGCATGCCAGTCAGCAACAGCAGGAACAAAACCCTCCAATCGATGTAAAGCTGATGTGTCATCATCCCGTAATGTAATGGCACCTCTAGCACGAGCAGCAGTTAACTGATCACCAAAAAGCAAGATCTTGATTAATCTTGAGTCATCAACTGTATAATCTTTTCCCTCTACAGACACTGTCTTGGTTGCAACATGCACTGGAACATAGTTACTCAAATCATCTAACACCTCAGTAATTTCCTTCAGCAGAGCTTCATTCTTCAGAATCACACCAAGTGGTACCTAGATGCAGATAGATATTACATATATATATATATTTGAAGTAATACTAACACCACCACAGACAGAGTTGTCTTGTTCCAGTCCACACACAGGAGAGAAGCGATCTGCTGAGACTGCCCAACTAGGAGAACCTGATCAAGAAAGAGAAGCTGATGAAAATGAAGCCATAGTAAGCAATTTTTATGTACCAGTATGCTCCTATACTAAATTGTCAAATAGAACACCACATCAACAGTATCCACAGGACCCAATACTCCAGAAGTAACTGTGAGTAGCTATGCATGTTTAAAAATCTATCGAAATCATTATTTTGTAGGTGAAGATTAAAGGCAGAGATGGCCGCGTAAGGAACCACCGTATTACACCAAAGCGTAAACCAATTGTAACATCCCTAAGCAGAAAGTCGTACAATGCTACATCAGAGAAAGTTGTTGAGTCAGAGGACCTACATGACTGCACAATAAAAGCAATGGCCAATAAAGCTCGTGAAGAGATGAAGGTATTGAATTCTCCAAAACATAAATCAATGTTAAGGGAGTCTCCAAAACAACTTGAAAAGTTTAGTTGGGAATTATTGTGCTTAGAATTGAAGGAGGCTGTTCCTACACTTTGGATGTTCCTACATGATCTACTGCCTAATGCTAAGGAGAAGTTTATCTGTTTCATAGTTTCGATGGTATTGAAGATGCAATGCAAGCAACTTTGCCAAGTTCAAAAGGCTGTGTCAATGATGTTATATGCAAATGGAGTACACAAGCAGGTATTAATGTTGTCTGTTTAATGACTCTTCTACTATTTGTAACAGGTTTTTCGATGCTTACAACCATTTATGATCACCGTATCAGTGACAGCAACTGCTAACACTGTTAGAAAACTGTCTGATAATCATGATGCAGATGTGATATCTTGGGTGAACAAGCTATTGATGACTATTAAGGTTAGACATGTTCATAATCTCAAACTTTCTTCTAATCAATGCTCTTGCAGCTGCTTTCCTGCTAAGCACATCCATTTCATTGATTTGATCATAAGCTTCTCTCAACTGCTCCAACTCTGCTATGTCTACAACTCCTGCAGTATACTTCCCAACTACTCCTGCCAATCCCGCGGAAACTTTAGCTCTAGTAGTAGCTTCATAAGTTCGGCATTCAGCGATCCAATCGCCAAACTCGGCATTAGCTTCATCCACAGCATTTGAGAAAGCCGGTGACTGAACAAGAGTACTGACTGGAGCAACTATCTTCATGTAAGCACCTGCACACATTTGGGTGTTCTTAAAAGAATCCCGGTTCTGATCAGCATTGTAGGGCTTCATATCTGTATGGCGAAGGTAATATGTGACCGGATTTGCGAAAAGGTACCTTTTTCACATACAAAATTTGACCCATTTTTTGAACTTTGAAGTTTCATAACTTTTGTATCTTTGCATGTATTTGCCTGAAATTTTCCTTGAGTGCAGCTAAAGTATCTGGCTACAGTTTGAAACTAAGAGCAAGTTAATCAGTATAAGGAGTCAAATGTTGCATTATTTTGTTTGCTAACATGTAAAATGTGTGGAAAAGGTACCTTTTTGCAAATCCGGTCACATATGTAGCTCCAACATGAGCCGCAACTCCTTTCTGTTCTACCTTCTTCAACACCTGCTTCATCTTGTAGACTGATGAGACACCAGGCATGGCACAGAGTAGCCCATTTGATGCGATGCGTTTAAAGGCTTCAACAGTTACATAGATCTTTTCAGCACCAGCTGGAATTCCACCCAGACGGACCTTCAAGAATTCATCAGCTACTCCTTTCATTGGCTTTGGCACACCCGGCGTCCAAGTTGCAGTCAAAGAAGGCAGGTCAGGCCTGAGCATAAATAGCATTTTTCTTTTTGAAACTGGGTGCGCTGCAGCATACAGCATCGATTCGGTGTTTCTCCTCTTTTCATTGTCTGAAGAAGTGTGCTCTTCTTGGTATTCAAGCGACAGAAAACAGTGCCTCAAAACCATCTTTGACACAGGCCATTCTACCACATCCTGTGAGGTCAGTTTGTTTAAGGAGGTATGGGATTTCAAAATGTTCTTAATGCCCTGCACAACATCAATGTCATCATTTTGTAAGGTAAGGCTGAGAAGAGAGGCTGGCTTAAGGGCATCAGTGTAGAGAGCAGAACCAATTATCATTCGAGCTTGCCTCCACTTCAGTAGGTATCCCTTCAGACGCTGTCTATCAGTGCTCTTAATTGACTTGTCCTCAGTGAGTGCTGCCAAGTGATTGAGGTAAGCCCCATATCGATCAACCACTCGCTGCAGAGCTTT
The DNA here is from genome assembly GCF_963678975.1 of Dysidea avara. Classification (NCBI taxonomy): domain Eukaryota; kingdom Metazoa; phylum Porifera; class Demospongiae; order Dictyoceratida; family Dysideidae; genus Dysidea; species Dysidea avara. The sequence continues at coordinate 2,343,939 of NC_089286.1, forward strand.
ACGTTTGTGGGTAATCCAGCGACTTCTGCTTGCTCGCACTGGTAAGTTAACTCCTTCAGGAAGTTCATACACCTCCTTAAGATCACCACCAAGGTCTGAAAGATCACGACATTTTTTTGGTGATTTTTCGTACAAGTAATATAGTCTCAACAACATGTCGTCTAAGTCACGAAAAAGTTGACTGGAAAAGGCATCATTACAAGCAAGTTCAAGCCGGTGGGCGTAGCACCATTCCCAGTGTAACCAAGGTAAGGAAGCCTGAAGTTTACCTTTCATACCATTTTGCTCAGCCACATTGACTGATGCGCCATCAGTACCACAACCGACAAGAATCGGAAAGCCATCAACACCAAGCACCCTCTCTCTGTGTGAAGTAGGTTATCTATACCCATACCTTTTAATGCTAGACCAAGACACTCCACTAATCCATCTGCATCGCTCCTTCTTGGCTCCAATACACAATAGTACCTCGCAGTGGTCTTCAACTCCAGCAGCACATCGTCTTTTTCACAAAATAGGATTACGAACAGCTCATTTTCAATCCGCCCTTTATCAGTAGAGCTATCCATCAAGACACTATAAAAGTGACATGACTCCAGTGTAGTATACAAGAGCTTCAGTTGGCTCTCAGCTATATAGTGCACAAAGTTGCGAGCTGAGTCTCTATTGTTGTATGATGTACCGAGGTCCACTCCATGTTTTTCTTCTAGGGCAAGGATAGCTGGATATTTCGAGAAGGGGATATGTTCTTTTGCAAGAACAAAACTAATTTCGAACTTTCTCTTGATTTGCTCTCTGACAGCTGGATTTAATGTCGTGGACGAAAGACTCTGTGCAATAGGGCTATAGCTAGTAATCGGCTGGTGCTTACTTATAGCCTGATCTTTGCGAAGCAGCGCCATGGCCAATTTATGTTGTTCACTGTTGGCATGGTCGGTTACGTTACTCGTCTTGTGGTTGGTAGAGCCTTCTATCCACGCTCTCGAAAAGTTTTTCTGCCAACAAATCCTTGGCTCGTACTTTCAGCAAACTACGCACCAAAGCGTTGAAACCACAGACCTGTCTTCATCATCCAGATCAGCTTGCAGCCAAACCGAAGACTGATGATCACGTTCATTAATTCGCTGCCACTTGAGAAATGTTTCTTTTGATACCTGTCTCTTTGCCTGCTTCGTCCTTGAACCGCTGCTTGACCCGTGACTCTTTGCTGCATTTCCGCTAGTCGCCATTTAATTTCAACTCGACACTACGTATAATTAATTTTATAATTAAGCGCATGTGCTACAGCCTTTTCACTCTCTCAGATGATGGGTCGATTACTGAGCAGAATGGACGGCCAGTCTAACGCAGTGCCCGGATTTTGGCCGATGGCCGACTGTTATTTTCACCCCTGAATTATGTAAACATCTTATTTATGGATGTGTAGATATCTTATTAATAGGTAAACAACTAAGATTTGCATAGTATAAATAGACTTGTGTTTCTGTACAAAGTTATGTGTATGTTTTGGTGATCAAAGTTATTTCAAAAGTTATCGCGTGCAGAAGAAATTACAGTTGGGTTGTTTTAACTGTTAATTTAAATGGTTGCTATAAAGGTTCAACTTTATAAAGGTCCATCTGGGTTCAAGCTTGTGTAACGTGAATATATAAAAGAGTACAAAAGTATCCGATGGAGCACAACATTGTTAATTGACACAATTCCAGGTAGTTCACAATTCTACTGGAGATGCTGATACAATAATAGTCACCAGTGCACTTAAAATGTGTTTGAGCATAAATTGGATGACAGGATCTGTAGTATACTGTGGGTTGTGTGTATAGTCACGTGATTGTTGTATAGTGCTTTAATAAGAACTGTGAATGACCGCGTGTTTCACTCTTACCAGGAATACTACAGTGGCGACGAGGATAAAACTCTCAGTAAGACTGTAGCATAGATATGGCATCACCAACAACGCTGGAGATTTTCAATCCCGACGTAGAGAGCATTGACGATTATAAAGAACGTTTTTACTTCCATTGTACAGCTCATGATATTCGGCAACGATGCAGGAAAGCATTATTTCTGAACAAGAATTGGGCATGAGACATTTGTAAAGTTGAAGACGCTAGTAAGTCCGACCTCGCTTGATGACCTGTCTCTGACAGACATTATCACGTCAATGAAGCAACATTACAAGAAAGAGACAGTAGAGATAGCCAAGCGTTTTAATTTTTTTAAGCGTGTTCAACATGACGATGAAGAAGTGGCTGATTACATGGGGGAGCTACGCAGATTAGGGAAGGCTTGCAACTTCGGAGACTACCTCGATACAGCACTACGAGATCAATTAGTTTGCAGTCTAAAGGACCAGAAGACCCAGAAGGAACTTTTTTGCGTGCAACGTCTAACACTTGCAGTGGCAATTGAACGTTCGCGAACTACAGAAGCTGTCAACCGAGAAGTGCAGCAGAATTTTCTAGTAGACGCAGACACGCACAAGCTATATAGTAGACAAAAAGCATATCATCGTTGTGGCAAGACTGGTCATTCTGGATCTACCTGTCTGCACAAACACAAGCGTTGCCACATATGTAACAAGGTAGGACAGCTTAGCTCCATGTGTAAGTCCAAGGAATCAGTTAAAAAGAAACGTTTTGCAAGAGCCGCAGTGTCCCTTTTGCCCTCCATGACCAAGTTGAAACAACTCTTGGTAAACAAGTAGATGAAGGTGAACTAGAACCAGTTGAGCACAGTGACTGGGCAGCGCCGATTGTTGTGGTTACCAAGAAAGATGGTGACATTTGGATATGTGCCGATTTTAAGATGAGAATTAACCCTTATCTCCACATGAAGACCTTCCCACTGCCAACCCCAGATGAGGTATTTGCCACATTAAGCAATGGTGAGTCATTTACTAAACGAGACTTAGCTCGGGCATATAAACAGATAAGGGTTGCCAAAGAAAGCCAAGGGTACCTCACCATTAATGCACCTCTAGGGCTGTTCAAATACCTCAAACTACCCTTTGGCATTGCCTCAGCTCCTGCAATTTGGCAGAAAGCAATGACAACTGTGTTGCAAGAGTGCCCTGGGATTGTTTATTATTTAGACGACATATTGGTGACTGGAGTGACCATGGAAGAACATGTGAAGAATCTCAGGAATGTCATGTCAAGGTTACAGAAATTTGGGTTACACCTTAATGCTTCAAAATGTAAATGTTTTCAGGATAAACTGGAGTTCCTTGGGCACATTGTTACCCCAACAGGAATATCCCCAACCCAACAGAGAGTCAGTAACATACTTAATGCAGCCGCACCGACTAACAAAACAGAGCTTAAATCCTTTCTTGGCTTAGTGACGTATGTTTCAAAGTTTTTAAAATCAGTGTCATCAGTGCTTCACCCATTGTATCAATTACTACGCAAGAATGCCCATTGGGCTTGGTCCCAACAATGCCAGAGCGCTTTTGACAAAGCCAAAGTACTAATCAGCCAAGCTCCAGTTTTATCTCATTATGAAGCCACTTAAATTGTATTGTGACGCATCCCCAACTGGCTTAGGTGCATGTTTGATGCACGTTATTGATGGCTGTGAACAACCGGTTGCTTGTGCCTCACGCACACTGTCACAGGCTGAGCGTAACTATGCACAGGTAGAGCGTGAAGCTCTTAGTATTATATTTGGTGTCAAACGTTTTAACCAATATTTATATGGTAGACATTTTACATTAGTAACTGATCATCGCCCATTGTGCAAATTGTTTGGCCATGCTGAAGGTGTACGACCACTAGCTGCTGCCCGGATGCAGAGATGGGCACTCATCCTAAGTGCATACTCATATAAGATACAATATACACCGGGCACAGCAAACCAATGTACAGATTGTTTGTCACGTTTGCCAGTCAGTAGTGAGTCAATCCATCCAGCAGAGAAGGGGAATGAACTTCACGCACTTACCCTCCTGTTATTGCTCATGACATAGCCAGGACAACAGTGAAAGACAAGACACTGTCTAAAGTTTTTACTTGTGGCAACATGATCCTGGCCACACCCCTTACCAGATGTTACCATTGCTGTAACCATTAACTTACTATTCAACATGATTGTATATTATGGGGTAAACGAGTGATTATTCCGAAGTCACAGCAGGCCCAGTTATTGGATGAGTTACATTTAGGCCACATCGGCATTTGTAGAGTGAAAGCACTCGCCAGGAGCTATATTTGGTGGCCTGGTCTTGATACTGCCATTGAAACTCTAGTATCAGATTGTGAAGCTTGCAAAGTCACTGCTGCCATGCCTGCAGCAGTACCACGCCATCCATGGCAACATCCTAATGCACCATGGGACAGAGTCCACATTGATTATGGTGAGTGGAAGAACCACCATTTCCTTGTGTTAATTGATTCCTTTAGCAAATGGCCAGAGGTTAAAGTTGTGTCTATTACAACTACTCGAATGACAGTGAATGTGTTAAGCAACATTTTTGCGACCCATGGATTCCCAAGAATTCTTGTTTCGGATAATGGTCTGCAATTCACCTCTGCTGAGTTCGCAGATTTCCTCCATCAGAACAACATAGTCCACTACAGATCACCACCATACCACCCATCCACGAATTGGCTGGCAGAGAATATGGTGAAGAGTGTTAAACACCATCTTAAGAAGCACAAACCAACCAATGTGTCCATTTGCTTCTCAGACTTTCTAAGGACATATCGTAATATACCACACACTGTCACTAACAGAGCACCAGCCCATATTATTTTATCACAAGCACCACGTACACACTTGTCGATGGCTCTCCCCAGTATTTGCCAAAGGGTCAAGCTACGCTTATAGCCAACTCCTGAACAGACAATGAGAACAGTTTGCAAGTTCCAAGTTGGTGATTATGTTCTGGTCCGTGATCTCCGCCCAACACCCCCATCCAAATGGCAGCATGGTATTATTTTATCGGTACTTGGGAAATTACTTTACACGGTTACCTGTGAAGGTCATCAACGACAAGTGCATATTGATCAACTGATACCAGCAGGATCAGTGGCCAAGGGACCTTCAGAAGTGTTGCAGAAACCTGTGATTCCAGAGGTTGAACGTTCCACCACACAGGTGACTCAGCTGCTACAAGATAGTCCTCCTGTTATTGACCTAACAGTCTCCAGATTTGACACCAACAATAGTCAGAAGTACCCCTATGCCCCATAAACTTATTTCATCACGTCCTCCAGATCAACTCGGACTAAGGTGAAGCCAAAACGCTTAATCGAGCAAAATGACTTGTGACTGACTGACTTACATTTTTGTTTTGTAAGCACACTTGTATATATTTTTTCTTTTGACATTGTAGTAGTATATACTCTTATAGAGGCACGCATACATATGTACTTTGCTGTTTTTGTAGTAGGGTATGCCCCTCTATGGGGGAGGGAATGTAGTATACTGTAGGTTGTGTGTGTAGTCACTTGATTGTTGTAGTATGCTTTAATAAGAACTGTGAATGAACGCGTGTCACTCCGGCCAGGATAAGGCTGGTTATGGAATTTTTTCTCTTTTCTCCAACTTTTTCAAACACACTTAATATAACATCTTTAAATAGGCTGTAGGACCAGGTGTTCAGCACTTGTGCTGTATTGCCTAAATAATAAATAACTAAATGGCTAAATAACAAATCACAATAATTATGGTGACTTGTGCTCTTCAACCATTACCTCTGTGTTGAATGTCACCATCTTTCCTTTCTTACTTGCAATATCTTTTTTTTCTGCTAATAACAGTATTGTTTTATCTTCACTGCTCAAATACTATGAAAAGAAAGTATGCTTAAGGTTACAGGATACCCATGGCTACCGGATATAATTAATTACCTTACTGAAAAAACTTCTTATGTAATTATGCATGTGTAGTTCAGTTGGCTTTCTTGTGGTTTATTGTTATTGAAGAAAGAAGAATATTATAGTTGTTACAGTGAACATTGATGCATTACAGTGAACGGTGACGCATTACAAGTGGTGTACAAGTGATAACAGTGTATTTAATTACAGTACAGTATGTTGAACATGGACTATACAATGTAGAAAGTAATGGCTACAACTACATTACAGTACAAAGCATCACAAACTGTACTTGATGGTAGTACTTGTGGCTGTGTTTCAATGAAAAATGCCTTTCGACTTTGGTCAAGCAAGTGCATTTCTTTTGTCAATCGCCTCTTTTAACAGGCTAACCCTGTAGCTGCAGATAAGCTAGACAATGCCACATAGCTCTGTCCATATGTAAAAATTGAATCCTTATGTCAGTGATAATAATATTATTGTTATGGAATGTGACTGCTGGTAATTGGAAACTGTCACATAAAAACTTACTATTTACTTTTTCTCATTTCCATTACTAAACTCTATAATGTTGTCAATTACTTTAAGCTGGCCTGTTCTATATTTTACACAGCATGTGCATTTCTACAAAGCATATACGGTACAGCTCAACTTTAACTTGATGCACGCACGTGGGCCACAGACAAAAATGTTGAAGGTAACAGACTAACCCGCAAGTTAAACACAGTTTCTGTTCGTTGGGAGAAGGTAAAACATTTCCTTGCTTTGTATTGTTATACTACGTTCGTTTCATTATACAATGCTGTTTATTTTTGTGTATGTGGCAAAAAATTCAATAATGGGCATTGTTTATTTGGTTTGCATAGGCTTGGTACTCGAATTTACTGGTTGGAAAACATAATTATCTTTACCACTAGCGGGCTTTGTAGTCCGGCTATATATTGAAGCGGATTATTTTAGCAGCGTAGTTTTTTCAATGTACGTATTCACCCGACTAAAAGCATTGTGAGGTTATTGTGCTTTTCATATAGATACCCACGCTTTGATCCATTTTGAAGAAGAGTAGCGGTCTTCAATTGTTCCGATAAAGCGGGTTGAAAAGAAAGTGGATGGGTCCATAGGAACCACGTGTTTCGTAGTATGGTCAGATAACAAGAAGTATCCTGGGAAATTGATATTTTCAGGTATTATTTTGTGCAAGTATATGTTGGATTTTAGCTAATATGTATTGCTGTGGTTATTAATTTAGTGGATCAATGTGTTTATTTATGTACCTGACCAACATAGTATGTTGATGAGCCATGGGGTACAAAATGTACTACTGCCACATTAACATTTAAATAGCCGTTTCAATTAAAATGCAACTTTATCTTTCTCTGAAGGGTCTATGGATGATTGTGCTAAGGAGCAGGAGAAATTTGATGGACCAGAAAGTGATATTGACAATGAGGGGCTTCAACAATCTGAGAAAGCCCTGGAACCTGGGTCAGGTATGCATCAGCATGACAAACATGGATTTCCCAGAGTTGTGAAACTGTAGGTTTACAACCAATATCAAAACAATTGTGACCCGCTGAGCGAAAACCTGACTGTATGCCATAGAGGTCCCAAATTTGACCTCTGACCTTCATTCATCTTGCTACTCCAATTGGACCTCTGACCTTCATTCATCTTGCTGCTACACCACCCCTATGACTACTATGTGTAATATTATTACTGCCACGAAAAAGCTTTCCAAAACAGGCCAAATTTTGGGAATCAGAATCTTGTACACCCACACATTGATAGCTAACAAATAGATGGATTTTCAGTGAAATTTTATTAGCGTAACCTTAGGCAAGGTGTTCGTTAAAACCCGGAACGGACCGGACCGGACCAAAGGTCAATTCTTCCAGTAAGCTATTTACCACAATAATACACTACTTACTGTGTAGCGATTCTACCAAGAACGCTGAAGCAGGGCTCGTGCAGTAGCATAGTTCTTTGCAAGACGAACACAACGCAATATCCACTGTTAAACAATCTAGCTATAGCCTAAACTACTCTTTAATGTATTTTACTAACAAATCTATATGCTACTCCTGTTATACTTGCTGTACTCCACTATCTGACACGGGCACCCGCCTGAATTTGTTAGAGTCACATTGGGCCTTAAGCCAAAGATAGCAGCTCCGTTTATTTTTAAGTTGGTGATGAATGGCTGGGAAATAAGAATCAAGGTTTGGCTATTTGTAGTAACTGTTGAGTTCGAAGCAGAAATGCTTTTTAGCCACCCTCTCCGCATAGTATATTTCAGGATATAAAATGAAAAATTATTTTTTTCATCAGTATATAACCTGATGAAAATACAATTCATTGTTGACCGTATTAATTCTTATTCTTCGAACGCAATATTACCAGCCAGATATTTACCGTATTCGTATCTGATAATTTAGTGTCACGGTCCAACTATCCAAACCCTGGTGTTGTGCGAAGTTGCCATCATTTCAGTGAGTTTATAGTGTTGGGGATCCTTTTTCAGATAGACCAGGCTTTTTACTAGAGCCGCGGAAGAGGGGGCGGCCAGGTGATGGGTACGTCACAAGTTGAGTGGAAGGGAAATACCCTGGGAAATTACATAAAATTTGCTACTTGACTTCTGAGTCCAAGCTCTTAACAGAGTAGGGTAAGGTGCATGATTAGAGTACTACTATCCTGGCTATTAGAGTTGCATCAGGTTGAACACAAGCTACATGTCAGTCTACAAGCCAACATTTTGTAATGCAGAAACTAAGTTAATTTCAACAGTATCGTCTGCGTAGTGGTAGAAGCTGTGTTACGATCTGAATGAGCAGGTTAATGCCAAAACTTGATTCTTGTTTGTATGCCTATTCCTTGTGCAATCAAAGTCCAAATTAAATGTTAAATATCGTGAACGTATGTATGTCTTATACAGTGTACGATATGCCAAGTATGTAAGGCTGCTTCAGATGGGAATGTTTCCTGTCCTCAGAAACTTTTGTGAGGGAGGTAGCTTGTTATCATTCACTTTTACATCAAAGCCACGAAACGAATTAATGAGGTCGAAATTCTTCAGTTTTACATACACAGTACTGTTACATTCTCTTGTTTAATTTTCACACACCCTATACCACTGGTTATGCTACCACTCTATGAAGCTACTGGACCAAAGTAGTTACACATAACGTGTCAAACTAAAGTGACCAATCAGTTACAAGACCTAGCTCTTAGGGCTATTCTTTCATAGTTTCAGCACGTAAAAGAAGGCTTTACACAGATCCATATACATGGCAGCATTGCCAAGAAATAATTATCTTCTTGTAATTAGAGAATAACGACAATAATATGGTAATGACCATTTAATGTGGGTGCCGAAATGTGATGCGGGCAGAAGATGGGAAACTACATCCTCAGGCCTATCGTATTGCTAATTGTATTTTTTCTTAGTTTTGGTATACACATGCATGATTTTAAATGGCATAATGTCACAATCTTCATTGCATGCAGTTCATTGCATGCAGTGAATAGCAGAAACAATGCAATTGTACATACACTGTATTACATTTATATGCACTTATGAATCCCATTGCAGGTATTATAATGGCCTCAAGAAAAAAGGCCATTGAGAGGAGAAATATTCCTCTTAATATTGTTAGTGCTTCTAAGCGTTATAAAATAACGCACATCAAAGCACCAGTTAAAACTTTTGGTGCACATGCACAACAATATAGAGAGACATATGATGATGCTGCAGACCAGTGTGACAGCTATCAGACAAATGATTCTACTTATGATGAATTAGATGAACAACGACAGAATTCTTATGTAAGAAGAAAGGAAAAGGCAGCTGAAAAATAGGAAATCATACAGGACAAGGCATTAAGTACAGCATATTGTACCATGGGTAAACCACACCTCACTTGTGTGAGCTGCAAGGAGTCACCTGCTGTAGTAAAATGCCATCAGTGTGGACCTCACACGCACTACTGTGAAGCTTGTGCTGTGGGCTTACATTAATATTCTTTATTCCACCACCATATGGAAATTTGGCAGGTACATATGTATACATGTAAATATGTAAATTTCAGCCTTATTGCATATATGCGATTCTTATAGGATGGCTATTATCAACCACTCCAGTTGCCTAATGGTGTCGTGCTTGACCGTATGCCTCACTGCAATGACAAACTGGAGAAGTATTGTGTGTTTTGGTGCGGAAGGTAATTTTATTATAAACTGCATGTAGTGTGTCCATGAGTGCATGAGATTGGATACTGTCCTAATGTGTTAAATTTTTTTGTCTCACTTAGAGACATTGAGGTCATGTGGAATTTAGTGTTATACAACCTCTTACCTAGGCAATTCTTTTGCACATTACTAATCCTGCTTCAAGAGAATTGTTAAACTCACATAACCACATGCAGCCTGCTTAGTTCACTGGGTGGAATAGTTATGTTTCACAAAACTCCCAAAAGCTTTGCTTGCCTTAGTGTAAAATGTAACTTGCATTTTCATGCTCACACACGTGCATATATATATATACAGATAACAAAGGTGTGTGTGTGTGTGTGTGTGTGTGTGTGTGTGTGTGTGTGTGTGTGTGTGTGTGTGTGTGTGTGTGTGTGTGTGTGTGTGTGTGTGTGTGTGTGTGTGTGTGTGTGTGTGTGTGTGTGTGTGTGTGTGTGTGTGTGTGTGTGTGTGTGTGTGTGTGTGTGTGTGTGTGTGTGTGTGTGTGTGTGTGTGTGTGTGTGTGTGTGTGTGTGTGTGTGTGTGTGTGTGTGTGTGTGTGTGTGTGTGTGTGTGTGTGTGTGTGTGTGTGTGTGTGTGTGTGTGTGTGTGTGTGTGTGTGTGTGTGTGTGTGTGTGTGTGTGTGTGTGTGTGTGTGTGTGTGTGTGTGTGTGTGTGTGTGTGTGTGTGTGTGTGTGTGTGTGTGTGTGTGTGTGTGTGTGTGTGTGTGTGTGTGTGTGTGTGTGTGTGTGTGTGTGTGTGTGTGTGTGTGTGTGTGTGTGTGTGTGTGTGTGTGTGTGTGTGTGTGTGTGTGTGTGTGTGTGTGTGTGTGTGTGTGTGTGTGTGTGTGTGTGTGTGTGTGTGTGTGTGTGTGTGTGTGTGTGTGTGTGTGTGTGTGTGTGTGTGTGTGTGTGTGTGTGTGTGTGTGTGTGTGTGTGTGTGTGTGTGTGTGTGTGTGTGTGTGTGTGTGTGTGTGTGTGTGTGTGTGTGTGTGTGTGTGTGTGTGTGTGTGTGTGTGTGTGTGTGTGTGTGTGTGTGTGTGTGTGTGTGTGTGTGTGTGTGTGTGTGTGTGTGTGTGTGTGTGTGTGTGTGTGTGTGTGTGTGTGTGTGTGTGTGTGTGTGTGTGTGTGTGTGTGTGTGTGTGTGTGTGTGTGTGTGTGTGTGTGTGTGTGTGTGTGTGTGTGTGTGTGTGTGTGTGTGTGTGTGTGTGTGTGTGTGTGTGTGTGTGTGTGTGTGTGTGTGTGTGTGTGTGTGTGTGTGTGTGTGTGTGTGTGTGTGTGTGTGTGTGTGTGTGTGTGTGTGTGTGTGTGTGTGTGTGTGTGTGTGTGTGTGTGTGTGTGTGTGTGTGTGTGTGTGTGTGTGTGTGTGTGTGTGTGTGTGTGTGTGTGTGTGTGTGTGTGTGTGTGTGTGTGTGTGTGTGTGTACCAATGACTACCATGCTTGTCTAGCTGCCATACAAATGTCACTCTATTTCACTGCATGTGTCTCACCAAGCATAGTGCATATTTGTTGTGCATATGAAAATTGTTAGTTTTTTATAATACCTTTTGCATAATGAAATGCTTTTCATTGTGTAGGACTCCCACGTGTTATAAATTTCCCATTTTGCTCCTGTGAATGTGATGCTGTTAAACTGATCAAGTTTGACTACTGGCCTGGAACTCCAGTTACTCCATTTGTGGCATTTTCATTTGAATTTATGAATCTGCTCGATTCACTGTTGGTTGAATGTCATGTACCAGTGCAGGATTTTACACAAGCATGGTCTTATTTGATTTCTAAGAAACTAGTTAAGGTACTGTTTACATATGAGCAGAGACAATTATAATTTTGTCAAATCCCAGTGAAAATGTCAGGCAACCTTAAGCATTACCTGACATTGATAAGCTGCTGTTTTACACAATTCATCATAATAGGGAAATCCTTACAATACATTGACAAAATAGAGTGACTCAACCTAAAATAATAATAATACAGTCATTGTTGTCAAATTGTGTTTGCTATTATTGACAATGCTTCACTATTAAAAAACTACAACTTTCTTCTATTTTGATCTGACATTTTGTCAGGCAGGTTCCATTATGGTCGGCCATGCATGATATTTGCCTGACAAATGGCCTATGTCAGGCAGTAATAATTGACTCTGCATATGTAAGTAATATATAGTACAGTACATAATATAGTGCATAGTAATTCTGTTGTATTATCTGAGGCTTTTAGTACATATGTGCTTAGGTGTAGACAGTAGTTTTATACCTTAGTTGTTAACAGCTTTGTCTCATACTTCCTGTTTTATAGCTATATCATGTACTACACAAATGAGTATGTGTATGTATGTATATGCATGCATGTATTCTTATTATAGTATAATAATGTATACCGTGATTGTTTACAGATGCCATGCAATCTGTATCCAGTGTTGATTGACTCATTTGAGGAGTATAGGTACTTTACTTACTGTAAATATATAATAGTAAAACTGAAATGATTATGAAAATCTTATAGTGCATCTTGGCCATGTTAGTTATCTTCTTGGCTATACTGTATGTGCTTGTTCTGTGGTTTTATTACCTTTGCTGTGCTAGTTATTTAATACTATACTGTGTACATACGATTATTAAATTTTTGTTTCTACATAGTATAGCAAGAATGAATTCCATTATGTACTCTTGATAGTAGTCATACTGTAATAGAGCAACTGCGTGCACGGTAAAATATTTTTTCAGCATATGGTGCATCAGAAAACAATTCTGATTTGCATCATTATTACTGCATGTGAATGAAACTGATTTACTTTTGCATTTGCATTCACATACATTACACATGTAGTGGTGTGGCAACTAATGCGGAGGTTAACTTCAATTCTAGTTACAATCACCTCATAATTGGAGCCAATTTTTTTTGTCTCATTGGTGTCCTAAGTTTGGCTGTACTTCTAATTATTAAGACAGACATTTTAACACAATTTGTGTGCAGGGATATTGGTGTAACTACATTGTATATTTCAGGCATTTCCAAAGAAGGATTGACTCCTTGTATGGTGTACCTGGTGTATCTTCTCTTCATTATTCATGTCCTGCTTGTCCTAAGGTGCTTATTAATGATGCATGTGCATCTATTTGTAACATGCACTCTGACATTGGCTTAATACCATCTGTAAGGTATATCTAGGTATAGTATTGTGTATATACCATGAAAACATGTGCAAGCTAGCAAACCTACGTACACTGTGTATCCAAGAGACTGTTGCTACACAATGTAGGCAAGAGGAGTTGACAAACTAATCAAAGGGCATAAGAGGGAAGGGGTGAAGGTAAAAGAGCAGTCCTCTTATATATAAGACCTATAGAATGCAAGATACGTACACTGTGTATCCAAGAGACTCTTGCTACACAATGTAGGCAAGAGGAGTTGACAAACTAATCAAAGGGCATGAGAGGGAAGGGGTGAAGGTAAAAGAGCAGTCCTCTTATATATAAGACCTATCGAATGCAAGATATTTATGATTAGGGCTTGCATATGCTAAAAAAATTCTGAGAAAATTATTGCTTATTTCAACATGTGTACAGCTATTTTCTTTTATTGCATGTAATTGTACATATGTGGTAATCTACAAACCTTTTATAGATAATGAGCTGTATCAAGAGATTTCCTTGTTTTGAAATTGAATTACATTTCACCAAATGAAAATATTGACTTTTATATATGTGGTTAAAAACATTGAGCAATTTTCAACTTATTAATGCAATATACGTATAGGAAAATGGATCACTGATAGTATCAGTAGATGCTATATTTGGTCTCTGTCGAAAAAAATCTGCCGGAAGAAGTGTGCGTACTCAACTAAGTGGAACAACAGTATTTGAGCCACAAGATGAAGTGAATGCTTTTGTAGCTTCTCAAGGTCACCATAATGCAAGTACCGAGGTCAGTTAAGTTATATTGTATAATAAAACCTTATTTTAATACTGCAGAATTGCAGTAATTTTCTAGCTGGCAATGAATTGCGATCTAACAAGCGGTTCAAGGCTTTAGATGAAACAGCTGTCATGGGTAGTGTCTGTCGCCATGAAGTCCCATTAAGATTTTTTAACTTGTTTCATGGTGAAAGGTACCTTCAGCTAGTATGTTATGTTGATACAATTTTTTTTGTTGCAGAATAGGCTATGCAGTGTATATGATGGAATGTTTGCAAAGATATTTTCCAATTCAGCACATCAAAATGTTATATGATGTATCTTGTACACTGAAAAAACATCTACAGGTACAATTAAGTTTACTTTATGCTGTTTCCTGCTCGCAAACATTCATTTTTCATTTTTAGATCAAGTTTAGCCCTCGGATAAATGAAGGCTTTGGCCTTAGCGATGGTGAAGGAATGGAAAGATTGTGGTCTTTTTTAAGACCATTTAGTCGTATGTCAAAGGAAAGGGTTCCTCTCATAGAATTGACGTCCTTAGTGATGCCATACTATATTATAGTCACAAGGCAATAGACAACATTGGTATGCTTATTTTGAATCAGTATTATAAATTTTATGTTGATTTGTGCTATTCATATCAGGTAAACTGATTTCAAAACGTTTTGACCATGCTCAAACCTTAAACAGGGAGTGTGACAAAGAACTGAATGAGTTGATGGAAATGTCACCAGGTAAACGCATATGGGTATATAAATGTTTTGCATGGCTAAACACGAAATAGTGCCATTCACTATTGACGATGTAGCAAAATGGGAGCAAGAGGAGAGATCTCAGCTTTTAGAAGACTTGGAACAGTATGTGGTATCATAATTCACACACACACACTACACACTACACACTACACACTATACTACACTACTCACACTATACTACACTACACACACACTATACTACACTACACACACTATACTACACTACACACACACACTATACACATACACACACGCACACTACACACATACCACAAAGCAAGGCCTTCTGATTTCATATGCTCTTATAGCTACCAATAATATTGGACACCTGTGCAGTATGCACTACTCAAACTCTAGTAGATAAGTGCTGAGCTGGAACTGCCATGTCTCAATGATGTGGGTACGCCCTACTGACACACAAGACCTGGAGAGTTGCCAATTTGATTACCAAGCCAGTACTCTACCACTTGATTGTAACAACACTACATGCATGCACACTACACACATACATACAAATCACGTACTCATGCACACTATATTCTATCCCACTATGGACCTACATAAAGCTGTAATCACAGGGATGTTACTGAAACCTCTGAATGCAGAAAAAATTCCGAACCCAGTACACGCATACACATTGTGTCTAAAGTAGCCAAATACATCCACTAACATTTAAAGTTATTGCTAAACAGTATGCATAGAATTGAATGTATGTATACCAAATTACAAACAGTTTGAATTAGTAAAGTAGTACTACTGTACATATGCAGAATTGTGTATGCATCTATTTACAGTGCAGTGATGCAAAGTCCTTCCAAAACAAATGCATGCACTAGGCCTAGCATACACTTTTACTACATAAAGGCGTAATATGATTGTTAAATAACCTAAGCTTTAAAATCTTTGGTTGTTAATCCACTATATCCTAGGGAGAAATCCTGTGCAAGACTTGCAAGTTTCCATGTAAGATTCTTGCATGGAAAATGTCCCTTTTCTTGCAAGTTTCTTGCAAGCCACTGCAATCTTGCCAAGTCATTTTTCCCTGGGTATTTTGTAATATGGTTGATAAATAACATAATATTTTAACTACATTTAATATTTTAACTACATTTCTGTATTAATAATGTTATGTATGCAGTGTAAAATGGCAATCTGTATTGTACCAATAGGTGTGAATGTAAGATTTTTTGAAAGCTGGAAAGCTAAATATGTTAAGCTTATTGATTTACATGCAGAGATCCGGTAGGCTGCATAAACAGATGTTCTAGTTCTATATGTATGTTTGTATTATGGTTTTAGAGTTTCAATCAGTTCAATCAATGTTAGTGAAGAAAACACTCACTTAGTTTCTCAACTTTGTGAGCAGTTGAATGATTATGAAGATAAGCTTAGCAGTTTGGAGCATAGCCATGGTGTTAACCAGAGGTGGTCACCTTCATTCACTGAATATCGTGAGGTTAAGGCTATGGTTTCATCAGAAAACAGAACTCGTTTGTTGATAAAAATTGAACAAGCAGCAAGAGAAAGATGGTTCTTATTCAGATTGAAAGCAAAATATGCTGGTATAGAATGTGTTTGTGCTTTGTGAGCTGTACATTTGTTTGTTTTGTATATTATAGCTATTGCATTTCTATCACTGTAGATGGCCTTTCAATTGCTGTTCGGCTAAGTAGACGTATAACCACTGTCAACAGCCACATGAAAGCAATGTTGAATGATTTTAATGAAGGATTACCAGTTGATGATAGAATGTCATGGGAGGCTGCATGTAACATTCACCGCCATTCATACACAGCTAGTCTTACTAATCCTGTTGACTCAATCCCTCTTGAAGTGAAGCATGAAGCTGTGAAGAAGTTTCAAACTATTGTGAGGTCTAATGAAGAAATGATGTTATTAACACAGGAAATGTCTAATTTCTTAGAATATTATGAAAATCAAATATTACAGCTAACTAACAATCATCAAGGAATCACGCAGCTAATGAACAGTGAACAATCTCAGGATATTAATAAATTATCTGGGTGCAGCTGTCTGATTGCAAAGAAATTGTCTTATTTTCTAGAAAACGTTCGGACCTGCAAATTATCTTTCAACAATATATACCAGGTATGTCTGTATATATTTACAGTGTATTCTAATGCAGAAGTGAGCTTTCAAGAGTAGGTATAAGTTTATTCTTATATGGTAACCAAAGACCCTAAATATTTACTACAGTTAGTAGTACCCATGACAGTTTTGAAATGGTAGCTGAAAATGTAGCTATATAGCAGATGGGACCCTTGGTTAGAGTTTATTACATGTACATTACTGAAATAATTCATTTATATTGCAAGCAGCAGTCACACATTTGGAAACTGCCACTACTGGTGGGCCGGGCCACACCCTCTGTTGAGTTATTTTATATATTAGCTCACTTAATTTCTTTATCAACAGTTAGTTCTATGTGCCCAAACACTGCCAATGTAGGTGGGGCAGGCCACACCCTCAGTAAGTGTTGAGTTATTTATGTATAAGCTCACTTACTTTCTTTATCAACAGTTAGTTCCGTGTGCCCAAGTACTGCCAATGTAGGTGGAGCAGGCCACACCCTCGGTAAGTGTTGAGTTATTTATGTATAAGCTCACTTAATTTCTTTATCAACACTTAGTTCCGTGTGCCCAAGTACTGCCAATGTAGGTGGAGCAGGCCACACCCTCGGTAAGTGTTGAGTTATTTATATATTAGCTCACTTGTTTTCTTTATCAACAGTTAGTTCCGTGTGCCCAAGTACTAGTACTGCCAATGTTGGTGAGGTAGGCCACACCCTCAGTAGTGTTGAGTTATTTATGTATTAGCTCACTTAATTTCTTTATCAACAGTTAGTTCCGTGTGCCCAAGCACTAGTACTGCCAATGTTGGTGAGGTAGGCCACACCCTCGGTAAGTGTTGAGTTATTTATGTATAAGCTCACTTAATTTCTTTATCAACAGTAATAGTGCGTTTACACTAGCACTTGGGCACGGTACGGTACGGCACGACACGGCACGGCACGCTTAATTTTGCTAGTGTAAACTGATCCGAAGCGTACCGTGCCGGGTACAGTTGGCCCTGGTGCTTCAGCCGGGCTAGCACGGCACGGTACACAATGCTACGAAAATATACAAAGATTTACTAGAAGTATGAAGCGCCTAGTCGAGCGTCTCGAAAAATAATTATTAAGATGGCTGCTTGGACTGATCCAGAAACGTTCAAATTGATTGAGCTGTGGGGCGATGGGACCATTCAAGAAGACCTGGAGGGTTGTAAGAAGAATAGTCAGATTTATGCTAGACTGAGTGACCAAATGCAAAAGGCGGGATACGAAAGAACACTTGTTCAGTGTCGCGATAAAATTAAGAAGTTGAAAGGCGATTACAGGAAGATCAAAGATGGGCATAAACAGACAGGGAACAATCGAAAGAAGAGCAACAAGTTCTATGAAAAAATGAACGAAGTGATGAGCGCCAAACACAGTGTGAACCCTCCCTTCATACTTGATACCTCAGTTGTTAAGTCTTCGATTGACGATGAAGTTGATGAAATACCAGAGACAGATTTAGAAGATGAGAACAATGTAAGTGAGAATGAACCAAAAGAACCAAGCAAAGATGGTGACGTTACAACTGCATTAGTGGCTAAAGAGGATGAAGAAGATGTAAAGCCAAAACTTGCTGGCTCAAAAAGGAAGAAATCTGCAAAGATAGATAAAATGGAAAAGGTAATAGATAAAATGTGTGAAAAAATCAGCTCCCAGCAGACAGAAAGTGACCGTGTGTATGCAGACCTTGAAGAAAAAAGAATGAAAATTGAACAAGACATGCTAAAGATGCAACAAGATATGCAGAGGGAGCAAATTGAAAGAGCAGAGAGGCAAAGACGGGAAGAGAGAGATTTTCAATTGCAGCTGTTTGGCATGTTGTGTGGTCAGCGCCCATCCATGACCAGTGCACCAGTGTTTGCTGGTCAATATCATCGTTCACCAAGTGCGTACAGTGCAGGTAGCAGTGAATCTGGTGGTAATTGTGAATATGGTGATTACCAAGGTTTTGATTACAACTCATAAAGTATAGCTGTACACATAACATATTATATATATGTATGACATAATTATCTACCTAGAACATATGTACGTACACTGTATGTGCAATTATGTACTGTAATAGTCAACCAATGTATTACGAATAATTGTTGCATCACTCGTGTATGTAGTGTCCTCTGGAGTAGTAGCGGTTGGTGGCTGGTCCATATCCACCTCTGCGTTCAGCCAAGATTCAGGGATAGCATCATTGAACATCTCACAAATGTTATGTAGGATACAACAGGCAGTGATAACATGAGGGACATGGGTAATACTCATGTCGTTCCTCTTTGTTAGCCTTCTCCACCTAGCTTTCAAGCGTCCAAAAGCATTTTCCACAACAATCCTGGATCGTGACAAAGTGTAATTAAATGTCTTTTGCTGAGTTGACAAAGCAGTGTTGTGTGCAAAGGGTTTCATCAGAAACTTACTTAAAGGGTAGGCGGAATCGCCAATTATAAAAAGAGGAGTGGTGGTGTCTGAAATTTGTATCTCACTGCCATCAAGAATCTTATCAACAGATAGCTTGGTATAAATTCCAGAATTCTTAAATACCCTAGCATCATGGACACTGCCAGGCCACCCAACACAAATGTCCCTGAATATATACTTGTAGTCCACAACAGCTTGCAATAGGATGGAGTACCATCCCTTTCTATTGTAATAGTCAGTATGATTCAATGCTGGTGGCATCACAGGGATGTGACAGCCATCAACTGATCCCACACACTGAATCATTCCCCAGGTAGACTTAAACCCATCAACCACTTCTTGGCGGTTATCACCATCAGGAAACTTGATGAATAGTTTTTGCAAGGCAGACACAATGGCTCGGCAAGTGTCATGAACTATCTCACAAACTGTACATCGGGCTATACCAAACAGGTGAGCAATTGTACGGTACTCTGAGCAAGTAGCAAGACACCATAAAGTTATAGCAACACGTTTCTCTACAGAAACGCATTTACGGAGTTGAGTATTTTGACGGGCTATTAGTGGCTTTAACTTGATGCACAAATACTGAAATGTTTCTTTGCTGACACGAAAGTTTTCAAGCCAATGGGTAGGTGTAAATGTTTCCAACACTATGTAGTTCCACCAGGATGATGACCTAAAAAGTTATATATACAGCTGTAATGCAAATGTGTTGCCTCTCGCATGCTCAGGGGGTAGCCAACACCCATGATAAAAATGCTGTACTAGAGTCCAATACCTAGATGATTGTATTTTAAAATTACACATTATTTTAGAGTACAAAGTCATTGGCTACCCCTAGCATGTGCAAGACACGTATAAACACTGCTTCAACTTAACCCTTGTACACAAATACTGAAAGATTTTTTTTTTAATGTACTGTGCATGAATACAAAACTACGTATAAAAGGGCTAGCTAGAAAACATCTAGCTACTGTACTAGCTACACTGAAGTACTGAATTTATTAAACTGAAATGTCAGTACGTAAAATCTTCACCACACTTGGCTATCTGCATAGCAAAATTATATCCAGTACCTTTGTAGCGTCCACTGTACCCTTGGCTGTGGCACAAAGGTAGCCATCACTGCCATGGACAATACCATCATCAAACGAACGTATCTTCTTCTAGCTTCTAAACGCTTACGACGAACTACCCTACGTCGTCTGCTAAGCAGTATACGTAGCCGTTGATATTGTTCCTCAAATTGGTCCCCTTCACTCACACGCATTGCGGAGCACGTTGCAGAAAAGGCGACTTCCATCTCGTCAGAGTCTTTAAACAAATCACGTGAACTCACGTTCCGGTTATTTAACTTCCCAGCGCGGTTGCAATTTTTTCTGTGTAAACGCATGTCAATATTGTACCGTGCCGTGCCGTGCCGTACCGTACCGTGCCCAAGTGCTAGTGTAAACGCACTATTAGTTCCATGTGCCCAAGCACTAGTACTTCCAATGTTGGTGAGGTAGGCCACACCCTCAGTAAGTGTTGAATTATTTATGTATTAGCTCACTTAATTTCTTTATCAACAGTTAGTTCCGTGTGCCCAAGTACTGCCAATGTAGGTGGAGCAGGCCACACCCTCGTTAAGTGTTGAGTTATTTATGTATAAGCTCACTTAATTTCTTTATCAACACTTAGTTCCATGTGCCCAAGTACTGCCAATGTAGGTGGAGCAGGCCACACCCTCGGTAAGTGTTGAGTTATTTATATATTAGCTCACTTGTTTTCTTTATCAACAGTTAATTCCGTGTGCCCAAGTACTAGTACTGCCAATGTTGGTGAGGTAGGCCACACCCTCGGTAGTGTTGAATTATTTATGTATTGGCTCACTTAATTTCTTTATCAACAGTTAGTTCCGTGTGCCCAAGTACTGCCAGTTTAGGTGGAGCAGGCCACACCCTCGGTAAGCGTTGAGTTATCAACAGTTAGTTCCGTGTGCCCAAGTACTGCCAGTTTAGGTGGAGCAGGCCACACCCTCGGTAAGTGTTGAGTTATTTACGTATTAGTTCACTTAATTTCTTTATCAACAGTTAGTTCCGTGTGCCCAAGTACTGCCAGTTTAGGTGGAGCAGGCCACACCCTTGGTAAGTGTTGAGTTATTTATGTATTAGCTCACTTAATTTCTTTATCAACAGTTAGTTCTGTGTGCCCAAGTACTAGTACTGCCAATGTTGGTGAGGTAGGCACACCCTCGGTAAGTGTTGAATTATTTATGTATTAGTTCACTTAATGTCTTTATCAACAGTTAGTTACGTGTGCCCGAGTGCTGCCAATTTAGTTGGGGCAGGCTACCCCCCTGGTAAGCATTAGGATATTTATAGAGATGACATTCATTTATCATCCTTTGTATCCAGGTACTGTTCCTACCAGTCAGACAGGTCAGACCCTTGGTTTGTGTTGAGGTATTTACATAATAACTCACTTGTTTATATTATCAACAGTTAGCTCCATGACTACAAGTACTGCTTCTGAAAGTGCCGCAAGCGAGAGTTTCAGTACGTATTTTAAGCTGTTTAGTAAAGTGGTTATTGCTCTTCTTGTACTATATGTAGTGCAGATTTGGCAGTTGTTTATTATTTTTTTAATTTCAGTGGATGATACCCATGCAAGTTACCACACAGAGCTGGGTGATGTATCAGACTATTCTAGTACATGTAATAATATTATAGTTTTATTGTTTATAAAATAATTAACTATTCATTTTGCTAGCTATAGATTCTATGGATGAAGATTCGGACGAGGAGTTTGAAGGTCCAAAAAACTGGAGGTCTAGAGCTGACACTTACAGAAAACAGCTGGAGGTAGATTCACTCGATCAGCATTACTTTACACGGTATAATGATTGTTTCATACATTTTGTAGGACTCTGAGCAAGAGTCTCCTTTACTAGTTTTAGTAACCTTGTTAGAGAATTCACAACTCCATTATGGTGATGTTGATATCAGATCTGCAACTACCACAAGAGGTACATTCGAGTGCAAGTTCATTATATATTCACCATTTGTACATGTATTATAGAGATCTGCACTAATCCCATACGAGCAAGACCAGTGGGTTCTTTTATGCACAGAGGAGATTTAAAAGAATATGCTAAGAATTTAATGAACTTAGCTAAGAAAGACCTTGAGAAGCGAAACAGAAGACATTTTGCTTTCAATGTGTATAAAACCAGTCGTAAAGGTTAGATATTCCTGTACATAGTACTGTGATTATTATACAAAAACCTATTATACTAGATACATTATAATGATGATTAAATACATCCGTTTGTATTGATTTGAATCATTAATATTGTATACACCAGAGCAAACATCTCTTCTTCAATTCAAGTAATGAAATAAAATCACAGTTAGCTTGATGAAGTCAATGTGTCATTACTGAAGTACATAGTTTGAACTGTCATCGTATCAGAGTAGCTACAACTTACAATACTGC
The DNA here is from genome assembly GCF_963678975.1 of Dysidea avara. Lineage (NCBI taxonomy): Eukaryota > Metazoa > Porifera > Demospongiae > Dictyoceratida > Dysideidae > Dysidea > Dysidea avara. The sequence continues at coordinate 2,366,673 of NC_089286.1, forward strand.
ATATAGGTATTCCTACCTTATATTGTGAGTCTGGCTACACAGAAGTAATGCATTACAACAGGTAGCAGTGACCGTCCACTTACTGACTGGTAAACCTGTGTGAGTGTGTAGCTAAGTATCTCTCCATATTTAGCGCTATACATGTCCATTAAAGTACAGCCATTATACAAGTTGCTTCAAAAATACTCTACAGTGACAACCAGCATCAAGACACACGGTAGTGTGTCGTGCGGCCCAAGAAGCCGGCGCGCAACCCCGTGAGTACATTGACAGGAAGAAAGAAAACGCAATTTTCGCACCTCCGTAGCTCTGTGCTGCCTTGATGAAACAAGACAAATTTTGCTGTGTACATTCCCTCCAACTTCAGTACTCCACATTCCAAATTTGAGCGAAATCACTTCAGGCATTCCTGAGATATGCGACTTCAAAAATTGGCTTAGTTTCTTCGTTTTTTTTTCTTCTTATTTTTCTTCCTCTTTTCGCACACTTACAAAAACTGCTATAAAACACGAAAGCGTTATCCGATTGCCTTGAAATTTGGCACACAGAAAGGGGGTATAAAGGCGCATCTCGGTACCAACTTTGGCTGTAATACCATAAACAGGCAAAGAGTTATGAGCGATTATGCACGAAAAATAACACCAATATGTTGTCACGCCTACAGGGTAAACCGCGTATGGGAAGAAGCTGAAAATCGGTGGGTGAATAGGTTAACTATTGAACCTTAAACCTTTTGTGGTTTGAAAGAAATCGAGCTAAAAACCAGGAAGATACAGCGAAAAAATCAACAGTGTGTAACAATTACGCAATCGAGATTAGCTAATTTTTTTTTAATTATTATTATTATTATTATGCTTTCCACGCCTACCAGATAAACCACTTGGGTTAATGCTTTGAAAATCGCTGTACAGATGGAGTTATCATCTTAGAAAGGCTCTTCAATGGTGTAGAAGAATCAGACTTAAAGCCACGGAGTTATAGCACGAAATCCAACTAGGTGTAGCAAGTGCGAGATCGAGATACTCTAATAGAGCAGTCATCCTAATAGAGCAGTCACCCTGAACAGAATTCAAGAGATCAGTTAGAAACAAGTAACCTGTATAGAGATCAGCTACAAACAAATCACCCTGTAGAGAGTTCAGCTACAAACAATTCACCCTGTTCAGACATCAGTTAGAAGTTTTCTTGTAGAGAGTTCAGTTACAAACAAATCACCCTGTTGAAAGATCAGCTAGAAGATGTCACCTTATAGATAGTTCAGTTACAAAGAAACCACCATGTAGAGAATTCAGCTACAAACTAGTGACCCTGTAGATACATCAGCTAGAATAAGTTACCTTGTAGAGAGTTCAGCTACAAAGAAACCATTCTGTAAAGAGCTCAGCTGCAAACAAATCACCTATACAGAATTCAGCTACAAACAAATCACCCTGTAGAGAGATCAGCTAGAAGAAGTTACCTTGTAGATAGTTCAGCTACAAACAAATCATCCTGTAGAGAGATCAGCTAGAAGAAGTTACCTTGTAGATAGTTCAGCTACAAACAATTCACCCTGTACAGAGCTTAGTTAAAAGAGGTTTCCTTGTAGAGAGTTCAGCTACAGACAAATCACCCTGTAGAGAGATCAGTTAGAAGAAGTTACCTTGTAGATCGTTCAGCTACAAACAATTCACCCTGTAAAGAGATCAGCTAGAAGAAGTTACCTTGTAGAGAGTTCAGCTACAAAGAAACCATCATGTAGAGAATTCAGCCGCAAACAAATCATGTATAGAGAGTTCAGCTACAAACAAATCTCCCTGTAGAGAGATCAGCTAGAAGAAGTTTCCTTGTAGAGAGTTCTGCTACAAACAAATCACCCTGTAGAAAGATCAGCTAGAAGAAATCACCTTGTAGAGAGTTCCGCTTCAAAGAAACAATCATGTGAGAGTTCAGGTACAAACAAATTGTCCTGTAGAGAGATCAGCTAGAAGAAGTTACCTTGTAGAGAGTTCAGCTACAAAGAAACCATCATGTAGATAGTTCAGGTACAAACAAATCACCCTGTAGAGAGATCAGTTAGAAGAAGTTACCTTGTAGATCGTTCAGCTACAAACAATTCACCCTGTAAAGAGATCAGCTAGAAGAAGTTACCTTGTAGAGAGTTCAGCTACAAAGAAACCATCATGTAGATAGTTCAGGTACAGACAAATCACCCTGTAGAGAGATCAGTTAGAAGAAGTTACCTTGTAGATCGTTCAGCTACAAACAATTCACCCTGTAAAGAGATCAGCTAGAAGAAGTTACCTTGTAGAGAGTTCAGCTACAAAGAAACCATCATGTAGAGAATTCAGCCGCAAACAAATCATGTATAGAGAGTTCAGCTACAAACAAATCTCCCTGTAGAGAGATCAGCTAGAAGAAGTTTCCTTGTAGAGAGTTCTGCTACAAACAAATCACCCTGTAGAAAGATCAGCTAGAAGAAATCACCTTGTAGAGAGTTCCGCTTCAAAGAAACAATCATGTGAGAGTTCAGGTACAAACAAATCACCCTGTAGAAAGATCAGCTATAGAAGAAATCACCTTGTAGAGAGTTCAGCTACAAAGAAACTATCATGTAGAGAGTTCAACTACAAACAAATCACCCTGTAGAAAGATCAGCTATAGAAGAAATCACCTTGTAGAGAGTTCAGCTACAAAGAAACCATCATGTAGAGAGTTCAGCTACAAACAAATCGGCCTGTAGAGAGATCAGCTAGAAGAAATTACCTTGTAGAGAGTTCAGCTACAAAGAAACCATCATGTAGAGAGTTCAGCTGCAAACAAATCACCTGTAGAGAGTTAAGCTACAAACAAATCTCCCTGTAGAGAGATCAGCTAGAAGAAGTCACCTTGCAGGGAGTTCAGTTACAAAGAAATAAACCATGTAAACAGTTCAGCTGCAAACAAATCATCTGTAGAGAGTTCAGCTAGAAACAAGTCACCCTGTAGAGAGATCAGCTAGAAACAAGTCACCTTGTAGAGAGTTCAGCTAGAAGAAGTCACATTGTAGAGCTACAAAGAAACTACCATGTAGAGTTCAGCTGCAAACAAATCACCCTGTAGAGAACTCAGCTACAAACAAATCGCCCTGTAGAAAGATTAGCTAGAAGACGTTACCTTATAGGGAGTTCAGCTATACAGATCACCCTGTAGAGAGTTCAGCTACAAACAAATCACCCTGTGGAGAGTTCAGTTACAAAGAAACCACCATGTAGAGAGTTCAGCTGCAAAAAAAATCAATCACTCTGTTGAGAGTTCAGCTAGAAGAAGTCACCTTGTAGAGAGTTAAGCTGCAAATAAATCACTCTGTAGAGAATTCAGCTACAAACAAATCACCCTGTAGAAAGATCAGCTAGAAGTTACCTTGTAGAGAGTTCAGCTACAAAGAAACCACCATGTAGAGAGTTCAACTACAAACAAATCACCTGTAGAGAGTTCAGCTAGAAACAAGTCACCCTGTAGAGAGATCAGCTAAAAACAAGTCACCCTGTAGAGAGTTCAGCTAGAAGAAGTCACATTGTAGAGAGTTCAGCTACAAAGAAACTACCACGTAGAGAGTTCAGCTGCAAACAAATCATCCTGTAGAGAGTTCAGCTAGAAGAAGTCACCTTTTACAGAGTTCAGCTACAAAGCAACCACCATGTAGAGAGTTCAGCTGCAAACAAATCACCTATAGAGAGTTCAGCTAGAAACAAGTCACCCTGTAGAGAGTTCAGCTAGAAGAAGTCACATTGCAGAGAGTTCAGCTACAATGAAACTCCCATGTAGAGAGTTCAGCTGCAAACAAATCACCCTGTAGAGAACTCAGCTACAAACATATATGCAGTGTAAAAAGATCAGCTAGAAGAAGTTACCTTGTAGAGAGTTCAGCTACAACGAAACCACCATGTAGAGAGTTCAGCTACAAACAAATCACCTGTAGAGAGTTCAGCTAGAAACAAGTCACCCTGTAGAGAGATCAGCTAGAAACAAGTCACCTTGTAGAGAGTTCAGCTAGAAGAAGTCACATTGTAGAGAGTTCAGCTACAAAGAAACCACCATTTAGAGAGTTCAGCTGCAAACAAATCACCCAGTAGAAAGTTCAGCTATGAACAGATCACCCTGTTGAGAGTTCAGTTAGAAACAAGGAATCCTGTAGAGAGATCACCTAGAAGTATCGCCTTGTAGAGAGTTCAGCTACAAACAAATCACCTGTAGAGAGTTCAGCTACAAACAAATCACCCTGTAGAGAGATCAGCTAGAAGAAGTCACCTTGTAGAGAGTTCAGCTATAAAGAAACCACCATGTAGAGAATTCAGCTGCAAACAAACACCCTGTAGAGAACTCAGCTACAAACAAATCGCCCTGTAGAAAGATCAGCTAGAAGAAGTTACCTTGTAGGGATTTCAGCTACAAACAAATCACCCTGTAGAGAGTTCAGCTACAAAGAAACCATTCTGTAAAGAGCTCAGCTGCAAACAAATCGCTTGTACAGAATTCAGCTACAAACAAATCACCCTGTAGAGAGATCAGCTAGAAGAAATTACCTTGTAGATAGTTCAGCTACAAACAAATCACCCTGTAGAAAGATCAGTTAGAAGAAGTTACCTTGGAGAAAGTTCAGCTACAAAGAAACCATTCTGTAAAGAGCTCAGCTGCAAACAAATCACCTGTACAGAATTCAACTACGAACAAATCACCCTGTAGAGAGATCAGCTATAAGAAGTTACCTTGTAGATAGTTCAGCTACAAACAAATCTCCCCGTAGAGAGATCAGCTAGAAGAAATTACCTTGTAGAGAGTTCAGCTACAAAGAAACCACCATGTAGAGAGTTCAGCTGCAAAGAAATCACCCTGTAGAAAATTCTGCCAGAAACAAATTGCCCTGTAGAAAGATCAGTTAGAAGAAGTTACCTTTTAGAGAGTTCAGCTACAAAGAAACCATTCAGTAAAGAGCTCAGCTGCAAACAAATCACCTATACAGAATTCAGCTACAAACACATCACCCTGTAGAGAGATCAGCTAGAAGAAGTTACCTTGTAGATCGTTCAGCTACAAACAATTCACCCTGTAGAGAGAGCAATTAGAAGAAGTCACCTTGTAGAGTGTTCAGTTACAAAGAAACCACCATGGAGATTTCTGTAATCAATATAATATTATGTGACCGGATTTGCGAAAAGGGGTCTTCCACACACATCCAATTCCGTAAATGTTGGAGACCATACCTCAATGTTCAAGTAACACATTAACCTGAAAATTTCACCAGGTATTCAGCTATAGTGGTGCTCACCACTGCCCAAAATTCAAGGTAATAGCTCTTTCCAACCTGAAGTTATCAATTGTCAAAGTTGGCAAATTGGATGTGTGTGGAAGACCCCTTTTCGCAAATCCGGTCACATATGTATTATACAGTATATATAATTTGTACATTTACTGATAAACTATTTAAAGTACATCTACTTCATCTTTTCTTCTTCCTGTAGTAAAGAAAAAAACATAGGTTAAAAAAGTTCCAAAGCTGGCCATAGGCCGGCTTTGGGGTATACAAATACAAAAAGAAATGAAATCTAATCCAAAACAGCCAAGCTGTAAAAAAAGTGTGCGGCCCTCAGAAAGGCTATGGTGAAAAAAGATGTGAAATCCAAGGTGGCGGCCAAGAAATGGCTGTGATGGTAGGTTAATGGTAAAAATTTTAATAATGACAATTTAGGTAAATTTTGTGAAGCGGCACAAAAATTCACCTGAATTGTCGTTATTAAAATTTTTACCATTAACCTACCATCACAGCCATTTCTTGGCCGCCACCTTGGATTTCACATCTTTTTTCACCATAGCCTTTCTGAGGGCCGCACACTTTTTTTACAGCTTGGCTGTTTTGGATTAGATATTATTTACAGTAACTTCATTGACTGTATGCACTTTCAGTTAAAGTTTTTGGCCATACAGTAAACTGTCCTGCTTGCAAGTCATCATCATCAAACGGACTTTTTAGATATGGTAGAGTGCCTGATACAACATAATCAATCATTACTTTGCAGTAACCATCAGGGATTGCTTGCAGATGAACATCAGCTTGGCCATTGATGACTTGCCCCAGCCCAATAGGTTGCTTGTTCTCAGACAAGAGAACCACTTTCTGTCCGACCTCACTGGCTACATTATTGCAAATGCTAGTAACTTCATACCAATAAAATATAGCACAGTGAAACCTCATTTATAGGGCCACCTCTGGACCAATAATGAGGCCTTATTAGTGAGGTTGGAAAGTACATCAGAGCTATGTTTGAGGTGGCTGCTAAGTGAGGTTTCACTGTACTGTAAATACCAAAAAATGTATACAGTATTAGAAATAGTAGTTGGCCGTTGCTCATTTTCAGCATTTGGCTGACTAAAATTATATTTTGTTCGGACTGCATTTCCAATGTGGAAGCATTGAGTGAACAGAAAATTTTCCATCTACCAAAAATGATTTACAAATTTCTACACCATATTTCTAGCACTGCGCACACAATTCCAAAGTATGATGCTCTATTGTACATCACTAACCCACAGATTGACCCTACGTACCACACGTAGAGCTAACTGTTGATAAAGAGAAAAAAAGTAATTTCATAAATTTATAATTTATAGCCTTAACACTAACCAGGGTTCTGACCCACCCCACCTGAATGGGTAGTACTTGCACACATAGAACTGACTGTTGATAGAGAAAACAAGTAAGTAGTTCCATAAATACCTCAACACTAACCAAGTGTCCTACCTGTTCGACTTGCAGGAGCAGTATCTGGATATGAAGGGTTGGCAGTTGATAAAAGAATGTCACCTCTTTATAAATATCCTAATGCTTACCGAGAGTTCGACCTGCCCCACTTCCAGGTGTAGTACGTTTTGACACTGAGCTAACTGCTGATAATGAAAAGTATAAAAGTAGTTTCATTAAAATACAATATCTTGTCACTAACCAAGGGTCCGACCTGTCCGAGGTGCAGGAACAGTTCCTGGGTTGACAGTTGATAAAAGAATGTCACCTCTTTATAAATATCCTAATGCTTACCGAGGGTTCGACCTGCCCCACTTCCAGGTGTAGTACTTGTTGACACTGAGCTAACTGTTGATAATGAAAAGTATAAAAGTAGTTCATTAAAAACAACAACAATATCTTGGCACTAACCAAGGGTCCGACCTGTCCGACGTGCAGGAATACCTGGGTTGACAGTTGATAAAAGACTCTCACCTCTTCATAAATATTCTACTACTTACCAAGGGTCCAACCTGCCCCACTTACAGAAGAAGTACTTGTTGAAAGAGCTAACTGTTGATAATGAAAGTAGTTTCATAAAATAATATCTTGGCACTAACCAAGGGTCCGACCTGTCTGACGTGCAGAAACAGTACCTGCATTGACAGTTGATAAAGATTTTCACCTCTTTATAAATATACTAATGCTTACCGAGCGTCCGACCTGCCCTACCTGCAGAGGTTGTGTATGGACATAAACAGTTGACCATTGATAAAAAGCAAGTGACTTAATTTTTAATAATTTTGTCACACCTACAATGGCAGCACTTGGGCACACGGAACTAACTGTTAATAAAGATAATAAGTGAGCTAATATATAAATAACTCAACACTTACCGAGGGTGTGGCCTGCTCCACCTACATTGGCAGCACTTGGGCACACGGAACTAACTGTTGAAAAAGAAACTAAGTGAGCTAATATATAAATAACTCAACACTTACCGAGGGTGTGGCCTGCCCCACCTACATTGGCAGTACTTGGGCACACGGAACTAACTGTTGATAAAGAAATTAAGTGAGCTAATTCATAACTCTACACTTACCGAGGGTGTGGCCTGCTCCACCTAAACTGGCAGTACTTGGGCACACGGAACTAACTGTTGATAAAGAAATTAAGTGAGCTAATACATAAGTAACTCAACACTTACCGATGGTGTGACCTGCTCCACCTACATTGGCAGTACTTATAATTAGGTACATCAAAACAAGGGTTTTTGAGTTCTATGAATTAGTGTTGCACCGATATCCAAATTAGCCGATTATTCCAATAACCGATATTAAGCAACAGAATTAGCCGATACCGATAACCGATCCGATATACACTAATAACACTAACACTCATCCTCATCATTATTAAATGGCTCATATTAGTGACATAACCATTGATATACAGCTCATTCTAGGCTAAAATGTAAAGTTAGATGTATACCACAAGTAAAAGTTACTCATGGTAAACAGGTTTTAAGTACATTTTACTACTGCTTTACAGTTGAGACAAGTGGCTGGCACTACATAGAAACCTAAAAACCTCAGTTTATTGTTGGGCATGGCCTAAATCCTGACAGTTTATTATGGGCATGGCTTGTAGTCACCGCTAAACCATTAGCACATAACTTAATTAAAATGCCAAATAACTTATGTCTAGCCTCCCCCACATCATTATACTACACAGCGCAGTGGAGATTAACATCGGCCTTGATTTAATCAAAACCGATTAATCGGCTAGTAGCCAATATCGGCCCGATACCGATTATTGAACCGATTATCGGTGCAACACTACTATGAATGCCCTCTGTCAAACATCGACGATGAATGGAAGAAATGTATTAAATCTATAGATGACAAATCACGTGGCTTGAAGAAAAGGAAGGAATTGCCATAGTTATGTGAACTGGATACTGGACTGATACTGGACTGGCTTTTGTGATTAACTGTACTTTGATTCAGGTACTCAAAATATTTCATTTTAAATCAATTTTGTTAATGGTTAAAAATGTTGTTTTGCTCAATCAGAAGTCTTGCCATGCATTTACATCACATGCAGTACTTACTCACACATCACAGTAGTTAAAACAAAGTTCATAGTTAAGTTAATATCCACTTGGTCCTCCCTTCTCCTCTATTACCTTAGGCATCACCTTTTTAAGGTGCATAATGTAACGTGTGCAGACTTCAGGTGTCAGGGTTACCCAAAATTGCTGTATTCCTTGTTTAAGCTCTTCCAAATTCTTAGGCTTGTAAATATTTCTTAAGTTTTCAAGGATCCCCATATGTTTTCGATAGGGTTAAGATCAGGCGATTCAGGAGGAGTGGGCCACTAATTTACTCCATGCTCCTTGAAGAAATTGTCGATAAGACCACTAGCATGCTTAGGGTCATTATCTTGCAGCAGGCGATGTCCATCTGGATACTGCTCTCTTAAAAAATGTAATAATCCTGCTTCAAACACTCTTGCCAGCCATTCTGCATTTATTATCCCAGTGAACATGATGATGTTAGTTGCCCCTCTCTTTGAGATGCCACCCCAAACATGCAATTTAACAGGATGTTTGGTTCTTTGTTTTAACACCCTACGGTTAAAGTGCATTCTAAAGCACAAGCGACTGTGATGTTCCAACTGGACTGTTGACTCATCTGTAAATAATACATCATCAAATGATTCTTCTGCTTGTAGTTGTTGTTTGCACCACAGCAGCCTCTTCTTCTTGTTCAACTAAAAGGAATACAATGAGTACATAATTAATTTTATGGAGATATTTAGGTGAAATAATGGTGAAGTAACTAAATTATTGATTACATAATTAGCTGTTTCAATTTAATGCTCACCCCACTTAATAATTGGCAGTAGTGTGGTTTAGTGCACACATATCCTAATTCCTGACGATTTCGCTTGATAGTTGGCAGTGATACATTCAGAGTGGGCCACTTCTCGATTAGCATGGAGTGGGCTCTACTTGCTGTGAGCTCGTCGTTATCGTTGAGTGCTTGTGATAGAAATGACTTCATTTCATTAGTGAGCTTTCTTGGGCGCTTTCTTCAATACAAATCCATCAGTTTTCCTGTTTCGTTGTACTTTTTCATTAGGTTAAATAGTGCCTGTGAACTAATCTTGATGTTTTCCTCCTTCAGTCGTTCTCTTATCTGAGCAATAGAATAGCCACTCCGCCTTAACAATACTGCCCTTCGTCTCGTTTCAACATCAATACGAGGCATTGTAAATACTGTAACAGCTAACTGCGGATGTACACACAACTTCTGCGACGTACGTATTGTACACACAATGCAGCGGGTATGCTCGCGTGAAGAACTGCAGGTCAGGCCCATGACAGGTCATACACGTAGCTACGGGCTTACATATTGCAACATGCACCCGAAGGTTGATAAACCTGCGGGCGACTATTTAGCTGCGTGCGTGCAGCCCGCGTGTGTCAAGTTAAAGTTGAGCTGTACCGTAGTAATTCATTTTTCCAATCCAGCAGTCAATGTGTTGTCGTCGTTACAATTTGTCAACTTTTGGTAATTGATAATGGTAATCAAAATACTACTCCTACACATCCTGTGCATTTTCTATTGAAAGTGGCTTAAAAAGCAGGTCTTTAGGAAGTTGTAAAGGTCCTTCAGAAATGGTAACAAACCACCAATCTTCAGTTTGAAATATTTCAGTGAGCCTAAGATGAATGTTATGTTACTCACCATTGATATTTTCATCAACTAACATTCAATAACTTTTCTTTGACTATATTTAATGCCTTGTCAGACCTATGGCCGTGCTAGGAACTTTTGCTATGTTCAACTGGCAGCACAAACAATCTATGAATGGTCAAGCCATTAATATTGAAAGCAACAATACCACTGGGTGCTGTTATGGCAACATCTTTACCAGCAGTAGGCTGAACCCAAGCCTTTATCATTTTATGAAATAACTCTTCCCAGTGCCACCACACCACTTGTGAATAGTTGAAGAAACTAATGTGTCCATTTTGTTACATGTAATTGATCTTCGATAGAGCACGATTGCAACTGGCACTGCAGCAATTTGCTAAGGAAAACAACAGTTCTCCTGGTGATATATAGCGCATTGTAGCGTTCATCAACCAAAATTATAACAGTTTGGTATCACGTGTTCTTCTGAGCATGTGCAGAGTAAATAATGGCTTACCATGTGGTAGCTTAAGAAGGATGCGGGCGGTGGATGAGAAACTAATAATCACCAAATAGGGGTCTAAACAAAGAGTTATATCTTTGCAGCATTAGAAGCTATGGGCTATAAACAAAGACAATTTTGTTTGCCATTAGTAGGTGATTCTTTTGATATACAATGGCAATACATTACGTGAAACTACACTAGAAAGAACTAACCTTATAATTTAAAGTATATTATATTTACACAACAAAACTAACCTTGTACAAATCCGTCTATAACTTTTGCATTGTAGCTCATAATGAGCTACAATAAACTTCACGGCGCTCTTCATTTAGGCCAGTTATAAAATCCGGGATGACACGAAACGGTGAAACGAAATCAATTAGACTGTGCGCAAGCCATACTACAGCAGTGGCAGTGATTCTGATTTAGAGAAGCTTATCAGAAGCATCAAAAGAAGAAGGCTACGGAGGAAACTGTTCACTTCGGTACATTCTAGTCAAGCTCAGAGACATGAGGACACCCTAGTCTGGCGCAGCTGACCCTCGCTTTTTGATTAGTTAGGCGGCACTCGCTGTAAAAGGGTCTGGTCACAACCGCATACCAAACTTGTGCAGCTTAACGTCTGAATCACGTGGGTTTTGTCATGGTAACGCTTTAGAATTATTGCTTTGAATCTCGCTTCGAGTTTGACAGCACTGTCAGAGGCGCACTTCATGTAGCCAAGCTTCTGCATAGAATTGATAACAGCGCACCCCGTCCTCTTCCAAGTAAGACCATGCATAGTTACCGTAGATACGATACCCTCCAGGCAATAGTATCCATGGTTCCATTTTTTTACGCGTGAATGTTCAGTTTAATTACAAACGCTGTGATTTGAATGGTGCTGCCACTATACGTACACAAGTTTAGTATTCGGTTGTGACTAGACCCTTTTTACAGCGAGCGCCGCCCAACTAATCAAAAAGCAAGCGGTGTAAAAGGGTCGGCAGCGCCAGACTAAGGACACCCTGACTCATGCCGGGAACGGTGTATCTGATTCCCCACCGGTAAGTATGTGGAGAGCACTCGGTCACAGTAGCAATAAGCACCAGTAGAATGTTGTTTCCAAGGGGTTGTAAAAACTCTGATACATTGGCTCGACTGTGACAAGCCATGAGTGAAGGCAGAATAAGCGGCGTGAGGTTGAACCTGACAAACTCAGCAATCCAGGCTGACCAAGTAATAGTGTCTTGCCATTTATAAAGCAACTTATTCCTAATGTAAGTAATGACGACTACCATGATCCTACCACAAGAAGAGTTCCTGTACTGGCACGTCCGTTACAGGGGCTTAGTGTTACCCAACTGTTTACTTTGATGATTGGCACTGTACCAGCTAATCGTATTTGTCACAGAAAACCAACCTCAGTGACTTGCAATAGTGTTTTTGTGGTAGACCTTTCATGTGTACGCTGCATCGATGATCTGTGTGCAGATGATAATGGTGCTTGGATTCATGGTGGTAAACCAAGGAAGAAGTATGTAGTTGAAATTGGTCCTAATACTGGGGTAGTTATTAGTGCTGTACCAGAGGGAGAAAGTACAAATCCAGGGAAGGAGTACACCCTTGTAAGGCTGTGTCATCACCACAAAAGTACTTGTACTTTTCATGGAAGAATTTCCTATTTGATTGATAGCAACAATCAAACTGTCCAATACACTGTAGTACAGTACATTTTTTAAGATGGAAAAGAAACCGATGTTCTATTACCTTCTTGGTAATGCAAAGACAGCAACTTCCAATCCCTACCATCGCACTCAAAAGAGCACACTTGAAAAATTAAGAGACTCAGAAGTTAAGCAAAAATCTGTGATTGCTAGGGTGTATGATGATGTGGGTGGTATTTTAGAAGCTACCAGTAAAAGTGAACTACCCGGTAATCGTCGCCAAGTTTACAATATGCAGCATTCATCTGCTTCATGTACCACCACTGGCAAAGCTGACCCAATATTTGAACTGATTCAACAGTGGGGTTTCATTGGTTTCCACGGAAACCCCCTTTCAAATTGGTATTAATAAAATTATTTACAATCATGCATTAATCAACTACAGTTGTTAAAAACATACTTTGTACTGCTATACATCCTCTTCTTAACCAACTAAGAGTTCTCTTAACTACTAAAGGTAAACAAGTTATGTTAAGCTAATCATTTGTAGCGAAACATGCCCAAATACGTGCATTTACTACTGGTGGGCACCAATTAGAATACGACGGAAATGAGTTGCAAACGGAAGCATGGTAACATTACCTCTTATTTTACTAAGAAAAGCAAACCAACAAATAAGTTAATTTTTAGTTAATGGTAGTGGAATTATTGACCCCCTCTTAGGCTCTTATTTTAGTCAATAATGGAATTTCCCAGTTGAAGTAATAGCTCAACAATTTACTGAACTATCTGGCCATATAACTACATAGTTAACCTATCTAACTTCATGCCTATGCTTTTCCTGGTTTGTTGCATATAGGTGATGCAAGGTGTGGTGAGGTGGGTGCTATCAGCACGGCTGTGACAGATATGCCAGGATCTTTAGCAGATCGCATGCAGACTGGAACCACTAACTCAAGTCAGATCGAGCCTGTCTCACAGTTTGTTGACAGTGATGATTGTCAAGTGATTGAGGATGAATATGAAGCTGATTGTCTTGGCATTGTTAACAATGACATCCAAGCAGTTGAGTATGGTAGTGTAGGGTCTAACAGGCAATTACCATCAGATGCAGATTCTGTATCAGACATTATTAGTGATGGTGGTAATAGTAGTGGTACAGAAATAATAACAGATACCAACACTTTAGTGGTACACAACAATAATTGTATGGTAGACGTCAATGCTTCAGCAGTTGAAACCAGTTCTGCAGTGGCAGCAGCTGTGGCTGTCACTGAATGTGACATTGGTAAGCTACTGCAAAGTGTGCAAAATCTCAGTAGGGAGCATATATTTAAAATTTTGTCTTGTGAGCCAAATTCTAATGCTTCTTATCCACGTACACGACCTTATGGGTCTGGTTCTTACAGGCAGTTTCAGCCAAGCTGGCTGAAGCAACACCCATGACTTCACTACAGTCAGCATGTTGATGGGGTATTTTGTCGTGCATGTGTATTTTTTACTCAGCTTGAAGGTACTGTTGGTGGACAAGCTGCAGGGCAGTTTGTTTCAGTACCTTTCAAAAACTGGGTTGTACGGTCACAAAAAATGAATGCACATGCAAAAAGAGATTATCATTTGACTGCAATGACACGAATGAAAGAATTTCTTACCAGGTATAAAAACCCTACAAAATCAATTGATGTAGCTTTTGAAAGAGATATGCAGCGGCGAATAGAACATAACCAAAAGGTACTAGAGTCACTTTTCAGAATTATATTGCTCTGTGGGAAGCAAGGGCTTCCTTTGCGAGGTCACAGGGATGATAATATCCCTTGGTTTGAGGAAGAAGAAAGCAGTAATGTGGGAAATTTTGTTGAGTTAGTCAAATTTCGAGCGGAAACTGATGAAATTCTTCACACACACCTTGAGAATGCCCCAAGAAATGCCCTGTACACATCTAAAACCATTCAAAATGAGATGATAGATGTCATAGGTGCACAAATTCGCAATAGCATTTTAACTGAAGTTAGAAAGGCAAAGTATTTCTCAGTTATTGCAGATGAAGTAACAGATGCAGCCAATAGGGAGCAGTTGTCTATTTCAGTGCGCTACTGCTTAGATTTCTCTGTAAAGGAAGTGTTTTTAGATTTTGTCCAAGTAGAAAGGATTACTGGAAAGAGTATTGCAGATGCAATATTGCAAAAGTTTTCCTCCTGGGAACTTTGCCTTTCTGATTTACGTGGTCAGTGCTATGATGGAAGCTCAAATATGGCAGGAGCTAAGTCAGGTTGTAAAGCTCTTGTTCAGGAACAAGCTCCTATGGCACTGTATACACATTGTGCGGCCCACCAGTTGAATTTGTCAATTGTTGCTGCATGTAAGGTTCAAGCATTTAGAAATGCTGAATTGTGCATTGGTGAAATATCTAGGTTTTTTAAATTTTCACCAAAAAGGCAACAACTATTTGACAAAGTTGTGGAGTCCATTAATCCATTGCCAAAGGCAAAAAAGCTCAAAGATGCATGTAGAACAAGATGGGTTGAACGCATAGATTCATACATTGTTTTCTTAGAGCTTTTTCCATTAGTGCATATGACTCTACAAGCCATCAGTAGTCCAGGTCAGTTTGAAGACCTAGGGACAAATTGGAACTGGGATGGGGAAACCATTTCCAAAGCCAATGGATTCTTGTATCAACTTGAATCTTCCCCTTTCTTGATTAGTTTCAAGATACTACTTGAAGTTCTGTCATCACTCAGAGCATTAACTTTGAAGTTGCAGATGCAGGCTATTGATGTGCTATATGCTTATAAAGAAGTTAAAAATACCATCAAGTCTCTCAAAGAAATGAGAGAAAATTCACAGAGAGAATTTAATAAGATTTTCACCAGCGCTAACAAGTTAGGTCAAGATGTGCATGGTAGTAGCTTCAGATTAACCCAGCCTCGAATTAATAGAAGACAAGTCCATAGAGATAATGCTCAAGCATCCAGCACTGAGGAGTACTACAGAATTTCTTATTATAATGAATTCATTTCCCACATCATTTCTGATCTATACAAGACAGGTTTATTGAAAACCCTCTTCATGGTTTTGGACTGCTATATCTTCTGCCTACTGAGTGTTGTAGTGACAATGCAGAATATAGTGAAGATGATGTCCCTGGAGTTCTTTTACAGGTTGTGGATTTCTATCAAAATGATATACCACATGCTCTAATGTTTCCTACAGAATATCGCATGTGGGTCAGAATGTGGAAGCAAAAGCAATCTGGAGATGAATTACCTAGAAAGCTTATTGATGTCTATAAGGCTTGTGATTATTTAAATTTTCCCAACATACATATCCTACTTCAACTTGCACTGACGCTTCCTATAACATTATGTGAAAGTGAGAGAAGTTTTAGCCAGCTAAAACTAATAAAAACATCACGACGTTCCACTATGATTGCTGATAGACTGAGTGGTCTTGCTATCATGAAAGTCAACAGAAACTACTGTGATAAACTGTGCATGGCAGAACTTGTAAAATCATTTATGGAAAGGCATCCTCGTAGAATCAAACTGCCATTCATTCTTTCTGACTAGCTAATTCCTAGACATGTAACTAACTGACTGTAATTATAAATGCACATACGTAGTTAACTACATAGCTACCCAATAATTAATGATTTATCAACACATGTAAAGTATTCTAGTATATTATATAGCTATAACTTTGAAAAGCTCACTAATAACTAGCTAACTACTAAGTTTGCTAGCTCATAATTGATAATGGTTTACAGGTATAAAATGTTATAATTTTCAATAGATTGTATACTTGTAAAAATTAAAACCTCTTCAGCGGCTGGGGGCTGCTCCCCCAGACCCCTGCATCTGGGATCTACTACCGATGGAAACCACCTTTCAAAAATCCTAGATCCGCCACTGATGTGTGGTGTGTCCTTTGGTGTTAGTCTTGCCCCCAGACCATGGACCAGTATTATACCAAGGACCATTATTGTACTGTGTGTTGTGTACCAAGGACCAGTATTGTACCGTGTTAGGGATCATGCAGTATTGTACTGTGTGTTGTGTACCAGAGACCATGCAGTATTGTGCTGTGTGTTGTGTACCAGGGACCAGCATTGTACTGTGCACTGTGTACCAGGGACCAGCATTGTACTGTGTGTTCTGTACCAGCTAGGACAAGTATTGTACTGTTTGTTGGGTACCAGGGACCAGCATTGTACTGTTTGTTGGGTACCAGGGACCATTATTAATTATACCATGTGTTGTGTACCAGAGACCATGCAGTATTGTACTGTGGATTGTGTATAAGGGACCAGTATTGTACTGTGTGTTGTGTACCAGAGACCAGCATTGTATTGTGTGTTGTGTACCAGGGACCAGCATTGTACTGTGTGTTGTGTATCAGGGACCAGCACTGTATTGTGTGTTGTGTACCAGGGACCAGCATTGTACTGTGTGTTGTGTATCAGGGACCAGTATTATACCGTGTGTTGTGTACCAGGGACCAGTATTATACCGTGTGTTGTGACCAGTATTATACCGTGTGTCGTGTACCAGGGACCAGTATTGTTCTGTGTGTTGTGTACCAGGGACTGTGTGCAGTTGTGTACCACGGACCAGTATTGTACTGTGTGTTGTGTACCAGGGACCAGTATTGTACTGTGTGTTGTGTAACAGGGACCAGTATTGTACTGTGTGTTGTGTAACAGGGACCAGTATTGTACTGTGTGTTGTGTACCAGGGACCAGCACTGTACTGTGTGTTGTGTACCAGGGACCAGTATTATACCGTGTGTTGTGTACCAGGGACCATTTTGTACTATGTGTTATGTACTAGGGATCAGTGTTGTACCAGGGATATCGATCAGTATTTTACCGTGTGTTGTGTACCAGGGACCAGTATTGTATTGTGTGTTGTGTACCAGGGACCAGTATTATACCGTGTGTTGTGTACCAGGGACCATTTTGTACTATGTGTTATGTACTAGGGATCAGTGTTGTACCAGGGATATCGATCAGTATTTTACCATGTGTTGTGTACCAGGGACCAGTATTGTATTGCGTGTTGTGTACCAGGGACCAGTATTGTACCATGTGTTGTGTACTAGGGACCAGACATGTCCAGTGCTGCCGTAGAAGTACTTTCCAAAGATGCAAAAGAATAATGACAAACATGCAATGCAAGGATGTACAAAGTATTGGACCAGGGGGTAGTCTCTGCCAAAAGTATCCATGGAATTAATGGATAGTCTGACCATCCAAGGATGTACAAAGTGTTGGTTGGTAGGACCAGAGGGTACCCTCTGTCTGTGGAATCCGTAGATACTCTGGCCATCCAAGAATGTCCTAAGTATTAGTTAGTAGGACCAAGGGGTACCCTCTGTCAAAGTATCCATGGATACTCAAGGGTGTAGAAAGTATTGGTTGGTACTCTCTGTCAAAGTATCCGTGGAATCCATGGATACTCTGATCATCCAAGGATGTACAAGGTATTGGTTGGTAGGACCAAGGGGTACCCTCTGTCAAAGATCCATGGATCCGACCATCCAAGGATGTATAAAGCACTGGTAGCTAGGACCAGTAAGTACCTCTGTCAAAGTATCCACAGACACTTTAACTATCAAACTACCCTCCATATGTCTTATAGATAATGTTGATGCCCCTTAAAACAACTGGTTCATGGTCCCCAGGTGATATTTGGGCTTCGTTGGTGTGGAGAAATGGCTTCGGATTTGTGCTGAATAAGAGCAATGTAGCTAGCAATAACCCTGGTTTTAGCGTTTCACCTTTTACACGACTGATCCATTTTTTTGTAGCACCGTTTACCCTTTCTTCCTGTGTGCAGCTTCATTTTGTTGAGACTATCATTGGACCACGTGCACTTATCAACCAGGGTTAATTACAAGAAATGTACATGCGCTTGACAAATAATATGCGCATAATAGACATGCATGCTTAACAACCCGACTCTACGGTACGTATTTCTTGAGTTTAATTTCTTAGTATTCGAATACTTACTGAGCTATTTGAATACTAACTTAAACAAGCAAATATCCCAAGCAAATTGAACGTTTGTTTCAGCTCTAGTCCACATTGTGTGTTGTGCTCTAGTGTTGTGTGTTATGCTGTGAGGTGCTAACCCCTAAGGTACACCCCACTTTACTGTATAGTACATACATGTTGAGAAAATCTCAATATTTTTTATAGAGGTTTTCTGTCAGAGGTGAAAAATATATTGACTTTATTTCATGTGAGAGAAGGAGACAGATAGTGCAGTAGTGTGTGTTTGTATTGTTTAAATATTTATTTTTTTGACTTTTTTAATAGTGAGTGACAGTACTAGAGAATAGGTACCTCTAGACAAGAGACAGGTACAGTAACATATACACATCACAAGGGCGGCCCCAGGATTTTGGTGACTGGTTTCCAAACCTCCTGTTACATAAACACTAAGGGATGCTTACTGTGCTGTATGTGTGTACAGTAGTGTACAGTACCTCATATAGTAGAGCGTACTAATAATATAACCATGTTATTTGTTTGTCATGCCTACCATGGCACCAGCTGAGGAGTCCTGCCATGTAAAATATAAGGGACGAAAAGCCTCATACTTTTGTGTGAGGCTTCCTGGTTGTATGTATGTATGTAAATTCATGCAATTGTAAAAATTGTATTTGGCATGCCATGTAGTGCTGGTGGCATGTTCCTCATACAACCAGCCACTGCTACTATGGAGAATTTGATTGGTGATTTGTTGACTTTGCATACTTAACTACAGTCAATTTTGTAAGTCATTCAAATTCTGTATTGTCTTATTTATGTGAAGCCATACAGCTTAACAGCACTAGCACATGTATCTAGCTATATCAGTGTACATTGCAACTCAAAATGATTATATAGATACATATTACACATAATGCATACACAATGATATCCATGATAGTGCAATAATGATGCACTTCTTGTACTCCTGGAGTACGTGACCACAGCTAGCTATAGAATACCCAAACACCTTCATTCAAGGGACAAAATTTGTAGCCAACAATATGGATTTATAGACTCCATTGGTTGTAGAGGGGCTAACACATGCCTCGTGTATGTGGTGTATGCGATGTACGTCGTATTTGTAGCGTGTGCAACGTACCTCGTGTATGTAGCGTATGCATCATGCCTAGTATATGTAGCTTATGCAATGTGCATCGTATATGTAGCGTTTGCAATGTACCTCGTGTATGTAGCGTATTCAGTGTGACTCTTGTATGTAGCGTATGCAACGTGCCTTCTGTATGTAGCATATGCATTGTGTCTATTGTATGTAGCATATGCAATGTACCTCGTGTATATAGCATATGCATCGCACTTAGTGTATGTAGCGTATGCAACGTAACCTCGTATATGTAGCATATGCATCATACCTAGTGTAAGATGTTTACGTACTGTTAAGAATAAGATGTGAGACTATAGCATTTATTTTTATTGCATTTATACATTAATAGCAACTGCACTATCATTTATTGCATTTTGCGTACATTTATAGCATTTATATTTACAACATCAAAGTAAGATGTCAACTAATTCTTTCCATAATTCAGGTTGTTGATTTCGTAGAAATTTCTCTATCATATCGGTTACTTCGTCTGTGCAGTCCACGTTAGATTTTATTATAGAAAGCAGGGAATATTGGTCATGAACTATTTGTCGAGTACATTGAAATTTGGCATTAGGGTGACGTTCTTCATAATCCGCGTTGTATCCATTTGGATATTCCGTGTTAACTTTATCGCACCAATCAAAATCAATTAATTTGGCTTCACTATCATCCATAGGGAAAAGAAAATTTACCAATTGTACATCGGAGTGTACATAGTCGAGTTCATGGAGAATATTGAGTGTACGCATGATGGGCAGGAAGTCACTCAGTTGCAAATCTGTTGATTCTTTTACTTCAATGTACTTGTACATCAAACACTGATAACGTTTGTCATCGCTCATATATATCACATCCAAGCCAGGCAGGTACTGCTCATTAAATTCTTTGATTATATCAATTCTGTTTGGGGTATTGAATGTATCATAAAATTTATATACTTTCTGATCTTTACAATACACATGTGGCTTTTTCAAAATGTGGTTGCTGTCAAATGTAATGGCTTGAAATGGCTCAACAACAAAAGACTTTTTAGTTGTGAAATTTCTGAACTCTGTGACAGCCAACTTCAGTGCAAAAAAAAAAATTTGAAAATAGATTTTTATTGTCTGTTTCACAAATTTCAATGCAGGCAACCTTAGTTTTGGACTCGGGCCAACACAAATGCAAAGAGAGAATTGATTGTGTACAAGGCATGGTAAGCACTGGATGCCTCACTTTTCCCTGGTGAAACATAGTTTGGCAATATCCAAAACTTTCAATTTTAGCTGTATTGAAATCGGTTTTTTTAAAGTCAGCCACCAATAAGGGTAGTGAAGGTACATGGTGTGATAATGTAGCAACATACAGGTCAGGTCTGTGGGCGTGGTCGTCAGACAAAGCCACTTGGTGAATACAGCAACCGGCATCATCATCTGGATACAAAAATCTGTCTAGTGCACGAGAGAACAGAGCGGAATACACAGTTTCGTAATCCTGAAGTATGGCTTCATTAGGAGGATACTTTGCCCTATCCATCATGTTCTGAAACTTTTCAGAAAATCTAACAGCACCTTCATCAGGATCACCCCTGTATTTGTTATATATCTTCAAAGCAAACCAGTGTGCATAGCTGGAATAGTATTTATTATGCTGTGTTATTGGTTTCCCAGAATCACATTTTGCTGCAGTTGATACCGACTGCCCACCATGTGAATATTGAGGCTTATCTGGAATAACTTTTGTAAAATATAAAGCTCGATTCTTTGATGTAGTAGTCTTGATATATTCACTCAAACTTCTTTTTGCTAAAACTGTTGCACCAAAATTGTTTTTGGGAGGGAGCAATTTTGATCGCATTACTTCCTCTGCTGCTGTAATCACCTCTAATACTCTGTCATAGGTAGATATGTCAATGTTGCTATTTTCATTGTCAATATATACTTTCACTTGTTTACGCTTGATTATTAGGGGACAACTTATTGAAATATCACACTTCTTGGCACAAGACATCAGATTTGCAGCACTGCTAACTTCTTCATTATTGTGAAATGCCAGAGAAAGGGAGTCTCTGAATAAATTTCGTATAGGAGTATACGGATTGTATATCTTTCTGACAGCTGGCACATCCTCATATTGGATATAAATGACAAATTGCGCTATTATCAAGGGATTATCAATTGATGTGGGAATATCCTGTAAAAAGTTGTAATCATCGTACAATGCATCTCCACATTTCACGAAGTATTCAGAACTGCATTTCAGGTAATCAAGTAAATTCTTAATGGTATGTTCGGACTGATATGCCATCTTCAAGGTTATGCCAGTATTTAGTTTGAAGTGAACTACAAGCCTTGTGATTTGCAGGGGACGATTTTCTGATATATCTAAATTATCCAAAGAGAGGTTAGGTAGGCATCTTTTACCATTATGTGCAATGAGGCACTCCTGGGGTCCAACTTCACAGAATGCGCACACATCCTTAACAGTGTGACACGTTGACGCTGATGTTGTACTGTTAGTGAATATATCTTTTAACGCATCTTCATATTGGAACCAAATTCCTGTTATGGCAGCACTATCACATCTAGATTTACAATAGAGTAGAAATTAGTGGTGGTTAAATATTGATTACATTCAAGTACAAGTGCTTGTGATATAACTATAACTTAAAGCACTGCTGTGACTTTATATGGAAAATACAGCATGAGTTGACAAGTCCAGTGACAAATAGCAGAGGCTTCATTTGTCACGAGACTTGTCAACAAGTGCTGAATTTTTCATACAAAGGAAACAGCAGTGCTAACGATTCACCAAAGTTAACCGCTACCACAGTTTCCATGGATGTACAAGTACAGGAAAACAATCAATGTGTGCATCAATTAGAATACAGCAAACCACAAACAGTATTGCCACCCTCTTACCTTCTTTTCTTTGCCAGTGGAGCTGAATCATCACTGCTTGACAGCTAAAATGACACGACACGTATTTCGCACAAGTACTACTATACTTTAATTACATACCGGTTGTGTGGTAGTATCCGAGGTAGTATCAATCATGACCACACGCGGCAGAACACGAAAACACGACAGCAGTATGACCACTGGTACACGAATACAACCAACGGTACACCAACAATAACAAGCAAGAAATAAAATAACAGGCGCTATAACACGATAAGTTTACAAGTTTCCGTATATTTTCGAGAAGACTGTTGCGTTTTTATTAGTTGTGGTTGTTGTTATCTACTTTACCAGTTAGGCACTGGAGGGCGTAGCATCACATCTTAACAGCTGTACGTTAGCATCTTACCATTGCTGTTTGCTTCCTGGTGATCTTTAGAGTAAACAGAAATGCAGTAGCATCACATCTTAACAGCTGTACGTTATGGGGTGCCATTTGTCTCAAAACCCCAAAAATTGAGATCTAAACTAAATATCGTCGATATTTACTAAACATCGACGACATTTGCTAAATATCGACGACATTTAGCTAAACACCGACGACATTTGCTAAATATCGACGACTTTTGCTAAACATCGATGATATTTACTAAACATCGATGACATTTACTAAACATCGACGATATTTACTAAACATCGACGACATTTACTAAACATTGATGACATTTGCTAAACATCGACGATATTTAACAATTTACCTGCTTTTGCATTTTAATTTTCTGCGAATCCTTCAGTATAATAATATTATAGGCGCTTATGCTTGTAAATACTAATTGCTGATTAGCTGCTTGTGACTGTAGATGAACCATCTGTGGTGCTATGCGTGACTCATTAGGCTTGTTTTCATTCGGATGAGTCCATGACCTTTAATGGAAATAATTGCTGCGCGTTTATTAAGGTCAATGTTGCTGTCATTGGTGATGAAAGGAACTGATCTCATCTGTAACTAAGGATGTGAGGTATGGAGTTACCTTTTCAGTTGTAAATGTGACAATTTGTAAACTGCACGTGTTTCACTTTTCATCCCTGGGTGCCAATACTCTCAGTGACAGCATTATTGAATATAATGCTGTCCGCTGTCACTGAGAGTATAATTCGGCTGAGTATAATTATTTAGTTGCATGAATCAAGTAGTGTTTTATTTAGTTGTTTATTAATACTTTACAGGACTGTAATGTACCTATCAATGTAATTCCCGACTACCACTGATACGGGCTAAGGGTAGGGGATGGTGGGGGAATTGATCGCTACATTTCTCCGACATAGTGGGGATCTATCTTCACTAAAGAAATTCACTCAGACAGCAAAGCTGTGTGCTTTCAGGTTAATTAGGAAGGAGTGTCTCGGGTGTTAGCTACTATGTTCGTACTAGAATCCACTCGAACTAACTCATCACTAGACCAACGCCACACAACCGTACAAATCCCCTCCTAGCCCCAGTATTCCCGGGGGTTACAAGTCGAGACTTGGTCGTGGTTTGCATTGCCAGTACGTCCCCAGTAGGTGGGAAATTGTAATTTTCAGTGATGCAAATCCCCACCTTCCCCCACCTCAGCCCGTATTAGTGGTAGTCGGGGATTACATTCATAGGTGCATAACAGATCAGTACACAAAATTAAACTAGTAAAATAGCTTGTTGTAATATTCATATGAATCTCAGCAGGCCACAATTTGAGTGCTCTTGCCAGACCAGTCCTTTTTATTTAGTCAAATTTCCCAACCAAACAATATAATATGGACTTGCCTGCAAAGATGAAATTCTGAGATCATTTCAACTTGTCAACTAGCTACACACAAGGGTAGTTCTAGAAATTTGCAGCCTGGTCTCCCAACTCAAAGGTAGAGCAACTTGTTAAGCTTGATTGTCAGTTGTGCATTATTGGTTGCATGCTTTTAATTCACCCTCAAGGAATTTTAATATTGGTAACTTAGATCAAGATACTCTAGTAGAGCAGTCAATATTAAATTACTCTGATAGAATCATCAACATTACAGAGAGGCAACAAGGATAATTGAAGAATTTTTATTTGCTAGAGTCATCCATGTAATTTATTTTATAGCATGTACAGTGGAACCTCTCTTATCCAGGTAGTCTGGTATACTGTCCTTATCTCAGAAATATCCGTAACTGGTAAAGTTAACTGTTCTGCAATGTTGCTATTGCTACTATACATTTTAGTGGGCAGAAGGGGAAGTCACTACAGAGCATTCGTGGTCACTCCCCTGGGTTGTAAATTTTTTTTATCACCTAGCAACCAAGTGGTAGTTAGAATCAACAAGCCACCTAACATGTAAACATCTTATTGTCAATAGACTACAGGCCACATGCTTGTGACTAATTTGGACTGTCTGGGCCTGGATAAAAGAGGTCCAGATAAGGGAGATTTCAAAGTTATTTCACAGGTCCCTTAGTCCTGTAGAGCAATGTGTGAGTCAGAGGCTGTACAGTTGAATTACAAAGTGCAAAATGATTCCAGTTTGTGTCAATGAACGCTGTATCAGTGTGAAAAGTTTAAAGTGAATGAGAAATTTTAATTAATACTTGGAAAGTACTGCTTCTACCTTTTGCTACCCTGTCAGTACTCAGCAGCAGGCTGCTACAATTTTCAAAGTCTATGTCAATAAATCATCACAGTTTTTTCCTAGTTTTAAGAGTAAACAATTTTCAAACATGAGACATATTGTGTGTAAATCAACAGCTGTAATTTCAAACAGCTATAGTGCATTTTTTTTACATCTGTACAGCAAACTGAAAAACACACATGTGCATTGTGTGATGTCACTAAAGTCTAGCCTCACTATATTATGATTTTTTGTTTTCTTTCCTTTTTAGTTGTCTCCTGGTATACACTCACAAACTTGATGTGGACATTCTGACAAATTACAAAAGAAACCCAAAACAGTACATTTCTGAGCTCTGATTGTGGATCATCCATAGCGAGTTGATGAGCAACTGCATACTAGGTAGACCTACATACGAAGCAAATACAGTGGAGTAGAATCTTACACTGACACTGCACCATTTAGTAATATACTTAATTATTTGTTCCACTACTTGAGAAACTTTGGCAATGGTGAAATTGATTGTCACCAAGGATCTGCTGTAGTGATTTCAATGGTTGCATACTTCAATAAAAGATTAAACATGTTAATGTTTAATATCAGTACAAAATACACAAGTACTGTACACATGTGTAACTCAGTAGTTTCCAAGCACAGATAAGATGTGCTTTATTACAAAAGGCCATCTAAGAATAGATGTAGGGGTGCTCGAAAACTTTCTTTCTGCTATAAGCTACAGGTGCACTTGTATTTTATAAACGCTAATATCTTTTAAAAATTAATGTGCTTGTGCCAATTATGTTGGCATGATTGTATATTAACAGGCTAGCAAAAGCATCAAGTATTATGCCAGCAAATAATACAAGATTTTAAAGCAATGTGAATGTAAGAAATACGTGCAAAAAAACATGAACACATTATGCATAATGCTGCATTTGATATCAAATGTACAGTACTCTTATTTTTACAGTTTTTAGCTGATTTGATATACTCTAATAGAGCAGTCACAAAATATATTCCAATAAAACTGTCAGCTCTCAAGCACATTATTTAATTGCATGTGATGGGGCATTTAGAATGTAACAATATCCTCTCAACCAGTCAGTTTGGCTTCCACCAAAAACATTATGCTGATCTTCAACTACTATTAACTGTCCATGACTTAGCATCCAGTTTAAATGACAAAGCACAAACTGATTGCATACTGCTGGATTTCAGCAAGGCATTCTACAAGGTTTCCCATAAACTCTTACTGTTAAAGTTAAAGTACTATGGAATTACCAGAGAGACAATTAACTGTATTTGGTCTTTTTTAACCAACCATAAATAGTAAGTTTTTTGTGATGGTTCTATTTCAGAAGCTGTCAACGTTACCAGTGGAGTACCTCAGTGCTCTGTATTGGGCCCCTTACTGTTCTTGTTTTTATAAATGACTTTCCCAGTTGTATTAAATCTACTTGTCGCCTAATTTGCAGATTACTGTCTGTTGTATCGTATTAAGACACATACAGATAGGTATCTTTGGAATAAGAAGGTCAATAGCTAGCTAGCATTCACAATACATTAGTCACCTTGCATACCGTACGCAAGGAAATTTTGACAATAGAAAAATTTAACAAAATTGACGAATCAATTAAATTCATCAAACTTAAGTTCGTCAAATGTCTTTAAAAGTACAGGTTTTGTCTACAATTTCGTCAACATTTTATTCATCAAATCTGCTGAAATGTGAATTCATCAAATTTTTCTTGTGTCAAAATTTCCTTGCGTATGGTACAGCAGTGTAGGTAAAGTATACGAAGTGATGCATACACATTTTTAAAATGCTATATTGATGTCCATATGAAGATAGGCTTGTGTATATATAAGACTGATTTTGTCACAAATATTTATTATAGTATGATAATAGTACATCAATGCACTAACAGGAAACAAATCTAGGTTGGCATATAAAAGTGTAAAAACAAAATACAACAATGGGGTATGGTATCAATGAGACAGCAACTCATTTGCAGCCATATACATATAGTGCATGTTTGAGCTAGGTTTTGAAAATATGTTAGGTGGTTATTCACCTGGGTCAGTCAAGCCCATGAAACAACTAATTTAAATTGCCACGTAATAACACTACATGTAAATGGGTAGTGTCAAGACCAGTATAAACCAAGATTTGAACTGTACTAGATCCCTTCTTCTCCCTACCCAATTGGTCTGGCCACACAAGGCAACCCAACATACACCACGCATGCACAAATTAAAGTATGTAGCTGTCATTGTGCACAAATCCTGTTTGCTATAGAGTCTCTAGACCCTCGTTCACGTGAGAGTCTGCCTCTGCCAGACTGAGTTCTGTCATTGGAACATTGAAAAGCGAAAAATGTGCAGTGTACATGCTGTCACATTTACAGCTTTAGAGGCTAACCCCATACCT
Source organism: Dysidea avara (assembly GCF_963678975.1). Lineage (NCBI taxonomy): Eukaryota > Metazoa > Porifera > Demospongiae > Dictyoceratida > Dysideidae > Dysidea > Dysidea avara. The sequence continues at coordinate 2,394,335 of NC_089286.1, forward strand.
CGTATCCTCACAGATGAGTTCCTTCCTCGCAGTCCAACTCGTCGCCAACACAGCAACATTGACCTTAATAGATGCGCAGCATTAAAAGAGGTACGAATGCCTAATGAGTCACGTAGTACCACAGATGATTCATCTACAGTCGCAAGCAGCTAATCAGAAATTATTAGTATTGTACGCGCCTATAATATTATTATAGTAAAGGATCCGCAGAAAATTTAAACGCGAAAGCAGCTGAGTTGCTGAATATCGTCGATGTTTAGCAAATGTCATCAATGTTTAGCAAATGTCGTCGATGTTTAGCAAATGTCGTCAATGTTTAGTAAATGCCGTCAATGTTTAGTAAATGCCGTCGATATTTAGCTAAATGTCGTCGATGTTTAGTAAATATCGACGATATTTGGTTTAGATCTCAATTTTTGGGTATTTGAGACAAATGGCACCCCATAGTACATTAGCATCTTACCATTGCCCAGGGTTTCCAAAAGGACATTCGCTTGCCCAGAATATCTACAACAGTGAACACCACGATACGTACATATAGAAACTTGCCAAAAAACGCCGCCTTGACCTTTAGGGTACCCTGCATCTTCAGACTGCTTGTCGTGTTTAACGCGCACTTCTGAAGCGCACTTGATATTGGAAAACCGGGTCACAGTACAGCTACCTTAACCATCTCCGTTCACGTATGAACCTTTAACCTTCGTGGATAGCGACAAATGGTTTGTACTTTGAAACTAAAACAAGTGAACAAGATCAAATAAGCGTACACATTCCTTATAAGTGCCCCATTCACCAAAAAAATTCTTTCCTTGAGCTACATATTTAAAGGTAGATTTCTCATTCATGACAGCTTGAAAGCAAACAAAAATTGCTGCATAGCTCTACCACACATAATTCTATTTCACCAAGAGAGATCAGTTTTGTAGCTGATTGGGATCCAGCTACCTGCATGTTTGAAATTCAACTTTGATCAATTATACGATGCTACTTAATTACATAACGGATTGATCAACCACTACAATTTTTTTGTAGGATACATTTACTTCATCCTCTACACAATTTTATTTAAAAATGAAGCTTTTCAACAATGGCACTATGATATACCAGAATTCGCAAGCATTAATGCCGAGTCAGCAACCGTAATACTCTCAGTTTTTAGTTCTTCTCACTTCAGAACATTTAAACTTTTTTTGGCTACATACAATCCAAATTTGGAGATAATTGCACTTGTCATCTTGGAGAATTTAGCGAAAGCAAAAAATTTTAGTACATATTTTTAAAATTTGTATTCCAGAGATACAAATTTTAAAAATATGTACTAAAATTTTTTGCTTTTGCTAAATTCTCCAAGATGACAAGTGCAATTATCTCCAAATTTGGATTGTATGTAGCCAACAAAATTTAAAATGTTCTGAAGTGAGAAGGACTAAAAACTGAGAATATCCCGACTGCTGACTCGGCATTAATACTTGCGGATTCTGGTATATCATAGTGCCATTGTTGAAAAGCTTCATTTTGATGAAGTAAATGTATCCTACAAAAAATTGTAGTTGTTGATTGATCCGTTATGTAATTAAGTAGCATCGTATAATTGATCAAAGTTGAATTTCAAACATGCAGGTAGCTGGATCCCAATCAGCTACAAAACTGATCTCTCTTGGTGAAATAGAATTATGTGTGGTAGAGCTATGCAGCAATTTTTGTTTGCTTTCAAGCTGTCATGAATGAGAAATCTACCTTTAAATATGTAGCTCAAGGAAAGATTTTTTTTGGTGAATGGGGTGCTTATAAGGAATGTGTACGCTTATTTGATCTTATTCACTTGATGTAGTCTCAAAGTACAAACCATTTGTCACTATCCACGAAGGTTAAAGGTTCAAACGTGAACGGAGATGGTTAAGGTAGCTGTAGTGTGGCCTTGTTTTCCACTATCAAGTGCGCTTCAGAAGTGCGCGTTAAACACGACAAGCAGTCTGATGCAGGGTACCCTAGCTAAAGGTCAAGGCGGCGTTTTTTGGCAAGTTTCTTGTAGATGTACGTATCGTGGTGTAGTAAATGCTAATATTCTAGGCAAGCGAATGTCCTATTCTTTCGGAAACTCTGGGCACCAGCTCTTGACTTTTAATAGCTGCCAGTGTGGGAGGCAAGAGGATAATCAATTGTACGTTTGTTCTTGCAAATGTTGCGCCCTCCCATTTATTTATATGCTGGGCTGTTGACAGATGCCAGTCCAAATGTACTCTCTTGCCCAGACCGCTTTTTCCCTTTTGTATTTGGGTGGGGGGAAACTACCCTAAAAACTGAGGATTCAAGATGTGTGGAATTCAAGGTGGATATTTAGCCGGTCATAGGCTACAGTTTTTGAAATTTATGTAGCCAGTCATTAGCTACTAGCTAGAGTGTGTTACGAAGGGGCCACTCTTGTTGATACTGTAACATTATTACCTAATTTTAATGTACTACCAGCAAGGAAGACCATGTGGATATACAATGAGCCTGCAGTGACTTTTCAGCTTCCCACTAGCTTGGCTTCTATCTAAACTCCTATATTCCCTCCTTACAACAACTTTGTTTGGTTGCTCCTTTTAACATGTGTTGGTAGCTACATTTAACTCAGTCAGTGCATGTAAAGAGTTCAGATGTGTGACAAATCGTCCTGTAGCTAGAGAGCTGCTTAACTACAAGAAGGTGCCGTACTAGAGGTGCACTGATATCAATATTCCGATAACTGATATAAACTAATATCAACAAGCCGATAAACATAGCATAGATTTTTCTTTAAACATTTTAAATTCCGTTGTAAAGCAACAGTGAAACACATGTTTATGGGTAGCTGTGTCAGTAGAAAAACATGATTATGTTCAAGGTTGTAGTCTCAACTTTTGTATAAGCTATGGAAGCCCTACATGATTGTATCTGCACATTGTTACACATCTTGCTGATCCCATGCCGTGGACACGTGCACAGATATGTAGTTGTTCCAAGTGTGTTTGTAGCGTTGTGTGTGTGTGCGCGTGCGAGTGCCATCATTTGTGATACCAATAAATAAAATAATAAAACTATGGTTAATTAATTATAGTCCATTAATTGAAACTTACCAGGTCCATCAAAGGTGGAGTTCTGACTTAAGTGTCTGTATGGTGGCCGAGCACCACGGAGAGACAAGCAATAGCTGCATGATCAGAGCGGCACAAAGGAAAGGCAACAACAACCCAGCCCAGAGTGAAGGCATAACTATCCCCCCACTTAGAGGACAAAAGAGAAGCCAGATGATTGTGGCTTCATGAGCTAACCTCCAGTCTCTGGCACAATAGGATTGCTTATATCAAGTATGAAATCACTCCTTAAAGTATTTTATATGCTTGAGTGAAGTCGTATTTGGTATGACCAAACCTTATTCTAGATATTTTGGTTACAAAAAAAGGAGACGATAAGCGCCTGCGCGAAAAGGGTCTGGCAATACGCTTCCTATATAGTATCCTCCATATAAGGACATATCAAACCACAGTAGTGGCGTTGTTTTCGTGAAGTGACAATGGCAAATACACCAAGGTAAGAGAGTGGCCATGCCAAGTCTGATTTAATTGACGCACACAATGATGATGCTGTGCTAAGCGTGACAACAAAAGTAAAGCTGACTACATCTGTTGGAGATTAATGCATGCGCCTTCCAGCAAGGTTTCTTCTGTAGTTCTGGTGATGGAAATGAAGCATCTGAAGAATTTAAACCACCACTGTATAGCACAAGTCATTGGCTATAACATTTTATAAAAATGCAGTAAGCAATTTTTATAGGGTTTCAGCAGCGATTCGGTGTCTAACTTGTTTTATAGATTTGATACTACCACACTTCACTCGATAGGACCTAGGTATTATAATGTTTAAACGTTGAATGAGTTTCGTAGCAGTCGTTCTGAGGGCGATATTTGGCGGCGAGTTTTGCCTAACTTGTAACCACGCGTAGCGAATTGTGAGCTATATAAACGAGCCGTTTAACTCGTTGAGGGAGAAATATAGTGTGATGAGTGTATAGAAGGGTGCACATTAGGCTACACTGAGTGAAAAGCTGCTTTTTGTAACTTGTACATCCCAGCTCCGTGTCCCATGAAATGCGGTAACCCGTAACCTTAAAGGAATAAGATCATGCATTTAGTACTATCAGATCAGTCGTTGTATACTTCTCACCCTATGGGCTTATGAAATTCCTGACTGTACATTTGGCTCATTGCATTCTCTAATTAAAGTGCATTGATGTTTATTATGATAGAGTATTTGGACACACTACCAGGATTGTTGCAAGAGATCAGGAATATAGGAATCGGGAATGTGTGCAGTACGCAACTATGCATATAGTGTGTGTGTGTTGCGCGCAAGGAATTTCTACATATGTTCCCCAGGTACCCAGTGATGTTACAGCTGGGTGGGCTGCTTCCCTAGTTAACACCGGGTCCCCAGCTGGGTAGACTGGAACAGTGTGAGTCAAATCTCCACCTTTGCCCGTATTCATGTGGGGCTAAACATTTGATAGGTGTGTAACAAGTAATATTGCATCTCTCTAATTAGTCACCCCAGCTCTGACCGTCACTACTAACATAGATATTAAATAGCTTCAGGAAGCAAGGTGGGGTGTCACTCCAATAGCTTCTGTACTCCAATCTGCAACCACGGTCAAGTGATAGGTCAATGGACAAGGCGATTTAAAAGTGAAGAACAACGATCAAGCTTTTCTGAAGACGGTCTAAGCTACATGAAATAACGGAATAAGGTCAAAGGTCAAGATAAAGTTTCGACAACAGTCAAGACTGCATGAAAATCAATCTTAACCGATTTCGACTGTGGTTGCAGAAAACTATTGGAGTGACACCCACTTGAGGAAGGAAGCTGGTTATAGTCCTTTCATCATTTAAAAGAGAGAGCCATTATTATATGAGAAAATATGTACAGGAATAAAAGAAAGAAGTACTGCATGCGACCACAAAGTAGGCTGCATAGAGCACCACTGTGGGCATGGCGACAGTTACAATATTAGCTAACTACTGCGTGTGGGTGGTACGTACCATAATACCATAGATAGTAAAGGGGCGTAAGCCCCTATACTATCTATGATAATACTACTCACCTACTAAAACCGCTGATCCATCATGCGGGGCACAGACTACTGTACTATCGTAAGTGGGCTGACGCATCTTGTACTACACTGTGACTACGAAGGGAACAACTAAGTACATGAGTACGAAACCAGCTCTACCTGGAGAAAAGGGGATGCTTGTCCAGCACAACGAGAGAAGGCGGAGCGTGGCTCGGGACTTCAAGCGATCTCGTGAGTACACGTGACCACAGAAAACGCGGGCATTTTGTGCAAGTTGATTTTCACAAGAGAAATTCTACTGGTGAACGACAGTCCTGAAAGAGTCTAATTGGTGTATTCTATGGGTGCAACATTAGCGCCTCTAGCTACAGGTCAGTTAACGTGTTGTAGAGCTAATTAATGTCAGGCACCAAGTACTGTACCCTGGTCAAGAGCATGGAACAACCAGTAGGTTGGCTCATTTTTTAGTGTTTACCCATCTAGCTGTTTTGTATTTGTGTCTTGCATTCAGTTTTGTGCCGTTTGGTCCAAGGAAGAGTAGCTGGTTGCCAAGGGATCCAAACAAGCTTGAATTCCGTCTTACAAGGTTTTGTTCATAGCCTACAGAAGAACTTATCATCTTGCTATGCATTATAATTATGCCGGTCTTTCTGGCTAGCACTAGCCGGCCAAGCATGTTCCACCTAGCATCTAATCAACATCTAGTATAGGCCTGATATATGATATAGTTTTGATAGCGCAAGTGATTAATTATCGGCTGCTTTTCAACTATATTGAACCAAGCCAACACCATTCAACAAATGCCAAAGCTTATTAGTTTAGCAACACCTTAAGTACAAGCAGAGTCTGTGTATATACTTAACTTACCCTCAATGCATGGTAAACGTAAACTATAGTGAAGATGATTCCCTTTTAGTTCCATCTGTATCGAAAGTCAAACATTCTTGGTTTTCCCTTTGCCGTGGTAATTACATTTAAGCAGTAGTGTGGTAATGTATACTATCAGATTCCACTAACATAATGTTTAATTTCCATATATGGTATTGTTTATAACAAGGGGGTGGTAACACTACATTCTATTGAAGAATACATGTCTAGTGTTGAAACTGGACTCAAATGGACCACAGTATTATTAGATAATTTCTCTGTCTCTGCGTCCAGAGTGCGATTTCAGGCTTTTTCTGATTGTTGTTGCCGTCTAGGTCACCATTTTCCTTATTTGGATATGATCGTATTCCTGAGGGCCTGCCTCACTTCTTGGGGTTCTTCTGGAGCTCTTCTCACCAACCATAATAAATTTCCAGACATTTCCTTTTAATTCCAGTATTCGACTTTAGATACATCTGTGGTCGACATAAGATATGGGTCTACAATCGATCACGTGCGCTAGTGAATTGTCCATCTGGTTTTTGGCAGTAGCTTATTTTGTATTGCACATAGGCAGTGGAGACAGGTAGCCATTGCCCCCACACTTTTGGTCAATGCTTGTATATAACAAAATGATTGACATACACTGTAATAGATTCACTTTAATAGAACAGTCATATTTATGTGTCTTAAAGCTACCTACATGTATATTCAAAATATCAGTGCAACTATTCAAACTCAACCACCACTTGATGCTTTTAATAAATGATGCTTATGTGCTTAATTTCATAGGCGCAGCATTTAACCAAGTAAATAATGCTGTTCAACTTACAACAGCATGCACACAGTTCATTGGATCATTATTCCGATGGGGCTCTAATAAGAAATATTTATCCTTACAATAGCAACAGTAGAACCTTGATTTTCCCAACAGTAGAACTGACTGTTCTATTAGAGTATTTTGACTCCAAATGTATTATGTTCCATTACCAAAGTGTATGTTCTACTAGAGTAGCTGATCAAAAATATGTTTCACTTCTCCTAGCAAATTCACTTTATTTGAAACATCTCTATGATTGAACTGACATTTTGGTGTTCAGTTAATGGAGCTTCCGCTGTGTGATTGAGCAGAGAAGTTGGTTTGTGATACATTTTCCCTTCTACTAATTGTATTATCTAAAATTTTGCTATGTCCACAATACTGAGGAGTCGCTAGAGCAGCGACCCGATTTGCACTGCAGCTAATGGCATATGTGACCCGCTAAGCGAAAACCTGGCTAGTTTGCATAATTCAAAACGTGTAATACAAAAGTAATTTTACGCGCATTTTAATCGCTTCAGTAAACAGTCATGGAAGACTTGAATTGAACTCTCTAATAAATGAAAGGATTCACCTCTTCATGGAGAGTAAGAATACCTTTGTTTTGTGTTCGTACCACGAAGGAACCGTGAGTTATGCGGGTTTGTTTGCGGTGCAGTTAAACGTAACTTTATCGTCACCATTTCTAAGCTTGAACAGTCTTGTTGGAAGCACGGGTGGATAGAGGCTGACACTGTACCCTGGTGGATACCCCAGTTCATGGTGAATACAATGGCACAAGTCCCAACTCCCTATCTTGTTGCACTCGTAAGTTATGATCGATTAAACGAACGCTTGTAATTTATTTTCCGTACAGTCACTGTACAAATTGATTGTTTTGATCTTCTCACTTTCTACCGTTATAACTCCAAAAGTACTCGCCACATAAGGCTGACACTTAAACTGCCCATTGATTTTTCCCTCTCAACAACAAAGAAATCATAAAATGGAGTTTGAGAATAATGCAAGCTAGCCGGATTTTCACTTAGCGGGTCACATATATTAATATTTTTGGTTAATGGCACAGTAATGTTACTGCTTATCATTAAATACTGAGCTAAACCTTGAAGAATAGATCAGGGAAAAGCGGCCATAGTGACAAGTTTTTGGCTGGCATGCATAGTATGCTCAAAGTTTTGTTAACGAGTTATTTAAATCCAATAGATACCTGCAGGGAGTTGTACCATGTGTGATGATTTATATTGTCACGAGTCTTACTCCAGAAAGCACCTTAGAAAAGCATTGCTGTACAATCTAGGAAGCCTTTTAGTCACACTGATTTGATCAGGAAACTGCCATTAGTGGTGGTGAACCCAAAGTGACAAGAAGGCATGAGCCATGACCTAGGTCAGTTATTGCACAAATACGAGTATCTGAATACAAGTATCTGTGCTATTTAGAAACATTTGGGATCCTCAGCTCTCTAAAATTGTGCAAATACGTGTATTTCTGTAATTACATGTTTGTAAAACAGTTAACAGATGTAAACTTGCTATTAAACTATATGTTACCTGGTTTGCTACTATTACCTTAGTCCCAAAAATCGATGTGGCAACTATTCATACTGGAAAATGATTAAGCCTTATTTTCACATTCTATTGTGGACCCCATTAAGTGCAGCAACTATTTGAGGTGTGGCATCTAACCAAGTAAATATGGTATGTTCTATATGTGCATTCTGTTGAAGCACTCTGAATGAATTGCATTTATGTGATTAAACTGTTCATTTCTGTAGGGGATGGAGCCATGCGTGGCGACGAGACTATTTGCTAACTTGTGAAAAAACTTGGTTAGTATCTCCATGTATTAAATAGTGTCTTAATGTTTTGTATTGTTTTAGCTACAACTGGGGAAATGCATGGCATATGGATTATTACAAAACATTCAGGCACAGCAAAATGGTATGAATAGTCAGTGTTGGGGGTAACGCGTTACTAATATAACACGTTACATAACATTACTTTTTCAACTAACAAAGTTATGAAGTGCTACATCTGAAAAAGTGATAATATAACTCGCGTTACTTTACAGTGACATGTTACTCACGTTACATCAAGTTGTTATAATAATATTGCACAAGTTACTGTAATAATTAAGGCTCAAACAAATAGTCGATTATTCGGAACAATATTCGGCACAACTGTATTCGAATAATGAATTACGCAACGAATATTCGCACGTGCACCGTATAGGTAATAACAATAAAGTTAAGATGGCGGATGTTATTAGCAGTGAGTCTGATGTCGAGCAATATAGTGATAATGATTCACAAGGCGAAGAAGATGAAGAGGATAACGGGGAAGATAATGACGGGAGTACTACTGCTACTTCTACTAGTGAAGAAACTCGTAAATATAAATCGCAAGTGTGGAAGTTTTTTACTAAAAAGAATGCAAAATCCGTTGTTTGCACACTTTGCAACAAAAGTTTAGCATATCATGGAGGCACCAGTTCAATGTTACAACATTTAAGCCGAAAACATCCTGCCAAAAATGTCGTGAAGACTTCAGACGGACGTAAGCAGACAAATTTAGATGTCTTTACCCGGAAGCGTGCCTGCTCCAATGAACGAGCTGGGGCGATCAGTGATAGGATAGCCAGCTTCATAGTGAAGGATTTACGCCCTATCAATTTAGTGGCTGGAAAAGGGTTTAAGGACCTCATGACTTATCTGGAACCTGGCTATCACTTACCTTCTGCTACACACTTTACACATTTAATTGAGCGCAAATATGATGTTGTCAAAGAAAGAGTTTGCCACATTTTACAGGAGCAAGCTGTGTATATCGCAATTACAGCTGATCTGTGGACAAGCGTTGCCACTGAAAGTTATATGACAGTTACATTTCACTACCTCGATGCACAGTGGCAGATGAAGAGTGTTGTATCTGGAACACTACCCTTGTGTGAAAGTCATACTGCTAACAACATTGTGACATGGATCAAAGAGCTGGTAGATGATGTAAGCATTGCTACAGAGAAGGTGGTGGCTTTTGTTCATGATAATTGCAAGAACATCGAAAATGCTGGAAACAGTTTAGAGGAAGTATATGGGTGGTTTTCTTTGGGATGTGCGGGGCACACTTTGCAACTCTGTGTGAATGCTGGGTTGAAAATCCCAGCTATAAGTAATGTTGTAGCGGCAGGAAGGCGCCTGACAACTCATTTTCATAAGAGTGAACCAGCCCTGCGTGCTTTAAGAAATCGTCAAAGAGACATGAGGGTAGAACAACATCAGCTCATACAAGATGTGAAAACCCGTTGGAATAGTACTTACTACATGATTGAACGTCTTATTGAACAGAGGTGGCCACTCACAGCTGTAATGTCGGACAGTACCATCACTAAATCTGGTGACAGGAATTTGGATCTTAAATCGGAGCAGTGGGAGCTTCTTATAGCACTAAAAAAATTGTTACATCCTTTACAGGTTGCCACCACTTATTTCAGCAAAGAATTCAATGTGTCTTCTTCAGCATTATATCCAGTGCTTCACGGGCTACTAAAATCTTTACAATGCGTTGATAATGATCTGCCAGCTATTCAACAGTGTAAAACCTCAGTTGCTGAAGAAATTAAACAAAGGTGGAAACTAGACTCGTTAACATCCATTGATAAGGGAAGGATTCTTAAGAATGCACCTTTGATCTCTTGTATTGTAGATCCAAGGTTCAAAGAATGTAAATTCTTGGGAGCTAACAAACAATTTGAAGTTAAGACTGCTTTAACAACCTTGGTGTGTGAAGAGAAGGAAAGCTATGAGACTACACGGATTAGTCATCCGGAAGAATCCAATGGACCTGTTCCAAAGAAGAAATGTTCTGGCCTTGACATACTGTTAGGGGATGACTACACCAATGGTAGTGAAGATAATGAATCGGATTCTGATCCAATATTAAATGAGGTAGACCTGTTTTTCAAGGAAAGGCCTATTGATCGGGAAGAACCACCTTTGGTGTGGTGGAGAGAGAATCAGCACAGGTTCCCTATGATTTCCAAAGTAGCAAGAAGGTTTCTTACCATACCTATTACTTCCACTCCTTCAGAACGAGTTTTTTCTGCTGCAGGGTTGACTGTTACTCGATTACGCTCTTCACTAACACCTGAACATGTAAACATGTTGGTTTTCTTAAACAAGAACAGTTAGACAGTTAGCAAACTGTGATAGTAGTTGGCTACTTGTACTTGTAGTACATGTTAATGTTGTAGACAGTAATAAATATTATACTATTTTTCTATGTAATACATTGCTAAATATTCATGTAGCAAATATACAGTAAATGTACAAGTTTCATCTTCTCTAACTCCTAAATGTCTTCATGGGTGGAGACTGGTGGCTATTGGTCCTTGCCATGTCAGCTGCTGAATAAGCATAATATGTGTGTGTACACATGGTACAGCATTACAAGTGACCAAAAAATTTAATACCTGGTCTGGCTATAATTAACCACTACATTACTCAATTAGCTTTATAAACTAACACACAGTAAGAACAGACGAATACTCGGATATTCGGTACAACAGGAAGTAATTATTCGGTCAGCAATTACCACTATTCGTTTGAGCCTTAGTAATAATATTACATATGCAGTAATAACTTATGTAACAACAAGAAAACTACGACAATCCATCAAAAATAGTGAACACAACACTGTTCTAAAAGTGAGAATCGTCAGTCTAATCATATGACCTTATTATCTTGTAGCTTAAACATGGCTAACTTAGACATTTACAAAACTAATACTTTTATTTTGAGGTAATATGTAACTGTAATGGCCTTACCCTTGGAAGTAATATATTACTTTTTAAAAGTAATGACCCCAACACTGTGAATAGTGTATGTATCACAATACTGGTTGACTACAGCTGTGTACTTTTCATGTAGTTTGTGTCACTGCCAATGATGACTAGCAATGGTGACACTGAAAATGTTATCGACAGTGTGTCAAGCTTCTGGTTCCTCTGCTTCTTAAATGAGTAAGTGTACATTTCTGTGTTCTGTGGTAGAGACGTACATCACACTAAACACCTAGAATACATTTATTTACATTGACATGCACAGCTCCAATAAAGGGGTTCTAACACTGATCACACTACCTTCTAATGTGGGTACATGTAAATTGCAGTGTGAAGGCAAGGTGGGTTGGCATGGGTTAGGGTACACTGTAAATGCTATAGACTCTTAGTCATCTGTGAAATAGAATTAATTTGGCATAATAGTTATGGCTTAAATCTGGACATAGACTGAACCTGTTCACTGGTGACGAAAATATTCAGGCTCGTGTGTTGAACAGTATAATGTCAACCAGGGGTGGTTAAAAGTATACTATGACAGCTAGTGTGTAAGATTAATTTTCAATACAAATGGGACCTTGATTATGCGATCAATACAAATGGTTGCTCTATTAGACCATTTTGACAACTATGTTGGATACTCTATTAGAGTAGCTGAACAGATGACACTATTATACAGTGGAATCTCCCTTATTAGGGACCTTTATTATCCATGCACCTCCATTGTCCGGACAGCTTAAATTAGTTACGTGGTTTGTATTGTATTGACAATAAAGCAGTTTGGGGAAAAGCAGCCTAGATGTTGTTTACCTTTGGGTGGCGCTTGTTAGTCATGAAAACTATTACCACTTTATTATAGCTTGAGGTAGCAGCACTTTTTACGGACCAGGGTAGAGGCCATGCAGTAAGTGACTTTCTGCTTAGCATATTACTGCACATTATTAACTGATAGCAATAACAGCATTACTTGTCAGTTACCGTAAATCAGGAAAATTTTGTCAAAAATTTTTCATCGCTGCTGTATCGACGAAAATTAAAACGACGAACTATTCTATGAATGAGCTATTAAAACGTAAGCCTATACTTAACTACTTCATCAAAAGTTTTTTTGTTTGTCCATCATGAAAGCGTTGCGTCAAAATTTTAATACATGAAAATTTTCTACGCCAAAAATTTCCTGAATAACGGTACTTCAGATACAATAAGTTCCTAAGAAAAAGACAATAGTGGGTACCAGGATAAGAAAGTAGTATTATTTTTGACAATTACTGTATGTTCTATTAGAGTAGTGTGTGTTCTACCTCAGGGCTATGTTACTAAATTTGCTTATCTAACACCTTTGTGATAATAGCTACATAGCTACATACTGGGTTGTAGGGATGTAATACATACCATATAGTACTATATAGAAAGTATGGAATACATACCATGCAGTAAAGTATGTGATACATACTCCAGGTATGAAATACATACTTGGGGTATGTAATACATACCCAAGTGCGGTATGCACGGTGTAAACTCCTGATTCATACCGATTTTGGGGTGGATTACATACTTTCGTTTTTGCAGTGTATAAAGTACATACCAGTAACATGAACCACTGCTAGATAGTATACGATACTGCTTGTGTGAAACTGAGGGTAGAATAGCTTTCACCTATCAATATAATTATTTAGGAAACTTGAGTGAGAATGAGTGCAGATATAAAAATATCACAGAATGAGCCAGCGATATTGCTGCCTTAAATCAAAGAAACGAGTGTATTATAAATCCACTTAGCCTGACTACAATGTATAGTAAGCTATGAAATTAATTATTATAACTTCAGTTATAAATGATTGCTATGTACCATCTGTACGTGCATATACATTACTATTTTCTGTGTTAATATATTGAAATACATTAATCATGCACGCATGCATATAATACATTTCTCAAACAAAGTAGTAATATAATGTTATACTAATTATATACAAACAAGAAAGTGTGAAGAGTTTTGGTGACATTGTGCATCTAATAATCAATAATACAGTAGATGGGCATGTTAAGTTCATACAATTTTAGGTGATAATTGTATTGCTATTATTACACTGCCTTCCCCATAGTCAAAATTTTACCAGAGCACAGTGGGATAAAATTCTACTCATAGGAAGAAACCTTGATGGTCCACCAATTTGTTTCTCTGTTGATACAACAATTATCGAAGGATGGAACCAGTTCTCTCTTGGGTGCACCTCAAACCACTCAGCATAGGCAAATACATGGGTGACCACCTTTTCATTGGAACCAATTGTTGTAGTAACAGAGTGTTTGAAGAAGTACTCGACCATACCTACATGAAGTTTTACTGTTGCAGATGACAAAATTCCATCTGCATCATCGTAACTAGTTGACCAATAAGCACTTATTGCTGCTGAATGATTTCCCTTAGCTCTATTTGCCAAATATTTTTCCCCAGCAATTGTTACCTAATTAAACCGTTCATGTGCCATTGGAACAAACATGATATCTGCTGTTGTGTACAGTGTTTTATAGATGACTGTAAGCCAAGCTACTTCTTCATGATCAAGGAATTTTTCATATTTCTTATTTGTTTTATACAAGCTGCAGTAGGTGGCATTAATGCTTGACAAAGTGCAGTGGTGGTTTGCTTTAAATTCCAGAAGTGAAGATGCGTCTGCATGACTTTGTTCAACAGAGTCTTCAGTTAACATTATATCTGTACTCTGTTTTCCAAGCTGCATTTCAAAGAATTCTTTTAGTTGTTGTGGTAGAGCAGTTGATATGTTTGACATTAGTAAACTTTGATAATCTAAAATTTTTAAAATTATTTGCACCTCTGGTTTTATCCAATTCTTTTGTAAGCTTCCAAGTATTCCATTATATCTCTCAAAAGGAAAGCACCAGAACAAAGGTGATGGTACATAATTCAAAATAGATTCCCTAATGTGCAAATTCATGTGCATGTTTGGCGAACAATGTTCTTTGGAATACAATAATTCAAATGTTAAACAGAATTCCATTAAGTATTCATCTGCTTTAATAAGTTCTTGTATTGTTATAGTAGGTTGCAACATGATAGTACATCCATTTACAAACAAATCCCAACAGGAGTAATGTTCTAAGGGCAATATTCTGTTTAGGCAGTGCAAAGAATAGATAGTTACCCAGTTCTTCCACTGGTCTGCTGTAAATGAGCTGACACTTTTGAATGGAATCCTTCCTACTCTAGCAGGCACTGTTATTTTATCTGCCTTCTTGCAATTCTGTAAAATTTTCTTTTTTAAGTACCTTTAATTCCTTCCATACATCCATCATGTGTTTAGCAGTCCCAAGCAAGAGGTTATGCATGGGATCAACTACATGACATGAGACAATATCAAAATATGTAAGCTTTGACAGTTCCGAATATCGAACCCTATACTTCTTTTGTATTTCCTTTTTCTTGGTCAATGTATTAGCAGCTAGTAGCTCATCGACTTGTTGCTTATGTTCACTGTACGTTCTCATTGTATAGTCATGTCTATTGAATCCAGAATAGTCAGACTTTTCACCAAAATTTTTACAAGGAAAT
Source organism: Dysidea avara (assembly GCF_963678975.1). NCBI lineage: Eukaryota > Metazoa > Porifera > Demospongiae > Dictyoceratida > Dysideidae > Dysidea > Dysidea avara. The sequence continues at coordinate 2,409,518 of NC_089286.1, forward strand.
TCCTTGTTGCACTTTGTACAACCTTTGAATGAAGTAACTGTCGTAAATCCACATAGTTTTCATGTAGCTGGTAAATCACAGGTGACACATATCAAGGCACACCTCACTGGTACAAATGTAAAGAATGAAGATGTTTTCAAATAAACTCCTTCTCAAAGTCTATGCAGCTCTGCTACAACAGGTTTTAAGAATGAGTTGACATTTTTCTTTGGTTCTTTTGGACTAGGAATACAACCAATAATAATTGCATTTTCTAGTTTGTATTTTTCTGATCTAGGAAAGTTTGCAACAACAGTATAGAGTATTCCAATACTGTACTGAATGTGTTTAAAAGGAGTAAACCAATCCAAGTTCATAATCAGTGCAAGGTTATGAGAAGGTATTCCAAAAAAAGGTATTCCAAAGGTATTCCATTTATAACTTGGTACTTATTCCAGATTTCGCCATTATAAATATCAGTTAATAATCCATTTGAATTTTCAATTGAAGTAAAGGATTGAAATGAATCTCTGAAGGTATTCCTAATGAAGGTATTCAAATGAAGGTATTCCATTTAAAGGTATTCCAAAAAAAGGTATTCCAAAGGTATTCCATTTATAACTTGGTACTTATTCCAGATTTCGCCATTATAAATATCAGTTAATAATCCATTTGAATTTTCAATTGAAGTAAAGGATTGAAATGAATCTCTCCAATGTTCACAATTAGTTAGAAAACTTGGATTGCTGCATAGTTTTGAAATGGATGTGGTTATGCTACAATAGGCATAAACTTTCTTTGGTATAAACTTGTAGGATGAGCCATGTTTTATGTGTTTGAGAAGAGCAGTATCACATTTCTTACGACGAGCTAACTGAGGATGGTTAGGATATTCTATAAATGAACACTTGGCTGATTCATCATCTCCTGTCCGATGCCTGATAATGCAGTCTGTAAATCTATACAATGAATTGCATTTAGGACATACAACTTGCAAGTCTATGTTAGTTTCATCTCCTAGCAACTTTTTGAAGTAGTAAACATTTGATGGCATATGATCACATAGTACAGTGGATCCTCGGTTATCCGAATCTCGGTTATCCGACACCTCGATTATCCGAATTCGAAAACTTGAATCCCACAATCGAAACTATTTTATATTTGAGTAATAAAATTTAATTAATGGCGGTGTTATGAGCGGAACTCAAAGTGGGAACATGAAGAAGACTGGACAAAAGAGAGTCGTTCTTTCAATCGAAAATAAGCTAAAAATCCTTTAACTCATTGATTCCAATGTTTCTTACACTGTCATCTTGGAGCACTTCGATATTGGACGAAGCACAGTGTGTGATATAAGCCGAAAGAGGGATGAATTATTACGATTTTCACAAAAGATGGTTGATATGGGTGCGAAGAAAGTTAAAACAATGAAAGTGGGTGAATATGAGAAGCTGGATGAAGCGCTATACATTTGGTTTCGCCAACAGCGCGAAAAGAACGTACCAGTGAGTGGCCCGCTTCTTATGGAGAAGGCCAGAATTTTGTTTTTAATGCTATATGGTGATTCAGACAAAAGTTTTACAGGGAGTACTGGCTTTCAGTGGCGATTTTGCAAGCGGCATGAAATAAGGAATCTGGCTATTCAGGGGGAAAAAGCTTCAGCTGATAGTGGAGCAGCAGAAGACTTTCAGCATGAGTTTCCATCACTTATTTCTGGTTATAATGTAGATCAAATCTTTAATTGTGATGAGACAGGGCTGTATTATCGTTGTCTCCCTGATAAAACCCTTGCAAGTGCTTTTGAGAAAAGGGCCGATGGAAGAAAGAAAGCCAAGGATCGCGTAACAGTGAGTGCTTGTGCGAATGTAACTAGTTCTATCAAGCTGCCTTTGTTGTTCATTGGTAAAGCTAAGCGTCCTCGATGTTTCAAGAACACCAACATGGATAGTTTGCCTGTCATATATAGGAATCAGAAGAATGCATGGGTTAATACAGAAATATTTTCTTCGTGGTTCCATGACCAGTTTGTGCCCTATGTACAAAGAGAATTGAAGAGCAAAAGTTTACCACCAAAAGCATTGCTTATCCTTGACAATTGCTCTGCACATCCTGAAGAAGACGTTCTTGTGTCTGATGATGGTTTAGTCATTGCAAAGTTTCTTCCTCCAAATGTGACTTCTTTAATTCAACCAATGGATCAAGGTGTCCTCGAGTCTATGAAAAGGCGATACAAGAGATCCCTTCTTCAAGAGGTTTTGCTTTCTGAAGATTTGGTTGATCCTATAGCATTTACCAAGTCCATTACAATGAAAGTAGTCGTAGAAAAGATATCTCTTGCTTGGGATCAAATTACACCAGTCACTATTCGTCGTTCTTGGAGAAAGTTGATACCTTTGGCCGACACAACACCGTCAAACATTGATAGTGAGCCCACTGCAGCAGAATTTATTGATGTGTTTCAGTCGATGGGACATGCATTAAGTGAAGATGAGGTTACAGAGTGGTTGAACAATGATCAGAATGATCCGGGTTATGAACATTTGCATGATGACGAAATTGTTTCTCGTGTTTTGGGAGGTGATGGCATAGTTCCAAAACCATGTAAAGGCAATACATGTTATGAGGTAATTCATTATGTTGAAGTAATTATATGATGCAGGTTACCAACAATTTGAAAATGTAATATGATCACACTTGTACAGCACTTCACACTGATACTACTGTACTATAGTCGGACCACAATATATTTATTTATTAACATGCATCTACATATATTTTGTTATACCGAACATCTCAAGCCAGTTGTGTAGTAATAATCTAATGGGGTTAGGTTAGGGTTAATGGTGCTTATGTGCTTCCTAATGGTTTAAAAATAATACTACCAAAACTTTGTAACATTACATTAAAGATACCACATATGTTATAACTATATTTAAGTCATTATTATATGTATAAATAACTAATTTAATACACATGCACTGCCAAAAAATTGTAATATACACTAATGTCATAACTATAACAGTAACTAACCTAAATCACTATTTGGTGCTTCATCTGCCACCATCCAGCAGCCATCACCAATGCATAACGGTGGGGGGCACTTTATAGGAGTTCCATCCACCCTTTCTTTTCTTGGATGGCCAGATGCTCTTTCAGAGGTATTGGCCCTCATATCCACGGTCTTAAATAAATCATTTAGTTCCCTAGACCTCCATTCTGGTCGATGCACTTTGAATTTCCCATCCATTTCCTCCTCATCTGACATCATCATAGGCGTGATGTCTTGCCACTTATCCATTTCCCCTTTGTGACATACCTTCCCCTCCTTTCATATTTCTAATATATGTACAGGATATATAGAAATACAAACATTTGCATAAAACTCCTTACCCTTTGCTTTCTTGATCTGGTTAAGCGTTTCTCCTATTCTTCATCTGTATGCTGCAGGTAAATGCGTCTAAAACAAGTGAAGAAATTCCACACTCACTAAGTGATGTCAAAACTTAGTAAATAGATTAGTGAAATAGGACTTTTACACAACTTCTATGGATCACTATTATTATATATTATTAGTACTTTACAGTGACCAGCACTGAAGGTCTGACAGCAACATGTGCTGCAGCCTTAGGACTGATTCATTAATGTTAATGACTAGAAATCAGCAGTGAGCAACAATGGGTACAAAGGTTCGGGAATTTTAAATTTTAGAACTTTATGGTATGTTATTTGAATTTCATAGAATTGGGTGTGTACCATTTTCAAAAAGGTGTGTACTCTTTTCACAAACCTGGTCACATTATAGCAGAGTGTGCACAACCACATAGATCAATGCACATGAAAACACTAGCAAAGTGTATACATTTAGCTACAGGATTAGATTAGATGTTGTTATCTATAATAGATTGTTTACAAACATACCGCAAAACTACACGGTTATTGTGCTCACTATTAATTCTGCAATTTAAATGTCATTGGTACAGTATTTCACTACTAGATAAACATATGGTTCCTCCAACTTCAACTGTTTTTCATTTGGAAAGTTGTTGTATACAACATGGACCAAATTCTAGAAAATTGAAACAATACAGTATAGCTAATAAATAGTACTTCTACACATGTGATAAATATTGTTTCCCATTTAATTGGCCTTGGAAACAGCTGACTCGTCGTCAGTGTGGCTATTTTTGAAATTTTATAACTTGAAAATAATTAGCTAATACTTAAGACTGATTATTAATAAGTTTGATAGTTTTTCTTGTATGGTCTCAGGGAGAGGTCTATTCATCATCACCTTGTGGTAAGTAATAGTGACTTGAGGTTGCATGATCAAAATTAATAGCTATGAAATCATGTAGTTCAGAAAAGGAAGCAGGCTGATAAAGGGAAGCCAACACTAGCAAGCGGTGAAGCACCTTGTACAGGCTCTGCCTTCTGTTCAAACCCTTTGGTGCTCAACTGGTAGACTTGATAATAATAAATAATAATAAAAAGCAATGACACCTACATTGACAAACAATTGTAAACCCTTTGTTCACTTACAGTGAGTTCTGTCGGTACATGGCGTTTTCGTTTGCCACTACCAACCCCTCACATGATGAAGATGTAGTTGGAGTTACTGAAGGAAGAGATTCAACTGTAACAGCATGAGAAGCCATGGTATTCTCAATTGAATCAAGGCGATGCGAAATGTCTTCAATAGCACCATTTAGCCTATCAAATTCCCTTGTGATGCAACATTACATTTCAGCCAAAATGGCATGAATATCATTAGCCACAATGGGGATTGTCTGTCCAGGTAGCCAGCGTTGAGTGGAGTCTTGGGGCTTGAGCTCAGCATCATAGTGAGTAGACAATGGTTGGCTACTGCCATAGAACCGGTTGGTGGGAACTGCTGTGTTATATTCATGGCCGCTGGTAGTTGACCATTCATCAGAATTTGCAGATCCAGAAGCAAACAAGTTGCGTCTTGCTGGAGGCTGTAATGATAAAGTACAAAATATAGCTACTGCCAACAAAACCATTTCCATGATGCTATCCCACTCACACAGACAGCAGCTATAGTGAGCACATGCTGGAATGAATTTACCAGACTAGGTATAGTTACACTTTTATTACATGAGCGTCTTGATTCTTATATCCCTGAACATAATAATTTTGCCTCGAGTTTCAGCACTTGATGATGCGGTGTGCCCGTCTAGCTGCTCATGTTAGCTATTAAAGTGTCACTGTATAAAAATGGTTACCGGATGCTGCTGTGGTGCCCTGTTTCCAGACACTCGTATACGTACACCAGTTGCAGGTCTTGATAGAGAAGTCATCTTGCGCCAAAGGTACCAGAAACTCGCGGGTTTATTTCTAGTTCACGTGATGACAGGAAAGGAAAAAGAAACACTCAAAGGCTTGTACGTAGTTATACTATCTGTGGGCTCACCAAGAGGGGTGAATGACAGAGATGAAGACCAGCTTCCCTTGAAATCGTGTGATTGACAATGGAGTGGCACAACTCTCGCTGCCTTTTTGAATGATGAGTATTAATATAAGGTCAGTTTTTCCATAATAATATTATTATGATTTACTTTAATATTGCTATGCAGAGCCTCCACCAAGGCTCATGGATAATATGAGGGTATAATATCAGCTGTATAATATCAGCTGTACAGGTCTGTGTTTTACATTACACACTAAACAACGATGCACCTCGCTAGTCAATGTGGAAATGCAGGCGTATTTCAGTTGTTCGCCCACGCGGCCTCACGGAATGATGTTCTCTATTCCTTGCTGTTAGCTATATAAAAAAATTGATGAGGTAGCTGTAGCAACGTAGACAGGTTAACCACAGCGCTAAAAATAATTGCCTCACTATAATTATGTGTAGAATTTCTTAGAATTATTGTATAAATAGTGGTGGTACATGTAGGTCACAGTCTTAATTTGGCTGTCTCAGTTGTTATTAACTTATATGATATACAAATTGATGAATGTGCGGCTAATGTATATGGGACACATGTCTACCACGCACACACACATACACACACACATACAGTAACCCGCAGGACTACCAGGTCTTACGGAAAGGTTCGGATCCCAAAGTTCCACAGTGACCTCTACACAGCTAAGTGAGACAAGGACAGTTTGGTATTTGCTTCCCCAGTCAATATCGGGTGCCCTATTATGTTACAACTGGATGGGCTACTTTTTTTTTACAATACTGGAGAAAATAGAGAAAGTTTCTTGCACAAGGAAAACTCCAAATTAATTGCCAGGCCAATGTTTTAACCACTTCGCTATGCTGCCTCACACACACATGTGCACACATGCTCCACACTACGTATGTGAAACGTTGCATTTTTATTTTTACCATCCTTACTCAAATTTTAAAATTGCTACATTTTAGTGTACTGCATGTGAAATGAAATATTTATGTAGGTATGAGGCTGAACCTGTTGCCAAGTAAAGAGCATGTGTACACAGTGGTGCAACAGGAAGGTGTGTGCATGTGTCCTATGTAAAATGTTAAGCATGATTTTTGTAATGGCTCAATGAGTTTATTTACAATGAACTGGGGAATTCATAAAAGTATATGTTTTGGCCTAAATACACCCATGCTATCAAGTAAGAAGGTACTTTAAAATGGCGACAAGTTTTACCGCAATGTAAGCTAACTCACATTTACTTCATAGCACAGAAATGAAACAATTATAATTATTCGTACTCTCCATGAAGATGCTAATCCATTGGTATATTTAGACATTTCACTTTGAGTCTTCCTTCACTGTGTACTGAAGTGATTCAAATGTTACAACAGAATCATGCAAACAAGTTGGGTTTTTGCTCAGTGGGTCACAAATTGATGACTGTTAATAACTGTATCGGTGGAGTTTAATGCTTATGTGCATGGGCTTCTGATGTTAATGTGTACCAATTACATACTATTTAAAGTATCACTACGCATACAATATGGAAATAAAAGCACTTGGACATGGTATCGAGCCTAATATAGCACTCGGCTTTGCCTCGTGCTATATTAGGCTTTATACCATGCCCAAGTGCTATTATTTTCATATTGTACAAGTATAGCGGTGCTTTAACTGGTTTAAAATGCTGTCTTGTTGTCTTGCTTGGAGCATTCATTTAGTGAATTTGAACCACGTCAGCTTTCAGCCATCAGACAATCGGTTAGTGTCTATGTAGTACAGTTGTGGTAGTAATACAAGCAAATAGTATCTTTTTGGCTACTTTTGGTGATTAGAAATGTTACGTACATGATCTTGTGTTTCGTATTTATTTTCCATTCAATGCATAACTGTTCTTTATCTTCCATAACTGTACTTTATTGTGATGCAAATGAAAAATATAGCACACTTGAATACGTTACAGAAAATAGAGTACTATTTTTGCTTTGATCTCGCCAACAAAAGTACTTTAAATGTACTATAAAGAAGGCTCAAGGGTGTAGTTTGACCAGACCTACAATTCAATGGGGCCTTTATTCAAGACCAGATGTTATTACTAAAACCACTCTCTCTAGTAATATATAACATTCTTTATTCCAGATACACATGGTCACCAGTAAGCATTACAAAGCGATGGAGCACAGTATTTTAATGTCAATATATGGTCCTATGAGTAGTGATGCACTGATAAGAGATTTTACCAGTTAGCCATTATTGAAATTCATATAAGGAAATGTCTGATACCGATAACCAATCTGATATTTATGTTTACTGAAATTTCACACGTATATTGAAAAATCGTCATTTTTGAACTTGATGAAAATTGTAGCATAAGGGTCGGTAAAATTAATCAGCTGAATAATCTAATGGTGCTTATGTACTCCTGATGTTAACATGTACCAATTACATGACCTCATACAAAAATTGGCACTCCTGTGGGTTACTGGTTATGAGCATATATACCATACTCATTGTGCTCTGTAGTTGCAATGGTACAGTAGATATTACGAAACAAGGCTTGACCATTGCAAACATGTAGCATACAATGCATTTAGAAGGCATTTAAAAGCAAACGACGTAAGTGATCATGAGTATCTTCAACAAGCACTAATAAAAAAAAGCAACAAATACACTGTACTGTAAATTTCAGGAATATGCTTGTATGCGAGTGTGTATGTACATGTGCGTGTATGTGCACGTGTACATGCTCGTGTTGTGCATGTGTACGTGTGTGCATGCGCGCTTGCGTGCATGTGGTTGTGCAATGCAAACATGACATACCACTACACACACCAACACACTAGAGCAATCAGTCCTAGGAAAACAACTATGGACAATCTTATCTACATCACCGACAGCAGCCTGTATGAAACACAATTGAGGTATAGCACACATACACTATGTGTAAGTATTTACATACGTATCACGAACAGTCGCCCAGTATATCACAAAAGCCTACCCTGTATGCACTGAGTCCACACCTTTACCTCTGAATAATGGTTCAACTTGCAGTTCCTTAAACTTGATCATCCACACTATTACACTAACAATAATGCTTTTCAAATAAAAGTATCACTTTATAAATCGGTACAATGTTTGCTAGAGAAAAACTCCAAAGAGAGGGTAGGGACTTACCATCGTGCACATACTGGGTGATTGGAGCAATCTGGATCATCCTGCAAAAATGCATGATATGGAACCCAACCTCTGATTGATCTGCAGCGTTCTCTCGTTCAGTAGAAGAATGTGTCTTTCACCATCATTTGACTTTGGCCTGTGCCTTTCATACTAATCAACATCACGAAATATGAGTAACACCTCCCATGTTTTGTGTGTGTGTGTGTGTGTAGTGGATGTGTGTGTAGTGTGTGTGCACTACAAATGGCAGCCCAGCCCTACTACCATAACTATCGCCTCCCAGTGAATGACAACTGGGGTGTTTATGCACCACTCAGACACCCAAGTGAATTCCTAATAGTGCACACTTGTATTTATACCCATAAGTAATTTTCCTTTTAAGTACATTACATCCTTCGCTTTGTGAAACATACAAGATCACCTATGTAGCAAAGAGCTTTAGAAAGTTAACGGCTTTACTAGTCCAGCGCCTAAGCCACTTTTTGATAAAAGCACCAATTTTTTTACAGAGTATATGGAGTGTGCACTAAGTGTTTTAAGACCGGGAGGCACGTAAAAAGTCCTCAAGAACACCCCTTTTTGCACCCTGACAAGAAAACTATTTGTTACTATTAAAAATCAATCATGTTTCTATCAAGTTAACTGCTGGGCCTAGTATCATAGTAGTACAAAGCATACAGCTGGAACATATTAGCTTATTAATTAGTAATCTATAAAAAAACAAAGTTTTTTCACCTAGGCAGTAAACAAAATCACTAAAATTTCCATTTGCAGGGATTCTGTTAAAGTTTTGGACCTTCAATGCTGATGATTGTGTAGTACTATGTACAAGGATCATCCTGATGTGTATCGTTTCTTTATTAAAGGGGTATAACAAAAGTTATTTAATGCTAAAGTCACAGGTGGATATCTCAACTAAAAACCATGAACTACAGCAGTTCAATTATCAAGTACAGAGCTTGAACAAAAGTTCTCTTGTCCTTATACTGGACACCATATGAAAGGTAATTAAATTTCTAGTTTAATGAAGGAAGTTGCAAGTTGTTTCAACATCTTGGTCTCAAGTTACAGCGCTTTCAATTCAGTGTAATATAGTATAAGCAAGAAAAGCACATGGATGTGTCATAAGGCACTTCTTAGTGCTCAAAATCTCACTTCATTGGAACCCAGCTCCTTTATACTTATTTTGAGTTTTGAGCTTTATCACAGCACTAAAAAATACCTTAATACTCATCTGTGTGCTTTTCTTGCTTTTGCTATATTACACTGAATTGAAAGCGCTGTAACTTGAGAACAAGATGTTGAAACAACTTGCAACTGCCTTCATTAAACTAGAAATTTAATTACCTTTCATATGGTTCCCAGTATAAGGACAAGAGAACTTTTGTTCAAGCTCTGTACTTGATAATTGAACTATTGTAGTTCATGGTTTTTTGTTGAGCTATCCACCTGTGACTTTAGCATTAAATAACTTTTGTTATACCCCTTTAATAAAGAAACAATACACATCAGGATGATCCTTGTACATAGTACTACACAATCGTCAGCATTGAAGGTCCAAAACTTTAACAGAATCCCTGCAAATGGAAATTTTAGTGATTTTGTTTACTGCCTAGGTGGGAAAACTATTTATTTTATTTTATATAGATTACTAATAGAGTATTATGTTTCAGCTGTATGCTTTGTACTGCTATGATACTAGGCCCAGCAGTTAACTTGATAGAAACATGATTGATTTCTAATAGTAACAAATGGTTTTCTTGTCAGGGTGCAAATAGGGGTGTTCCTGACGACTTTATACGTGCCTCCCCTTCTTAAAACACTTAGTGCACGTTCCATATACCCTGTAAAAAAATTGGTGCTTTTATCAAAAAGTGAACGATTATGTCAATTTTAAGGGCTTATGTACTGCACTATACATACAGTGTATGTCCTGTGTGTACACAGATTATTATTTGTTTTAAAAATTCCAGTCGTTTACTTTATTTTGAACTGTACATGTTTCACTTGCACAGAGTTACAAATGAGAATAAATGGTTTTGCTCATGTTTGTTTAGTTTATACTCAATACACATGTATATAGCATATACACCAGCATTAATGGGTAATTGATAATCTCTCAAGTGACAAGTAGCACGTCTAGGATGGGCGTACTAACTGACCAATCCATTGACATCAATATAAAGCACTGGTACTTCATCATTTTGAGTATCATAATGTTTTCCAACTTATGTACATTGGTGCTTACATATAATCATGGCTCCCACAACACAGCTCTGCATACACACACATGTAAATTTTGCAATCTGGGAAAAGATTATTAAGCACACGTAGTCCACATGCACATAGCAAACGTTAAGTTCAGTCAAATAATAATCAAGACACTTTTAGTTTTAATCCATGGTCCGGGTACACTCATGAATATAGAAACTTATCAGAATACGTAATATTACAATTGCACATCACTAAAAGTTACACAGCGGACATACAAAATGACACAGTGAAATGACCAACATGACAGAGTGGGACTGTCACACTCAAGCACTCACAAGCATCATTAATGAATGCATTTCTGGGGAGGTAGGATTATTAGTGGAGGGCTGTTTAATGGCTGCACCATCACTGTAATGATCCCACTAGCCTTATCTCAACTACAAAGCCTTCTATTATTTTGTATGCCCAATTTGTCATAGTACATCACAGTGTGTATGCTTCAGTATAAAACGTTTGCATATCCATGGTAACGTAATCGATGCCATGTTCTTGTACCAAGCTGGGACTTCTATCAGCTGAATCGGGCCAGAAACTAAGTCAATAAGTGAGTGATTTAGGTGTAAGTGACAGGAATGCTATTTAGAAAAGATACCAAGTATAGGAGATTCGTCCTAAATGGAACCAGTAAAGGCAGACCACTTAATTGACTTTTGACAATAAATATATTACATTCGAACTTCATGTGTAAAACCAACCAGAGTTAAATGATTTGGTTTTGCTAGCTGCTTTTCCAAGCTGAGTGGTAAGCTAGAATACATTTGGTATGGGACATTGATGGAGCTCTGGCTAAAGTTGAACGTTGCTGTATGGTTCTGTGGTGGTGGATATAATCCTGTACTACAGATTGTGTTGTTCTAGCCAGTTTGGAGTCGTGAATTGCCTGTAACCTGGCCTAATTGATCAATACACGTTTCCCTTCCCTACAAAACTGTCCTTTTGGGATTCAGTACAGATCTCCTAGGCCTGGTACCTTTTTTAAATATCATTCCTGTTATCTACACCTAAATCACTTACTTATTGACTTAGTTTCTGTCCCAATTCAGCTGATAGAAGTGTCAGCTTGGTACAAGAACATGGCCTTAATTACGTTACCATGGAGATGTAAATGCTCTATGGGTATTCTTAACTTCAAGGGACGGCACTACATGGTGGTGACACACAGACACTCACTGTAGGTAGATCTGCAACCATAGTCTAAGTCAAAGGCCAAGGCCACCAAATTCGTGCTAAATCAACAGTCAAGAGTAAAAATTTCCAACCCACAATTGAAAAGTACTTAGTGAAATATCGTAATGAGTTGTGAAGGTTGCAGCAATTACTCATTCATTGACTTGAACAGTGGCCTGACATTCACCCTTAACTGCCAATGGTGACTTGTCATACTGGTAAAGTGTGATAGAAGTTGGCCTTAACTCACATGCCAAAGACAGAAAATTGCTAAAGTGTGACCATGGAATCGTGGTACGTTCCGCACCTGAGTCTACCTCCATGTCGATGTCCACCCCATTAGTACACACAGATACTAGAAATTTACCACCTGACCCTCCAAGTTGAAAAACGCACTATCGGTACTGCTATCACTGTCAGCATCACTTTCTTGCAGTTGATGGATGCCACTTTTCTTATTAGGTGTCTGCTGTTAGTTCGGTCTTCTTTTTCCGTGATCGGCATACTCTGGCTAGATGGCCTGTCTTCTGGCACATGTGGCATGTAGCATCCTTATAGCGGCAGTCTGCAGCTGAATGATATGGCTTCCCACACCAGTAGCATTCTAACTTAGCTGAGTGAATTCTGTGTGTCCCACCATTTCCTTTCTCTTTCTCCTTCAGGGATTCTTGCATGCCTTCTGTCTCTTTGCGAACTACTTTGGCTGCTTTGACCCGTTGTAGGGTGAGGTCTGCAGTAAATTCTGCAACACAGAGTAGTTCTTTCTGACACTTCGAGTCTCGTAGTCCACAAACAAATTGGTCACAAATGGCAAGTTCCAAATATTGCTTAAAGTTACAAGTTTTTGCCAATCGTCGTAATTGCGCCATAAACTCAGCCGCTGATTCTGAATTCTGCTGACTTCTCTTAAAAAATTTGAAGCGTTCCGTTATTTCTATGGTTTTCGGGCAATAGTGGCCTTCTAAATGTCTCATGATATCACCAAGTGTTAGTTCGCTTACTGGCGTAGGGCTCGCCAAATCCTTTAACTTTCGTCCTTATGTTGTTTGTCCCAGTAGCGTAAGAAAAAGAGCCTTCTTCCGTCGTGCGGCGTCGTCACGAATATTGTTCGCCACACAGTAGAATTCAAACCTTTCGCGAAAGTCCTCAATCGATTCTTTCGTTGAGTCAAAGTCTACGTAACCATTGACCATGGTAAGAATATTTTAGCCATAACAGCAGCACTAATACATGCGCATTTATATGGCTTCTCGTAACGTTGCATTTTTAAGCACAGGTAAATAGAGAGGCTTTCTATTTGAGTTTAAGTTGAAGTGACTGCTCTATCACAGTATGACCAGAGCATTATTACTCTGCTACCACTTCAGTTGCAAATGAAGAGTGTTCTGCAGCAAATGAATTCCATTTCCACCCACTTCTCATACTGTTCCTATTGTCTGATCCTGGTTCTACCACTACTCAAGAGACGGGGGATACAGACCATATTGTGGTATAGGTGAAGATTTTGGTGCTGATTACTTGGTTTCGGACCCCTCAACCAACATACTTTAGTCAACAAATTCACACTATACCAGAGCATTACGCCATGAAATGCATGCCATGAAATGCTTAGGACAGCCATGGAGTCAAAGTTAAATCATGAATGTAACATGAAAGTCATTTTACAGGATTGGTTTCATAGGCAATCAAATGCATATCAGAATTTCATAGTACTACAGAGATTTTGTGGGTGCAGTACCATGAAAATCTGAAAAACCATGGGAATTTTCATAAATAGAGACATAACAATTTCATATGTGACCCGATTTGCAAAAAAGTACCTTTCTCGCACATTTCAAAAACTCGAGAAAAGAGCGATTGAACGTTTCCGGAAAAAATTCGCCACCCTTTTTATTGCAGATACAGGTGCATACAAGCCTAATCTATTACACTGCAAAGTTTTAGCTTCGTGGGTGCAGTACATTTAAAGATACAATGCAAAATATCGGAGTATGTACATATAAAACAAAAGACGTAACACGGAATCACTTACAAATTACCCATTTGTTTTCAACGGCATTTTTTTTACGCGCGAAGATAGAGAATGGCCAGCTGTAGTAGAAGCAGAGTGGCGTCTGCTTTAAACTCTCTCTGCAATGATGGTCTCTCACGAATAAACGATACAAATCATGAAGAGTTTGAGGCGCTTATTGGAGAATATTTTGATGATGACGAAAGCGATGTAGAGTCGGAATGCAGTAAGGAATCCATTAAAATATTTATACAATTCGCACACAAATTCAACAGGATATGATGTTAATTATGATGCTAATGAATTTGAATACATTGATGAAGAAGTGGATAACAGTGAAGGTATTACTGCATACATAAAACAACATTATAGTAGTACAAGTTTAAAAATAGGTCTTTTTGAAGAGGAGATTCAACTCAACTTTGTCCCGGTGATTGATGACATGCCATCACATAGTATGATGTCTCTTGCCAGCCCACTGCTTCAGCCTTGTCTGACAACTAGCAATAATGTATCATCTTTTGACAGTAGTCAGGAATCTCTATCTCCAACTCACTCAGGCGGAAGTCAGCTGATTATGAGCACTCCTGAGTCTCCACGTGTTCCACAGCAGTCAAACAGCAATGACATGGTGTCTACTGGTAGTGAGCTGATAACTAGCACTCCTGATACACCAGGCACCGACAGCAGTAGCAGTACCCCTGGTCCATCTTCAGGAAGAAAAAGAATTGATATTAGTGACAGAAGCATTTCACCACAAACACCACCTGCAGGAGGTATTCTAGTAGACAAAAAGGAAAATGCACTTTGCAAAAAATTCACTGAAAATACCTGTGGTTGTAAAAAGATCAATGGTAGACCTGTAGCACACAGTTTAGTGCTGAGTACATCATCGAAATGAGAGCACAAGCCTCTCTGCTGACACACGATGAGCTTGATATGGTCATCCTGGGGTCATTGATGACGACACTGAACAGGAATGAGAATATTGTTGATGGTAGACACAAGCCTAAAAAGCGAGAGAGAGATTACTCTGACTACACACACAACTGCCTCTCAGTTTGTACAGTCACCTTTGGCTTTCTCTATGGCATTGGATCCAAAATGAGACTCCAGTCACTCAGGTCCCATTATTTGGAAAATGGTATGACACCGCGAGTGCATGGCAACACTAAGAGTCTTCCACACAATTCTTTGCCATTTGGCATCATCAATGCTGCTGTCAAGTTTCTGCAGAACTACGCAGAACATCATGCGATCCATTAACAAACCTGAAGATGAAAAGTCACAGGTAAATTAAATATATAAACATGAGGGGAATTAGTAAAACGCGGAATACGGAATAACGAAATAAGCAAAATTAATCTTTTGCAGATTGTACAGATATGATATGCTCTATTAGTGCGGTTGTTATAAGCAAATAATATGCCATACCCTGAAAAAAATGGTACCAAGACAAATTTAGTATCAAAGGATTCAGAATTTATTATAGAACAAAATACTCAAAATCCTCTCTCAAATCTTTTGGGGAAAAAAGTTATTCAATTATAAATAATAGAAGGTAAAGTATCAGATTCATCCTTCATTTGTAGCAAACATAATGTCCATCACCTGAAATGTTTGTCAACATATGTTGGCAGCACCTGAAAAAGTCTACAACTACACGGAATTTACTGTGTTTCCTTGGTGATGTGGTGGGCTTTAATTTGGTAACTTGGAAATCACTCTGTGTTTATTTGCCTGAATGACAGTTTTGTAAGTTATTACAGCCAAAACATAGAGCAACAATATGATTAGTTTAATCTGTAGATTGGATTATAATGAGTATGGAGCAAGGAAGCTCAGAATGTGTTCCTGAGTTTCAAGAAGACTGCTGTGTGATATGCAATTTACGTTTTGAAGATGATAAACCAACAAATATGACAAGGAAAGGTATTTTGACCCTCACTGAGTATAGTAAAAGGCATGGGTGGTCAGAACTCACTACCTATTTAACTGAACGCATTAACATGACACCTATTGGAACTGTTCTAGTTCATCAAAAGTGCCACAGGAACTATACTGACCCTAAAAGAATGATGCATAGAGAATCAGGTAACAATGAGTTGCCATGCCCCAAAAAATTAAGGTCTAGTTTGCCTCACTTCAACTGGAAAGAGGAATGCATGCTCTGTGGAAAATGTGCTGGATTTGACACTCGCCATCCAAACAGAGCACAGGTTAAAAGGGTAACAACACTTCCCATGCGTAACAATAACCTAAAGCAATGCATTAGGCGAGGGGATAATTGGGGTTCTGAAGTTCAAAATCGTCTTCATGGGTTTATTGACTTAGTCGCAGCAGATGCGGTATATCACTCAAATTGTTTATCACGGTTTATGCTAAGCAAAGAGCCAGACAAAGTACTACCAGATAGAAAGGTTCAAGGTAGGCCAGAAGATCAAGGAATGCTGCATTGGTTTAATGTGTTATGTTAGTGGCTTGAATCTGAAGCTGATTCTGAATCATACACACTATCAGAATTACACAGCATAATGGTAGATTTTGCTGATAAATCTGAAGTTTACTCTATCAAAAGACTAAAACAAAAGCTACAGGAACATTATAAAGAGTTTATATTCTTTGCTGAGGTTGAAGGGCGTGAAAACGTTGTCTGCTTTAGAAACATGGCAAAGTACATTATAAATGAAAGATGGCACTCAGAAAGGAAAGCGAATGTAGAAGATGAAGCAGAGCGTATAGTAGTTACTGCAGCCAAAATCATACGTGCTGAAATTAGAGACAGAGAATATACTTCTGAACATTATCCAACAACCGAAGATATTGCAAACACAGAAAGAAGTAGGAAATGGGTACCTCAATACCTACAAACACTGTTAAAGCTATTGTCACATCTGAATTGAAACAGAACAGCATTGGACAGTGTATTGTGCAAGCAGCTCGGCCAAAGTCGGTGATCACTCCAACACTGTTTGGTTTGGGTGTTGAGATGGACCACGTATTTGGATCAAAGTGGCTTATCAATGAATTGTCACGATTGGGCTTCTCGGTAAGCTATGATGAAGTGATCAGATACAAGCAGTCGGTTATTCAAAGTGAACGTCTTGAGTACACATTGACTGAGTATCTTCCAGGCACTTTTACTCAGTGGGTAGCAGACAATATTGATCATAATGTAGCAACACTAGATGGAGAAGGGACTTTCCATGGAATGGGAATTATTGCTGTTTCGACACCTGAAGATAAGACACCACTTACATTAAGAGCACGGGTAATCACAAAGCAAAAACGTATGAGGGTAAACGACTTGGTTAAAGATAAAGGAGTGCCAATATTTCCATACGTAAGCCCTCCGAATAAAGGCCTAGCTTCAGTATTTTATAAGCCCATTGCTCAACTGCATTATCCTTACACTTTGCCTTCAATGCTGTGTTCAAATCTACTTTGGCATTCTGGATGGGTATTTAGCCACGCCAAACCAAGACCAAATTGGTCAGGTTTTATGCAGCACATTTTTTGTGATAGCCAAAACTCAGTTTCAAAATCTGAAATACTTTATCTTCCGATAATAGATTTGAATCCATCTGATGAAACCTGTATTTTCTCTACCTTGCTGTATATCCAAAGACAAGCAAGGGAACTGAACATACCAACTCCATGTATTACTTTTGACCAACCTTTGTGGATTAAAGCTGTAGAAATTGCCAAGGCAAAGTCATTGAATGTGGTGTGCAGACTTGGTGGCTTTCACGTTATGATGAGCTTCTTAGGTAGTATTGGTTCAATGATGAAAGGATCTGGATTAGAGGAAGCACTGGAAAATGTCTATGGTCCTAATGCAGTCATTCATATGATGTCTGGGAAAGCTATTTCTAGGGCACTACGTGGGCATTTCTTAGTTGAGGCAGCTTTAGTAAATAAATTGATGTTACGAATTTGGCCAAACATACCCAATTTAGATTTGACCACCAGTAGTCATCATGAAACACCTGCAGAGGGAGAGAATGTCACTGAGCAAGGTCTGTCTGTTGATAATCAAAATGTTGCCCCCTGCATTGGTGTACAAACCTCTTGCTTGCTTGAAACTGGTTGTGCAGACATTAATGATGAAGAACTAGAGACTGGTAATGATATAGACAAGCTTGTATGAAGGGATTAAAGACAAGCTTTTGCCAGTATCTAGTATTGCTGAATCACAGGAATTGATGAAGTTAGAAAGCGGTTTGCTCAAGTACAAAGCATTGCTCTCCAAGGAATCACCAACAGCTAAGCTATGGCTGCAGTACATTGAGTACGTAGAAACTTTGAAGCTTTTTATCAGAGCTGAAAGAAAGGGAGATTGGAATTTGCACTTCATTGCAGTTGGAAATATGATCAATCTTTTTGCTGCAACTGGCCACATTAACTATGCCAAAAGTTCTCGGATGTATTTACAACTAATGCTGCAGTTGCCAATTGACCATCCGTGGCTATATCAGTGCTTCATTAACCTTGGATTTCATGTCGTTCAAAGAAGCAATAGATACTGGGCAGGACTATGGACAGACTTGGCCATTGAACAAGTAATGATGAGGTCCATAAAGAGCCACGGAGGTCTTACAAGAGGGAGAGGAATGACTGAAGCTGTACGTCTGCAATGGATTTACAGCATGCACAAGTGTGCTGAAATCCATAATGCCATGACTGCTATCACAGATTTACAGCAAACAACAAGTGAGCAGCACATTGAATTAGGAAATTCAAGGAGCAGCCATGATTTTGAAGATGTTAGTGCAGTTCAAAGATGGTTTGATCAACACGAACCATTTCATTTAAATGAACACAGGCTTCGTTTTTTATCATCTGGTTTAACTGCTACTGATGGTGATGGAATCAGCTGTGACAGGACCGAGGAGGTTGGCATGAAACTTCAGAAACGCCTTGATAATGTCAATGTCTTAGAAGCATCGATTAAAAGAAGTGAACAAATTAAATCTTTAGATCATCTATGTCCAGGAATTCAGGTTGAAAAACAGAGAGTGCACATAAACCCAACCCTGCTGTTGTCCAGGCTAATAGCTATTGTACAAAGAGAAGAAGACATGACCCCATACTTTGAATACGAACTTACACCGATCGAACTTACACCGATTCCAACATCTTTATTACGGAAAAGAATAAACATCTGCCATGCCTTCTGTCCAGTGGTACATCAAAAGAACAAGAATATCGGTGTCATCTGCCACAACATTAACTTCTTTTCCCTGAGCAGCATAACTTAAAGCTTTTGTGACTATCAGTGTGTCAGCATCTCCTCTACTGGTATGAACAATCTGCCCATCAGATTCCAAATATTGGTGGAGCAATGAGATGAACTGACATTTGTTGCCTTCATTTGATAAAAACATCTGTTGGTTGGGGTGTGCTTCCATAAACTCTCTTACTCCGTAATGTAGACTGGTTAGTGTACAAAGATCATCCCAGACATTAGGGTGTGTGTTAAACTTAGCCAGCAAGACTAGCATTGTTGTATTAAAGAGTATGGCTGATAATCTTGAGACATGAAAAGTGTGCCTGAGAAACAAGTCACAATGCTGTTAAAGATTACGCTATGCGCAAAACTGCTAAGTCACAATTAGCAAAAGTTTTGACAAGCAATGTGCCAACCTTGGAGCGAAATTCGCAATCATTTCATGTACTGGATGGTGTAGCTCCTATTCATAGGATGAAATGGCCAAAAAAGACAACATACAAAGATATTGTGGGAATGTATGTTTACTATGTGCAAGAACACTATGGACATTGTTGTGTCATTTTTGATGGATATAAGCAGGGTCCTTCCATAAAAGATCACGAGCACCAGAGAAGACTTGGGAAAGCATGTGCTGATATTCAAGTAAGAGAGTTTATGGAAGCACACTCCAACCAACAGATGTTTTCATTGCTCCACCAATATTTGGAATCTGATGGGCAGATTGTTCATACCAGTAGAGGATATGCTGACACACTGATAGTCACAAAAGCTTTAAGTTATGCTGCTCAGGGAAAAGAAGTTAATGTTGTGGTAGATGACACCGATATTCTTGTTCTTTTGATGTACCACTGGACAGAAAGCATGGCAGATGTTTATTTTTCTTCCGAAGCAAAGAAGAAAAAGTCGCAGGTATGGAAGGTACGTGATTTAGTTTTCAAAGCTGAAAAACTAATAACTTCAAACCTTCTGTTTGTGCATGCATGGAGTGGCTGTGACACAACATCTGCAACCTACGGCCATGGTAAAGCTTCCCTGTTGAAGAAGGTTAAGGAGTCAGAAGAAGTACGGCAGATATCCCTCACAATGAGCGATGCTAATGTGACAGCACAACAGATAGGCAAAGTGGGTATTAGATTATTTGCTATCACCTACGGCGGAAAGAAAGAGGATTCCTTAAACAAGTAGCGATTTTTGCGATTTATGGAGATGGTATCATCAAGCAAATCATTGCTTGATCCTCAAAAGCTTCCACCCACAGAACGTGCAGCATTCCATCACAGTTTACGGGTTCACTTGCAAGTTATAATATGGATGAAGCTATCAATTGACATTTTGGATCCTAGGTAGTGGGGTTGGAAACTCGATGGCTCAAATTTTACACCAATAATGACAGATTTGGAGGCAGCTCCAGAAAATTTGCTGAAGTTTGTTCGATGTAAATGTAAGCACACATCGAGAAATTCATGTGGAACTAACTCGTGCTCCTGCCATAAGAATGGACTAAAATGTGTAGCAGCATGAGGAGACTGCCGAGGAGAAGGATGTAATAATGCTGTTGAAATAATTCTAGAGACAGAAGAAGAACAAACTAACACCAATTCAGAAAATTTACTACATTAACTCTGTATACTAACTATGAACTCAATTATTATGTGTAATTCTTGTAATATTAGTACATAGTGATATTGTCCTACCTAAAATGGTGTTGTGGGAGCAGTAGTGAACACAATAAATAAGGTGCATATTAAAATTTAATCAACATCTTTCTAACATTTTTGACTAATTTGGACCAAAATTTCAAACGTACATAAAAAATGTTCCCCGAAGAAGATATTAGAGGATTTTGGATATGTTAATCTGCAAAAACTTCTGCTTCTAATGGTACCAATTGCAGCTTGGTACCATTTTTTTCCAGGTTAAAACCTTCAACAACCGCACTTTTTTCCGGGTTAAAACCTTCAACAACCGCACTATATAGTAATTATGCTTTATTTACCTTGTAACAGCTCTGCATGGAGCACCACGGTGATGGATAGAACAACAGCCGGCGAGCATTAAATGGGATGAGCACACAACCAATCACCCTAGCACGATCTACCTTCGCTAACTTTACTTAGCTACACTCTTGATTCAAACCTGAAGAGTTTTGAAATCCATTTAAAGACACACAACCACTGGACTTCCCTACTGAACTCTAGTGTGACTCTAATAA
This sequence comes from Dysidea avara, assembly GCF_963678975.1. Classification (NCBI taxonomy): domain Eukaryota; kingdom Metazoa; phylum Porifera; class Demospongiae; order Dictyoceratida; family Dysideidae; genus Dysidea; species Dysidea avara. The sequence goes on from NC_089286.1 coordinate 2,430,985, forward strand.
ATCCGGTAGTATGCACATGAAGGGCAGTTAGTTTAACCTAAGAATAGAACTAGGTCTTGGCGTTTTGCAGCTATATCAACTAAGGAGTGTAGATAAGTAAGTTTAGCGAAGGTAGATCGTTAAGGGTGATTGGTTGTGTACTCGCTCGTCCTATTTAATGCTCGCCCAGCTGCTGTTTAGCTATCCATCACCGTGGCGTGCCATGCAGAGCTGTTGAAAGGTGTAAATAAAGTATGATTGCTATAGAGCATGTAACTATTTGTACAATCTGCTATTTCTTTATTCGCAATTCCGTTATTCCGCGTTTTACTAATTCCCAAACATGAGTGGTACGCTATGAGTGGTACGCTAATCTTAACTGGCAAGAAATACTATTTTGACAAAAGCACCTTTAATCCAGATTAATAGGATTTTTACAATTTAGAAAAAAGTTGCTTATCACTTGCATCACAGTAATATCTATAGAATTTTTGCATGAAACTGTATAAAACAAAAAAACCTTAGCTGGTTAAGGGGCTGGCACATGAACATTTTTAAATTGCGTTTAACTGTAGACATGGTTTCATAGGCAAGGCATACTTAAATTCCAGTGGAGGTTGGACACGCCTTAAGTGCCACTAAAACAAATTACTCAAAAATCATCTTTCTGAGTAGGGTAATACATTGATCTGCAGCCGATAATCATTGTTCAAGGAATATGTACGTGACAAGTCTGGTAAAGTTGTATACACTAACCGCAACATAAATTAATTTCACCCAGAATTCAAGTACTTTCTACAAAACAAAGTACATTGCCTTGAAGCTTACTTGAAGCACGTTCTGAATATCTAATGAACCCCAGTGAACCCCATGCATTGTTTGTATTGCAACTATTGAGGGTCACGTGAAACACCAAATAAAATAATGCAATTTAGAGTAATATAATTAGGTAGGACTTTTAGAGCACATCCAACCTCCTCTGCTTAAATTCCTGGTAAGTGTGTTGCATATGTAAGATTCATACTTTTCTATTGTAGGCCATCAAGGAAGCTGAAACACACATAAAACATGTTAAGGAAGAACGAGACTACTACAGAAAGGCATGCAAAGACAGCACAAAATCATTAGAGCAGATATATAAGCATGGGGAAACAATGGAAGTGCCTCTTCCTGGAGCACAAATTCCTTGTAAATCCAATAACAAAACTGGCCACACAAAGTTCTCACCAGACTGGGGGTTTGGGCTACTAAAACAAAAGTACAAGAAGACTTTTGTTGGATGCCTTGATGACATCGTCAAAGTGATAAATCAGTCAGCTAAACCTAACTGGGCTCAACTAGTGGGAGCACAGGATGGCAGCAACATTGTTCCGATGTACAATTGGGCTGATTATTTTAATCCACACACTGTCAAAACGGCACTAAAAGGGATAACACAGATGCATCACTTCCGCTTCAGTTCAGCACATCTTGGTAAAGTGTTTGTCAAGAACTGCAAGTCCGACAAGGAGCGATCTATCAATTTACGGAAGGAATCATCATGGAACCCGACTCCAACTGATCTTCCACATGTAATTGTCCCTGACGGACTTTCTTTGGAAAGGAGATGGTATCTTTTCGACAAAGTACGCGAGTTTTGTCCAGTAGAGGTACTAGATCTTGTATGTCCCAAGCCAACAGAACCACGTCCATGACCTAAAATAATAGAGCATTTTAATATAGCATAATGCAGACTTGAAACAGTTATTAAATTATTGCGTATAATAATATTGACAATTGGTACTGAGTCTATAAGAAAAAATTCCAACTAATTGTATCCACACCCACCTTCTCCAATTGTGAATGTTTTTCAAGGTGTAAATTGGCTTAATAAAGGAAGAGGGTTCACTAAACACAATTAAATAATCATTTCTTTCCGTATAATCGCTCCTGTCTACCAAACAAATAAACAAAAGAACACCATAAAGTGTGCGCTAAGGACTTTACAATGGAACTATCTGGTAGGCCTATCGCACGTTTACCATTGACAAATAAACAATCATTCACCAAATAACCAGAAATACAAGTTAAACTAGCAGTGAGTCACAATACAAATCACCACGAGGTAAGGCTAAAGTGCGCGCTAAAAGAAACTTTCTGGTAAACCTATCGTACATTTACTGTTGACAGATAAACAATCACCTCACCAATCAACCTGAAATCCAAGCAGTGAGTCGCAATACAAATCATCACGAAGTAAACAGCACATGGTCACTTGAAGCAATTCCGTTTTACTTTGTAATTTCGTTCCGTTTATAAGAATGGTGATTTGTTACCGATTAAGGAGAAGCCTGGAAAAGATTTGTCGCCTTGATTTGTTACAGAGAATGTACGGATCTTCTGTACTGCAAGTCTGATCAATTCATTAAAGTTAGTTTGTAATGTACTGAAGTTAAAAATTACTATATCTCCATAACGGTTGGGTGTATTACACTAGAATTGTAACAGAGCGTAGCGAGCGATTATGCCAACCTGTTTATGAGAAAAAAACAATTTTAAAAAAATGTGCGAAAAAGGTACCTTTTCGCAAATCGGGTCACATATACTCATCTGATAGTGAAATTACTCAATAAGAAATGGACTGCAGGGGCAAGAGCACCTGTGATACAGGCAGGTTGATCAATTTTAATCGCCGGATGCACTATCATGGTTCATTAGTAGTTAACTTCCACCATCACAGCTCAGCTGCAGCCGAGTCAGCGGATTTCATATAAATTCATTGAAAATGATGAAATGGGACTGCAGTTGTAACTCACTACAATAATGTTTTACAAGAGCAATTCCCTTCTCGTATAGTACGAATAACAGCACTAGGAATGGTATAAACGGAGCAGAATGGCAAATGGGCAATTTCATTGTATCAGCCGTATCTATGACAATAGACACGCTCACTTACGTAACAATTCATGTGACCACAACGAGGATTGCCGAATGGTTGTTATGCACACTGCCAATCCTTTGTTAGTATAGTATCTGCGGTTGCACAGGAGAATATGTGCTTCAACTGCTTGGGTAGACACAAACTCAGTTCCTGCTCATCGAGGCACTGTTGTTGTAAGTGCCACTGCAAATGCCACACTAGTCTATGCACTAATACCGATTAAGAGAAACAGGAAACCAGAGCGCCAGCTGTATAAACTGATACCAATGTACCACCAAACTCAGCTCAGTACAACAGACAGCGCCTAATTTTTAAAAAGATAGACTACAGTTAGCTGTATGTGCCTCTAATGCAAGACACGACATGGAGAGCAGAGCCCTAGCTTCAAGTGCGGTGTACTACTAGAGCTCAGCAGTACTGAAGTTTAAATACACGGTACTAGTAACAGGAAATATCACGGTATATTGGTATATAGTTAGCTTGTTATTGTAACTGTAGCATCATTTCTTAGTAATAAATCTATACTAGGCCCAAGAAACTAGAGAGTTAGAGTTATTAGTTCTTTAGAGTTATTTAACTCAAAATAAATATGTGATAGTTCTGACAGTTTTTCTCTGATTGTATCCCAGTCAGCTGACTTGTACAGGTAGATGGATCTGGGATGTTGTTACTCATATGAGTCTGAGTTTGGACAGACAATATGACAGCATCATGATCACTAAAACCAGGAACTTGCTCGAAAGACAACACAGAATCTGGGTGAGTGGTGAAGCATTTATCTAATGTATTATTACCTCTAGTTGGAAAAGTGACTAAAGTAGAAGTTTTGCACGGAAGTGACATGGCACATATGAGTCTGGTGTTAAAGTACCATGTTCCCAGTCAATGCCTGAGCAGTTGGAAGCCACCACCAAAAATGACTCGGATATGAGGGTATTTCTGCTTGATTGCATCTATAGAGGCTTGCAAGTCCTCAAGTACTGTGGGGGGACAATAAAAAGAACCAACAATTACATCATTGGTCTTGCCAACATGAACATACATCCACACAATTTCAATAAGTGTTACTGTCTATTTGTGAGTGAACAGTGTTCTTGACTGAAACAAATACACCACCACCATAGTTGTTTCTGTCATTCCCGTAAGTATGAAAGTTTCTGAATTTTACAAGATAATATACGTCTTTCTATAACTCTAATATTTGTCTTTTTGTCAACATGCGGCTCTTTCATGGGCCAATGTCAGATCTCAAAAATGGGTATGTTGGCATGCATGAGCCAATGTCAGTTTCTCATTGTGAGACAAAGAAGCATCCGGATCTAGCAAGACGAAACAAGAATTAACTTTACTAGCCGCCATTGAGCGAATTCAGCCTTACCCTAGCTGCAGCAAGCAGGTTCAAGAAATCACCAATGCCCTGTCACATTTCATCGCCAAAGAAATGACGACATTAACATCGTAGAGCAGCCAGGTTTTTGAGAAGCTGATAAGTAGACTTGATGGACGACAGACGATCATACCATCTCTATGCGGATACAAGAGGAAGAATATCAGAATCAGTAAAGAATTCTGAGCATTTCTCCATTACTACAGATATGTGGTCTTCTAATACAATGCAGCCTTACCTTGCAGTTACCATCCATTTTGTTAATTCTTGTCTACAGACCACCTTTGTTCTCCTGAAAGTGATGGCTTAGCAGGGTGTGCTGGTGTCATAGGTATTGCCAGAAAATAGACCTCCTTCCTCATTTACTGTACCCTTGCCCCAAACCCTTACAAGTTATACCTAACATACCAGATCTACAGCCACCTCACTCACACATATATAGATTATATGTCACCTTCCACTCCATTTCACTATTGTGATATAACAGACAAAAAGGATACTCCCAATTAAAGACCCAAATTCTTTGTAACTGACAACCGTTGCTCTAAGGAATCTTCCACATAACCATCTTTAGCATTCTCGGACTTCCAGCGCCTGTGTTTTTTGAGCTAGCGTCGGAGATAGGTTGGAGGCCACCGCCAAGAGGGTCAAGAAGATAAACCCGGCGAGCGACAAGGAGGTAAAGATTCTGCAGGACGCCCTGGACGAGCTACAAGAAGGTATGGGCAGTCTTGTAGAAAGGCAGAAACATATCCGCATTGCGGACCAAGTTAAGAATAGCTGGAAGGCAGTGGACGCTTACATAAGGGCTGGAATAGGGGACAATGAAGAGGACAATGAAGAGGACAATAAACGGATCAAGCTGGCTGACAACGAGGCGGACGAGGAAGTGGCCCAGGAAAGGAGGTCTATTCTGGCCTACGTTAGGGCTTTGAATTTTATCAACACATACAGTAATATTTTGTATAGAAGCAGCCTGGGTTGTAGTGGTACTTTGAGGAGTTGGAAGATGAAGAACTCCAGAGACTGGCCACTTCACTGCCAACATCAGCATTGCGGTCTAAAGCCACAGCCACTACCAAGAAGTATCTCGGGTCGTTCAAGCGCTGGAAGTCTTGGGCAACATCACATAGCTTGAAAACCTTTCCAGCAGATGGAGTCCACATAGCATTATATCTACAGCATTTAGCTGAGACAAAGAGCTCAAAAGCAGCTGTTGAAGAAGCAGTGGGCTAACATGGGCATATTCTATAGCTGGAATTCCGTCACCAACAGATCTACCAATCGTCAGGTCTACACTTTTTTTGGTAGTCTTAGCTTAGTCAAACCAGTAGGTTGAAAAAACCTTGTTGACACTTGCCCTATGTAAAATACATGCATTTTGTATTTCATCCATAATCTCTACAGGACATTAAAAAATTGAAGCCCTTGAATTGGTCTACACAATTCCCCCCGAAATAATGCTCTAGCGTTACCATGGTAACATTTATTTACTATTGATTACAACATAGTATGCATCCCCATGCAATTTATATTGGAGAATTTAATTACTTGGGTGGGAAAACCCAAAAAGCAATCTGGTACCCTCAACCAAATTGGCTAAACTTGGTATCATTCTACGTGTCAACACTTGCTGATTAATAATTTGCCCGAAGTAAGTGCCTAACCATTTATTAGACTGAGTTACATTATAAAACATATGAAAAAACATGGTTTTCCCTGCTGTTTTATTACATATCTGAACGCGTAATTTGGCGACACAAGGCTTTCTCTTCGTACCTTCACAAACTCGTATATATCCCTTGATTCGCCATTGATCAAGGGTGATGAGCCATACCATATCTCTGTAAAATAAAGTATGCGGAAGTTATGGTTCCATATTTAATAGACGGTATTTAGAACAAAGTTTTTCAATAATATTTGTGATACTTGCCTATCAGAAAACTACTTGTATATTGTACATTCCACTACATATTAATTTAAAGTAGCTTTTCTCATATTTTAGATTGGAACTCCGCTTCCTGACTGGGATAATAGTCAACCACACATTGTCGCAATTGAGAAAGATGAATACTATCAGTACTTTATTTCAGTTGAACAAAATCTTGTATTAGAATCAACAGAATTTATAATAATAATTATTAGTGGTCATGCAAAGGGAAATCAAACTTAGCTACATACACTTCTAAAAAAATTTTTTTTGTCAAATTAACAAAAATTGTCAAGGCTATGAAACCGATGGAATATGTTTTTTGTGTCAAATTAACAAATAATTTTAAACAAACCATATGCCAATTTAACAAAACATATTTGTCAAGTTGACAATGAGTATTATGGAATAGTTTGTTAATTCAACAATTACATTTGTATATCACATTTGTCAGATATACAAAGGACTTTGTACTACATGTACAATGAAATTGTGATTTTGACAAATCAAATTAAATTTAGCAAACCTTTCTGATTTCCAAAAATGGCACACATCTGAAGCATACAAAAATGTGCAGGGCACTTAAAATCATGTTCACAACTAAGTCTAGTTTTGTGTTTTCCTTTTGAAGGCTGTTAAAAATTCTGCTCAGACCAGACACATGAACTGCCACGACTGATGATTTCATTTTCTTTGACTACACGTCACTTTAAATTTTAAAAATCTTTTCAAATAAATACTAAAAAATCAGTAGTTTTTTCTTGGTAATTCAACTTGAACACATAGGAGTTCAAACAAGGCTGTTTTATCTGACAATATTTCATCAGTGGCAGATTGTGTAAGTTTTCTTCCTTCTTTCAGCTTATCCACATAGCTATTTGCTTTTCTAATGAAACAGTGGACTGAGCATTGGGAACAGCATCATTGGATGACTCTGCACACTATTACCAGTATCCGTATTTGACTCAGGATCTAAGCCATTGTGCTCCACCTATTAAAATATTATTTCTAAAGCACACTTTCATTTCCAGCATGTATTATAAAGTTATCAACATAGCTATCTAGTAGTTGATTTAAACATCTTGGTGGATTGCCTGATAGACTTCTATTAGCTTTAATTTTACATGCTTTATTATTAGCCACGCACCTGTTCTCTGTTCCCATCACTTCCATAAATTTCCTGATGCTTCTTCCTGAGATGCCTTTTGTATGCGTGAAAATTGGTAAAGGTGACAGCACTCCTACATTGTATGTGAAACCCCGGACTGTTTACATGTACTTTTCCAGTGTGCCACAATAATTTTTGAGTTGTAGAAGAAAAATCAGCACACTGGACAGTTATTCATCGTCCGGCATTGGATGAGTCACATGCGTAACCATGTGGCTAGTGTGGATAGATCCTGTGGTCAATAAGACATAAAAAGCTACAGTGTCAACGTGTGTATATTGCTACTGCTACAAGGAAGAAGAAGTATGTGGAATGTTAGAATAGGCTTGCTTTGACAACAGCATCATGGATGTATTCGGCTCAAAGGAGATACATTGTTCAAGTAGTCTTTCATCAACTCAAAGTATTGGTGGTTTGGTTTTATTGGTCAGTTTCCGGTGGCAGCACGATCTGTGCAGCTTTTTGGCGACAGACAAAATGTTTCTTGCTCTGGAGCACAGGAAAAGCAGAGCAGCAACTGTGCCGTGGGTCAGCAATGACCAGTACTAGGTAAAGTACCTGCATGCGGAGTATGGTTATAGTGGAAGCTTGTTAGCCATCTATATGCTAAAATCCGGCCAAAATGACGCGATTTCTGCAAACAAATACCAGAATGGTTGATACATCAGTGAGACAGTCTCCAACAACTATGATACGAAGCTTATAAATGCCTAACAATACGGCTATCTCGCCCAGTAAACGCATAGAGCAATCCAATGCATGAAATAGGCACTCACGTGATTTAAATTCAAATCGCAGAAATACCTATGAAATTGCTTTCATTTCTGAATAGGAACCATGCACTGTGCTCCTTTTGTAAGTATTTGTGTTAATTGTTCACTCAGGCGTGGTCTGGGCCGGTGCAGGTGTGTTTTATGCTGTGATGACATCATAGGGAGAGTCTCAGACTGCTGGGTTAATCGAGATGTTGAACCTAATGCACACAAACTGATTTTCACTTGATTCCAAGTGATTTTAATGTCATTGGAATAGATTATGGTTGTATTTTCCGAGATTTGAATATCGATCACGTGAGTGCCTATTTCATGCATTGGATTGCTCTATGCGTTTACTGGGCGAAATAGCCGTATTGTTAGGCGTTTATAAGCTTCGTATCATAGTTGTTGGAGATTGTCTCACTGATGTATCAACCATTCTGGTATTTGTTTGCAAAAATCGCATCATTTTGGCCGAATTTCAGCATATAGATGGCTCAGCCAGATGGCTAACAAGCTTCGATTATAACCATACTCCGCATGCAGGTACTTTACCTAGTACTGGTCATTGCTGACCCACAGCGCAGTTGCTGCTCTGCTTTTCCTGTGATACAGAGCAAGAAACATTTTGTCTGTTGCCAAAAAGCTGCACAGATCGTGTTGCCACCGGAAACTGACCAATAAAATCAAACCAGCAATACTTTGAGTTGATGAAAGACTACTTGAACAATCTTGAGAGTGAATATCGTGGCATACGAAGAACCTTACGAACTGCTGCAACGAAAAATCACGTGATTTTAAGACATTTGTATCGTTTTCTACCAGAAGAAAGTGACAAACTTGGCTGCCACACTGGTGTTATTCAAGTTACACTTAGCCTAACACATGACAATAGTTAGGTAGTTGATTGGAGGATATCGATTTATCGCATTGCGGACCCTATCCTAGACCATCCAATCTGCAAAAAAACAACAAAAGGTGAACTTTATTAATTTTAATTGGATATTATATAACAATGGTACTGTGGCCACAATTGCAAGTTGGTACATAATGTATTTATGAATGAATTCAGACTCTAACAGCAGTTTATGTGAAATCCAAGGTGGCGGCCAAGAAATGGCTGTGATGGTAGGTTAATGGTAAATATTTTAATAACGACAATTCAGGTGAATTTTTGTGCCACTTGGTCTTGGCAAAAAATTCACCTAAATTCCAGTTATTAAAATTTTTACCATTAACCTACCATCACAGCCATTTCTTGGCCGCCACCTTGGATTTCACATCTTTTTTCACCATAGCCTTTTTGAGGGCCGCACTGTTTTCTTACAGCTTGGCTGTTTTGGATTAGATTTCATTTCTTTTTGTATTTGTATACCACAAAGCCAGCCATAGGCCGCCTTTGGGACTTTTTAAACCTGTCTTTTTTTCTTTATCTACAGGTGATTTGTTTGCAGCTGAACTCTCTACATGATGGTTTCTTTGTAACTGAACTCTCTACAAGGTGACTCCTTCTAGCTGATCTTTCTACAGGGTGATTTGTTTGTAGCTGAACCCTTTACAAGGAAAATTCTTCTAGCTGATCTCTATACAGGGAGATTTGTTTGTAGCTGAACTCTCTACAGGTGATTTGTTTGCAGCTGAACTCTCTACGTGATGGTTTCTTTGTAGCTGAACTCTCTACAAGGAAACTTCTTCTAGCTGATCTCTCTACAGGGATATTTGTTTGTAGCTGAACTCTCTACAGGTGATTTGTTTGCAGCTGAACTCTCTACATGATGGTTTCTTTGTAACTGAACTCTCTACAAGGTGACTCCTTCTAGCTGATCTTTCTACAGGGTGAATTGTTTGTAGCTGAACTCTCTACAAGGAAACTTCTTCTAGCTGATCTCTCTACAGGGAGATTTGTTTGTAGCTAAACTCCCTGCAGGTGTTCTGTTTGCAGCTGAACTCTCTACATGATGGTTTCTTTGTAGCTGAACTCTCTACAAGGTAATTTCTTCTAGCTGATCTTCCTACAGGGTGATTTGTTTGTAGCTGAACTCTCTACAAGGAAACTTCGTCTAGCTGATCTCTCTACAGGGAGATTTGCTTGTATCTGAACTCTCTACATGTGATTTGTTTGCAGCTGAACTCTCTACATGATAGTTTCTCTGTAGCTGAACTCTCTATAAGATAACTTCTTTTAGCTGATGTCTCTACAAGGTCACTAGTTTGTAGCTGAACTTTCTACATGATGGTTTCTTTGTAACTGAACTCTCTACAAGGTGACTTCTTCTAACTGATCTCTCTACAGGGTGATTTGTTTGTAGCTGAACTCTCTACAGGTGATTTGTTTGCAGCTAAACTCTCTACATGGTTTCTTTCTAGCTGAACTCTCTACAAGGTAACTTCTTCTATTGATCTCTCTACAGGGTGATTTGTTTGTAGTTGAACTCTCTACATGGTAGTTTCTTTGTAGTCTATTAGAGTATCTCGATCTCGCACTTGCTGCACCAAGTTGGATTTCATGTTATAACTCTGTGGCTTTAAGTCTGATTCTTCTACACCATTGAAGAGCCTTTCTAAGATGATTACTCCTTCTATACAGCGATTTTCAAAGCATTCCCCCTAGCGGTTTATTTGGTAGGCGTGGCAAGTAGTCGTTTATTAGCTAATCTCGATTGCATAATTGTTACACACTGTTGGTTTTTTCGTTTATCTTCCTCGTTTTAGCTCAATTTCTTTCAAACCACAAAAGGTTTGAGGTTCAATAGTTAACCTATTCACCCACCGATTTTCAGCTTCTTCCCATACGCGGTTTACCCTGTAGGCGTGACAACATATTGGTGTTATTTTTCGTGAATAATCGATCATAACTCTTTTCCTGTTTATCGTATCCTAGCTAAAGTTAGTACGAAGATGCGCCTTTATACCCCCCCTTCTGTGTGCCAAATTTCAAGGCAATCGGATATAGCGTTCGCGTTTTATAGCAGTTTTTGTAAGTGTGCGAAAAGAGGAAGAAAAATAAGAAAAAAAACCAAGAAACTAAGCCAATTTTTGAAGTCACATATCTCGGGAACGCTTGAAGCGACTTTGCTCTAATTTGGAATGTGGAGTGCTGAAGGTGGAGGTAGTGTACACAGCAAAATTCGTCTTGTTTCATCAAGGCAGCACAGAGCTACGGAGGTGCGAAAATTGCGAATTCTTTCTTCCGGTCAATATACTCACGTGTGTTACGCGCCGGCTTCTTGGGACGCACAACACACTACCGTGTGTCTTGATCTGCTTTACCAGTTAGGCACTGGAAGGTGTACACAGAAGGCAGAGCCTGTTCGAGGGATTCACCCATAGCCTAGGAGCCTAAGCAAAAATCTTTGTGCTAAATATCCTAAAGTGAAACGGGACAAATACCTAGAAGGGCTGAAAAAAAAAGCCAACCCCATCATGACTTGATCCACAGGCCACCTAAGTACGTAGGTAAATGTTGTAGCAGCATTATTATTATTATATACATTAAGATTGAAAGGAATATCATTAGTTCTACAGTAAATCCCCTAAATGGATACCTCTTTAATAAGGCCACCTTGTTATAGTGGCCACCTCTATTATATAGGACACTGAACTTACAGCAAAAGTATAATCAGTGATTCCTTCATTACGCAGCCTAATTATAGCTCCAACTTTCTTAGCTTTAAAAGGGCTCTGTTAGTATGGTTTCACTGTAGTGAACCCTTGTCAATACAAACCCTTATTACAAGGCTACACATTAACACTTATAACTCATGATCTACTATTGGCTCCAACTTTAAACTCAGTGATGAATGATGGGTATTAGAGCAACGAGTAAACCAAAAATAAATGTAATTAAAGAATATACCATATAGCCAGAAATTTTCGAAGACTTTAATTTCGAAAATTCGGAGCATTTTCGAAAATTGATTATTCGAATATATTCGGAAAATGGCACTTTTAAAGTATGGATTTGTTATTCGAAGTAGAAGCGACCCGACTTCTGTTGTAGACTTGCCAAACCCGTCAGGGGCACTGTCTAAATTGATTCCCAGCATGCTATTAAAGCAGCTAACACTGCTATAAGGGAAGTATTGATTGAGAAAGAAGAACCGGATGCCAAGCGAGGAAGGTATCAACACTACAGCGGAAAGGAAAGGGCTGAGATCGCCAAAAGAGCTATAGACCACGGAATAACTGACACAATTCGCCATTATGCATCCCTGCATCCGGCAAGAGACAAAATACCGGTCAGTAGCATCGCTACCTGTAAAGCACGATATCTGAGGGAGCTGAAGATACTTGTGCGAAAATCAACTTTACACAGTACTATGTATAACACTAATGTATGGGGTACATACTCATCGCTCCCTTCTCAAAGCAAGTTTTTAAATGGCTACGCATTTCGCTTTCTACAAATTGTAATTTAGAAGGGGTACTATCAAAAGCTAAAGCGGTAGCCACAGCAATGGAAAAAAGACCACAATTATTAGAGCCAGCTGCCTGTTTTTGCATTGGTACCATCACAACAGACAGATCATCTTCAACACTAAACAAGTTACATGCAACTGTATACACTGCTGTATTAGGAGAATCAAAAACGGAATCATACACATAGATTACATTGGCTGAAGAATTCTCCTTGAAAATGGTCATTTGGGCAATGTACAATTTGAATACCACTCGAATACTTTTTGTCTAGCACTTTGAATTGTAAAAGTGTAGATTGCCAGCCAGATACTTTAGGGAATTGCTTCTTCAGAATGGTTTGTGCCAGATTAACATGTTTATCATTTAGTGGTGACCCTGATGTAAGCAAAGTACTTAAATCTGCATGAGTTAGTGTGTACTTGTACAAGTGCAGCCACACTGGATTTTCTACTGCATTGACAGTGGAACGAGGATTCTGAAGAGGTGGTGGCAGTAGAACTTTTCTCAATGGTGTTACTGACTGCTTATCATCCTTCTGATCTAACTGTCCAGTTGCTACATGATGGTCTACCAAGAGAAAAAACAACCAAAGAAACACAAAAATATAATGTGAATCTATTATAATAGTACTGCTACTGATCATTATAGCACTATAACATGACTACTGCATGTGCAACCTTTTGTCTTAAAGCAATGCTTGAAGTGCAGACATCGATCCCAACTTCTTAGGTGTTGTTAGGAGATTGATTATATCTGTATTACAAATATGCACTTGTAATATCATGTAGTTGTACGCATGCGCATGGCATTGGAATTAATTGATTGATACTGAAACATGGTGTCAGAAGTGGTCTCCCGCGTATCCCTTTAAGGAGCATTGAATCCTTGTCTTAAGAACTACTTCGAGTATGCAATGGCGTCCTACCTGATTCCTCCCCCTGAACCAATGAAATGTAGCAGAAATGTGACGGAGAACTGGAGAATTTTTCATGAAGCGTTTATGGACTACGCCATAGCCACGGAACTCACAGCCAAAGATGACACCATCCAAGTTGCAATGGTCAAAACACTGATGGGCAAAGAGTGCAAACAAGTGCTACACCGTTTAGACCTCGCGGCTGGGCAACTCAAGAAAACAGACACCATACTGAGCAGTTTACAAATACATTTTTCGCCAGAGCAAAACGTTTGTATGAGCGGTATCTGTTCCACAGCTCGGAGCAGCAGCAGAGTGAGACTGTTGATCAATACGTTTTACGTTTAAGACACCTTGCTGAATCTTGCAAGTTTGGTGCACTCCATGACGAAATGCTACGTGACCGCTTAGTCCTAGGGTGTAGAGATAAGGCAGCTAGAGCCAGATTATTCCAGGAGAAGGAGTGCACCCTGCAGTGATCTATCGAAGCACTACGCATCAGTGAGGCAACCCAAGAGCAACTGAAAAGCCTCAACGCAACAGAAGAGGGGGTTATCAATGCTGTACAGAACACTAACAAGAAACAACTAAGCAAGTCTCCAAATGTCCCAGCTAAAGAATCTTCACACCAACACAGAAAGACTGTCGTGTGCTTATACTGTGGTGGGAAGCATCAAGCAGACAAACTGAAGTGCCCAGCATATGGTAAAGTGTGTCGCAAGTGTGGAAAACAGAACCACTTTCAATCAGTTTGTAGATAGGGCCAGCAATACCCACAAAGTGGACAGAGACTACATCTAGTTACAGATTCTCAAGAAGATGATTCCGATGACTCAGCCTTTTACATAGAACAGGTAGATGCATTACACCACAATAAGGGTAAGAAATTTTTTGTACCGTTACATATTGTTGATGCAGCTGGTACTGCATTAATTCAGTGTCAGCTAGATACAGGGGCAACTTGTACTACCATATTGCCATTGACCCAAACGTACCCCCAGTACAACATGCCCCGCGATGAGCACCAGTAGCCCTAAAGCTAAGCTTCGAGACAAATTGCGTGACCTTGAAAGCAGACAGATTATAACCAGAGTTGACGAACCCACTGAATGGATTAGTAGCTTAGTCATGGTGCTCAAACCTGGAAAGATAAGAGTGTGCATAGACCCTAGGGACCTCAATAAAGCCATCCAAAGGCCTACACACCCAATCCCTACCTTAGATGAAATTTTGCCTCAACTAGCAAATGCACGAGTCTTCTCAGTACTAGAGTAAGCCACCGATGTTCGGCCACCAGGTGTTTTCGGACGCCCACTATCAAGTTGAATTTTGCATTGTTATTACCTTAGACCATCACCATCCAGCACACCAAGTTTTGTAGAATTCCATCAAGGACTGTGGGTTTGGCCTACCACTAAGTGGTTGTCCGAATCGCATGCAGTTTTGGCCAAAAGTATGAATTTTCGGACTGTAGCTCGCAAAGCCCAGTAAATGCACAGATCTCAATGCAACTTGGTAATTAGTAAGAGTAGTCACCTAAGGTTCAGCATACCAAATATTAGCTAATTACTCAAAGCCACGCCCGAGCAATCGTTGAATATATTATCGCGTGTAGAGCAATCAAACATCGGACATCTATTCTACACGAAACTATACAACTTTTGGTGGATTTATGAGCAAATTTAGATGTGTTCACCTGTTTTATGCTAGCAAACAACAAAATAAATTATATTAAGTGTTTATTGTAGTCTTATGACGATCTGCAGCTGCACAGCTAGCTATTTGATTTTGAGAAGTCAGGACTGCTATACAGCCAGGGGCGGTTTTAGGGGTGGAGGGGGGTTTCTGAGGTTTCCAAAAACCCCTCTAGGATGGGCTTGCTTCAGAACAGCTGTCCAAACATTAAGCAATAGCTATCCAGCAAACTTTTATAAGATCGAGATACTCTAATAGAACAGTCAATCAAATCCTCCAGATGTGTACCTCTGGAAACCCCCTTTCAAAAATCCTAGATCCGCCCCTGACAGCAATTAAATTAAACCCCTTTTGCTAACTTATTCCCTCAAAATAAAAGTTAATTGATAAAGTACAGAAATTTTTTGTAGCTATTAGTGATTGTTCTATTAGAGTATAGTTGAAACTTCATGCTTGACTGTTTTATCCGAATATCTTTTAATTAATGACCTAGAACGTTATACTATAATAGTCTAAAGTTTGTGGGAATGTCATGCATGGCCTTTGTCCATGCCATGCATGAAATATTGATTTTGATATAATTATAAGCTATTTTTAAGGTCATAGAAATTCCATACTGAGAATAGCACATATATAATGTATAGAAGATTTAAGAAGAGAATACTGAACTATTCATTTTTTGTAACAAACCAGCTACTGCAAAATTTGTGTAAATATTTGTATCTGTGCATTATAGGAATGTATTATAGCCTAACTACCAGTAAATGAATTATCTACAGAAACAGGCGGAGTTCTGTTAAATCATTCATTATATATGCATTATAGTTTCTTTTAGCTCAGACATCTTGATGTCAAGGTAAGACATTTGCAAGAGATACTACAATTAAAATAAATATTGCATACAAAGATGTGATAGTAATTAATCAGTTGGTAATGGGCAACTTATCCTCAGTGCCTAACAAACTAAAGCATGCAAATATTTTATAGTGAGCAGTCACTTATAATTAATGCACAATGCTTCAAAATTTGTACTGTATCATGCATGATTACTTTAATAAGCAATGTAGGCTACTATCAGCAGTTCTGACTTTTCTCACTATAGCTGTGCAGCTGCAGATTGTCAGAAGACCACAATATATCCTCAATATGATTTACTTTATTTATTGTGTTGTGCAATACCTCAAAAAGAGTATGGTGCACAAAGACATTGGTGCAGTTACAAATATGTATGTCATACATCAATTAATTAGCTTTGATGTTGGTTAATTTACTCTTAAATTTACAAGATGCTGTTACATGTAAAATTGTATAATAATATGAAATAAATGGTTGCCTTACAATAGATAGGCAGCCATGAAAACATTTAAACTCTTGAATGGGAAAAATTGATCATAACGTAGCACTGTACCCTTGAGAATAGGCAGGAGTGAAAAATGTAGTGATCTGCACTTTAATTTCATTATTCTGATAAAGCAGTCAACTACTCTAATAGAGCAATCATTATTATGCATTTTTACTAGACATACGTTTGCCTGGTTGCAGCTATAGCTATGGAGTTACCGACGAACGTCAGACATGGCTATTCTATACATAGCTGTGGCTACATCATAAACTTGTTACCACATATTTACAACTAAATTTGGGTCCCTTTTGATCCATCCCTGCTACACACACTCATACATTTGGATGGTTACCTGTGCTAAATACTGAGCTGTTGTGCACTTTGTGAGCTGCTCACCAAACCAAGTCCTAATGAAATTCTACAAAAACTTTGTATGCTGTATGGTGAGAGTCTAAGGTAATAATGATGCAGAATGCAAGTTAATACAGTGGATTATATTTCAGCGTGCTGCAGCTGGCATCCAAAGCTACCTGGTGACCGTACATTGATGGCACACTTTACTTACAAATAAAAATATAACATAAAGCTTTCAAACTGATAATACATACCATAAAGACAACTAATAACATGTTACTTGTATTAGAGTTTATATACGCCTTGCAGTGCTGCTCCTAAGTGGTATGTTTCCAGCCAAATTTTGTACCGCTCATCCCCACCATCATATCCCTCCTCATGTCTCTCAAGAAACAGCTGTATTTCTAATTCTGAAAAAACAATGCATTTTTTACTGCTTGTTTTTCTGGGTGGTGAAGGAACAGGTGTCAGCAATGGCAAATATGACAGCTTGCTGGGTTGTTTTGTTGGAGTACACATGGATGCTTCCAACTTGGAAATCACTTTATTTCTATCAGTTGGCACAGGAGATTATCAACACAAGTACGTACATTCTTCACTTACCGTTCTTTACGCTTGCACGGTGAAATTCGTGCATTGTTCCTGGTTCCCATTGTCACAGGTAGTATCGATATCCGTGCTATTGTCCTACCAGTTTCCCTGAACTATCACGTTTCTCCGTTCTTCCATTATGATTAGCTGAGGATTACGCGCATACAGCCTTTAAAGCGCATAATATAATTTATTAAGGCTGATCATAGATGGCTGAACCTCAGACCGTGCAATGTGGTAATCAAGAGTCTGCGACTTCTGAATCGTCGAGGAACAGGGACAAATACTGCCCCCATTGCCAACTTGTTGTTCCTAATACAACATTTTACCGCCACAAGCAACAGTTTTACGATGAGCAAAAACGTGAATGGAGCAAGGTTCGATTAAGGAGGTGGAAATCCAACAGCACTAAGCCATTACGTCCCGCCCAGCCGGAGTTACAGGATAGTACGTTTAATATGGACAGCGTCGAACCTGCTATGGGAGACATGGACGAGGAGATGCATGAATCCACACCGGAAGGTTTGTTCAGTTTCATAACTAATTTCGTGTCCAAGTATTGATGTATGCGCAAATTTCTGTCAGCCAATAGTCTAGTTGAAGAATTTATGTAATTCTTCTCGGTTTATCGTAGTGCACTACACTAGCTGTGCTGTATAAATTGTCGTCGTGAAGACAAGGGCTTGAGGTGATCTTAGCCCAGTTGTCTGGGCATCAGCCTGGTTGATGCCTAGGTTTGTCAATTCTTGGCTGGGTCTTTATACTACTATTGTTTCCTTGGGCAAGAAATATTCCCCCTAGCCATTGAGCTGCTACATAAATTGGACTGTAATAGGTTACAAAATAGAAGAAATTTGTCCAGATTGATAATGTTTTACAAAATTCTCAACAATTTAGTAGAAATTGACTTCAACTCTTATCTATTACCCTCTGAAACATCTACAAGAGGCCATCAACTAAGATTCAGACAAATCCAAACAAGAATTAATTCTTTCCAACACTCTTTCCTACCTGCCGCCATCCGTGATTGGAACTCTGCCAGCCGATGTGGTTACCTCCCCTAACTTAGACACGTTTACAGACAAACTGAACAAATTGTATATGCAAACATACTCATATTTGAGGTTTTTTGCATAGTAAATAAATAAAGCACATACCGTATACGCTGAATATTTGGCGGTGATTTTAATTTGGCGGTTTGGCGAAATTAGCATCGACCGCCAATTTAATTGACCGCCAACAGCAGTTAGCTTTCCATTGTCTTAGTTTGCTTGGTAGATTGTTTGTACAATTCGCCAAACTAAATGTCCGCCAATACGCTGTTTCTTCCAAATAGCCAAAGTTTACGCTCGCCAAATATTCAGCGTATACGGTACTCATGTATGCTCTATATAATACAGGTGTGGAGATGAAAAGTAGCATTATCTGATGCTGTCCTCCCAAGGCCAAAATAACTGTTATTATTTATCTAGTCAATAATAAATACCTGCCCGTCTGCCCGCACGTTGTCAGGAGGGTAAGTAAGTTTTTGTGGCCTAATTACAAAGACGTTGCTACACATGGCTAATTAAAAGCTATTCCACATGTGTAGCTGCCTTAATTTATCAGGGTCACCACTAACAGATAGAACATCTTCTAATAACTACCCTAACTATATGGAATGTTGTGATATACTTGTGCATGCAGTGCCAGACTGTCTGGTACTGTCATCTGGATTGTTATAATGACTTTGTAGTCGGAAATGTTAAGTGCACATATATAACCGGCCTGTGGGCAGGCGCTAAAATGGTTTCCCAAAATGTGTGTGTGCATTATATGTACCTATGTATGTGTTTGTTTTGCTTTCTGCACCCATACGTGAGCAAACTTTTACAGCAGCCAGTAATCAAGTATTGCACCTGGCTCAAAGGTGGTTTCTTTTCCGGGTTTAAAACTGGGCCATAGCTACTCTCCTCAGACTTCGAGACTGGCTTCCTAATAAACCTTCTAGTTGTTCTGCATACTGAAAAACATGGCAGTAGGCCTCGTATATGCTCCCAGTACGTAGGTGTTTACGTGCTCATTTTGAAAGTGAGTGTGACTTGCATGTACTTACGTGAATGAAAATTAAAGAATAATTACAGTTAAGAAGATACGTAGTTCTGTGTGGCGCGTGTTAAAAATAGTCTGATTAAAATATGCATCCATAGCAACATGTTTCATGTAATTTGTGAATTACAAAATACATTATTTTATTCCGTGAATTACAATATACATTATTTGATTAGCAATTTTTTTACGGTGTGTTACATTAGCCATTCAATGCAGAACGCTACCATCTTAGCAACTAAATCTTGCATGGCACCTGGTTTTTAATAGTAATACAACTTTTACTTCCAGGTCACATGGCTCTTTATGACTATATCCATGTTTCCTACATGTGCAATAATTTGCATGGCATAGCTACATGTGTTCATCTGTGCAGTGTGTGGTGTGTGTTTACTTTCCATAAATGGATTGAGAAAAAGTGTATTAATTAGCAAAACTGATACAAAAGAATAAATTTTCAAACAAGGGAAAGAAACCAACGAACAACGAACAAGAAAGGATCGCTGAGGTGGTAATTAATGTTAATTACAAATCCCTATTTTGACCCAGTGATCCCTGAGGCAACATTTTGATTGAGTCAAAATATGCATTTGTGGTCTACATTAATTACCATCAGCATTGAAATTGAGTCTACTCACCACAAAGTGTCGTACATCGGCCAGGCTGTGACTTCTATGCGCATCTCCACTTTAGTAATCCAGGTCATATCTGCCTTGATTGGTATCTGGATCACTGGGTCAGCAGTGGTGAGCCAGTTTTACCATTTAAGCAGTCTTTGCTTGTTTGTTTTCTTCAACAATCCTTTAAACTTTTGTTTTTCTTTGTTATTGCATGCTACAGTATAGTTGAAGGTTGAAGTACTCAATCATTGCCAAGTACATGCACCGTTCAGCTAGATTATTTTATTATAGATGGATCTTATATGGCTAGTGAAGATGAAGAGTTTTTTGAATCAGAAGATGATGATGAATGCTTAGAGGTATATATATGTATGTGCAGAGTGCATGATGCTGTAACGTGTTTATGATAACTATAGAGTTATAGTGCATAATTATACTCAATACTTCATGCTCTTTTATTTGGGAAATCATCTTGCTTGTAAGCAAAGTCATATCTCTATTCTATCCATATTATTTACTGTCAAGAAACAAGTGCATGGTTCATCAATACAATTGTTTAGTAGCCATTTGGAAGTGTTACATCCACTAACAATGGTGTAAAGGCTTAATATCATGATACAGTTTTAATCAGGCGCACGCCCACAGCCGACCGAAGACTAGCTGTGGGCGTGTGCCTGGTGTACTGAAATTGTTTCCTAAAAAGTGTGTGTGTTTGTATGTCTGTTTGTGTATTTGTATATTTGTTTGTCTTTCCGCACCCACACGAGCAAAACTTTGTTTGCTGAAAACAGCCTTTATGTTGTAAACAACAGCCATATATAGCCTGTATTATACCTCTAAGCTTTAGGTTAAGACTGTTAATACTTGCCGGTTTGAAATACGGGTGAAACGAGTTTAAAAGGGCACAGTAAAGGCCTTTCCTAAAGGGCTTCAGTGGATGTCTAGTAGCCTTGAAACAACACAGCTGGCCTCCTAGGGTACCAGATATAACGAATTCCTTAGTTGAAAGGGGGAGTATCCCTTCCAACAGTGATAGCAGAAAAGAGGCTTTGTCGAGAGAATTTTGTAAAAACAACAGTTTAGTCAAGCTATTAAATGGTTTAGAGGATACTTCTGTACGTAAGATGTTAGTTAAATATTTTATTTAAGAAATGTTGCTAGCCAGTGCATAGCCACGTAATTCATTGAATTACGAAAATTAACTTTCATGAATTAGAAATAAATAATTACCAAAACTTAAGTTATAATACAATATATATTTTAAAAATTCTGCTAATAGAAAGCTGACTGCATGGCACCTGGTTTTAGAAGTAGCATATCGACTTGTTCGAATTAATATTCATGCTTTTCATGCTATTCTATAATTTCGTGGATTGCCTTCTTTGTTTAGCTATACATTATATCAACAATTACCCAGCACTATAATTTGTTTATGTATGCAATGTCATTATAATGGATTTACAGCTGGGTGTGTGTGTTGTTTCAGGAAGAAGCTTACCAAGAAGTGTGATATTGGAACCATTGGGGTACACCGAAATCCTATAAGTCAGGAGAATCCTAGTAATCCCATTGTGAAGTTATTCTTTTTGCAACTAATTATGTGGCAGATGATTTTTCGTGTTTCCGATTCTGCTATTAAAGCTATGATGGTAGTTGTAAAAAAATTGCTTCATTTGTTAAGTGGCCAGCTCAACTATGCTGATCTCAATGATGCTTGTGATCAGGTACCTAATTCTTATAATGGACTACTGAAGTATGTAGGGCTTGATGCACACAATCTCAATGTTTTTGTTGTTTGCACATCATGCAGCTCCATTTATAACTATGATGAATGTGTAACAACTAGAGGACCACTTAAGTGCAGATCTGTTGCATTCCCTAATCACCCTCACAGAGATCAGCGAGTACCTTGTAATGCACCACTGCTAAAGGAAATAAAAGTGCGGGACTCTGGAAAGACTCGTTATGTGCCACTGAAAACATTTCCGTACCAAAGTCTAAAAATTGCGATCACTGATTTAGTAGCTAATCCAAGTTTTTTGACTATCTGTGACCACTGGCGAAAAAGATGTGAAACTGTTCCAGTTGATATATTGGCAGATGTGTATGATGGAGCTATATGGCGAGATTTTAATTCAGACAAGTTTTCTAATTTCCTCAAATTCCCAGGAAATTTGCTGCTATCGCTGAACACAGATTGGTTCCAACCTTTCACTAGAACTAAGTATTCTGTTGGTGTGCTGTATTTGGTAGTGCTTAATCTGCCAAGGAACATGCGGTACAAAATAGAGAACATTATATTGTGTGGGATAATTCCTGGGCCAAAGGAACCAAAATTGACAATGAATTCTTTTGTTGCTCCACTGGTGAAAGAACTTAATGATGCCTATAAAGGTTGGATGATACCGACAAAACATCCCTTTCTGAAAAGTGTTTATGTCAGACTCTGTATTGGAAGTGTTGTCTGTGATATACCAGCCACTAGAAAGCTATGTGGATTTTTGGGCCATTCTGCTCGTTTTGGCTGTAATAAATGCCTTAAAGAATTTCCTACTGAATCATTCGGAAGAAAACCTGATTTTTCCGGATACAACAGGAGTGACTGGGAAATGCGTACCAAAGATCATCACAAGAATGTATGTTCAGAGTGGTTAAAGTGTCAAACCAAGTCAGCTCGTGAATATCTAGAGTCCAGTACTGGTATAAGATAATCGGTTCTAATTGATCTGCCTTTGTTTGATCCAGTATCGTTTGTGGCGATAGACCCGATGCACAACTTGCTGCTTGGCACAGCCAAGCATGTAATGTCAATTTGGATCAAGACTGATAGGTTAACACAGCAAGATCTGCAGGTAATACAGGAGAAAGCTGCCCTCCTTAAGTTTCCTTATGATGTAGGCCGTATACCCATTAAGATCGCGAGTACATTTTCTGGGTTTACTGCTGATCAATGGCGTACGTGGACCACAATAATTTCGCCGATTGTATTAAAAGGAGTTCTACAAACCGAAGATCTGAATTGCTGGCTGATATTTGTTAATGCTTGTCGACTGATGCTTATACGCATTATATCACTAGATGCAGTATCCCAGGCTGATAATTATCTGGTTCTTTTTTGTAGAACTTTTCAAAGGCTCTATGGCAGTCATCCTTGTTCTCCCAACCAACATCTTCACATGCACCTTAAGGATTGCTTTCTAAACTTTGGCCCTATACATGCTTTTTGGGCCTTTGCTTTTGAAAGACTAAATGGTATGCTTGGCACTTACCACACCAATAATAAAAACATCGAGGAACAAATCATGTTAAAGTTTGTAAGGCATCAGAAAATTAAACGATTATCTACACAAGACAACGTGTTTAGTGATGTGTTACTGCTTGATTCGGACCAGAGTAGAGGCTCAATACACGAAACAGAAGGCTGTACTGACCATGCTGACGTGCTGAGTTTGGTAAGACTTTCCACAGTTGTAGACTTAACATCAATTTCATTTGAATTCATGCAGTCAACATACATTAAACCCCTTCCACCAATGGGCGAAAAGGTGCTATCTAGGGTAGAGGTCAGCCAGTTGCAACAAGTGTATGGTCAGCTTTATCCCAGACAAACTACAACACATTTTTCATTACTGTACATGCATTACAAAAAAGTTTTACTAGGAGATGAGCTGTTGGGATCTGGAGAAGTTATAATGGCCTATTGGCCTGGAAGTGGAAGTTCTCTTTCCAACATTGATTACTCTGCTTGCCGAGCAGGAATTATCAAGTATTTTCTAAAACACTCTATTAAGTTAGATTATAACAACACAGATAAGACACATTTGTTCTGTTATGTGACTTGGAAACAGAAACACCCGCTTTATAACTGGTTTGGCAAGTCCGCTATAGTGTCGTCAACATTAAATGAAGTTGAAGATGGGTGTTGTTTTATGCCAATTCAACGCATAGCATTTAGGTGTGCCAGTGGTGAGTTACCGATTGACTTCGGAGAAATAACTGAACGTGTTTTAATAGCATCTCCTGTCTCTATGAAGTTTTGTATGTAGTATACTTAATGTGACAATTATATGGCTAAATATCACATGTTCATTTTACTTTATTTATGGTTTGCTGCTTCATAATGTAATATTAATGCTATATTATGTGATGGTTAAAAGTTTCTTGATATCATCAGCAAGAAATTCAGCAGAAGGCCTTGATTCGGCATGTTGGGAAGTACAATGTGATGCTATTGATTGCAATCTACTCCACACTGCAGTATCGTCACTTGTATTATGTTGCATCCTTTTGGCTATTTGCTTAAGTAGTCTTCCCACAGCAAACATGTCACTGGCACATGTTTGTTTTGAAGTACCTTCAATAACCTCTGGTGCCAAGTGTGGGTGGTGTGTGTAGTGAAGTGTCTTCTCATATGGGGATAAGGTATATTGCTTCCCATCACTAAGTCTGGTGGCCTTGTTAAAATCAATGAGGACCACACTATAATTCCCGCTGCTTTGGTTGGTGACCTGTCCATCAGTTAAAAGAACATTGTCACTCTTGATGTCATTGTGTAGACAATGTACTGCATCGTGTAGATATTTTACTGTTTCAGAAAGCTGCTTACACAACAGAAGCCATTCTTCCACAGTAGTAATGTAAATAGGTGATGCCAGCTCTTTATGTATGGTAATAGATTTACCACAAATTCCATAAAATTGCACAACGATGTACGGAGGTTGTTCAACTGTGTTGCACCCAAAAAACAGTGGCAAGTTTGGGTGCTGCAATTTTGATAGGAAGCTGGCCTCACATATTACAGAATCATTGCTACAATCACTGTCAAATGTCTTAACAGCAACATCAATGCCCCTATACATCATATGCTTCACCACACCAAAAGATCCACGACCAACCACACCTTTCTCAGTGTCATGTAAAGAAGACCTTGGTATAACCGGTAGATTTACACGTAAGGGTAATACTCGACGGCATTTCCTTTCTTGTACTTCATGCCGCCAACGATCCCAATAAAGTTGAGCAAGCTTTTGATTGAATGCCAACTGATTCTTGGTCTTGTCATGATCTAACTTGGCTTGATATAACTGTTTAACAACTTCTGCAGCACCACACTTTTTTCTCTGTCGCTTTCTAGCCTTCCTGTCCCTTTTCATCTTCTGTTTCTCTGCAACTGTATTTGCTCTTCTAATTCGTGGACGTTTCCCTGCAAACATACAACAAATTTAACATTTTTGCATGGTTCTGTTATCTTTGCAAGAATAAGTACCGGTCAAAACAAACAAAACAATCCATACTATAATGTTAAATGCTGATTTCACAATTGCACTCAGATGTCTAACTAATAAACTATCTTTAGTGGGTATTACTCTATTAATTTCCAAGCTGATAAACCTTGCTGCCTATATTTCAGCTAATGTATCCACAATTTTTAGTGCTGCAGCACAAGAAACCAAGGTATTCAGTGCCGTTTAGTGAGCATGAATTCATGTATTAGCTATATACCTGTTATAGTGCCACCATACAAAAAACAAGTGGGTGACATATGTGACCCAGTCTGGGAAAAAGGGTCTTATCACCCTTTCTAAAGTATTGAGAAAAGCCGGTTTTAAATGTTCAGTGTGTTGTAGCTCACCAATGGTAGCAGCGACGTGTATCAAAAGTATGGCAATGCCCAAATGTAATGTAATGTTGTCTTGCTCTTCGGGAGTATTAAAATTGCTAATTAAAAGTAGTTATGGCACTGATTTATCCGTGAGACGCTAGTAAAATGGGTGCCACGCCTTTAAATAAGCGAGGTATGCTTGCATGAAACTGAGCAGCATGCCTACGGGATTTCCTCAGCCTTTCAGCACAAAAAGGGAACCTGGCGTGTGCTACTCTATCCTGATTAATACCTGACGATTTTTTTAAAGCGTAAAGTGCTTGAAATTAACAATTTATTTTTACGAAAATTTACATACTCATAAAAATAAGACATTTTACGAAAATTTTATGGTATGAAAATTTGGAGCCATACAGTATGATTTTTCCAATAACCGATCCGGTTGGTTCAGCACTAATGAATGGCATAGAAGGGGTAATCCCAAAGTAAGCCCATGTTATTGGAAGTCAATCTAGCAATCCATAGTACAGTTGGATTTCAGGTTAACCTGCATGTTGCTTATACGAAACAACAAAACTCTGGTTAATATGGATGGCTGGCTATGCCACTGTTTTCCAGTTGTAGAACTCCACTGGGAAGGCCAGCTGAACCCTCAACATATATACACACACTAAGTAGCCACGCCCACCAACTCGAGTGCAAGGATTTAGTGCTGGAAATTCTCTAGAGTAGGGCCAGCAATTTACCCTTTAGGGGGCAATTTTACTTCACATGAGGCAGAACCCTTGCCTGTGATATCGAAACGAGACATGGAATTTAAAGTTGTTTTTCACAGTTTACACCAGGTACCCATTGATATTACAGCTGGGTGGGCTACTTCCCCTATTAGCACCAGGCCACCAGGTCCAGATTGGAGCTAAGTGAGTAAAGTTCTTGTTCAAGGATCCTGGAAACAACACCAAAGTGGCCTAACCGAATAAGACATAACTCTCGTCTCACAGCACTACTACTGAGCTGATCTTTACAAACTCAACAGTAGCTATAAATAGTAACTTAACTGACCATCAGTCACATTTCCGTCTAAGTCATCAGAACCTTCGTCTTCTGCAGTTGGCCTTTTTTTATTCTGTACACGTATTGCTGGACACTGCGACATCACCTCGGACATCACCCTGTCACCACCCTGTCACCGAACTCTAGATAAAGAGCAGAAAAGAAACTCACGTGATCACCTCGTGTACAAGATGTCCGCGCAATTCTACGGCAGTGTTTCGACAGCAACTGATGAAAGATACGAATTTAATGGTGGTAGATTTGACGGTAATCCCCAGCATGACAATCTCGAGCAGTATGTAAACCAGCAAGAGTACCAGTCAGCTATGCTTATCTTTCAAGACATTAGCGATGACGTCAAGAAGATGAGGTCCGAAATGGCAGTGCTGAAGGAAGATGTTGAACAGGTTCGAGCTGGTAATGGCTCCATCAGCAAATCTAAGAGTATGAACAAGTTACCTGATGGTCTTTCAGTAAGTTGTAATTGTGTGTTTGTGGCTTTAACTTGTGAGCAGCAATGTACAAGTACAGTTCATGCTACAGTGTGTACATACAGGTTTAATGCTACGACACTTACAGATATGAAATTGAAAAGGGATTATGTGTATGCGATAATATTATGGCTCGGTTAGGTGCTATTAGCTTTGGACATGTCGTATTTTGTTACAATAACATTCTTGCTGGCATGTGCAATCAAACCACCAGTCAGTGCTCGTTGTACCATAAATAAGACAGCAATAATCACGCTGATGAGTGGAAATTTACTGGAGTGCTAGACTGAAGAATTCTTTGCCATCATAACTCATGTGTGGTAGATGGTACATAAGGGTTTGCTCCATCACAAGTAATATGAGCGAATGATAAATTTGAGCACTGGAGTTAGAGTATAGTCGTGATTACCATAACTTGCATGTAAGTACGACCTTGCATTAAATCTGTACTGTAACTTGCATATTTATGCTCTGTGTTGCTTAACATTGTAATTAATTTCTTATAGCGAATTGTGCATCAACTCCATAATAGTATGGATCAGAATGGTTATAATAACACCGAATGGTAAGGATTGTGCTGTAGTAGTTATATAGTTTATATAATTGTGTCATTACAGTTTTAGAAGTTCTCATAACACCTCTGTCACCGAGTTACTAGTTGAGCAGATACAGTCCAGGGAGGGGAACACCTATACTAGCAAAGAAAT
Source organism: Dysidea avara (assembly GCF_963678975.1). Taxonomy (NCBI): domain Eukaryota; kingdom Metazoa; phylum Porifera; class Demospongiae; order Dictyoceratida; family Dysideidae; genus Dysidea; species Dysidea avara. The sequence goes on from NC_089286.1 coordinate 2,459,002, forward strand.
CCGACGTCTGTGGTTTATGGGCTGTTTGTCATAGTGCTGGCATGTGGTCATGTTTATTTTGTTGTGTAGTATATATTATGTGGTATTAGTTTTGTTGACCTTAATTTGCTTGTATGGGTGCACCCACCTGATGACAGCAAATTGTTGAGATGCGCCCATCTTGACATGTGGTCACTAAATTCCCTGTTTCTTTATTGTGTAGTATGTGATGTTATAAGTGAATGTTTTTTTCTTTGTTTAGACCTTTGCTCGTACGGGTGCACCCACCTGATGATAGCAAATTGTTGAGATGCGCCCATCTTGACATGTGGTCACTAAATTCCCTGTTTCTTTATTGTGTAGTATGTGATGTTATAAGTGAATGTTTTTTTCTTTGTTTAGACCTTTGCTCGTACGGGTGCACCCACCTGATGACAGCAAATTGTTGAGATGCGCCCATCTTGACATGTGGTCACTAAATTCCCTGTTTCTTTATTGTGTAGTATGTGATGTTATAAGTGAATGTTTTTTTCTTTGTTTAGACCTTTGCTCGTACGGGTGCACCCACCTGATGACAGCAAATTGTTGAGATGCGCCCATCTTGACATGTGGTCACTAAATTCCCTGTTTCTTTATTGTGTAGTATGTGATGTTATAAGTGAATGTTTTTTTCTTTGTTTAGACCTTTGCTCGTACGGGTGCACCCACCTGATGACAGCAAATTGTTGAGATGCGCCCATCTTGACATGTGGTCACTAAATTCCCTGTTTCTTTATTGTGTAGTATGTGATGTTAGAAGTGAATGTTTTTTTCTTTGTTTAGACCTTTGCTCGTACGGGTGCACCCACCTGATGACAGCAAATTGTTGAGATGCGCCCATCTTGACATGTGGTCACTAAATTCCCTGTTTCTTTATTGTGTAGTATGTGATGTTAGAAGTGAATGTTTTTTTCTTTGTTTAGACCTTTGCTCGTACGGGTGCACCCACCTGATGACAGCAAATTGTTGAGATGCGCCCATCTTGACATGTGGTCACTAAATTCCCTGTTTCTTTATTGTGTAGTATGTGATGTTAGAAGTGAATGTTTTTTTCTTTGTTTAGACCTTTGCTCGTACGGGTGCACCCACCTGATGACAGCAAATTGTTGAGATGCGCCCATCTTGACATGCGGTCACTAAATTCCCTGTTTCTTTATTGTGTAGTATGTGATGTTAGAAGTGAATGTTTTTTTCTTTGTTTAGACCTTTGCTCGTACGGGTGCACCCACCTGATGACAGCAAATTGTTGAGATGCGCCCATCTTGACATGTGGTCACTAAATTCCCTGTTTCTTTATTGTGTAGTATGTGATGTTAGAAGTGAATGTTTTTTTCTTTGTTTAGACCTTTGCTCGTACGGGTGCACCCACCTGATGACAGCAAATTGTTGAGATGCGCCCATCTTGACATGTGGTCACTAAATTCCCTGTTTCTTTATTGTGTAGTATGTGATGTTAGAAGTGAATGTTTTTTTCTTTGTTTAGACCTTTGCTCGTACGGGTGCACCCACCTGATGACAGCAAATTGTTGAGATGCGCCCATCTTGACATGTGGTCACTAAATTCCCTGTTTCTTTATTGTGTAGTATGTGATGTTAGAAGTGAATGTTTTTTTCTTTGTTTAGACCTTTGCTCGTACGGGTGCACCCACCTGATGACAGCAAATTGTTGAGATGCGCCCATCTTGACATGTGGTCACTAAATTCCCTGTTTCTTTATTGTGTAGTATGTGATGTTAGAAGTGAATGTTTTTTTCTTTGTTTAGACCTTTGCTCGTACGGGTGCACCCACCTGATGACAGCAAATTGTTGAGATGCGCCCATCTTGACATGTGGTCACTAAATTCCCTGTTTCTTTATTGTGTAGTATGTGATGTTATAAGTGAATGTTTTTTTCTTTGTTTAGACCTTTGCTCGTACGGGTGCACCCACCTGATGACAGCAAATTGTTGAGATGCGCCCATCTTGACATGTGGTCACTAAATTCCCTGTTTCTTTATTGTGTAGTATGTGATGTTAGAAGTGAATGTTTTTTTCTTTGTTTAGACCTTTGCTCGTACGGGTGCACCCACCTGATGACAGCAAATTGTTGAGATGCGCCCATCTTGACATGTGGTCACTAAATTCCCTGTTTCTTTATTGTGTAGTATGTGATGTTAGAAGTGAATGTTTTTTTCTTTGTTTAGACCTTTGCTCGTACGGGTGCACCCACCTGATGACAGCAAATTGTTGAGATGCGCCCATCTTGACATGTGGTCACTAAATTCCCTGTTTCTTTATTGTGTAGTATGTGATGTTATAAGTGAATGTTTTTTTCTTTGTTTAGACCTTTGCTCGTACGGGTGCACCCACCTGATGACAGCAAATTGTTGAGATGCGCCCATCTTGACATGTGGTCACTAAATTCCCTGTTTCTTTATTGTGTAGATGTGATGTTATAAGTGTATGTTTTTTTCTTTGTTTAGACCTTTGCTTGTACGGGTGCACCCACCTGATGACAGCAAATTGTTGAGATGCGCCCATCTTGACATGTGGTCACTAAATTCTGTGTTTTGTTTTTCAGTGAATGTCTTGCATGTTGTTTTGTTTCAGCATGGGTAACGTTTATTTTTGATGTGGTACTTCCGACATTTGCCACACCGATGGCCTGTTGAGATGTGCCCATCATGACTTGTGGTTGTTAAGAAATTCAAAATAGTTGCCTTCATACTTGCTCAGAATGAAGTAAGGTAATGAAGTGTGCATACATGTTGTTAAGGCTCTATATGCTCTAGATGTGTGCACACTTCTATTATGTATATGTGTAGGTGGGGCTCATCGCTGTTATGAATCCCGTCGCAGGGTTTATAATGATAGTAGGCCGGAAAGAAGAGAGCAGGTACAAAAAAATTTGAAAAAGAAGAAAAGGAAGAGCTACCAAACTGGAGTATGTTTAATTCATTATCTTGCTGAATTTTTCAGTTTTCCTTCTTTAGCTGTACAAAAGAAGAGGGAAGTATACAGAGACGGACAGAGAAGAGAGAATGTGGGGTGAGTTAGCTGCGGTATATATGACAGAGGAAAGCGAAGATGAGACAACTGGAGTCATAAGGCAGCACCATATACCCTGGCAATCTGAAAGTATGTAGGCTTGTATATTGTCTAACTATTAACTAAACTGTCACAGTAACACCTAGCAAATAGAAAATTTTACGTCAATGGACATGTGTATAATTATTGCTAATTTTCTTCAAGCTTTAAGGGAAGCAAAAGAAGTGTTGGACCAGCGGTATAACAGTAGTAATAGAAGACCTGGCCAGTTTACTAGTAAAGAGAGAGTTGCTAGCACTCCTTCAACTACACCAATACCACGCAATCCAGTGAAGTGGGCAATCAATGGGTGCGTAAAATACCTGAAATTTACTGACAATTGCCTCTTTTGTCCATAAGGGCATACCTGAGCAGAAGTGGCAGTGCCAGATCCTTTGGAGGGTATGCGTTACATTTTTACATGATGATTATCTTATATGTTGAATGAACCTGTAGGAGTCCTTCTGGTGTGGAACCACCTAACAGGTAAGATAAACTAAAATTGTATACCATAATATATAGTTCCTCTACAGTCATCCAGTGATGGCTCCTCATAGCTCTACTAACAGGCAAGATACATTTTCTTGTTGTTTGCCAACAATGAACACCAAATTTCTTTCAGAACACCACCTGGTAATAGTGTGCAATGGAGGTACTAATATTATTTGTTATAAGTGCATTGCATATACTTGTACATGTGTAGGAATGAACAGAGCAGCACCATTCAGCGGTTTGTAACCATGAATATTATAAGTGAATAACATTGGACCCTTAATAATGGTAGGAGTCAGTATACTAGAGAAGAGCAGCACAGGTATGTTACAAATGCACAAAAAGGTGACAAAGTAGATTCCATTACCTCAAATTTGAGTGCAGGGCTTTACGACTAGTGATGCACCGATAAGACATTTTGCCGATTATCCGATTAACCGATATTGAAATTCATATAATGGCCGATACCGATAACTGATCCGATGTTTATGTTTACCAAAATTCCACATACATTTGACAAAATTACCATTTTAAAAACACTGTTTTAATACTATTTTTTGAAAAAATACCATCAAGTTCTGTAAAATTTAATTGGCCGATTAATCAGCTAATAATTACCGATACCGATATTGCAAAAATGTGGCCGATAAACCGATTTCCGATTATTAAACCGATAATCGGTGCAACACTATTTACGACGGCTTACGTAATCAAGTGCTAAGGTCATGAGTAACCTAACAACTAACCGAATTCTATTCATTGATCTTAATTCTAGTTAGAGTTTTACGTTACAGAGTACAAAATAACAGTTGGTCATTGGACGATGGCCATTCAAACTTAGTTTAGTCAGCCACATTTTGCTATTGAACCACTTACCAACATTAATGTATTGGCCAACCAATTTTGGCTCCATGATCCACTGGTTACATGTGAACACGCCGCAATCTCTTTGCATAAACCTTATAGATTTTGTGGGCAAGATTTGTGCACCATCTCCTGTATGTCTGTAAAATTTTTTTGTTTGCTGTTATTTAGCCAATGTATAAGGGATTCTAGAAATAGATGAATGCTTTGTACTGATTCTTATGTTTCCTGTAGGAGCCATAGTAACTATGAGTCAGTACCCAGGTAGGAAATTTGTATCTTATTACCACATGATACGATTGCTCCACTACAGAACACCTCAGATGGCAATTCCATATGACCACAATAGGCATACACACAGTTCAGGGTAAGCTTTATTAATGATTAGAACATTTAAATTGTTACAAATACAGTAGGAGTAGTACAGTTAATCGAAGTAGTACAGTAACACCAATTCGGTGAGTAAAAGAAATTAAATATTTCACGAGATATTGTTTCTTACAAATATAGGAGTGCTGTTAGTCAGAGTAATGCAGTAACTCCCAGCCGGTAAGGAAGCGGTGATTTTGTAATTGTGACTGTGCCTGTGAAAACAGGGCATGTGGGAACAGGATTTTGCCTACTTTTTCACATTTCAATCGTTCATAATGTTGTATACCATTATGCTATAGCAGTAAAGTTTTCCACATGTAACAAGCGTTTAACCCTTTGATCCCGAACGCCACTATAGTGGCTTTGGTTATTAAGAACGAAATAAATTTTACATAATTATGCATTATCGACACAAAACTCTAGCCATTGTTACTCCATGACAGAACCACCTATTCCAATGTGGTTGACGTTAAAGCATTCCCTATTCATAGATCTACAATAATATGTAACAGTTACTAACCTTTGCTTGCTTCTTCTGTCCCATATTTTAGGTAGAAAAGTAACTTTGCACTCAATTCTTCTAACACTTCCAAATAACACTCAAATTGTTGGGTGTTTACCAAGGAGTAACATGGTGAAATCCATTCATGAATAGGATATTTCGTTTATGAGATGCGTGTCTTTGAATGCATGCATATGTAAGAGCCACTATAGTGGCGTTCACGTATCATGCAACCGTTTTATTTATTATTTCAGAGGCCAAAGGGTTGTGATGCAAGTTACAGAATCTAAATATCCATTTCCAAGACTGAGATGTGACCAACAATGTGATGGGTGTACTTGTACCCACATGCCCTGTTTTCACAGGCCCGGTCACAATTTGTGACGTGTACAAGGGTTGGGAGGTATTTAGTTGTTAGTAGTTAAAAGGTATTTAGTTGTTAGTAGTTAAAAGGTATTTAGTTGTTAGTAGTTAAAAGGTATTTAGTTGTTAGTAGTTAAAAGGTATTTAGTTGTTAGTAGTTAAAAGGTATTTAGTTGTTAGTAGTTAAAAGGTATTTAGTTGTTAGTAGTTAAAAGGTATTTAGTTGTTAGTAGTTAAAAGGTATTTTTCAGGTACCGTTGTGGCTTTCTGAAAATACCGAATTTAATGTAGTAATTGATTTTGGTGGTATATGTGTAGATTGACGTAAATTGTCAATTGCTGTCGCTTGGGCTTATATATCGGGATAACCCCTCATGGACCATAGTATAACTATTATGTTAAATCAATCCCCATACAGCCATGTTTATGTTCATGTTTACCTACCTGCTGGGAATACATCTTATTACTTGTGTGCCAATGCCAATTGCTACTACCACACCTGATATTGAAAAACAAGGTCAATATACAGCCAATAACCGATAGCCGATCCAATTAACTGTGCAACTCTATAGTACGTTCACGTTGAGCTGGATCCTCAAAAACATTTAATAACTCATGAATGCAATTACACAAGATCTTGAAATTTGGCTCATTTGTAGTACTCCTTGCCGCTAAAAATATTTCGAAATTGGTTGATTCGAATGCTTAACACAACATTTACAGCCAATCAAAATTTCCCCCATACATTTCCTATGGGTAAACCCTTAAAAGTGCAGGTTCCATTACGGCCCTTTCCCAAACTTGTTTTGTAGTCAAACCACTTCTGTCTGTTGTTGACAACTTAACTGCCATCACCAATCACCTGGTTGGCTGAAATGTTATTTGACTTGAGAAAAAATCGACTTTTAATTTTTCGCTGATTTTCAGGTTCCAGCTCAACGTGAACGTACTATAGTATGTACCACACTAGGATAGAGTACGTTCCACACTACGGTAGATTACGTACCACACTAGGGTAGAGTACGTACCACACTACGGTAGATTACGTACCACACTAGGGTAGAGTACGTACCACACTAGGGCAGCCAGTCCTGTTACCATGTTATAGTACAACTGCTCTTGCAGAGTGGCACATAGCTTTTCATTGAATCAGCACTAGTCCAAAAATGTACTTAAGGTTACGGGATACTGGAAGTAGTGGTAAAGTAAGTAGAGTAGAAATTGCTTCATTATATAGAGGATTTGTGTTTTGCGCGAAGTCTCTGTGGCGCACATATTTGTGTGTGGTTTTAGTGACATCATAGAAATAGGAGACTGGTGAACGGTGAATTTTCTAGCCAAAATTTTCGATTGTCCATGTCGCTGCTCTTATTTTAGTGGTTGAGATCACTAAAATAAGTTAATGTCTAGGGACCAACGAGCCAATTTTTGAATATCACCTTCGAGTGGCTGAGCACAAATTTTATAAATATCAGAATGGCTTCAGCATCTACCATAACGACTTGCGCTGGAACAATGGTGTAATCAATTAGAAAAAGCTCTCGTCTGTCTCTCAAGGTTATTATTACGAATTAGTAAATAAATGAAATAGGGTTCAAGTACGACGATTTTTGGCTAGAAGATTTTCATTGTTGTGACATGCCCTAGTGGATTCTCTATGGCTAACACTCTCGGTAAATAGCTTCAAAGGTGAATGCAGTATAAAACTGCACTTCAAGTACGTAGTAGGGTGATACATTGCTGTACAGTAGAAAAATCCCTGTAGATGGTCACGCGTGTGTGCAGGTATTTTACGGTATCCCGTAACCTTAAAGAGAGCTTCCACTATTGCTGTCTACATAGCCATAATTATATAGTATCTCCTGCCACTCTTTGTAACATTATCGTTACTTAGTGGTAGCTCACATGGCACAAGACAAAGCAAAATTGACTGGTGACCCATTTCCTTCTATTGCACAATGTACAGGATATTCATAGAACACGTAGAAGGCCCTCAGTAAACACACAGAGATTGGATACACCTAACCTCGATGCCATCCTGGGGGTTAACTATTTGGGCATACTGTACAAGTCTGTTTATATGCTTACTTTTTCCTTTTTATGCAGCAGATGTCGTTCAACACCTCATTCGACGCCTCGTTCTATGTCTTCGTAAGTGGCATATGATCACAGATTAGTTCAGTGTGTTTATCTTATAGGGAATTGATGTTTCCAACATTCGGACAACATTCTTCAAGGTAATACAAACCTGTTTATTGAACGTTCATGATACTTTTTGCAAAATAGCAATGTTCAGCTGGACAGTGATGATACCCTTACAAGTGCTACTAGTTCTTACAGGTATTTATGTATTTACACTCGGCAAACTTATTATCACTGTATATGTTTACTGTAGGTTGGATGCAGGTGACATTCCAGGTTTGCTTGACGATGATCAAAGCGCATAGAACAATTTACGATTACTAACTCATTTCAGTGATGTAAATATTTGATTTGCTTTATGTATATATTTGATTTGCAGTTATAATTACTGAATTCCATTAAATTTAAATAATTACGTAAAACGGAGTAATTGTTTTTCGTATACGATCGTAAACATTGAACACCAGAACGGGAGTGCTGTGGCAGTTGCTGTACAGTGGACACGGAATTTCTCAACAATGGACACAATAGTACCACTGACGCTGGAACGGCTTTCCGTGCTGAAAGGTGTCCCATTCTCGTCGAAGGAACGGACAAGCGGGAAGCGTTGGAACGGCTCGGCGTGCTGCAACGAGAAAGCGTTATGTACGGAATGATTCTGATGGCGTACCTTTGTTCTGGATTTCCTGTGTGGGAAAATTCCTGTAGTGCTAAACCCAGCCATAATATTTATAGTTGTCATGCTTTTCATCCTCCAAGCTTTTGAAAATAAAGGAGAAAAATTGTATAGCGTAATCAGTTTTCCAGGGTTTTGAACAATATAATCATGACATACTTTCCTCCACTCAACTTTTAGAGGCCCGTATATACCTTTATCCAAAGGTTGTGTTAAATGCGTTGTATTAGGTGGCAAAGCCATCAGCACCACTTCATTTTCAGAAGCACGGTGAATAACACTTGGACAATAGTGTGCGGAATGTCCATCCATCAATAAAAGTAGTGGTCTAGTCGATGGAGTATAGCACAAAAAGTGGTCAAACCACTGATCAAACAGGTCTTGATCAATCCAACCTTTGGAATACAACCCATAGATTGTACCAGGAATTTCATTTTCCACCAACGCAGCACTGATAGCTTTGCGACCATAGATGACCATAGGAGGAATACAGTAGCCTGCAGCATTGACACATCCGACTATAGTAATTTGAGACTTGTTACCCGAGCATATTCAAGCCGGATTCTTTGATCCTGTGCCACAAACCATTTTTAAAGGTTTGGGATTAAGAGGCATACCAGTTTCGTCAATGTTAAACAGCTGGCAAGGTTTATCACGAAGGTCATATAAATCCATGGTGCTTTCAAGAAGATCATAATATTTGTTAATAACAGTAGTGTCTGACGCTTTAGCTCTGGAAAGGGATAAGGAGGCGGTAGCACGCAATGCTACATTAGGATGACGGTGGCAAAACGATTCCCACCAACCATGTGTCACAGTTTTTTTTCAATCCCACAGTCACTTAATAGACGCCGCACCATACCAATCACTTCTTGACGACTCTTTGGATATCCAATTGAAGCACACTCTAACAGAAAGTGTACAAGCTCCTCTTCTTGCTGTGTGTTGAGATACCTAAGTCTTGCAGCAACTCTGCGGTGTACACAATGGATCGACGGCGAGCCTTAATTGGAATGCACAATTGCTAAATTCATCCTAAAACAATCTCAGCTACACTCTACACCCTTAAGGTGAAGGGATATTAAAGCATCTTCATGGATACTGCAACTTATAGCTAGTACTGTACTACAGTGACAGTGTACAAGCCTACCTTGTTAGTGTGACTCTATTAAATTCGGTCACTTATACAAGTGGGCTGCTTAGCTTTGTACAGTACTAGCTAGAAGTTGCAGTATCCATGAAGATGCTTTAATAAAATCCCTTCACCTCAGTTAAGGGTGTAGAGTGTAGTTTAGGATAGTTTGATCACGTGCAAACACTATGGCATACCCGCTTTTAAGTTATAACACTCCACAATAGACTATTTCTATATACTTTTATTCAGACTCAACAGTAAACTGAAATTAGACCTACGCAAGGCCTGATGAACACGCATACACCCACCACTGCTGGCTGGCCCATACATGCCTAGCTAAACCCGCCCAAAATGGTTCTTAACAAAAGAAAGCACATGAACACATAGAATTACGCTTATGGCCTAAAATCACTCACCTATTTGCTTATTAAGCTGTTTAGAAGCAAGAAAACTACAGTTGCTCCCGACTGAACTGCTCGTCTAAACATACACCGTATAACAAAGACCATGAGACCTAGACTACATTTCTAATATACCGTATAGCGGTTTTTTTCTGCAGGATTGTAATTTTCGCGCAAGGAAGAAAACGTGAAAATATCAATCTCAAAAATTACTGCAGTTTATAATAAAATATCAAACAAATTATTGCTGACGCGTTAAGGCATACACGTGCTGTGTGTTGCCATAGATGGTGTCAGGTGCCAGTTCACAAAGACAAGTGACCCATGTCCATTCTAAACTATTTTGCAAGGGCTGCACACTCTTCTACTCTACCTGATCCTGATGGAGATCTTTCTGAGAGAGTTTCAAGACGAGCGATATTATCCGCTAACCGACAGGTGGAAAAGGTTTTGGAAGTGAAGAGGCGTACCAAACGGCGTGGCAAGTATAATACCTATTCCAAAGAACTAAGAACAGAGATAGGTTGGAAAGCTAGCAGAATTGGTGTGAAATCCACAGCTGCACGATTTACCAGGCGACTGGGTAAAAAGGTGAATGAAAGTACAGTCCGAAGTATGTTGAAGGCCTACAAGCAGAAAGAAGGACGCCTGACAAGAAAGCGAAAAGTGCAAAACAAACCACTTAAATCGCTTCCGCCAAAGAAACGAGGAAAGCCTTTACTGTTGGGTGAGAAAATAGATATGGCAGTGCAACAGTATATTCGTAATCTTTGTGAACGTGGTACTGCTGTAACTGCATTGGTTGTACAAGCAGCTGCTGAAGGCATTCTTTTGGCTTTGGATAGTACCAGACTTGCAGAAAATGGCGGCCATGTAAAGCTGACAAACACTTGGGCAAAGTCTTTGTTGTCCAGAATGAATTTTACTAAGAGGAAAGGATCAACCAAGCAGAAAGTAACCATCAAAGATTTTGAAGTGGTGAAAATTCCGTCTCGTTTGATTTTCAACTGGGACCAGACGGGCCTAAATCTTGTGCCATGCCCTACCTGGACTATGGAAGAGAAGGGGAAGAAGAGGGTGGAAATTGCTGGGTTAAATGACAAGCGGCAAATCACAACCGTATTGTGTGGTAACCTAGATGGAGAGGTGTTACCTGTACAATTAATTTATGGTGGTAAAACAAAAAGGTGTCATGCTGTATACAACTTTCCAGATGATTGGAACATTACACACAGTGCCAATCACTGGTCTAATGAGAATACTATGATAGAGTATATCGAAGAGGTGATTGTCCCTTATGTTGAGTCTGTTCGTCAGGAGTTACAGGTATCACAGCAAGCAGCCATGGCCATTTTTGATAATTTCAAAGGCCAAATCACTAAGAAGGTACTAGATGAGTTAGAGCAAAACAACATTCAATCAGCACTAATACCAGTCAACTGCACAGATCGGCTTCAGCCGATGGATCTATCTGTGAACAAATCTATCAAGACCTTTTTAAGAAAGCAGTTCACAACATGGTATGCCAAGCAAGTCTCACAACAAGTACAGGATGGTAATGAAGCTGTACAGGCTCCTTCACAAGCTCAGCAACAGAAAGAAATGCACACCTCCAAAAATACTGAGAGCAGCAGTGAAGAAAGTGATGAGACTTGGAGGAGTGATTCTTCTGATGATGATGTTTCTTGTGAAGAAAGCAAATCAAGTGACGATGAGAGAGATGATGAGGATAGTACTGGGTCTAGCAGTGATTCCAGTGATGAAGACACAAGAGCAGAGTTTGAGCCAGTAGATACATCAGCAGCTAGAATGAAATCCTTAGGAGGTAAATGGCTGGTGGATGCAATTAATTACCTGGAAAGTCACCCAGCCATTTTGACCAATGGCTTTAAGGCTGCTGGTATCACTGACGCACTAGGCATCACAGTAGATTTGACCAATGAGATAGAAAACTACACAGAGTCAGAGTCTGATGATGAGTATGAAGAGCTGCTACATGTAGACAGATGTTGTGGTACACTAAATGTACGAGATGTGTACAGTGATGAAGATGACAACACAGATAATACGGTTACCAGTGATGATGAAGAAAGCCCTGATACTGTGATCATTTCAGATGATGAATGACTACAAACTTGTCCACTGTTTTTTTATTACTAAACATGTATTCACCATAAATGTCATAAAAGAAGTTTTCACAATGTCACAGCAAATAGATGATGTTGGTTGTAGCAAGCGACCTAGCAGGTTGAAAATATCAGCTGAAAATGACCATCTTTTTATAACGTGTAATGTGGCTGCTCTATTACTGTATTTCAGTGCTTACATGTAGAATATATCCATGAAACATGTATACGTGTGATTAATTCGTCGTGGTAAATTTCATTGAGGTACATACATTGCACATAATATATAATTATGATGTCCACATCAATAACCATAATAACGTAGGTTTTTAGATTCTTTGTTTTTTCCTTCTAGCTGCCAACATTCTGAATTTCTTTACTTCTTTATATATACTCTGCAGGGTTAACTTGCATGGTATTTCCATTCCTCCCTGCACAAGATCTCTAGAGTATCTTCGCCTCCCTGTTATTTCACAAGTAATAATGCCCCCACGCCTTATAAATAAAGAAAAAATCTTAGAGTACTTCCTTGGTAAATGTCCAACAATAGTACCACTATCCAATACGGCTGCAGCATAACGGTCAGTTACATTTGTTGGTTCCCTCCTACAAGGTAATACTTCTCCAATTGTTGGATTCCAAACCGCAGAATATACATGGAAACCGCGCACACACGATCGGAAGCAAGTTTCATCCATCACGAGGACTGATGTAGATCACCATGGAATCCAGTAATCACGTGATCAGACGATTCAAATGCCGTTATAACTACGGCGTAGGATTCGTGTAGCACTGTATAACAAGCTTGATAAATATTATAAATTCGATATAATTAATTGATACAAACAGATTGTTTATACACATTCTCCGTATCATCCTCAGGTTTACACCTCACGTGGTACAGTTACGCGATTGGAACGCATAGACATGTGCAGTTAGCGTCTAAAAGGCCATTATCTGTATCCTTTATAGTTCTTCAACCTATTAAAAGTAAGATACAGTAATTAAACAACAAACAATCAAAATTTTCAAATATTGATATTTTCGCGTTGCTATGCGTTCACAAAAATTTCAATCCGCAATAATATAAAAAGTGAAATAAAGTTACCTCGAAAGAAACCTGCTATACGGTAAGAGCATGTTCTTTCATTTATATATGGTTGGAGCAAATGAATGTTTTTGTTGATCTAGTAGGTATGTAATTTTTCGTCGTAAGTTTATACTTTTAACAGTTTTTGTGCTTGAACAGCACCTAGTCTATGCTGAGCTTTGTATCAGCTGTTCTAGGTCCGGCTGCTCGTGCATAAGACTATATTAAATGCTTAAAATGATTTAGTTTACTGTTTGGTAGCGTAGAGCAGTTGATCACGTCTGAATTGGCTAATAAAATCCACCAGAAGCTGCAATTTTGTGTAGCATAAATGTCCAATGTTTACATGCTCTCATACATTCAGCGATTATTCGGGTGTGGCTTTGAGTAATTAGCTAATATTTGGTATGCTGAACCTTAGGTGACTACCCTTACTAGATACCAAGTTGCATTAAGATCTGTGCATCTGATAAGCTTTGCGAACTACAGTCCGTAAATTCATACTTTTGGCCAAAACTACATGCGATTCGGACAACCACCTAATGGCTCGCCAAACCCACAGTCCTTGATGGAATTCTACAAAAGTTGGTGTGCTGGATGGTGATGGCCTAAGGCAATAATGATGCAAAATTCAACTTGATAGATTCCGTAGTTTCTGTGTACTGGCGTCCGAAAACACCTGGTGGCCGAACATCGGTGGCTTACTCTAGATGCCAAAGATGGATTCCATCAAGTCAGGCTGGATGAGGCAAGCTCTTATCTGACCACATTTTGGACTCCCTTTGGACGATATTGTTACAAACGAATGCCCTTCGGAATCTCGTCTGCACCGGAAGAATTCTAATGACGGATGCACCTGATAGCACAGAACCTACCGGGTGTGGAAGTCCTTGCCGATGATATCTTGGTTTATGGGTGTGGAGAGTCAGAAAATGAGTACATGAGAGACCATGATGAGAATCTTCGCAAGTTACTGCAAAGGGCAAGGGAGCAGAATCTCAAACTTAATAAAAAGAAGCTGAAGTTGCGCCTACGAGAGGTGGCATACATGGGTCACCTACTCCCCCGCGAAGGCCTGCGCCCTGATCCCATGAAAGTGAAGGCAGTACGAGATATGCAAAAACCCACGAATAAGAAGGCTGTTGAACGAATACTGGGGTTTGTGAACTATCTCTCTCATTATCTTCCAAGACTGGCAGAAGTGGTTGCACCACTCAGACAATTGACCGAGAAAGCAACACCTTTCTTCTGGCAGACACAACAAGAGCAGGCATTTGAAAAGGTCAAGACCCTAGTTACCACAGCACCAGTGCTAAAATTTTACAATGTGCAGGAAGAAGTTAGCATTCAATGTGACGCATCAGAGAAGGGATTGGGAGCAACCCTTATGCAAAATGGCCAACCCGTTGCATTCGCATCTAGAGCACTAAACAACACGGAGCAAACATATGCTCAAATCGAAAAAGAGTGTATGTCAGTTCTGTTCGCCTGTGAGAGATTTGATCAATACGTGAATGGTCGTGACTTGGTGTCAGTCATAACTGACCACAAGCCATTAGTGCCTATATTTAGTAAGTCCATATTTGGAGCACCAAAACGCCTACAGCGTATGCTACTAAGGCTTCAAAAATATCGACTACAAGTGAAGTACTGCCCAGGAAACAAAATGCGCATTGCTGATATGTTAAGCCGAGCCTACCTTAGTGAAACTGGAAAACAAAAGGCAGCTGAGTACCACATATTTCAACTGCAAGCAGAAGACCAGCTTTTTAGGGACATCGAGTCCATAAACCAAATAGAATATGTTCGAATCAGTGATGCTACACACCGAGAAGTGCAGAAACACACTCAAACCGATGAGACTCTTTTAACACTACTACGAACAGTGTTAAGAGGATGGCCAGATAAAAAAGAGGAAGTGCCATTGTGCATTCGCACATATTGGGGATACCGGGATGAAGTGACAGCACAAAATGGTGTATTTAAAGGCCCAAGAGTTATTGTGCCAAAGTCACTGCAGGCAGAGATGTTGGTAAGAGCTCACGCCAGCCACCAAGGTGTTGAAGCAAGTATCCGGAGGGCTTGAGAGGTAATATTTTGGCCTGGTATGACAGCAGAAATTAAAGAACAAGTTAGTCAATGCTCAGTTTGTAGTGAGAGCCAAGCAAAGTAGCAGAAAGAGCCCCTGATGACATACAAAATTCCTTCAAGGCCATGGGAAATGGTAGCACAAGATCTCTTCACATGGAATAAGAAAGACTACCTGATAACAGTGGACTATTACAGCGATTACTGGGAGCTAGATGAGCTTCCGGACATGACCAGTATCACTGTAATAAACTGCACAAAGAAACACTTTGCCCGATATGGAATACCCAACAGAGTGATTAGTGACAATGGGCCTCAATTCCGCTCACAAGAATATGAGTCATTTGCTGCCAAATGGAAATTTGAGCATACAACAAGTTCCCCCTACCATGCTCAAAGCAATGGGAAAGCTGAGTCAGCCGTTAAAATTGCAAAGAGATTACTCACAAAAGCTAAGAAGGACTACAGCGATTTCCAGTTGGCAATTCTGGATTGGCGCAACACACCTACAGAAAGCAACACGGCAAGCCCAGTTCAAAAGTTACACTCTAGGCGTACACGAACGTTGTTACCCACAGCAGAGCCACTGCTCTTACCAGAAGTCCCAAGAAATGTGCAGGAAACTATTGAATTGCGACGGCAAAGAGCAAAGCTTTACTATGATAGGAATGCTAAAACCCTTCCAGATTTGCAAATTGGCCAGCCTGTCAGGATGCACCAATATCAAAAGATGGCTCATGGAGAAAGGCAACCACTGTTGATATATTGGGAAATAGATCATACGTTGTCCAAACAGATGATGGACAAACATATAGACGAAACAGAAAATTCATTAGGCCAGTAGCACAGCAGTCCCCAAGCTTACCATCACCTCAAGAGGCACGCAGTATCCCAGGCAATGTGACAATCGAGGTCCCAGAAGATGACTCTCTTATGTCAAGCACAAACACCTCCTAAGGTGCCAACGGTGACCTCAAAGGGAAGAGTAGTTAAGTTACCTGACAGGCTAAAGGATTATGTGAGACACTAACTTAATCGTACATGCACTGCATACACACCTGCACTGCATACACAGGCATGGTCTTAATTCATTGCCTGAGGGGCCATGCACTGCATACACATGGGGTAAATTCTAATTACTGTTAATTTTTAATGCTTGTAATCATGGTCACCTGTAACACAAGCAGGCCAGTTGTGACCCTTTATAGTCTAGCCCCACACAACATGGGCAGTGGCGTAGCCAGAAAATTTTTGTTTACCTAACAGCTATACTTCAGCTATACTGAGCCCAAGCTATCTACATGTACATAGATGTCTGGGGGCATGAATCTACGAAAAAATTTTCTATTTAGATGCTCCAGCTGCAATTTTTAGTAACTTTGGGATGTATTTTGGAGCGCAGAACCTATGTAAAATTGTGATATCTGGTGAGACACAAACAAAAAGTTTGTAAAGCTACTGAGAATCATAAAGCTATAATAATGCATTACTTTTTGCCTGACACATGTCAGGCTCACACACACTATGCACTACACACACATGACATAATCACCCCTCTCTCCTGTAGGACTCAGCTGGCCGGTGTACTGGATGATAAGTCACTGCTTTGATACTGTTCTTTACATTGGTAATGGTACTTGTGATAACCATAAGGCTGTTCATACAGGTGAGTACAAATACGTGTTAGTCATATTTACGTATGTCAAATGCGTTAGTCGCGTGTAGTCATGCGTACGTGTTAGTGAGGTGTCCAGCTAGTGATATAATATGTACCTCTGATAATGTGGGTGTAATAACCTGTTATACTTGTTAGTTAGGTGTCAGGCTAGTGTACCTCTGATAATGTGGGTGTTTTAACCGGGTAGTGCTAAAAGCCAGAACGGAATGGAACGGGACCAACTGGGGCGTGCGCCAAGTAGAAAAAATTATTTAAGAAGAATTTTGCATTGTTTCCAACTACCACACATTGTACTAGAGTTCGTTTCCTTCTACACATATGCATAGTAGAAATTACCATTCCATCAAATTTTCTTAAATCCTGATGTAGAATTACTTCCTTATCATTCTAAAAGGTAAACTACTGTAGTATTTTCATGTTACAGTTGTGTCCAAGTCTTTATAACAGCGAGGATGGTTTTCTGAAGTCCACCAGCATTGGCAATAATTTACGAGAGTTAACCACAGTGCATGTTAGTGGCTGTGAATCATATGCTTACAGTGCTTACAAAATAATAGTTTAGCAGGTTAAATGATAGTTTTTCAACATAGGTATTTGCAAAATGCATTCTTGCAGTGGGCATTAAATAGAAACTTCAAGCGAGCGATTTCTAGCGTGCCTATAATGCTGGACATCATAACTTTCCAAAAACGTGACGTGCTATATAATTTGATGGACCGCTACGCATGGTTATAAACACAGCATTGTAATTTTCGAAGTCTTTATCCTATGGCTACGCAATCAATGTCATTTTACTCGTGATGGAGTAAGGATTAAAATGACATCTAGAGATTTACCCTACAACGAAAGCACAAGAACCAAAACACGCCGTGAAAACAAAGTTTAGTTTATAAGTACGCAAATTCATTACATACCTTTAGAAAATGATCCATAACTCGTTCCGAGTTGATCCTATTCACTCCAAACAACCAGTTTTCTTCTACTTGTACAGTGCTGGACATCATAACTTTCCAAAAGTTGTATTCTGTGTTTGTGATGTCATAACTTTATGTGGGTTTGGTTTATGTCCTTGAAATTCGGACAGGTGGAGCATGTAACCATTGTAGTTACACAAACAGAAGTTGAAGCCATACCAATGTAAACTTTTTGTGCAATCATGTAACTAGTGCAAATCAGTATTTTACATTCTTCACTTTTTCTCCCTGCAGGTACAAGCCACAAAGCTGAAACTTTGTGGTAAAGGAGTACAGAGATAGCTTTAAAAATGTATAAGAACTGATTTTTGATATCTCTCTTTATTTCAGTATTATTATGCATTATTATGAAATGAAGGCTAACACAACGTTCACAGGCCAAGTAACCTGGCTATATACTTTAGCTCATTTGGTAAAAACACGCATTCCTCAAAACCTTTGTATGGCTTTAAGAGGTTAATACTAGTTCCTCTATGTTTTGAAACTATTACTCTTGACTAAATTAGATTTTAAAAAATCTGTTGTACATTTTTTTGTACATGATAGTAACATTTAACACAACACTCATAATTATGGGTCTAAGCCAGTTGAAGTAAAAGCTACAGTACGTAGGCATAGGTCTAGAGTTACTGTAGTAGCAATTGTCATCATGGTGATAGTGCCATGCCATTCATCTGCATTACAGTCAACACCTGCGACAAGATCACATGATCTCACAAGATAATACACAAGTAACTGTTCCCTTATAAGCAGCATACGTATTTAGCAACACCAGCAAAAAAGTAGCCTTCCACAATCTAACCAACAGTAAATGTATCACAGGAGTGGTCATTACTTATAAATTTCCATCAGGAATCAATAATGTGTTACATGACCCCTACTTGATATGGTCACAATAATGATGCGGTCATCATGAAGTACATGTACATCTTGGGACCTACTGCATGAATTTACTTGACACAGTTATTATTTTGATGGGACCATGACCATAATTGTAAAATGGGGATGGCAGCAGAAATGATAAGATCACGTAGTTTTGTGTTATTCATATCATCATCTGTTGTTAATTGAAAGGTGCAGGTTCAATGCCCGGTCAGGATGCTTTGGTGTAGACTTTACTCACATTGCTCCAGTCTACCCAGCTGTTAAATGGGCAGGGCCGCCCAGAGAAATTAAGGGGCCCAGGGCAAAGAGTTAAAGTGGGGCCCTTCACCCAAGCTACACTGCTCCTCTGAAGAATACTGTGACTGCTCTATTAGAGTATTTAGATTTGACTGCTCTATTGGAGTATATCGATCTTCTAAACAGGTATTCAGGGGACCCTTCATGGGGCCTCCTGGGACCCGGAGCAAAATGCCCCAGTCCCCCCCTTGTGGGCAGCCCTGTAAATGGGGACCTGGTAATAACTGGGCGAGTAAATGTCAAACTGCTGTCCATGTCTTACTAATGGTGAAGTTCAGGTGGCGAAGGAATTTCAAACAATCTCTTGGCTCGACTGTAATGACTGGGACAATTGGCTTGGTCATTGTGAGTCCAAGTCTGTAGACATGTGACACGTTTCAATGTATAATAGCGTACAGTGTGGTATTGTTGTATGACGATTGGCAGGTCCATGCTCATTAGTAGCTATATATAGCTACTAATGATAACTTCATCTCTCGCTCGTGGGCTTCCTGTTGCTGTCCCATCATGTCTAACAGCATCTTCTGCTGGGCTTTATATTGTTCCTGCATTGCTTGATTCTGCTCCAGCAGCATCTCTAGCACTCCAGCCAGTGACGAGCCCTCGGAGTCTGTGTTCTTATCTGCCCCTTTTCCGGTTGGCATTGCTATGACCCTGTCCAATATGTAATACAAGAGAGCAACTAGTTCACAATTATATCTAGACTAGACCTTTAAGGGTACCGTTGTCGACAATCCGATGCCACGGTACCACAGCGTTTGAGTGTTGGGTTCAAAGTACAATCCAGGTAGACTAGCTTTCTTAGTAGCTGCTTCAGGCTTGACTGATCCCACCGCTGCCACCAAATGTCGCGTGTCGGAGTGGTTCTAGCTACAATTCTCCAAACTTGCTCTCTCAAGGCTTAGCACAGACTGACTTTTCAAACACACATACACTGTATTTATACAAGATGTGGTGCTAAGGTCAACTAAAGGTTAACCATGCAGGTTCACAAAGAAAGTTAATTAGCTACAAAACTAGAACAATAAAGAGACAGAGATATGTCAAAACAACCTAATGATAACATACAAAAAGTAGTAATACAGACATGGGTAGGTAAACACAACTGGCTGATTATACTAATAAGCTACAAAAACTGATAAGTGTATGCATACAAAGTGGTAATTAATGTTAATAGTAATCCAATTAAATATGAAGTCACTGTTGTGTACAGCAAGCTTCTACACAGATGGGTTCTTGAAATGTATGTGAATTGAGTCCAAAGTGTGTTCTAGGTGTATTCAATTCTGGATTGCTGCTGGAGGTAATGTTTCTTAGTCTAGATATCCAACAGCTACGGTATACCTACAGAAAGTCATGTACAGTGTATTTCCAGCAATTCTAAGATGGCCAATCAATTTTGGAAATGACTTTGCAAATTCAATTTTGCTAGGACATTTGACCACTCAATGCTTGATCCTTATTTATGGCATTGTTGTGGTAATGAATAACTTGTTCTTCAGTATCACACCCTGAGATGATGTTATCTACGTAAAGGTTTCTCTTCATATCATGTGCTATTGGTGTATTAAAGGTGTTGAGATGACATTGCAATGTAGCATTTAGCATGAAGGATGAGCTGGTGTAGCCAAACAGGACAGTTTTGAAGCGATAAGTTACAAGCTTACTGTCTGGATCGGATGATATAAATAGCCACAGAAAACGTGTACAGTCTCGGTCCCCCTCATCGAGTCGAACGTGCAAGAAGGCTTTCTCTAGGTCAGTAGATATTGCAGATCTGTATGAGCTGAGCGAAAGCACAGGAGAATGCCACATAAGTCAACTAGAAAGGAAGGAAACATCATCAATCATTCAAACTGGGATGCGTTGATTGGCTACAGCTACAGTTGTAGACAATTCTAACTGGTGTTGTTGACGAAGCCTTCTTTACCAGGTGGTGTGGTATATAGTGCACATTGTTTATGGCTGTGGTGTCTGATTCTGCTACTCGCTCAATGAAGCCTTTCTGATCTTGGTCTAAGATGATCTTCTCATAAAGGTGTAACAGTTCTGGGTTCTGACCAAGTCTATGTACTAACGAACGTGTGACGCTCTTACAAAATCATGTAATTAGTTGGAAGGGGTGGGTGTTCTTGTTTCCATGGAAACTTAACACAGTAGGCACCATTACTTTCACGTCTAATGCAAGATTGTTGATATTGATTGAGAAATTCTGCGTCTGCTCCTGGCTGCTGTGTAGCATCAGTTGACTCAATACTCCAAATTTCTGAGCATGTGCTGCCTTCTACTGGTTGCAATCCAACATGGAATGCGTTAGTCTGAACATGTGAGGCAATGGACATTGTGAGTGGTCCTGCCAATAATAGTCAGCCCCAATTAACAGCGTGATGTCAAAGGTGTGTTCCTTGGCCAATCTGAGCCCTTGTAAGTGTTTCGTGTGCATCAGGTGCTGGTGGTAGGTATTGTGTAAGGGAGCTGCAATTATTGGCATCACCAAAACTGACGTAGGTACCTGTTCGTTGGTCAGTGTTATAACATTAATTGTTATGACGCCCAGTTGCGAAGTGGAAGATAGCTCAGCTCCAAAGGCCAATATATTGACATGTTCAGTGTCATGAGGTGAGATGTTTAGTGCCTTCGCTAACTTCTTAGTCATAAATGATCGTTGAGCCCCTTCATCAAAGAGAATATTGGCTTCAGCATGTATTCCACCAACATTAACTTGAGCGACTGCTGTTTTTAACAAACAAAGGGAAGTATGACTACTGATTCAGGTGGAACAATAGCTGTAATGACTGTTGTTGGATTTGTTACCGTTGATTCTGGGGTATCAGTTGTATTTAGGTTGTGACAGTCTGAGTTGTAACTGGTGGCATGGGAGCTGTCTTTGTTTGTTTAGTACCGAATTCAGCTCCGCAGAGGCTGGTGTGGTACTTTTGATAGCAACGCTTACAATGCAATTTGGAGGGGCATTGTGATACCCTATGGGGGCCAAACAATTAAAACAATGTTTCCCCTTCTTCACAATGTCTAGTCGCTTCTGTGGATCCCTTACAGTCTCACAAGTGAGGCCCCTTACAAAACACACATGTACTTTTATTTGTACCTTGAGTTGGGGTGTTGACAGCCACCACCAGTATGTAAGGTAGTAGTCATGGATGGTTGAGATCCCTTTGGAGATGACCAGGTACATTCCAACACTGATATCTCTTTGAGGATAGCTTCTTTAATCTGACAACGTCCACTCCTTGTTGCCATGCTCACAAGCGCGATTTCTACATATATCAACGGGTAGCTTTCCAAGCATAACAGGAACAAGCATTGTGCTGAATGTATCTTAACTCTTTCCTAGTGCTGCCAATCCTCTTATGTGAGATTCGATGGTATCGTAATAGAACTGCAGACTTGACAGGGTGTTAGTAGGGGTGCTGATCTTCCATAGGGTTTGTAAGTGTGCCTCTATGATCTTGTGTGACTGACCATACCTAGTGGTTAATAGTTCAATTGCATGGTCGTAGTTGTTCTCTGTTAATGGCAAGCCAGCAATGACTCTTGCTGCATCCCCTTGTAGTTGAGCTCTTACATAATTAAATTTCTGTACCTTGTTGAGGGTAGGGTAGTTGTGTACAGCTGAGTCAAATGAATCATGGAATGGCTGCCACTTGAGAGGGTCTCCTGAAAAAACTAGTAGCGTCAGTTACGAGTATCAGCAACTGCTTAAGAATACTAGTGTTGTGGTAATGTTTATATTGCCCATTGTATAACCAGATGATGGAATAATATTATAGGCTTGCTTTCAATAAGTGAAGTTAAGACTAATATCAAACAGCATGTGTGGAATCCATAATATTATTTATTTATCAATCTGCATTCTATTTAGTGCCCACTTATTTTACAGATGTGTATTAATCCAAATTTCTTTGATCTATACTTATTATGATTCAAAGGGCTCACCCCTGCTGACTAAATTCAGTACTCATCAGTTTGGCAAGATCGTTTGCTTGAGTCAACCATAGAAGTATATATAACTATGAGATTCCTGGTCTTTTTATAACTGAAAAGTGATGCAATGTGGAAACCGGTCAGTGCAGCAATGACCTCACATTGAAGTTGATCAAAACTGGGCACGCACTTGGTTTCTTTGTCTGTCAACACTCACACTTGTGCAGCAAAGAAGTTGTATACCGATATACAACTGAACTATCTTGAGGACACTGTCCAATGATCAAGCCAAATTATAAACCCTATTATTTAGCTAACAAGGGTGGGAAACAGTAGTTATCTTCCTTGTCTAAAAGCAGTACGCTACGGAAGCCATCTAAATACGTGGATAATTACTGTTTTGTTGTCACAAAGTTTACCAATCATACATACAACAAACAATCATAGTGGTGGGCCTGGGGAAACAGCGTGAACCAAGAGCACAGCATAATACAACCAGCCATCTCTACAAGCCATTAAAATGCAAAGTAATCTGGACTAATCTTGGCAGGGGCATGTATTAAAATATTTGTGGGTGCCTTATAGTCTGAACTGTCAATAGGGACCACACCACCATGGGTAACCAAGCATAGCCAATAATCTTAAGACTGTCTTCAGTAGCTAAACATGGCATATGTGGTTCCTCAAATATAAATAGCTACACTTAGTTATATCGGTATATTGTATTGGTATCGTATCAGTTTCAAAATGATTAATCCATATCGGATCGGTTTAGTTTTCTTATATCAGTGCACCTCTACTAAGACTTAGTTTTAACCATTCTAGCACTTGAACAAATTGGTGTCCCATGCATGGTGAAATCACTACATGGTCTGATAAAATCATCCATATCTCCTAGCAGGAAGAAGCTTTGGGTGTAAAATTTCACAGGAAGAAGGCTTAGTAGTTGCTTTATCCAAATGTGTGAAAATATTAATTTTAAAAAAATTGCTGAAATTTTCAATTGAGTTTTCTTGCAAATTTTGCGTGTGCCCAAAAGGATGGTTTTCCAAAATTGGGTCACATATGAAAAAATTCGAAGAATTGCACAATATAAAAGGATTAAGGTTTACAGTACATTACTTTCGAACCATAAATGTGACCATAATTATTTTGGAAAACCATACATTTGAACATACTTTCCATATGTAACTTTGTGGCTCTCAGCTTCTGCAGCCACTTTTTTTCAATATTAGCTTTGTAATAGTCTATGCTTATTTCCTTAGCAACCTCTACACTAGCAGACAACATCTCAGCAAACAGTTATACAGCATGTCCTTTGTCTTGTACACAAACTCGTACCTGTAACCCATGTATCTGGGTGATACACCATTAATTTCAATAGTGAACTTCTTGATTTATGTGACTTTGTTTTGCATGGATTTCATGTTTCTAGGCACATCAAATGTTATGGGGAAACTTTTGACCAAAAGAACAACAAGTGGATAAACTTTCACCTGGAGAGACTCACAGATTGGTGATGGTGGCGTAACACTAAAACAGACTGATCGAAAACCATCCCCAATGCTTATAAAGCATTGTAAACATTGCTCCTTTGATTCTTTTGCTGAGCTTGAACAATGGGATCGTAGGAGTGGAACTGACTTTTACACAATAAAATCATTACAATGTAAACGGACCTGCCAATGGCAAACCTAAATATCAGACTTGCCAAATGTAGATTAAAACATGTTGCCATTTTTGTCAATCTATTGGATTCCATATATTGCAGCTTTTGAGTTATTACCAATTTTGGAACACCCTTAAAAGCAGTCTGGCAATGTAGAGAATTTTATTTCGTCACTGTTGGAAATTTACGAAATGCAACCTCCAAGTTGTGACAACAAAATTAATGTAAAAGTTACCAAGCTTCCAAAACTGGTTCTTTTAAGCCCAAATTTGGCAGGACCATTTTTTGTCAAATATGGCAATAATTCGTAGCCTCCATTATTGCCAACATTGGCATTATGTGGGATCTGAATTATTGCACAAAATAGAGCAACGTATTTTCCTTGGCAAGCTAAGGAGAGTATACACAGCTTTGTCATGTAACCAGTAAGATGTACAAGACTATTATGAGTACTTACAGCCTCATAATATCACTACTGTGAGGCAATGACCATTTACAGGTTTTGTAAACCACTTAGCTATCAGCTCAGGCAAAAAACATTTTTTGATAAATTCTCCAAACTGTCTAGCATAGGCTTAATAAATTCTTCACCACAAAAGACATTGGCACAATAGCTGATCCTTACTCCACTATACAAAGTTACGGTATTTTGCTTGACACTCCTCCATTTGCATCAGTATTTGGTAATAATATATGTGATACTTTGTAAAAAGGAGATCGTCTTTGTTACTGGAGTTTGAAACTTCTCGTGATCCTGTCGATTCCATCACAATTCCAGTCTGTAAACGTTGAGACAGTCGTTTTGAACGAGATGGTCTTGCTGTTGTCACCAGGTTATTTCAATATTGTTTAATATAGCTATGTCTTGCAGTGTACAATATAAGGGAAAATTATTGCTCGGACAGAATGGCCAATCAAAAGTAAATTTGATTGGCCATTTCTGAAATTGCATGGCCATTTCTGAAATTGCATGGCCATAAGATAGACCTAGTGTGCGACGTACACCCTGTGGCTACAGATTATAACCACGAAATGGCCATCTTATACTTCATATCGTACCTCCACTTTGCAAACATTACTTTCTTTTCTTCTCTTGGAATTCTTCTCTTGGTGGAAGGCGCCACTCGTGTAGTCAGTGTAGTGATCGCTTCTTCACAACATCGACAGCAACCCACAATCGATAATTTGGGTAAATACTAGATGCAGTGCTCTAGCTTACGCATGCGCATCGAGTCGATGCTTTGACGGGATCGAGACTTCACTTAGTGATTAAATAGCTTCGGTAAGGAAAGTTAACGATACGACAATAATAATAACTATAATCAGGCCCATCTGGTATCAGAGAGTCGTAATTGGCATGTTTGCTTGCCTGGGTGAAGCTCTGTCTGCTTCTTAATATACAGTAATATACAGCATGTGTGCCTTTGTGGATGATGTGAATACATAAAGAGACAATTCATTCTCCCTATGGCCACGCAATACTAACTCTTGGTAGCTACACAACAATAGAATTTCACATACTGTTTTCAAGTAATGCCAGTTTCTTGCAATGTGCTGTTGTCTGTTCCTCCCATCTGATCAACAACAGATGATATTTGTCTCATAAATTCATTCCATGCTACAACTGCTGATTTGTGTCATCATGGCCTTTCAGAATCCCATCTTTCCCTGTAGCATGCTTCCAGCTCTTAAATCCTATTCTGTAAAAGTTTTCTGAGGCCTACTAGTTGACATACCACCACTGCCACCAAACATAGGGCATGGAAAGCAAAAGCATGCATCTTCTTTGACTGAGTATTTCAGCCATGAGTATAGCTAGTTTAAACCAATCTGGATTGAAAGATCTTAGTTTATTCAAGTATTAAGATACTTAATGTTTGTTGGCTGCACAGGAGAATCTGTAGCTACTGCTGCAATATCACCATGCAATGGTTGGACACTTCTATAAAAATTACTTGCCCTTTGGTAGTCCTTGTCCTGTTCAAGAGACATGCTTTCAATGTGCTGCAAATTATCCTCTAAACCCAGTTGTGACCATGAAGCTCAAGCTGTACAAGCTTATATAAAAAGTGTAGTAAAGGAGCATGAGCAGTTTTAACTATCTAAAGCAGGACAGTTTATAGATATTGAGATGCCATATATCAGCACATCATTAGATGGGATCATCTGAATACACCTGTGTCAGCTCTTGTTGTGAGTACAGTTCCTGTTGTGAATCCACCAGCAGTGTCAGATCATGTTGTGAATCAAATCAACCAGTGCCAGTGCCACCTCCACTTGTTAATCCTTATACAGGCAGAATCCCACCTCCAGTTGCTGCAGGTCAATGGATACAAACCTTACACTATCCATACCTAGGTAAAACTCATTACATTACTTTATATAATTGAATCTCTTAGCATTTAGATTTCAACTTAGATCACGTGGTAGGAGGGAGAGCTTGAGGAGATCACAACAAGCAGCAAAGACCGTCATCTACAAGTTTTGAGTCTACTAAATGAGTTTCATCATTCAGTTTGCTTTGTTGTAGCTAGCTAGGTTCTCATTCACTAAAATGCATCATTTTTGCTTCAGTAGCACTCACCCTGGACAAACATTTGTCAAGAATAAGTCATCCGATTTGGAAAGGCTCATCACCATCTGTAAAGGTACGTGAGATGCTGACTTGCCATCTATAGGTACAGTTTATGGGAGAACCTGCCATTGACTAGAGAGGACCAAAAAGGGAATTTTTGGCATCTCCTAGGCTTCAAAATAAAAGCCAGAATGTGTACTGGTGACAGTGATCGATCATGACATACCTGGTCTGCAGGTATGTTTGCATTTGTAAATAATATTAGATTGTGCAACTTCTATATAACAATCAATTTACTTATGTTTCTGCACCCATAGTGGTGAACAAAAATAGGGAGTGCATCTATGGAATAGTATCTTAATCATTTTATCCAATAATGAAATTACATTTAGGTGTACTGAAAGCATGTGGGTGATTAAGTAAAATTGCTCACTAATTAATAAATCATTGGCCTAATTAATTATTAAGACTCAGAGAAAGCCTTTCCATCTGTGTTAATACCATACAATTAATACTGATCTGTGTTTGTTCAACTATTGCATCCCATTATAGTGACCAAGTTGAGCCAGATGTCAGGAACTGTCAACAAGATATCAGCATGTAATTAGGCTTGAGTCTATTATGCTCCAAAATCTTCCTATTATTCTTTCTGGCACTTCTTTTTTTATTCACCTATTATGCTCAAATTTATTCCTGAGTCTACCTATTATTATCAAATTATTCCCAAATATGTGTGCCAAATTAGCATTTTTGTTAGGGTTTTTAAGCAGGTGACTGCTCTATTAGAATTATGGACTCAAAGTTGACTGCTCTATTAGAGTAAGTGACTGCTCTATTAGAGTATCTCGATCGTTTTCACCTTTTTTATGCTTGCACTGTTATGGTAGTAAATCTAAGACAACACCACAACAAAAACTTATAATTTTGTACCAATTATTCTTAGAATTCATCCGATTATTCTGGAATATTCCCCAATGCTTTTCAGCACCTATTATTCCCGAAATTATGCTGGCATAATAGACGCATGCCTACATGTAATATACAATCAACAACACTATAAGCTCAAAACCCATCCTATGCAAAATATACTACGCACCATACAAATAATTTAATATTTTCAACAATATCATTAACACTCAACAAAATTAATTGACAATTCAATCCATAAATGGATTGTTAAAAAAGAAAACAAACCAGTTGAATAAAAATTTTAAAAGAAGGAATAGGGATCACTGAAAAAACCTACAAAACAAGAAGGGATCGCTGAATGAAATCAGCTGATCTCTCTAAAGGGTGATTTGTTTGTAGCTGAATTCTGTACAGGTGATTTGTTTGCAGCTGAACTCTTTACAAAATGCTTTCTTTGTAGCTGAACTCTCTACAAGGTAACTTCTTCTAGCTGATCTTTCTACTGGGTGATTTGTTTGTAACTGAATTTACTACAGGGTGATTTGTTTGCAGCTGAACTCTCTGCATGGTGGTTTCTTTGTAGCCGAACTCTCTACAGTGTAACTTAGAAATTACTTCTATTCAGCATATTTATTTGTAGGACAGTATAGGCAGACACACTTACCTGTACTTAATTTTGATTCACAGATACAGGTATTTAATAATCAGTTTTGTTAGAGAATGGTTCTATGAGAATGCTTGATATTTTCAAGGTATACAGAGATTCTGTGCAGATAAACCTCTGTATACATAACTTCAAAATTTTAAAAGTAAACTGCATGCTGTGTGGATTCTTAACAAGATTCCAATCACATGAGTAAAGACCGAAATGACTTACATCAGTGATTACAGCGGTTTTATTAGATCTTGCGCGACAACAAATTTAAAGTGGAAGTCACGTGCAATGAGAAACGTCCAATCACATCGCTTCATTGTATAAACTCAAATACGTATTTTGGTGCCTCTACCCGGTTGTTGTTGCAGTGGTTCTTTAAGCATGGATTCGTGTGAATCTGGCCGTAGTAGCGCCTACAGTGAAGATCTCAGATGGAGAATGGTTTGGCAAAAGCATGCCTTGGGATTGAATTCGCTGGACATAGCAAAGAATTTGAATGTACACAGATCAACTGTAGACAGAGTTTTGCAAATATTTTTGAGTACTGGCTGTGTATCAAAGAAGAGCTACCCTAAGGAGGCTGCTTTTCGAAAGATAACTCCTGTCTGTGCAATGTTTATCTTAAACTTGGTTATCAGCAACCCAGCAATCTATCTACATGAAGTTCAAGCATCTGTAGAAGAGTTCCTTTTAATTGATATTCATATATCAACCATTGCCACCTTTCTGTCATCAAGTGGATTCTCCAGACAGAAGCTACGTCAGATTGCATTACAAAGGGATGAGTTTGAGAGGGCACAGTATGTATCAGATGTATCAGTATATTCAATGGAAATGTTTGTTTTTATTGATGAAACTGGTGCTGATCGTAGAAACATGTTGCATAAGCAAGGGTATAGTGTAAGGGGAAAGCCACCTCAAAACCATTCACTTTTAGTAAGAGGAGAGAGAGCATCTGCTATTGCCTGTATGTCAGCTATGGGTATCCTAGATGTAAAAGTTGTAAAGGGAACCAGTAATGGTGACACATTTTACGACTTCTTACATAGCCATTTGTTGCCTCATCTTTTACCATTTGATGGTAGGAACCCTAACTCAGTGGTAGTTCTGGACAATTGTTCAATTCACCGCATCAGTGAGGTGCAGCAAGTGCTAGAGGAGGTTGGTGTGCTGGTACACTACCTCCCACCACACTCACCAGACTATAATCCAATAGAAGAAGCTTTTTCAAAAGTAAAGCAAACTTTAAGGAGTGAAAGTGATGAAGCCCTTGATGTAGAGACACAACTATATTCAAGTTTTACGACTGCACACAGTGGATTAAGCATTGCACTATTTATGACTGATAGTTAATTCAAGCACAAAATTAATCAAAAACATCATGTGTGATTATCAAGTAATGTAATTATTAAGTCATGTTTACTATTTATTTAACTTATTTAAAATATCTAAAATGCTCCTTTTCTGTTCAGCATACTGTGCTTCTGACAGTATTCCATCATCCAGCAATGATTGCAGGTACCGTAACTGCTCAAAGTTCTTCATTCGTAGATCAATACATTTACCAGGTGACATCCCTGTTGACACAGGTGCTGCACTTGTTCCAGTCGTCTTGCCTTTGTCTTGCAGTGCTTCCACAATAGCAACAGCAGCACCACTAATGCTATCCATCACTGTCTCCTTACGTGCCCTCTTACTCTTAGAAAAAGCTGGTATGTCTGGAGGCTCATCATAATCATCATGGATACCAGCTGCAATCATTCTGGACCATAACCGAAGCCTTGGTGTATCATACTTGCCAGAATGCTTCTCATGTAAGTCCTTAAAGATGGATTCGTTTTCATCCTCCTTTGCCTTACGGTGAGAAGACTGTTCTGCAGCATCTCCTCTCTTCCTCTTATTACCCCCTCCATCAGCCAAATCATAATTTCTCTCGCACCAGAGGTTAATTGCCCCTCCTTTGGGATACTTTCTGTACATAGCAGTCAGGTCCTCTGTTATGTACAACCATACCTTCGCCTGTTGTGAGCCATCCAAGTATCCAAGAGAAAAGTCTGGCAAACTTGACACTTGGTCACCAAATTGCTCCTTGAACTTTCCTCTTACCTCTTGAATGCTTCGAAATTTCGAAGTGAAATTGTTCAGTTGTCTAACAATGGAGTCACTCTTTTATTAGAGTTAATCAGCTTCACTCTGTAGTAATACTCCACGCCTATTGGTGCTGCATCACGGTCATTCGTATCCCAGGACGATCTATTTTGAGAACTTGGGACATTCAGTGGTGCTAACCTACTTATAAGGCTGGGGCCACCAGTGCTAGCTACAGTCAACGGTGATGAAACAGTTGTATTCACCACTGAGCTCGCTGCTGAATTCACTGCTAGTGGTGGTAACACAACGCCGTTATGCTGCGATAGCTGCCGAAGCATTTGCTGCAAGAGCTCTGTGTATTGGCTCATTCTAGCACCAACATTCACACTTGACTTGGTTCAGTCCGCCAAAACTAAGGTTTCAAATAAACCGCGCTCTATGGACACGTCATAACAATTAACATGCACGTGACTTCCGCTTTAAATTGTTGTCGCGCAAGATCTAATAAAACTGCTGTATAAGCTATATCAGTTGGAAGAAGTTGAGATGTGATTAATCCGTATGCATGGCACAATTTACCAGGTTGGATGGTCAGTGCAAAGCTACAGCAAATGATTCTAAGAACAATTAGAAAATGGTATGCATAATATGCCTTGATCTTTGGAGGATAATGAGGTCTTTACAATCCACTAAGAGACCTGCTAGCAGGTTCTTAAAATGGTTAGAAACCTGCTAGCAGAAAAGACCTCAAGCATCACAAATCTCATTTCCGATCATTGATTTGCAATGCTCCCTCCAAGCATAAGCAGGCTGATAGCCTGCAGTGGGTGACCAGTCACCCAGACCAACATGTGGTTAACTACTCTGTTCATTTTATAGGCATACCTAAAAGAATTCGATTATGGGAGATACAATCTAGCGTTGTACGTACGTTTGTCACGATGAACGGAGAAATCCAAAAATATTACGGAAAATTCTGTTAAGCGCCCATCTGTTTCTAGAGTGTTTTATGGCTGTTTTCGTTGTTTATTGAACTATGGATGGACTTTACCAAGATCTAACTAAGTAAGCTTCCTTGTAGAACGTTATTTTTGCTACGTGTAATGTGGGTGTGGTCCAATTAGAAACCGTGACTGTTCTTTGTGCTACTCTGGTGCCACTGAAGGTACAACTTGTGACAACTTGTTCCCATCGTATAAAGCCACACAAACTGCTTCTTTGACACGTGTTCTTTACACTGCTGTGACGCCCATAGGCACTGGCTACTGCTAACCTGGCTCGACGTTATCGATCACTGCTGTTTCCCAGCTGTGTCAGATCCAATTAGTTTAACTTGCAAAAGGAAACGGTGCAAGCTTCGATTTTGTTCAACACTGCAACAAAAACATGTTCAGTCTTCCGTGATTATTTAACATTGCACAACGATTTCAGTACGACATGTAACCCAATCCCACAATGACTCCACCTATATGCCCATATATATAATCAGTGTTGGGAGTAATGCGTTACTTTTGTGGTAACAAAGTAATACAATGAAATACGCTATGAAAACAGGTAATATAACGCAAGATACTTTACTTACAAACGTAACACGTTACCTAAGTAATATAATTACTGTAACGAGTCTAATATGACATAATATTATTGCTAATAGTAACGGAGTTACTAATCTCGTTAGTAATCCTCTGAGTAACGCCTAACCACAATGGAGTAACGAGGCCTATTGAATGAAGCTTATTCACTAGCTTCTTACTTATAACCAAGATTTGTACATTGTCCAACAACCCAATCATGTCACGTGATAAGGTGGTAGTTTCACACGTGACAGCTTAAGGCTGTGGACACAAAGTAATATAATATGTAATATTATTACAGTTACTTTATTTTATGGGTAATATGTAACTGTAACTAAATAGTTCTGTTGCAAGTAATATGTAATATGTAACTAGTTACTTTTACAAAGTAACTTGCCCAACACTGTATATAATGCATATATTTTCTAAGTTGGTTAGAGACCACCACCGATTTTCAGCTTCTTCCCATATGCGGTTTACTCTGTAGGCGTGACAACATATTGGGTGTTATTTTTCGTGAATAATCGCTCCTAACTCTGCTTGTTTATCATATTCAAGCCAATGTGGGTACCAAGATGTGCCGTTATACTCTCCTTCTGTGTGTCAAATTTCAAGGCAATCGGATATGGCGTTCGCGTTTTATAGTAGTTTTTGTAAGTGTACGAAAAGAGGGAGAAACTCTCTATAGAGTTATAACATATAGCTGAACTCTTTACAGAGTAGTTTTTTTGCTGAACTCTCCAGCTACACGGTGACTTGTTTGTACTACAGAGTGACTTGTTTGTAGCTGAACTCTCTACAGAGTGACTTACTTGTAGCTGAACATTGCATAAATTAACTTGTTTGTAACTGATCTAGATGAACTCTCTACTGGGTAGCTTTTTTTGTAGCTGAACCCTTTACGCAGTGACTTGTCTGTAGTTGAATTCTCTACAGAGTGACTTGTTGTGGCTGAACTCTCTATAAGGTGACTTGTTTATAGCTGAATTCTCTTCAGTGTGACTTATAATGTTCTGAATCTCTACAGCAACATATTTGTAGCTGAACTCTCTACAGAGTGATTTGCCTGTAGCTGAATTGTCTATAAGATGAACTGTTTGTAGCTGAACTCCCTACAGAATAACTTGCAATGTAATATAATGGAGTAAGTTATAAACGTAGCTGAATGCTCTATTAGGGTGACTGTTCTATTAGAGTATCTCGATCTTGCATATGCTACACGTAGTTGGCTTTGGAATCGTAACTCAGTGGTTTGTAATCCGATTCTTCTGTACTACTGCAAGGACTTTCTATGGTAATTATTCCAGCTGCACACCGATTTTCAGCTCACTGCTCTAAGCGGTTTGCCTGGTAGGCATGAAAACTAATAGATTTTTATTCATAAAAATCGATTGCATAATTGTGACACAGATTGGGTTTTGTGTCATATCTCAATGTCCTTTACCTGGATTTCTTTCAAACTACAAAAAGGCAAAAAGGCACTCCTACGATAGTTACTCCATCAACTTAGCAATTTTCAGCTCATTCCTTCAAGCGGTTTATCCTGTGGGCGTGACAGACAGAGAAAACCATCAATTATGAAGTGATGAAAGTACATAAATTACAGAAAGTGTGATAGTCCTCGGTCATATGCGACCACGTGTATGGTCCTACGGAAGAACCTGCGTGGGCATGGCAAGGGTGTGAATATAAAAATAAAATAAAAATAAGCTATATAAATTAGCTAATACTAGTCACATCCAGCCACTCTTTATTATTCCTAGCCAAAAATATCCTCTCAGAGGCTAGAATACTTTGATAGACAGCATCATCTAAACATTTCCTTACAGTAGATTTGGGGATAGTTATGGTAGGGTTTGAAAATTTGATGAAATTCAGGTAGTTTCCAATGGTGGCTGGTTGGTAATGGCCAAGTGCTGAAATTTTGATAGTTTCATACTAACTGGAGATACTTAATCTGTCAAATTCTGCCGTAAATATTCAACTTTCGATTGCTTTCTATTCCGTGCTGATTTCAGAAGATGGGCAGAGTCTAGTGGACAGGTCAATTCCAACATAGCAACAGGATGGATTTGCGAATTGTACACAACAATATCAGGGCGATATGGAGTTATCAGAATCGAAGTTGGAATGGTAGCTTGAGGAGCTTCACAGGCTCGGTGTTTATTCAAGTCAGCAAAAGCATTAGTAAGCATAGTGGCTAGAGCAGAAAGCACCTGGTTATGACGATAGGTGTAATGCTGCTGATTTAAAGCAACAGGGCAACTATTCAAGATATGAGTGTATCAGAAGCGGCTCGTAAGAGAAATGATAGTTGGCCAGAATGAAACCCAGCCAGTAGCCTATTCCAAGTCTTGCAGGAGCTTTCCAATTCAGCAGAGTAACCAAACTTGGATTGGACAGTGAGTGTCTGCAAGTGATTTTCTTTGAGATTTATTGTACTGTGTAAGCTGAGTTTTAGCTTTTAAATACAAGGAACGAGTAGATGGTAAAACAGATAGCTGCTTCCATGCATTGGCCAAGATGGAGTATATATTTTAAGCAAATAGTCGGTAATAACTCCGTGAATGTTCATTGGATTCCTACCAAACTTGGTAATAAGATTCGCCTTATGAGCCTTCTAAATGTGCCAAAATTTCAGCCCGATTGGAGCACGCATTCGTGTTTTATGGCGGATTTGCAAAGTGTGCAAAAAGTAGAAGAAAAAATGAATTAAACAACCCCAAACTATGGCCACTCGTATCTCGGAAATGGCCTGAGCGATTTTCTTCAAATTTGGAATGTGGGAACCCCTACCTAGCCAGCACTTCTGTAGCAACTTTGGTTTCAATCTGATAAGGAATCATGGAGCTACAAAGGTGTGAAAATCGCATTTATTTTCTTTCTGTAAATATACTCACGGTGTGGCGCGTGGGCTTCTTGGGCCGCATGACACACTACCGTGTGTCTTGATCATGCAAAGCACATGCAAGTACCTGTGGTAGTGATCTGCACATTTGAGTTGCATGAATTTTAGTTTATAACATCATCATTCTAAGGACAAAGTGGGAAACCTTGATTTCAGGTTATTGAATTAGATAGTAGATCCCAATCCAATAAACACACGACGTTGAAACATGATATTTACATTGTGATCAAGAGTTTGCTCTAATAAATTGTTGAATTGTAGTACTGTTTCACTGCAAATGGCTCCGTATTAGGCCTCTTTATTGTTAATTTAATGCTTTAGATTCCCTACCCAGATTGCTATAATTATGCATATTCTTGTTTAACTGCTAATGGCATGGCTGTATATTAGGCCATTTACTAACTTTTAAGCCACCTTGCTATATATCACTATCTAAAGCTTGCCATTTTTGTGACTTTTTAACCTTGCATTCCATTTGATGCTTGATGTTTACAATACGGTAGTGTATTATTAGTCGAATATTTTTTGACTTCTTTGCAATCAGCTTTAAAGTTTGGTTGTCCAATGATGCTTTTAGAGTTACCCCAACCCTTCAAATAAGTTGCTATGGAATTTAAAAATATTGTTTATCAGAATTTTACTCTGACCTTAGCTACCTAACTAACTAAGCTGTGGATATTTTTAGTTTTACATTGCACCAAAATTGATTTATAGCAATTTTATAGGTACAATACTTGAAGCAATTCAACTAAAGCACAATTCTTTAGTAAAAAGTATGCTATATGAACTGTTAATAAACCTCTTTTGGCATTGTGTTTATTGACTACACTACTACACTAACAGGTGTTAATCAGGAACATAATATAGCACTTAAAAGCAGTACAAAACTGCCTTTAGCAACCTGGAAATTCTTGGTAGGGTTGTAGGACAACAACTCTTAAGGTAACTGGTACTTGGTTTGATTCTACAATAGAAACTTTTTCCATTTTTGTTTTAAACTCTTTAGGAATACGTTTTGCCTTGACTGTTCTATTAGGGCATTTGAGCATTTAATAAGAGTATATTGGCCGATATTTCTGGATAGAATTTTGTAATTGTAATTGTATAATGATGTCACTAAGATGCACTGTAGTCATGTAGACCTAAGAGGAGTCATATTTACAGTCTGACTTAAATGCTGTAACTCACTGGTTTTGCAGTTCTCAGCTTTGTTTAAATGTTGTCAAATCCAATTCAATGTTTATCAGGAGTCATCAGAGAATTGCTAGTATATAAAACCTGTATTGTATCTGTTGGAAGCATTCTATTGGCTCAAGTTAGTTCTGTTCGTTATTTAGGAGTTACAAATGACCCTATACACTCTCGTGGAATTTGCATGTTTCTAATGTGGTGTCTAGAGCTTATATAGAATTGCGCTTCAATTCTTCGGTTTGGGTCATTACCACCAGAAATACTTTGCTTGCTGTATACTGCTTTCAAGTATGATTGAAAGAGTCCATTCTAAGTTTACCAAGAAGTTGCCACCATCCTGTGCTTCCAAGTTATCTTTTACTTTGACTGAATGTTGACGATACCACACAGCCACTCAAGTTTTCAAGTCTGTAGATAATTATTTCTCTCATACTTGCTAAATGTTTTTCGTTATTGTAAAGATGTGACGGGTTATTGTGGACATAACGTTAATCGCCTATTTGTTCCCAGAGTTGCTACAAACTTTGGCAAAAGAAGTTTCTTTCATCGGGGAGTACTTATGGAATAGTTTGGCACAAGGCTACCGTTTTGTCTTCATTAAGTATTTGTAGGCCCTATTTGTATTTTAATTAATTGTGTTATAATAATTGCTGGTGTTTATTAATTTTGTATCCTGTGTGTATTTTTGTATGCTGTTCACAGGGCTCCACAGAAAATCAGCTCAAGCTGAGTAGACTCCCTGTTTAAATATTACAATTACCTTAAGTGTCGCACTGCCATCACGCTATTAAAAAAAACTTTTAAAATGGTTAAACAAAACAAAGAAAAAGTGTGGCTCAACTGAACCCACAAATCTAGATTTAGTGTACCCAGGAGCCGTACCCACAACTGTACCCAGGAGCCCCCCCATCCCAGATTGGGGTGGGGGGGAGGGCAGTGGGGAAATTTTCCCCGAGCCTTAGCCCGAAAGGGGCCATCAAGGAGTACCTCTAGCTATGCACCGAATTCATAGTGATCAAATTACCTTGAGCACTTGGGCCAACAGGCCCAACACTTGCTTAAAAGATCGATATACTGTAATAGAGCAGTCTGGTATATTCCACTGCTAATATTTTTTTGACATAACGTGCATGTAGAAAACAGTTAAGGAACATCATTAGTGGGTGCAAAACTGAGCATTATATTCAACTACTATAGCTTTTGTGTGCAATGTTTAAAAATATAGAACTCCAGTATTTTATCAAATGCTGTGGGCATGCACAGTTAAAATTATGCTATGCATAGATGTACTTATAATGTTTTGATTGTAAGTCATTCACTTGTTATTTATGGTTCCTATACCAGGGGGATAGCTATGTCACTTACAAAATATTATGTGCCTAGCTATATGTATGTGAATTATTAAAACTCTATATGTGATGGGCCTGTGCAAGCCGGGCATGTCGGCACAAACCACACCCCATCACATTACAGGGCATAACTCAGTACTGGAAAGGGATATTTACATTTTGGAACTTATATAGTGCACCAAGGCATTAATTTGAATATATTTTACCACTATTCATAGTAGAACGATCACGTCGATCCGCATTCTGTATATTGTGCGAATAAACCACAACTACGCGGGTAATCACGGGTAGCCCGTTCAAAAAAAATCAAAAATATTGTCGATTTCAAAAATTAAATTTCGCGAACACGCTAGTTGTATCTATCAGTTGTTGACTGTTTCCTTGGTGAATAAAGATGCCAAGAAGCCAGAAGAGATTCAAGAAAGACTGTACAAACTTAGTTGACGCTAGAGCACGCCGACACGGACAATACGCTAGCGACAGTTCAATCTCAAGTTCATCCTCAGCTATAGCTACTTCCAGCAACGTGGAATTTCATTCAATTCCTGAACCTGCAGCTGAAACAATGCAGGAACTGCTTGATCTATCGCACAAAGCAGCAAATACGGATGATGAAGAGTTGGATCCATCGTTTGATCTTGATTCCAGTGTTAAATCAGACACTCATCACCAAAGCGAAACGTTTTGTGAGGAATGGGTAAGTCAACTATCAAGAGATGATAAACTTGCTTTGGGAGTGTTTTTACAATATCATCTTTGTGAAACAATTGGAAAAGGCGAAACAGAAGCTGCAGAATTGGCTGGACTGATGATTGGAAGGTCTGACAGGACTGTTCGAGATTGGAAAGTGCAATTTTATGAAAACGATGGCAGAATTCCCGAAAGCACACAAGGTCAATATCAGCGGTCCGGGGTACTGTACCACAATGAAGCACTCAACAACAAGGTGTGTAAATATGTACGGGATAATGCTTCTGTAAAGGGACCCGCAAATCTGACAATATCATTTTGCCAGTGGGTAAATGAACTGCTGGTTAACGAAACCTTGGAGCCAGGTTATCCTAGGAAAATTTTGGTCGAGACTGCACGGAACTGGTTTCATGCACTTGGCTTTGAAGTGAAGACCTTCGATGTCCATCACAAAATGTGCTGGAAAAAACCGTAATTTTCTTTCATGATGAAAGTACTTTCCAAGCCAATGACGATCAGTCTACTTTTTGGGGTACAAAGGGAACAATGGTCATGAAACCGAAAAACAAGGGTTCAGGGATAATGGTATCAGATTTCATAGATGAAAAAATGGGTACCTATGCTTGACGCAGGAGGAGTATGTAAGAGCACGACAGTCTGAACCAA
Organism: Dysidea avara; assembly: GCF_963678975.1. Classification (NCBI taxonomy): domain Eukaryota; kingdom Metazoa; phylum Porifera; class Demospongiae; order Dictyoceratida; family Dysideidae; genus Dysidea; species Dysidea avara. The sequence continues at coordinate 2,498,390 of NC_089286.1, forward strand.
CAATACAAATGCAAGCGAGGTGTCTATTTGAATATGGGGAAGCACGAGAGGGATATTGGACATGTGACAATTTTATGGAGCAAATGAAAAGGGCAATCAAAATTGCAGAATTCAAGTATCCAAAAAGTGATGGCTGGAAGCACGTATGGATATTTGACCAGAGTGGTTGCCATGCTGCTATGGCCGATGATTCGTTGAACGTGTCTAAAATGAATGTGAACCCAGGCGGGAAGCAGAGAGTGATGAGGGATGGTTACTGGAATGAAAAAGTGTTTAAAATGAATTATGCCATTGGTGTTCCAAAAGGTTTGTGTGTCGTGCTTCAGCAGAGAGGAGTTGACACAAGCAAAATGAATGCAGACCTAATGATTGAAAGAGTTTGGGCACAAGCAAAAAGATACTCAAAAGCCTACTGTAAGTATAGCATTGTATCACTGAGGAAAACTGTAGTTCCAGCACTAGAGTCTGTATCTCTTGAATCCATACAGAAACATTTTAGAAAAAAGTCCGACATTATATGTTCGCATATTTAGAGGGACATTCAGGAAGAACGGAACTTGAACAGCTAGTAAAAACCTACAAAAAGGAAGTAAAATCTCACAGGATGATTTCTGAACTTCAATAGTAATATGAATACCATGTCTTTACAACCTTTCATATGTTAATATTAATCTTGTAATTTCTTGTTGATTGAAGTGTCATATCGTTAGATTGTTCCTGTAGTTTCTTGATACCTAAAGCAGATATTAAAAAAGTGTCACCAGGTTTAGAAGCACTATGTATAAGGAAACTATAACTAAAAAGTACAGAGATGTGAAATAGCATAAGAGATATGAAAACATTCAAATGGACATTCCTTCTTCACTGGGTATTTTTCTTAGTTTTTATTCATGTGGTGGATGAGGTACGAATGTGCATAGATTTGTGCTGCGCAATAATTTTCAAAAAATGCATTTGCAATAATTTGGCATAAGGATTTTGACTAGCACACGTCGTCTTACTACGCGTGCATGAAGTTGCACGAGAGTGGTACTGTAGTTTGACTTTTTATTCCAATGTATGCAAAGTAAAATAAAAATTTGTATATAAAAAACTAAAGCCTATGTCAAATAATCTTGTTTATGGTGTAATGTTGAAGGTAAATTTAGACACAACATTCGTACTAGGAGAGCGCATAAAATAGAAGCATTAATAAGTACACTCCCAACTCCAAATCAAGAGGAAGAAAGGAAAGGATTAATAAAGCTGGTATGTCTTATGATGCACAACACAATCCTGAAATTTCTGGAGAGTTACAGAGGCCCATGATGAAAAAGTTGTTGAGCTGCATAAGAGATTGTGGTGTGACATTCAGTGTTTACCTGGAGGATGATGGAGGCTTTACCTTCACCTCTCTAGTTGATGGGGATAAAAAGGAAGTTGTTTATTATATATGTGCGTCCATGCTCTTTGTGTGTGTGTGTGTGTGTGTGTGTGTGCGCGCACGCAACCACGCACCTTTTGATTTTGCAGCTACTTCAAGCTTTAGGAGACAATGCAAAAGCGTTCCCATTAAAATCTAGGTACTTTACCTTAGAGTAGTCATATCCTACTTTTATATGTTGCCTTCGCTCAGACAAAGTGCATATGATATGCTGCTTAATGCAGTCTTTAGTGAAAAATTCAATAGTGCAGCACTCCTCCAACTCTTCTACCATGATTCACTTGTTTACTCTCCTGATAGTATAGTAGATAAAGTTGTTACTCAGTTAGAGAAAGCTGGGTGGAACTTTGAATCATTACACACCAACAATACACAAATCACAATATATTATTCACCCACAATCCACCCAACTGGTCACCATGGTCCTGCTCCTTCATTGGATTTGAACCGACATGAATGGACAATGTTATGCTGATTACAAGGGTACCTTTGGTATGATGGGCTTACCAGTAGCAGTGGATGAAAGTTGTAAGTTGGCTGGGAGGGCATCTTGAGGAGCTTAACAACTCTTAATTCTTGTGCACAAGTTTGTGAAATTGTCACAGATCATGGAGAAAAAACTCAAGTGGAGTAGTCATCATTTTAAAAATTCTTCGGCATCACTTCATGTTGTCTCACAACGGATCAAAACTGGGTTGAGATATCTGCTGGAGCTGAAGGTGTCACAGAGAGATGCACAGACTTGATGATGTCACGAGAGAAAACTTATTGACAATGACATAATAAATCACATTATTATGTACATGTATTACATCATAATTATACTATAAAAACATGTTGAGGTTGTGTATGCTTGAAAAGTATTGTCAATATAAGGACTAATGCTCATATTCTCTGATGGCAATGGAAAGCCATAAAATATTACATGTGGAAACTGTGGACAAAAGAGATGTTCAGCTTCAGTCACCCAATATGGAGCATGAAGCATTTATTCGTTCCATGAGTTACATCAATGGTAGAATGATTTGTAGTGAGCTAGTAAGCGATACATCATCTTCAATTCGCAAAACAATAGGTATAATAATCCAGTGTTCAGAGTAATACAGTTTGATTTCATATAGGAAGCAAATATCCAGATATAATCCATTCCCTTGACGTCTGGCATAAAGCTAAGAAGTTGAGGAAGGCACTAAATAAAGTACTGATTTGATTTAGTCATCAGAATTTTATTTTTTAATACAGGCAGGAAAACCTAAGGGAGAAGCTATGCCAGTGGAGTTGCAATATTGTAAACCACTTTTGGTATTGCTGCTGAACATGTGATGGGAATGAGAGCAGATTAAGGGTATGCTTTCATCAAAAAAATGATAATAAGTGTAATATTGTAACACAGAGAAAGTGGTTGGGTTTGTTGCACCATGTTCAGAATGAACATGAGTGGATTCTTGAAAGGTATGTACAGTGAATTCCTGAATCATTGCAACTGTGAGTATATTACTAGTTGTGAACACGATGCGTTGACAGGACCACCAAGTGATGTGGATGGAAATCCATTACACTATTTTGATAGGACTGAAAAAGCTTTCAGGGCACTACAGAAATTAGTGCTGGACGATAAATGGTTACTGTCAATGAAAGGTTAGTAGTGGGATATAGCGGTTTCAGCACTTCTCGTATGAAAGGCGTACTGTGTATGCATGTGTGAGTGCTATAATTGACTGTTGTTGGAGTGAAATAGTCCTTGCTATGAAAATCATGTGTGTATAACAGCCTAAGTTCTGATTTTGGTACTAAATAGCTTTTTAAAAAACACGCATGCATATGCCAGAAATGCTGAAACCCCTGTATCATTATTTCCAACATGCTTCTGGGAACCTGGAATCGTTTCACAACCTGGTGTTGGCTTATGCTTCAAAATGGACTTCCTTCCAGTGCGTATATAACATTGTTGATAGTAACCAAAATTACTCGTAGGAATTCATCATATCACACACTGGTACAGTTGGCTGTACTGATCATAATTTTCATAGTGATCGAGGACAGGCTCAGGGAAAGCGTTGAACTAATGTTTGCAAGGAAGTTTAGTAAGTAAACCAAAAAAAAATGGGACACTACCTTGACCCTTCATACATCTTGAATACATAGCAGATTTATTGAAGGATATAATGAGACTGAGGATAGCAACATCTATCAAGTTAAAGGACAAGGTAGTACTGGAAGAGAATCATCCTAAGCGTCGACAGTCTACAATAGGTACCACTGAGCCACTACCAACTACAGAACTAGTGTCAAACAAAAGGTTACATTTCATTGATATTTTAGAACAACATGTTTGTAGTAATATGTTACTTATTACAAAGATAGTTCATCATCCCTATACTGTCGGAATCTGATGTACCGGCCATCTGGAGCAGGGTACTTCCTTCTGATAAACAGAACAACACACGATGGAAGAATTCGACGGTTATTTCTCCCCAAATAACCGTATTTCCAGGGGTAGTGCCAAAAGCCGGAACGGGATGCGCGCAAAGTAAATAAACCGTTTTTGCAGATTGTACACCGTTTCTTACCATTACATAGTGCCTAGAATTGTTCTGAAGTTAGTTTTCTTCTACTTGTAGGCATGTTAGAAATCGCTCGCTCGCAGTTTCTATTTAATGCTCACTATACGAAAGCGTTTTGCAATTACCTACACTGAAAAACTATCATTTAACCTGCTACACTATTATTTGTAAGCATATGATTCACAGCCACTAACATACACTGTGGTTAACTCTCATAAATTATTTCCCATACTAGCAGACTTAGAAAACCATCCTCGCTGTTACTAAAGAGTTGGACATGACTATAACATGAAAATACTACAGTAGTTTACCTTTTAGAATGATAAGGAAGCAATTCTACATCAGGATTAAACAGAATTTGATGGATTGATACAGACATGCCAACTCTCACGCATTAGGCGTGAGTCTCACTCTTTGGCTAGTAATCTCATGCTCTCACGCCTATAACCCTCTGTTTCTCACTCTTTCAGCTTAGTTCTCACGCATTTCTCACGCCTGATCTACTTCGTAATTAGCCCTGTACTTAAAATTGGGCAGACCTGTGCTTATTTTTGTACTTAGAACATGCGACGACCTTTTTTCTTTTTTTTTTTGGTCTTCACTACCAAAAATCCTGGAGCTGCACTTGAATCTGTTCCACATTGCCAGTAGTGTTTGAGGTCTCACTCCTAAAATTGTTCAGAGGTTGGCATCTCTGTTGATAAGAGCACAACATGCTACGTGGCTGGCATTAAATAGAAACTTTGAGAGTGATTTCTAGCTTGCATATAAGTAGAAGGAAAGGAACTCTAGCACAATTCTAGTCACTGTGTGGCAGTTGGAAACAATGCAAAATCCGTCTCAAACGATTTTTCTACTTGGTGCACCCCAATTGGTTCTGTTCCATTCCGTTCAGGGCTTTTAGCACTATCCTATTTCCAGACAACGTATTGTCTATATGCTGCCTTCCTGAATGTAAGTTGCAAGGTCACCTGTGACATCACATCATGCGTTTATTGCCAAGGACAGCATATCCCTGTTTAGAACTACTGCATCAACAGAGATTCCAAGGTTTGGTGAAGCCTAGGAGTGAGACTGTGAAGTGTGCCGGAACATCGAGAGGATGGGTATCTCACTGCAGCTGCACATGGAGCAATATTACAGAGATACAAGACCCACCAGAACAAGGGATCCGTATGCATGTGTGTATATATATCTAATCCAAAACAGCCAAGCTGTAAAAAAAGAGTGCGGCCCTGAGAAAGGCTATTGTGAAAAAAGATGTGAAATCCAAGGTGGCGGCCAAGAAATGGCTGTGATGGTAGGTTAATGGTAAAAATTTTAATAACAACAATTCAGTGAATTTGGTGCCACTTGGTCTTGGCACAAAATTCACTTGAATTGTCGTTATTAAAATTTTTACCATTAACCTACCATCACAGCCATTTCTTGGCCGCCACCTTGGATTTTACATCTTTTTTCACAATAGCCTTTCTCAGGGCCGCACTCTTTTTTTACAGCTTGGCTGTTTTGGATTAGATTTCACTTCTTTTTGCATTTGTATACCCCAAAGCTGGCCTATGGCCGGCTTTAGGGCTTTTTAACCTGTCATTTTTTTCTTTACTACAGGAAGAAGAAAAGATGAAGCAGGGTGATTTCTCTGTAGCTGACCTCTCTGCAAGGTGATCCTTCTAGCTGATCCCTCTACCGGATGACTTGTTTGTAGCTGAACTCTCTACAGGGTGATTTGTTTGTAGCTGAACTCTCTACAAGGTAACTTCTTCTAGCTGATCTTTCTACAGGGTGATTTGTTTGTAGCTGAATTCTCTACAGGGCGATTTGTTTACAGCTAAACTGCTGAACTCTCTACAATGTAACTTCTTCTAGCTAAACTCTCTACGGGTGGCTTGTTTCTAGCTGATCTCTCTACAGAGTGACTTGTTTGTAGCTGAACTCTCTATAAGGTGATTTGTTTGTAGCTGAACTCTCTACAAGGTAACTTCTTCTAGCTGATCTTTTTACAGGGTGATTTGTTTGTAGCTGAATTCTCTACAGGGCGATTTGTTTGCAGCTAAACTGCTGAACTCTCTATAATGTAACTTCTTCTAGCTAAACTCTCTACGGATAGCTTGTTTCTAGCTGATCTCTCTACAGGGTGACTTGTTTGTAGCTGAACTCTCTACAAGGTGATTTGTTTGTAGCTGAACTCTCTACAAGGTAACTTCTTCTAGCTGATCTTTCTACAGGGTGATTTGTTTGTAGCTGAATTCTCTACGGGGCGATTTGTTTGCAGCTAAACTCTCTACATGGTAGTTTCTTTGTAGCTGAACTCTCTACAATGTAACTTCTTCTAGCTGAACTCTCTATAGGATGACTTGTTTCTAGCTGATCTTGTTTCTAGCTGATCTCTCTACAGGGTGACTTGTTTGTAGCTGAACTCTCTACAGAGTGATCTGTTTGTAGCTGAACTCTCTACAAGGTAACTACTTCTAGCTGATCTTTCTACAGGGTGATTTGTTTGTAGCTGAATTCTCTACAGGGCAATTTGTTTGCAGCTGAACTCTCTACATGGTAGTTTCTTTGTAGCTGAACTCTCTACAATGTAACTTCTAGCTGAACTCTCTACAGGATGACTTGTTTCTAGCTGATCTCTCTACAGGGTGACTTGTTTGTAGCTGAACTTTCTACAGGGTGATTTGTTTGTAGCTGAATTCTCTACAGGGTGATTTGTTTGCAGCTGAACTCTCTACATGGTAGTTTCTTTGTAGCTGAACTCTCTACAATGTAACTTCTTCTAGCTGAACTCTCTACAGGATGACTTGTTTCTAGCTGATCTCTCTACAGGGTGACTTGTTTGTAGCTGAACTCTCTACAGGGTGATTTGTTTGTAGCTGAATTCTCTACAGGGCGGTTTGCTTGCAGCTGAACTCTCTACATGGTAGTTTCTTTGTAGCTGAACTCTCTACAATGTAACTTCTTCTAGCTGAACTCTCTACAGGATGACTTGTTTCTAGCTGATCTCTCTACAGGGTGACTTGTTTGTAGCTGAACTCTCTACTGGGTGATTTGTTTGTAGCTGAACTCTCTACAATGTAACTTCTTCTAGCTGAACTCTCTACAGGGTGATTTGTTTGTAGCTGAACTCTCTACAAGGTAACTTCTTCTAGCTGATCTTTCTACAGGGTGATTTGTTTGTAGCTGAATTCTCTACAGGCGATTTGTTTGCAGCTGAACTCTCTACTTGGTAGTTTCTTTGTAGCCGAACTCTCTACAGTGTAACTTATTCTAGCTGAACTCTCTACGGGTGGCTTGTTTCTAGCTCATCTCTCTACAGAGTGTCTATTTTCTAGCTGAACTCTCTACAGGGTGACTTGTTTGTAGCTGAACTTTCTACAGGGTGATTTGTTTGTAGCTGAACTCTCTACAATGTACCTTCTTCTAGCTGAACTCTCTACAGGATGACTTGTTTCTGGCTGATCTCTCTACAGGGTGACTTGTTTGTAGCTGAACTTTCTACAGGGTGATTTGTTTGTAGCTGAACTCTCTACAATGTACCTTCTTCTAGCTGAATTCTCTACAGGGTGACTTGTTTGTAGTTGAACCCTCTACAGGGTGATTTGTTTGTAGCTGAACTCTCTACAAGGTAACTTTTTCTAGCTGATCTTTCTACAGGGTGATTTGTTTGTAGTTGAATTCTCTACAGGTGATTTGTTTGCAGCTGAACTCTTTTACATGGTGGTTTCTTTGTAGCTGAACTCTCTACAGTGTAACTTATTCTAGCTGAACTCTCTACGGGTGGCTTGTTTCTAGCTGATCTCTCTACAGAGTGTCTTGTTTCTAGCTGAACTCTCTACAGGGTGATTTGTTTGCAGCTGAACTCTCTACAAGGTAACTTCTTCTAGCTGATCTTTTTACAGGGTAATTTGTTTGTAGCTGAATTCTCTACAGGGCGATTTGTTTGCAGCTGAACTCTCTACATGGTAGTTTCTTTGTAGCTGAACTCTCTAGAATGTAACTTCTTCTAGCTGAACTCTCTACATGGTGACTTATTTGTAGCTGAACTCTCTACAGGGTGATTTGTTTGTAGCTGAACTCTCTACAAAGTAACTTCTTCTAGCTGATCTACTTTTCTACAGGGTGATTTGTTTGTAGCTGAATTCTCTACAGGGCGGTTTGTTTGCAGCTGAACTCTCTATATGGTAGTTTCTTTGTAGCTGAACTCTCTACAGGGTGCTTTGTTTGTAGCTGAACTCTCTACAAGTTAACTTCTTCTAGCTGATCTTTCTACAGGGTGATTTGTTTGTAGCTGAATTCTCTACAGGGCGATTTATTTGCAGCTGAACTCTCTACATGGTAGATTCTTTGTAGCTGAACTCTGTACAACGTAACTTCTTCTAGCTGAACTCTCTACAGGATGACTTGTTTCTGGCTGATCTCTCTACAGGGTGACTTGTTTGTAGCTGAACTTTCTACAGGGTGATTTGTTTGTAGCTGAACTCTCTACAATGTAACTTCTTCTAGCTGAACTCTCTACAGGGTGACTTGTTTGTAGTTGAACCCTCTACAGGGTGATTTGTTTGTAGCTGAACTCTCTACAAGGTAACTTTTTCTAGCTGATCTTTCTACAGGGTGATTTGTTTGTAGTTGAATTCTCTACAGGTGATTTGTTTGCAGCTGAACTCTTTTACATGGTGGTTTCTTTGTAGCTGAACTCTCTACAAAGTGACTTCTTCTAGCTGATCTATCTACAGGATGACTTATTTCTAACTGAACTCTCTACAGTGTGATCTGTTCATAGCGGAACTTTTTACTGGGTGATTTGTTTGTAGCTAAACTCTTTGCATGATTGTTTCTTTGTAACTGAACTCTCTACAAGGTAACTTCTTCTAGCTGATCTCTCTACAGGGCAATTTGTTTGTAGCTGAATTCTCTACAGGGTGATTTATTTGAGCTGAACTCTCTACATGATGGCTTATTTGTAGCTGAACTCTCTATTAGGTACCTTCTTCTAGCTGATCCGACTACAGGGTGACTTGTTTGTAGCTGAATTCCCTACAGAATAACTTACAATGTAATATAACTGAGTAAATTATAACTGCAGCTGAATGCTTTATTAGGGTGACTGTTCTATTAGAGTATCTCCATCTCGCATTTGCTGCACCTAGTTGCCTTTCGAATCATAACTCAGTGATTTGTAATCCAATTATTCTGTACCACTGCAAGGACTTTCTATGATGAGTATTCCAGCTACATACTGATTTTTAGCTCGTTGCTCTAAGCGGTTTGCCTGGTAGATACGAAAACTAATAGTTTTTTAATTCATAAAAATTGATTGCGTTATTTTGACACAAGTTGGGTTTCGTGTCATATCTCCATGGTCTTTATCCCGATTCCTTTCAAACCACAAAAAGGCACTCCTACGATGGTTGCTCCATCTACATATCAATTTTCAACTGATTCCTCCGAGGCGTTTACCCTGTAGGCGTGACAGACCTTCGACCTTATTTTACGCAAATAATCGGTCATAACTCCGTGAATGTTCATCGGATTCCTACCAAAGTTGGTACGGAGATCCGCCTTAATGAGCCCTTTAAGTGTGCCAAATTTCAGCCAAATCCGAGCACGCATTCGTGTTTTATGGCGAATTTTGCGAAGTGTGCGAAATGAAGATGAAGAAAAAAACGAAGAAATTAAAACGAAATTTTGTTCGCTCGTATCTCGGAAATGGCTGGAGCGATTTTCTTCAAATTTGGTATGTAGACTACCCTAACTGGGCGGCACGTCTCCAGCAAATTTGGTTCCAATCGGATAAGGGATCACAGAGCTACATAGGTGTGAAAATTGTGTTTTCTTTCTTCCTGTTAATATACTCACGGTGTGGCGCGCCGGCTTCTTGGGCCGCACGACACACTATCGTGTGTCTTGATATATCTAATCAAAAACAGCCAAGCTGTAAAAAAAGGTGCGGCCCCCAAAAAGGCCATGGTGAAAAAGATGTGAAATCCAAGGTGGCGGCCAAGAAATGGCTGTGATGGTAGGTTAATGGTTACATTTTAATAACAACAATTCAGGTGAATTTGGTGCCAAGACCAAGCGGCACAAAATTCACCTGAATTGTCGTTATTAAAATGTAACCATTAACCTACCATCACAGCCATTTCTTAGCCGCCACCTTGGATTTCACATCTTTTTTCACCATGGCCTTTTTGGGGGCCGCACCTTTTTTTACAGCTTGGCTGTTTTTGATTAGATATCACTTCTTTTTGTATTTGTATACTGCAAAGCCGGCCTATGGCTGGCTTTGGGGCTTTTTTAACCCATGTGTTTTTTTCTTTACTACAGGAAGAAGAAAAGAACTTAAAGAAGAATTTTAGTACTTCAATTATTTTTGATTTTATTAGTAATTATACAAATTATATACATATATTTATTACATGCCCATTATTCCCCACAGGATATTTTTTTGCAGCTGATCTCTCTACTGGGTGACTTGAAATGTAGCTGAACTATATACAGGATGGTTTCTTTGTAGCTGAACTCTCTACAAGGTAACCTCTTCTAGCTAGTCTCTCTACAGGGTATTTTGTTTCTAGCTGAACTCTCTACAGGGTGATTTTTTTGTAGCTGAACTCTCTGCAGGGTGATTTGTTTGCAGCTGAACTCTCTACATGATGGTTTCTTTGTAGCTGAACTCTCTACAGGTGACTTCGTCCAGCTGATCTCTCTACGGTGTGATTTGTTTCTGGCAGAACTCTCTACAGGTGATTTGTTCGCAGCTAAACTCTCTACATGGTGGTTTCTTGTAGCTGAACTCCCTACATGATGGTTTCTTTGTAGCTGAACTCTCTACAAGGTAACTTCTTCTCTACAGGGTGATTTATTGTAGTTGAATTCTCTACAAGGTGGTTTGTATGAGGCTGAACTCTCTACATGGCAGTTTCTTTGTAGCTGAACTCTCTACAGAGTGATTTGTTTGCAGCTGAACTCTCTACATGATGGTTTCTTTGTAACTGAACACTCTACAAGGTGACTTCTTCTAGCTGATCTTTCTACAGGGTGAATTGTTGTAGCTGAACTATCTACAAGGTAACTTCTTCTAGCTGATCTCTATACAGGGTAATTTGTTTGTAGTTGAATTCTGTACAGGTGGTTTCTTTGTAGCTGAACTCTGTACATGATGGTTTCTTTGTAGCTGAACTCTTTACAAGGTGACTTCTTCTAGCTGAACTCTCTACGGGGTAATTTCTTTGTAGCTGAACTCTCTATACGATGGTTTCTTTGTAACTGAACTCTCTACAAGGTAACTTCTTCTAGCTGATCTTTCTACTGGGTGATTTGTTTGCAGCTGAATTCTCTACATGGTGGTTTCTTTGTTGCTGAACTCTCTACAAGGTGAATTCTTCTACCTGATCTCTCTACAGGGTGATTTGTTTGTAACTGAACTCTGTACAAGTGCGTTTTTGTGGGTGATCTCACTGCAGGTTGATTTGTTTGTAGCTGAACTCGCTAAAGGGTGATTTTGCTTGTAGCTGAACTCCTTGCATTGTATCTAGTTTCTAGCTGATCTCTCTACAGGGTGATTTGTTTGTAGCTGATCTCTCTACAAGTTGATTTGTCTGTAGCTGATCTCTCTGCAGGTTGATTAATTTGCAGCCGATCTCTCTACAAGGTAATTTGTTTGTAGCTGAACTGTCTGTAAAGTGATTTATTTGTAGCTGATCTCTCTGCAAGCTGATTTGTTTTAGCTGAACTCTCTACAGGGTGATTTACTTGTAGCTGAACTCCTTACATTGTGTCTAGTTTCTAGCTGATCTCTCTACAGGGTGATTTGTTTGTAGCTGATCTCTCTACAAGTTGATTTGTGTGTAGCTGATCTTTCTACTGGTTGATTTGTTTGTAGCCGATCTCTCTACAGGGTAATTTGTTTGTAGCTGAACTCTGTACAAGGTGCTTTTTTGTAGGTGATTTCACTGCAGGTTGATTTGTTTGTAGCTGAACTCACTAAAGGGTGATTTGCTTGTAGCTGAACTCCTTACATTGTATCTAGTTTCTAGCTGATCTCTCTACAGGGTGATTTGTTTGTAGCTGAACTCTCTATAAGGTGCTTTGTTCGCAGCTGAACTCTCTACATGGTGGTTTCTTTGTTGCTGAACTCTCTACAGGGTGTTTTGCTTGTAGCTACTCTCTACAGGGTGATTTGTTTCTAGCTTATCTCTCTACAGGTTGATTTGTGTGTAACTGATCTCTCTACAAGCTGATTTGTTTGTAGCTGAATTCTCTGCAAAGTGTTTTGTTTGTAGCTGACCTCTCTTCAGGGTGATTTGTATCTAGCTGATCTCTCTACAGGGTGATTTTTTTGTAGCTGACCTCTCTTCAGGGTGATTTGTTTCTATCTGATATCTCTACAGGGTGATTTTTTGTAGTTGACCTCTCTTCAGGGTGATTTGTTTCTAGCTGATCGCTCTACAGGTTGGTTTGTTTGTAGCTGAACTCTCTACACGGTGATTTGCTTGTAGCTGAACTCCTTACATTGTGTCTAGTTTCTAGCTGATCTCTCTACAGGGTGATTTGTTTGTAGCTGATCTCTCTACAAGTTGAATTGTGTGTAGCTGATCTCTCTGCAGGTTGATTTGTTTGTAGCCGATCTCTCTATAAGGTAATTTATTTGTAGCTGAACTATCTAAAAGGTGATATGTTTGTAGCTGATCTCTCTGCAGGTTGATTTGTTTTAGCTGAACTCTCTACAGGGTGATTTATTTGTAGCTGAACTCCTTACATTGTGTGTAGTTTCTAGCTGATCTCTCTACAGGGTGATTTGTTTGTAGCTGATCTCTCTACAAGTTGATTTGTGTGTAGCTGATCTCTCTGCAGGTTGATTTGTTTGTAGCCGATCTCTCTATAAGGTAATTTGTTTGTAGCTGAACTCTCTATAAGGTGATTTGTTTGTAGTTGATCTCTCTGCAGGTTGATTTGTTTTAGCTGAACTCTCTACAGGCTGATTTGTTTGTAGCCGATCTCTCTACAGGGTAATTTGTTTGTAGCTGAACTCTCTACATGGTGGTTTCTTTGTTGCTGAACTCTCTACAGGGTGTTTTGCTTGTAGCTGATCTCTCTACAGGGCAATTTGTTTGTAGATGATCTCTCTACAGGGTGATTTTTTTGTAGCTGACCTCTCTTCAGGGTGATTTGTTTCTAACTGATCTCTCTACAGGGTGATTTTTTGTAGCTGACCTCTCTTCAGGGTGATTTGTTTCTAGCTGATTGCTCTACAGGTTGATTTGTTTGTAGATGAACTCTCTACAAGGTAATTTACTTGTAGCTGAACTCCTTACTTTGTGTCTAGTTTGTAGCTGATCTCTCTACAGGGTGATTTGATTGTAGCTGAACTCCTTACATTGTGTGTAGTTTCTAGCTGATCTCTCTACAGGGTGATTTGTTTGTAGCTGATCTCTCTACAAGTTGATTTGTGTGTAGCTGATCTAGGGACCCGCCGATTATGGTGGTATAATTTTGAGCATGATAGGTACCTAAAAGCATTGAGCATAATGCCAGCATAATAGCTTAAATATTTGTACGATAGCATAAATTCTTGCTGGAAAAATGACAATTGCACAATAAGATCGATATACTCTAATAGAGCAGTCAGTAGCTCTAATAGAACAATCATGAAACTGACTGTTCTATTAGAGTATATCGATCTTTTCTCTTACATGCAGCAAGAATTTATTATTTGCGTTCTAACCACTCATTTTTTTCTTTCTATACAGTGTTAAACTAGTAGCAAAGCATATGAACTAAGGCATGAAGATTGAGCATAATCGAGCATAATAGGTAAATATTGAGCATTAATTTAAGTATAATAGGTGAACTTTGAGCTGTGCAGCATAGCATAATAGGTAAAATTATGAGCATAATCGGCAGGTCCCTAAGCTGATCTCTCTGCAGGTTGATTTGTTTGAAGCCGATCTCTCTACAGGTAATCTGTTTGTAGCTGAACTCTCTATAAGGTGATTTGTTTGTAGCTGATCTCTCTGTAGGTTGATTTGTTTTAGCTGAACTCTCTACAGGGTGATTGCTTGTAGCTGAACTCCTTACATTGGGTCTAGTTTCTAGCTGATGTCTCTACAGGGTGATTTTTTGTAGCTGAACTCTCTTCAGGGTGGTTTGTTTCTAGCTGATCTCTCTACAGGTAGATTTGTGTTGATTTGTTCATTGCTGATCGCTCTAAAGGTTGATTTGTTGCAGCTGAACACCCTGCAAAGTGTTTTGTTTGTAGCTGATCACTCTAAAGGGTAATTTGTTTGTAGCTGAACTCTCTCCACAGTGACTTGTGTGTAGCTGAATTCTGTGTAACTGAATTCTCTAGAGAGTGACTTAATTGTAGCTGAATTCTCTACACAGTGCATGACTTGTTTATAGCTGAACTTTCTTCAGTGTGACTTGTAATGTTCTGAATCTCTATAGTGATATATTTGTAGCTTAACTCTCCACATGGTGACTTGCTTCTTGCTGAACTGTCTATAAGATTAACTGTTTGCAGCTAAACTCCCTACAGAATAACTTGTGATGTAATAAAATTCTATAATGGAGTAAATAAATTAGCCGAATGCTCTATTAGGGTGACTGTTCTATTAGAGTATCTCGATCTCGCATTTGCTACACGGAGTTGGCTTTCGAATCATAACTCAGTGGTTTGTAATCCGATTCTTCTGTACTACTGCAAGAACTTTCTATGAAGATTATTCCAGATATACACCGATTTTCAGCTCATTGCTCTAAGCGGTTTGCCTAGTAGGCGTGAAAACTAACACTTTTTTATTCATAAAAATCGATCGCGTAATTGTGACATAGGTTGGGTTTTGTGTCATATCTCCGTGGTCTTTATCTCGATTCCTTTCAAACCACCAAAAGGCACTCCTACGATGGTTACTCCATCTACATAGCAATTTTCAACTCATTCCATGAAGCGGTTTACCCTGTAGGCGTAACAACAAATCGATCTTGTTTTACGCGAATAATCGGTCATAACTCCTGAACCATTCATCGGATTTGTACCAAATTTGATGCTAGGATTCGCCTTTGGACTCCCTTTCTGTGTGCCAAATTTCAAGGCGATCGGAGTACGCGTTTGCTTGTTATAGCAATTTTTGCAAGTGTGCGAAAAGACGAAGAAGAAGAAAAAAAAACGAAGAAAAAAAAACCAAACTTTGGCAGCTCGTATCTCGGAAATGGCTGGAGCGATTTCCTTCAAATTTGGAATGTAGACTCCCTTGGCTGGCGGACAACTGTGTAGCAAATTTGGTTCCAATCAGATAAGTGATCACCGAGATACAAAGGTGTGAAAATGACGTTTTCGTTCTTCCTGTCAATGTACTCACGGTGTGGCGCGCCGGCTTCTTGGGCCGCACGACACGCTATCGTGTGTCTTGATATATATATAATAGCTACAAATCACAAAATACAAGTACTTCGTTTAAGCTAAAACTTTACTTGTGCATGCATGTAGCTAGTCAGCAGTCTAAGCACATGTGTCACTTAGGTCTGGAATGTTCTTTGTTATATTCCCATGTCACCTTTCCTGCTCTTTGAACAACTGAAGCTGGAGGGCTATATCTATGACAAGGCTCATCTGTTGCCAACTTAACAGAAAGCAAGTTTGGTAATGTTTTGTCTAGAGCAAGGTTTGGACGAAAAGGTGTCTTGTTCTTTCTTATCATCGAAAATACCCTTTCCTCTCCAGCATTTGAGTGTGCAATACACAGTACCAGTTTGGCAATTTTTGATAACATGTTGAATTTCAAGTGACCATCTGCAGATTTAATTGTGGAAATATGATGCCATATTACATCCATACGGTAATGCTGTGTTCTTCATCGTCATTAACTATCAGTGCTTTCTGCCAAACTATCTGTGGGATATCTTCTTGATTCAACAGTTGGTACTGCACAAATTCTTCTCCAAGCTTTGATATTTGTATGGGAGTTGAAAATGGTAAGAGATAATGGTACCTATGATTGTCCAATATTTATTCTCATAATTATATGCAGTATAATTTATGTTCACAAACCTGGTTACAAAATATTCAGCTTGAATATTATTGAATTGGGCTTGAGCCTTTTTTCAAAGTTTACAAACGAGGCACTCTTGAGTAATTCATCATCAAGTGGAAGATGTTCAAGACTGTATTCTACTGCTTTTTAAAAAAAGTTCCTTATGGCTGTGTAGAATTTCCTACTAGCTGTTTCAGTGATGGATCCTTCTTCAACAAGCTGTTTAACTTTCCGGTGAGTCACATATCCAATCTGCAAGCTGGAATCTATATCTATACATACACGAGCAAAGCACATGTCACATTTGGTTAGCCACATATATAGATAGGTAAAAATCATACCTTCTAGCTGATTAGTAACATTTGTATAGTTCACATCATTCAGGCTTTTATCCTTTAAAGCCAGCACTTTCACAAATTTTGGCATTAGCAGCAAAATAAATTCTTTCATCTATAGACACCCATTCACAAGCTGACTAAGGGATCATGAATACCTTATCATGAGCATACTGCTGTGCTTTCCCATATTCACTGATGTATTGTCAACAGACACGCAGATGCAATTAGACCAAAGGATTTCACATGCATCAAGTGCTGAGTTCATCGCATCAGAAATAGTGGCTGCAGTTCCAGAACTGGTGCCTGATGTTAAACACATATCCAGTAACCTGGTAGTTACAAAGCCAGTGACAGAATCATATGTCCGCACAGTGACTGGATTCATCTTGTGCAGTCCAGCATCATTCGATCCATCTACTGCCAATGAAAATGGCTTATCCTTCATCTGTGCCACCAGTAAGCTTTCAAAGTGAGGCTGTAAGGCTTTGTTGAGAATGCACATTGTTTTTGTTCTAGCTGAGGAGAACCCCTTGGCAATATCGGAGTCAAGAAATATATCTCGAAAAAGTGGTGAAAGATGATCCATTGCAGCCAAAGGAATGTTGTGATGAGCTATAAAAACAGCTGTTTTCACTTCTGCTCGCTTTACCTATAAAGGTTAAGTGTTATGCATGTACTCTAATATCTATGATGGCAATACCTATTGTGATGAATATTAAGCACCTGGATGTTGATCGTACAATGAAGTGGGACAAACCCCATGTTGTCCAGTCTACTGCTTAATTCCATCCAGTGATTTCACACGAATAGCATGATTGTTGCTCTTCTCATGTCTCTTAACATCACCCTGGTGTCGGCAACTTACATCCTTCTGACACAGTTTGCAGTAAAAGCTATAAACTTTATCCTCCTTTCCACGCGATATAAACAGAAAATTGGATTCCCAGTCAGAGTTATACTTAGTTCCGTAAGCGGCTGCACTGACCACACGATGCTCTGGGTCTCTTCTCCTTGGGGGGAGTTGCGAACTGGCAATCTTCGCTCTCAGAATCAGTCTCTGCGTCAGCACTTTCATCAATTACAATTTGGCTTCCATCCATGGCGAGATCCATGGCTACAATAACTGTACAAAGACAAACTTGTTACATGGATATTCCCGCGTGATTGATTGGCTCCCGCGCGTTAGATTGGCCAATGAGAAGCGTCGCCCAACCACACCTAACTATTAACGTGCTAAGAATTATTTTTTGTTGTCTAGTCGAATGTAGCTAGACCCCAGGGCCCTGTGGTTGGACACGAGCAACTGGACTGGAGTCACTGATGGATGTGCATATTCCTTGTTCCTGATTTTTAGGTTCTACCAGAATTAAGAGTGAGATTCTTAGCTGCATGCGTGTGAGCGTGAGATCATAGGCAAATGTGTGAGACTCACGCCCAATGCGTGAGACTTGGCATGTCTGCATCAAACCACGCCATTTCAGTTATGCAGGGAGTTCTTATGCAAGGAGTTCTTCTCATATGCAGCTGAAACTTAGCTAGTCAGAAAACAAAGATCAAATTAAATGAATTTTTTTAAACTCGAAAATTGTGTAGATATCGACGGTTTTCTAAAATTAGGTCACATATGAAGAATGCGTTGACTGTTGATGCTGAAAACTGGCCATATAAGGTTATGTGTTTAATAATGATGGTAATTTGTGTATAGCAGGTTGATTGAAGTGGGCACATGTGTTCAAGGTGGTTGCATAATGCAGTCACTAGTTGTTAAGGCGCTAGTCATGGTAGCAGAAGAGATTTACTGTTTAGATTACTACACCTATATGGCACGTTTTCATAACGGAAAAATAGAACAATTGGAATTACGGAATGGGGGGTTAGGTTAAAGAGCAAGAATACAACAGAAGTGACTTTGACTCAAGTGTAAGCAGAATATGTCTGCCGGCGCAGGGATGCATCAGTCTCAGTTGGACATGCCGTCGTTCCAGTGCCGTCTCATTAATGGGTTTGGGAGTACACCTTAGCATGATGGGCGGTGAGGGGTTAGAATGAAGTCTATGTAATAGTGTCCGCAATGTATATATGATGATCTTCAATCAGTTTTGTTGAGTATTGTATGTGTGTGTGTAAAGTGATTGTGCGACCTTGATTATAAGGGTGGTATATTGGTTGAACACTAAGGGGTTTGTTACTTTAGCAAGTGTTGGGTAGTGGTGGGGTGCGAGTTGTGTGAAGAGTGCTTTAGATGTGGTTTAAGATTAGATGTATTGTGTACTGTGCTGGTGTTAACGGTTTTTTGTACATTCACCACATCAGCATCTTGAAGCATGGTATACTATTGTAGTATTGCTGTAGTAGGTATAAGTAATTGTATACGCATAGCTGTACGCATGCTGTTGTATCTCGTGATCATAAAATGGCGTACTAATCTTAAACACGTGGTGAACGAACACTACATCTGGCGACGAGGATAAACAATGGCGACGTCACATGGACAGTTAACGACGTTTTCTGGCAACCCTGACGACTGGGAGGCATTCATTGAACAGTTGGAAAGCTACTTTGTTGCTAATGAAATCACAGCAGCTGGCAAGAAGAGAGGAATCTTACTGAGCTCCTGTGGCACGGCAGCATACAAAACAATATGCAATATTGTCGCGCCGACAAAGCCGACTGAGATAGCCTACAACGACTTGATAGCAAAAGTAAAACACACTTTGCGCCGAAGCCCTCAGCAATAGTTCAGCGTTACAAATTTAACACTTGTACACGTAACCAGGGAGAGTCAGTGGCATCTTATGTTTCACGTCTACGTGCCTTAACACCGTTTTGTGATTTCGGAAACACTCTTGACAATATGCTCCGGGACCGTCTGGTCTGTGGAATTAACCACGAACAATTACAACGGCGTTTGCTAGCAGAGCCTAACTTGCGGTTCGCTAAGGCAATGGATATCGCACAGCCTTTTGAATCCGCGATGCAAGATGCCCGCCATTTTCAAGAGGGACCAAAACAGCCATTACCAGTAAATGCAATACCGAAGAGTGCAACAGCCACATCACTGCCAGCAAAAACTCAGTGTTACCGATATGGAGGGAACCACAAAGCCAGTAGCTGTACCTTCAAAGAATCTACTTGCCATCACTGCAAGAAGAAGGGACACCTTGCCAAGATGTGTCGAAACCGTCGAGACCCAACAAC
Organism: Dysidea avara; assembly: GCF_963678975.1. Classification (NCBI taxonomy): domain Eukaryota; kingdom Metazoa; phylum Porifera; class Demospongiae; order Dictyoceratida; family Dysideidae; genus Dysidea; species Dysidea avara. The sequence goes on from NC_089286.1 coordinate 2,517,942, forward strand.
TGGTAAATCTGCTTCCAAGGGTATGCATCAAGTGACATTAGACGATAAAGGAACACAAGATGATGTTTACAGAATGTACAGCTTACCTGGACCACAGACTAATCCTATTCAGGTTACTGTGAGTATAGAGAACCAAGATGTTCTGATGGAAGTTGATACAGGAGCTTCACTCTCTGTCATCAGTGAGGCCACGTACAAGTCATTGTCAACAGTTCTGTCATTACAACCAACTCAGGCTAAGCTATGTACATACACGGGAGAGTCTCTTGGAGTTTTAGGATCAATTTCAGTTTCAGTACTCCATAACCAACAACAGAAACAGTTGTCATTATTGGTTGTGAGTGGAGATGGTCCAAGCCTACTAGGACGAGACTGGCTGACACAATTACAACTTGATTGGACAGTCATCCACCAGTTGTGTTCACCTGACAGAGTACAAGGTGTATTAGACCGTCATTCCGAAGTGTTTAAAGATGAGTTGGGCACACTCCAAGGCAAGAAGGTGAAACTTCACATTGACACTGCTGTGCAACCTAAGTTTGTTTTACACCGCCCAGTTCCTATTTCCCAGAAACAGAAAGTTGAAGTTGAACTACAGCGCCTACAAGATGCTTCTGTGATAGAGCCTGTTCAATTCTCAGATTGGGCCACACCCATTGTCCCTGTTATCAAACAAGACGGGTCAGTGCGCATTTGCGGTGACTACAAGGTCACAGTTAACAGAGCTCTGAAGTCCGAAGTATATCCACTACCTCGAATTGACGAACTATTTACTGCCTTAGCAGGAGGAGAGCATTTCAGTAAACTGGACTTGTCACATGCTTACCAGCAGTTAGTACTAGATGATGAGTCACGGATGTTGGTCACAATCAATACCCACAAGGGTCTCTTCAAGTACAACCGCTTGCCATTTGGTGTGACCACAGCTCCCTCCATTTTCCAACGTGTGATGGAACACTTGCTTCAAGATTTGAATTTTGTCACAGTCTATTTGGACGGCATACTCGTTACGGGGAAGACCACAGCTGAACACTTGGCAAACCTGGACGAAGTGTTGTCTAGATTGGAGAAAGCAGGAATGCGTCTCAAGCAAACCAAGTGTAAATTCTTGCTACCAGAAGTGGAATACTTAGGCCACAAAATCACTAAGGATGGTCTCAAACCATCAGATTCCAAGCTAGAAGCTATTTCCAAGGCACCTGTACCCAAGAATGTATCAGAATTAAAGGCATTTCTTGGCCTTGTCAACTACTATGGAAAGTTTTGTCACATTTTTCAACCACCTTAGCTCCTTTACACAAGTTACTTCAGAAAGGTACTCATTTTCAGTGGAAAGAACAGCACCAGAAAGCTTTCGACACAGTACGGTCACAGTTGATTTCAAGTGAGTTACTTGTACATTATAATAGTGACTTAGAGTTAATATTGTCCTGTCATGCATCTCCGTATGGGGTGGGTGCTGTCTTGGCACACCGTTTTAGTGATGGAACTGAGCGACCCATAGCTTACACATCACGTACTCTAGCCCCTGCTGAGAAGCGATATTGTCAACTTGATAAAGAAGCTCTAGCTATCATTTTTGGGTTGAAAAGGTTTCATCAATACCTATTTGGCCGTCACTTTGTCATTTTCACTGACCACAAACCTTTGTCACATTTATTTGATTCCAGTAGAGCCATTCCACAGTTAGCCTCTGCTCGAATACAGAGATGGGCATTGACACTTTCAGCCTACAGTTACACTATAGAGTACAAATCTGGCGATATTGTCAACTTGATAAAGAAGCTCTAGCTATCATTTTTGGGTTGAAAAGGTTTCATCAATACCTATTTGGCCGTCACTTTGTCATTTTCACTGACCACAAACCTTTGTCACATTTATTTGATTCCAGTAGAGCCATTCCACAGTTAGCCTCTGCTCGAATACAGAGATGGGCATTGACACTTTCAGCCTACAGTTACACTATAGAGTACAAATCTGGCCAGCTAAATTCCAATGCTGACGCTTTGAGTAGATTGCCTTTGCCCACAGCCCCTGCTACTGTTCCAATGCCAGCAGACACCATCCACCTCATTGAACAGCTTAATTCTACTCCAGTTACAGCTACCATGATCAAGAAGTGGACAGCCCAGGATCCTGTCTTGGCTAAAGTTAAGAATTTGCTACTGAAAGGGTGGACGCTACCACCTAAAGACAAGGATCTCCGTCCATATTATAACAAACGAACTGAACTGAGTGTTGAGAGTGGCTGTATACTGAGGGGTATCCGAATTGTGGTACCACCTCAAGGAAGGAAGAAGGTGTTAGAGCTGTTACATGAGGCACACCCTGGCATGGAACGAATGAAGCAGTTGGCTCGCAGCTACGTATGGTGGCCAGGACTTGATTCAGCGATTGAAGAGAAAGTGAAGTCATGCTGTGCTTGTCAGTCCAGCAGGAACAGGCCACAAGTGTCACCACTACATCCGTGGGAGTGGCCAGAGAAGCCATGGACAAGAATTCATATTGACTATGCGGGTCCTTTTATGAATAGAATGTTTTTGGATGCTCATACCAAATGGCTAGAAGTTCACGTTACTCAGTCAAGTACTGCAGCAGTCACTATTCAGAAACTTCAACAGACATTTGCGACTTTGGGTTTACCTGAGACAGTAGTTTCTGATAATGGATCAGCATTTACTAGCCATGAGTTTCAAGAGTTTATGAAGCAAAATGGGATCGCTCATGTGAAGACTTCACCATATCACCCATCCTCTAATGGGTTGGCCGAAAGGGCCGTGCAGACTTTTAAGACTGCAATGAAGAGAATGTCCGAGGGTAGTGTTGAGAATAAAGTATCTCGGTTCTTGTTTAAGTACAGGGTGACCCCACACTCTACCACTGGAGTACCTCCAGCTGAACTGATGTTTGAAGACAGTTACGTACAACGTTAGATTTGTTACAACCAAGTATTGGACACAATGTTAGACAGAGTCAAACTAAACAGAAAGAAGGACATGATGCTCATTCTAAGAGTCGTGAGTTTGCTGAAGGGGACACTGTATTTGTGTAATGTTTCAACAACGCAGATACTTGGCTCCCAGGAGTGATCGATAGAAAACAAGGTCCAGTTTCTTACCGAGTTGTGTTAGATGACGATCGAGTGGTACGCCGTCACTTAGACCACATAAGGGCTACTACGGCCATGGTTAAAGTACGATTTTATTATAATGAACGTCCTTGTGTATGTATTGAACTTAATTAGTACTGTCAGGTTTGGAATTGTAAAGAATTAAATCTGACAATAGAGAATGAAAACAACCAAATTGGATATAAAGCTATGCTATGTCTTGGTTTCCATGGTAACACATGTACCTTCTAGTCTTCATTATGACCCTCTTATACAAATGTTCCTTACCATGGGAAAACCATCCCTCCTGGAGGAGACTGAGTGTGGCCCCTACTAGACATTGGGTGACCTGCAGTTGATTCCTGGGGTTGGAGGGATTTTTTTTCCTTACTTTGGCCCCTTTTCTATTACACCTTTTCAGCTATAAGCCACTAAGTCTAAGTCCTTGAAATTAGGTTAGGTAATCCTAAGGCTGCAGCACATGTTGCTGCAGACCTTCAGTGCTGGTCACTGTAAAGCATTAATACAATACAATACAATACAAACTAAATGTCCCTTGCTGTGGGAAAACTATCATTAGACAAGCAATAAAAGGTTAAATCAAAATTTAATTAAGTGCGTGGGCGGGACTAAATAATGTCGGTTTGTACAGTAAAATGATGATAACTTTAGAACACAGGATACCAAACAAGTATCATCTTGTTCCTTATAGTGAGAGCAATCATTTGATACCAATTGTAAATAGTTTGGATAATGACATACATCTGAAATAAAAGCACAAATTCTAATTTTTTGCTAAAAATGGCTAAAAAGGTTGCTTTCCCCTTATGGGATTTTCTGGGACTTTGATATGTTATAGAGCACATGTTTCTGTACTAGAAACTGTTGAATCCATTTGTGTTGCAATTAGTTTAAGGTCAAACCATAAAATGACTGGACTACTGGCTTTGTATTAGCTGTTTTGGTCATAATCTATACCTGGCAATTAACAGATGTCATTCTTTGGTGGAACTCTCACTGTAGCTGGAAGAAAGCTAGGGATTTACGAGAAAAGCAACAAGTCCTCGGACTACCTGAGCACAAACTCTTGGGTGATGTTGTAACATGCTGGGGCTCAACCTACCTCATGATTTCAAGGATACTTGAGCAGTAGCAAGCATTAAGTGCCGTGCTAGCTGAAGACAGGAAAAATTGGCACAGAATGTCAACTGATACTAAATTTTGTTACAAGCATACAAAGACCATAGAGAAATGTGTGACCTGTTCCGCAAGCCCCCATCTTTGAAGAATACGCCTACAGAACTGAAATAAGCAAAATTACTCTTATTACATAAGATTATGTGGCATAAAATATGAGGAAGAAGTTATGTTGCTGTATGTGTTACCTAAGAAGAATCCGACCAATACATTGGTAACATATGTCAAAACATCTATTGTTGCTATATTGTCAAACACTTCATAATTACTTTTTGGCACACATCAGGATGGATACTATTCACTGCATTTATTCCACGCTCATCCTCTGGTCCACAGGTACTTGGTTAGTGGGTGGAGCTGCAGAGGAGGTTCCTGTAGTTGGTTATATCATTGGGGCTGTAGTGTTGGTATTGGCTTATTCTTGCAATATGATCAATATTTATGTCATCCGTATCATTGGGTCTGGGGAGAGGGTGTGAGACTTAGGTTGTTGAGTATTGCGAGCCATGCAATGATGTGCAAACATGGTGGTCTCACTTTCATTCGCCACAATGATCTTCGAAACATCACTGCTGAATGGCTTTCTAAGGTCTGTTAGTTGGTTTTTGCGGTATCTTTGACATTCTTGGCTACAGTGTACATGACAAATAGGTTCATATGAGTAAAATATGCGGCTTATACATGTATATACAAAAGATATACTCTAACAATAATATGATATATAACAAGTTGATGTTGTTCTACTTCTAAAAACCAGGCACCACTGTGCAGCTCTACCTGGATTCAAAGTAATACAATTATATTAGCATACAGAATTAATTATACTACAAGTGTAATAGGAATTTCAACATGAGTAGGGACTGCAATAAAAAACACTGAAACAAGCCGCTGAGATGAGACACAACTCAAGAACTGAGTGTATGCATTTTAATCCGTACTTTTTCCATTTGTGCATGGCTGAACGATATAGAACAGGTCCTGTTCTATACGATATAGAACAGGTTCTACACCCTTGCTGTACTGAATCATGAGTGAATATTTTGATACAATATTTTACTACCATACGTACCTGCACTTGAAAACGTGTATTCTAATACATTAAAGCATCATTATAAAATTTAATGAAAACCCTACTCATGAGCGATTGCCACAATTAAGAAGGATCAAGGGAAAAGCAGTTAGACAATAGCGCATACAATGTGGTACATTTATGGTGTTTATCAGTTGTCAAACACTTGAAATGTCCACTGGCAAGGCTGCAGCCCACAAAGTTTATAAGTCGTTATGCCCAGTTTGGGCGGAGAAGAAAGTTAACCACCTTCGCAAGTTTAAGATACAAGCCTATTGTAGGCTTTATTTAACCAGAAAGCTGCTTTGCCGCACAAGTGTGGGTGTGGAAGGACAATGTTTACAAACAACCATACACACACAATTTTTGTAATAAAATTTGAGTAAACCTGGTGCACATCCACAACAGCTGAACTTGTGGGCTGTGGTTCTCATTTGTGTACTCACTGTACATAGACATGGATAAAACCAAGAGTTAACTCTCGATAAAACAATCACTTATGATTAAAATCAGCCTGATTAAAAACTTACTCTTGCAAATTTACATGATCATTTAGAATCTCTTGAAGCTTCTTTCGTTCTTCAATTGATGTTGTCGGCTTGCTAGACTCAAGTTTAAGATGGATGCAAAATTCACACTTGCTGAATCGGCATTGCTATAAAGCAAGACATCTATGATAAACAAAACCGCCTCCAAAAACAGCATAGCTGTAAAAAAAGGGCGCGTCCATGTAAAGTAGAAGTAACTGAATATGAAATTCATCCAAAATAGCTAAGTGATAATAAAGAGCAGAACATGTACTTATAAGTTATCTATATACTGTGTAGCTACATAATAACCATACCAGTGGTGAAATAACAGTGTGTCTGATTTAAAGTAACTGGTACACTTGCAACAAAAAGTTATGATACCAGAGTGCGGCCATGGATGTGTGAGGCCTATAGATATTTATGTCATAATGTACATCAGATATGTCATTGGTGAAGTCTATTATTGACATGTAGTTAATTATAAGTAATGCTACAAGTTGTTATATCCACATGTTACTTTTAATACCATTCAGTAGATAACTCTCTATTCAAATATAAAGTGTATAGGCTTTCTGATACCATTAAATAGATACATGTTTGACCGTTGTATTAGGGTGACTGCTCTATTAGAGTATCTCGATCGTGATTGGCCAGTTTCTGGAAACCTTGCAGGAGTTCACGTGGTGAGTATTGTGCAATACAGCTTTAAGTTGGGGGTGTTCAGCACCCCCAGTAAAATAGTTACCCCCTCTTCTGCCGCCTATGGGACTCAGCTCACAAAAGTACCACTAAGACAAACATGGCTAACAATAAATGTACACGAGTGCTGTGAATCTTCAAATTTAGAACAAGTTTCATCTAGCCATGGAATCTCTGAGCTGGGAAGAGTCATAGCTTTTATTTCAATTAATGGTAAATATTACATCACCACGTGGCTGTTCGCTGACCATGCACATAATACTATAATGAATTACAAAATTTGCTACCATGGCAACCAGAACACTGAATTTATTGATATAGTCAATGTCTGCTATATATTCAATGTCTGCTAGAAGGCTGAATTATATTCAAACAGCATAAACAGCATTACAATATGTGACCGTATTTTGGAACATCAACCATATGGGTGCATTCGACACTTAATGTGCAAATCTACTTGTTGATAACATGAAAATTCTAATTACTTCAGGTGTGCCCATATTGGTGATTTTCCAAAATTTGGTCACATATTAGTTATAGCATGTAACTCCATATGCATGCATGGCCCTGCATGTGGTATAGGTCCAGCTGTGTCAAGTATGCCAGGATAGTAGGCTGCATGGAGCTCGAGTGCTATGTTGGGCATAAAGAATATCTCAAATTGATGGAATTTAATTCCATGAATATATATAGATCCATAATTCCTAATAGAGTAGTCAGTGGAAACTGCATTAGGGCAGCACTCAAATACATCGTACATGGCTCCTTAGATTGATATACTCTCTAATAGAACAATTACATTGTAATGAAATATTCTAATAGAGCATTCATTTATAAACTGTTCCAAGAATATTGTAGAAATGTTGCTAACCTAGGAGCACAATGCAAACATCATGGGAACACACTAAAGATGAAGGATAATAGGTGAAAAGTTTGGGAAATTCCTGGAAGAATTTTCGGACAGACAATAAGTTGAGTATATGTAACTCAGGTCTAATGTGGTATGCAGGCGAGTGGTTAAGTATATGTGATAGGAACAACACCGAGCTAGCCAACAGTAGCAGTCTCCTCAACAGCTTCACCAGGGATACAGCAGCAATCATTCATTCAAATGAAATAAGAGAAGGAAAATATACTGTACAACACAGCTCTATTTATACAAAATTCTCAGAATGTTCTAGAATAGTCAAGATTGTTATATCATGATACAAATAACAATGTTCAGTCCCTATATGGCTGCTGGGCCTGTTGAATCTGGCCTGATCTCTCACAGTATATCAGTTAGCTATGATTTCCAGTGCTGGACATACTGCATTCAGTTAAAAACTAAATGAAGGCAAATGTTTGACAACTCTCTCTGACTGCTCTATTAGAGTATATCAGTCTTTAACCCTATAAATTACCATGGACAAGTGCTTTCATTAGCTAAGTTAATTTGATTATCATCAAAGTAATGGCACATATTCATTTATTAAAAATGCGTAATTAGAAAATACGGCACAGAGGGCATGGGTGTTAAATCGCGTAATTAGTGTTTTGTTGTCAAGGTGTAGTTGACAGTGCTTTCGTGGAGTTAGTAGTGTTTTGCTTGTACTGGACAGCAGTTTTGAACAAGGTTGTAATCAGAACACCAGCTGACTAATTTGTTGGCAAGTGGCATAGCGACTAATTTGTTGGCAAGTCACTTGTGTAGTGGCTCACACTAAACATTTAACTTGTGTAGCAAGACATAGTACTTTTGTGAAGATATAGTTCATACTACTGCTTCTGGATACCTATAGCGAATTATGGTTAATTCCTGTGCTGTTCCTGAGTGTAGCAACAGGTCAACCCGTGAAACCAACATCAGCTATTTTGGTTTACCACTGCACAACAAAAAACTGCTGAAAGTATGGGTACATAAAATAGGTAGATCTGACTTACCCATTAATACTTCCACCAGAATTTGCAGTGACCATTTTAAAAATGCAAAAAGAAGACGTTTGCACAAGAATGAATATCCAACTTTAAAGTTACCAGAATTACCAACCAGAGTCACAGTACCACCACCACGCAGACCAATTGTTCACCACCCATTAATTACAAAAAAGAATGCAGTAAAACCCAAAGAAGTTAAATATAGTGACATTGGAGTGAACACTGATCTAACATGCCAAGACCTTCAAACACTAGAGGAAACCTTATCAGAAACAAACAGAAAACTACAAGAATCAGAGAAAGCTTGCCAAACATTACACAAAAATCAATTTTTTCGGCTGGAGAATATTCAGGATGATAACAGTAAAGTTAATTTCTACACTGGATTTTCGTCATTACACATGTTAATGGTTTGTTTTAATTTCTTGGGTCCATGTGTTAACAAACTGAACTACTGGGGTAGCACATCTACTGAGAATGATAAGAAGACAAATAAAGGAAGACCACGAGCACTTTCACCACTTAATGAATTTTTTCTTGTGTTAGTACGTGTAAAATTGGGTCTATTTGAACAAGACTTAGCTAATCGGTTTGGTATATCACAGCCTACTGTTTCCAGGATCTTCAACACCTGGATTAATTTTCTATTTTTTCAGTTTAAAAACATTCCACTCTGGCCTCCAAAAGAGCTTGTGTCACTTAATATGCCTAAACCCTTTAAAGAGAAATATCCCTGCACAAGAATTATTGTGGTGTTGAACAACCTGCCATCATAGAATTACAACAACTGACATATTCCAAGTATAAAAGCCATACTACTTACAAGGGTTTGATAGGAATATCACCATCTGGAGCAGTGACATTTGTGTCAGATCTTTATCCTGGAAGTATCTCAGACAAGGAACTCACCAGAAAGTCTGGTTTGTTGCAACTGTTGGAAAGCAATGATAGTGTTATGGCTGATAGGGGCTTTGATATTGCAGAAGATTTGGCTTTAATAGGGGTCAAATTAAACATTCCTCCCTTTATGAAAGGAAAGGAGCAGCTAAGTAATTCAGAGCTGGTTGAGACTAGGCGAATTGCTTCATTGCGCATTCATGTGGAACGAGCCATGGAACAATTAAAAAAATTTCACATATTTGATAGGGCACTTCCAGCATCTTTTAGAGACACAGCAAATCAAGTGTTTTTTGTTTGCAGTACTCACCAACTTTAATCCACCATTGTGTAAGTAATAAATGTATATATCAAACAAAAATTATACATAATAACATACAATGGTAAGTAGCTATCCACTACAGGTGGTATCCACCATTACACATACATAAAGTAGGTCTTCGATTGTCTAAACTCTCAATTATGCATAGTACGATTGACTGTTCTATTAGAGTATTTTGACAACCATTGTATGTTCTATTAAAGTAGAGTTCTGTGCGTGAATGAATACAATTCCCCAATCCACTTATTTGTGATCAAATAATGGATGTCCCACTGTGTATACCCAAATAAATCACCCTAACTCTATTGCAGTACATACATACAGGGTGAACATTATATAACATAGTTAGGCTTGTATTTAGGGCATACAATTTCTGGTAGTAAATAATTGTCAAAGAATGACTCAAGTTTTGAAATGCTGTCAGATTGCCATGCTGAATCTGGTAGAATTCGCTCTATTGACATTCCTTTGGTGGTATACACACAAAAGTCACACCATTTGTATAGATCTGACCCAACATACAACTGTAGTTGAACTTGATGATAGTAGGCATGGTTTTTCTTTAAGGTAACTGCAGAATTTTTAGCTTCACAATAGAAGTTGATATCTTGGCAAGCTTCTAATGGTGTAACATCCCGCTTGGAGAATGGGCATTTTATTTCTAAAATTCCTTCTGCTTCATTACACAGCCTGTCAACCACACGACCATCAGGTGATGCCCCAAGCCAACCATGTCTTGGATGGATAATAAAGCCACATTTTTTAACAGTCACTTGATTTTTGGATGTAATGTACTTTTGTATAGCAATGGACTCATGGTGCTGTCCCCAAACCATTGGTGCAGGTAAGGGATCTAATGGTTTGGGGTAGAGACAATATGTAATCAGTGCAACCGTTTTTTTCTTCTGAATCAGGATTCTTCCACGTTTAGAGCCTGTTATCCGCTTGTAGCGTAAGCAGTGCCATTCTGGTTGCAAAGATTGACTCCTTGTTTCCATTTCTACCCTTTGTCTTTCATGAGGAGTAACTCTTAGGTTAAGCTTAACAAGAAGGCATTGTAAGGTCATTTCATCACTTTGAACTACAGGCAATTCATCATCTTCAAAAGTAGAACTCTCTTCAATGGATGGTAATAGTGCCCAGTTTGTTTCATGTTCACTTTGAGGTGGTAACGAATATGTGTGGTCATGCTTAATTTTCTTTTCAGGTGGAAGAAGGATGTCTAGGAAAGCGCTTAGTTCACCAAATGACAGCAAACCACATCTAAACTCTTCAAGAGTTTGCTGTCCATTGTGCGGTACTCTAGTGGTCGAGGATCAAATACACTCCTGGATTTTTTATTACAATTTTCCTTCATCAGCTCACACTTTCTTAATGAAAGACCTGAAACCGGTATGATATCCAACTTCTTTTCTCGTGGTATACCCCAACACTGAAGCTGGTCTGTACAGGTTAAGAAACCAGGGATCTTACCAAACCTGCTAAACTCTTCTAGAGCATAACACAGAGCACCAATATGTTTACAGCTAGCATGTGGTCCTTTACCAGCAGGACATCCACACTCAGCACCTACTATAGCAAGTATATCAGGATCTAAATGCAAGAACAGCTTGTACATCTTGTCCTTTTTCATCTCTGGCATGCACTTGGTATGTAAGTTCAAAAAACCATTAGCCTGAGATATCATGATATCTTGGATGTGCCCACACCTAAACAGACTCATAGCAGAATTATTCAATGCTTTCACATCATTGGCTGGTTCACCATCTGCAAGAGTTCTCTCCACAAAATAACTGATCATTTGTGCATTGGTGAACACAAAAACATCTTCTGGCTGTTTTCCTGAATAAATATCTTTAAGCCTCTTCCAGCTATCTTCTGGAATCAGTGATGAAAAACTAACAGTAGCACTTTGACAACTTTCAGGGTTCACAACATCCTTATCCCACCCATTTCTGATGTAAGCTGTTACCCTGTGATTTGTGACACAATGTGTTAGCTATATACCAAGTAGTTTTCATCTAACCTAGCAACAAGATCAGGTTTTTTCCCTTAAGAGAGGCTTGCCGGCATTGTAACCAGCGCTTGAGTTGTGGAATGGTTAAAGTGGATGGGTCTCTTCCACACAAACTAGCACCAGGCACATCTTTTTCATTGACCCACGGTAACAAGTTGTTTGATGGTAATTCTTCAGTATCACTTGTCATCCAATAACACTGCTATTTCTAAACAACTTATGACCAGCTAGTACACAAACCTTAAAACTAAATTCCTGTATTGTTACCGAGATTGTTATGCAATGTGTTCAGTGAATGCAAACAAACTTAACCACAGCGTGAGCCGCTGGAGCCGCTACTTGCCAAATTAGTCAGCTGGTGTTCTAATTACAACCTTGTTCAAAACTGCTGTCCAGTACAAGCAAAGCACTACTAACTACACAAAAACACTGTCAACTACACCTTGACAACAAAACACTAATTACGCGATGCCCTCTGTGCCATATTTTCTAATTACGCGTTTTTAATAAATGAATATGTGCCATTAGGTAGCAACAAAAAGCTTTTGATAATAATGTTACAAACTATGAGTTAGGCCCCCAATAATGATACTGGATAATTTGGCCTTCCCCGTTCCTGTTATCATAAGGGTGGTGCCTAAATTGTCCACGACCATGTCCACGATTCCCTTGTCCTACATGGATAAAAGTACAAGAGACAGTAGCTACATACTATAGTTCATAAAGTTATAAAAATTTCCATCACCTTTATATTTATATCTATATACATGCAATAACAGAGCATACATTTAGGTCATAAACCACTGCATTGGAAAGTGCTGACACTGATCAGTGCATGCACTAATGAATAGCTACTATAAATACTATGAATATTTGTTAGACTATATCTGCGATGGCCTATCAATACACCAAAACATACAATCTCCACAAAACAATGTATACAATATAGTCAAGGGCAGATTCAGCAGGCCAGGCTGCACACCAGTAGGCATATGGAGCAGGGAAGCCTGAGTGGCACAGCTCTCCAGAAACTACAACTGTTTCATAATATAGTTATATGACTCAAAAGTTTGATGTAGAGTGAACAAATGTTGTATAAGGATAAGTGACTGTCACGAGTAGTCAAGCTAGCTATATATGAGCCTAAAGAATGGCATACACAAGACCATAACATTTCATTTACAAAATATTCTTAGTGTGCCCTTGCTGTATTCCATATTCAGCAACCAAGAATTGTCCTGCAATAATGCTATTTGTGGTGACCGTTCTATTAGAGTATATAATAATTGAATGTTCTATTAGAGTATCTCAATTTTTAAGGGGGGGACGACGACGTGCCCTCTTGGATTTGCCACTGATAGTGTATGAAAAAAATTACATATTCTTACCCAATCGTTTCACCACAACGCCTAGTTGGCTGGTGGTCCGCTGTGAGAGTTGCACAGCAGAAAAAAATTCATGTACACCTGTGTGTTAAAATAATAATATTGATCAATGTGGGTTAAATTAATTCTATTTACCGATTGCTTGGGGTTGCACAGACTGTATCTGTAGTGGTTGTTGCACAAACTGCAATGGATTTACATGTAGCTGAGGTAAATGGGGTTGCTGTATCGCTGCTTGTGGCTGTTGCACTGGCGCTGATGATCCCGCAGCTGGTGGCTGTAATACTGCAAGTGGTTGCTGCTGCAGCATCATGGGTGGCTGTAGCATCACCGTTGGTTGTGGCTGTTGCCCTTGGAGTGGTTGATGCTGCATCGGAGGTGCCGAGGGAGCTACTAACTGCGAGACCTCCAGCTGATGTTGAATTTCATCTATATTGAATACAATCGATTGTATCCCTACAGGTAATTTTTAGCCCAATACTATAAACTTACCACTAGCCATTGCCGATATCAATACAGCAGTTTAACGCACTAGCAAAAAATTACCACTCTGCCAGAACAGTTCGCGCTAAAGACAAATTTTTCGCGCTAAACATCTACCAAACATCCATGCAATTTTAATTTCCCACGTGCGCTAGCAAAGTGCATTCACAAATGAGAGAAAATTTAATTGTTATGTTAGCAGATATGGTATGGGTATGGGCGGTGCTACCTGACCCACTAGCACACATCGTGGTAATGAGATCACTGAGCATAGTGAATAGATAATAGATTTTCATGCAGAGTAAAAAAGGCCCCCATTTTCTCTTGTATGTTGTCATACTTTCATGACGTTATCATCATAATGTCAACATAATGCTATGACATAATTAAAGTTTGTTCCATACAGATCAACTTGAATGTTGGGTACCACCTATAGTAAAGCATAAACAGAAATGACAACAGACATTACGTAAATTTTATTACAAAATTATAGTACAGTGGAACGTTTTCCAAACCTCTTGGGAACAGAGATTGTCTGAAAATTCCATATCTCTGAAACTGTGTAAATACCTTAAAGAACATTGGCAAAAATTCAGTATTATTCAACTACTCTAAGAGAACAGTTACTACTCTAATAGAGCACACACACACACACACGTGAACAGCACACCAAGTCATCAAGCCAACCTTTTATTTTCTAGCTTGTCTATCCAAGATGTAGGTTGTCCACCTCAGTACTACTACATGTGATAACCTGAGAAAATCAACAAACAAAAATATTTTAACAGACACCACATGCACACGCACACACAGAAGCACATGTACACACATGCACACGCACACTAACTGCACATTAAATAAACAAAGCATGCAAAATTTTGTTCTCATCTCGAGTGTATACCCGTGCTTATTCAGCATAGGCACGTGGATAGGTAGAGGATACCTCAAAACAAAAGAAGGGTTGAATATCATGTGTTGTGTGCATACATGCATATGTGATATACATACACCAGGTTATCAGTCTTGGTCTTGGACAAAACTTACATGTGAAGAAATCTGTTAGCCATTTTTTTATATCGCTGGAGCAATCCACAATATATTTGCTATAGTACAAAGAGAATACAATACATACAGTAGGTTTTAATTAACATGAAAGTGGCTATGGGACATAGATCAGATAATATGCAAGGAATTCTATTTAAAAGATGTAAGTAAACAACCAATTGTTTTATAGTAGGTATAGTAGGACATTCTGTGTTAATGCAGAGGAAGTTGATCACATGACATATCGCTAGATAGTATGTGCATATCGGAATATCGGGATAGTATCACTATCGGTATCACCTATATCGTTTGAAAATTTACTATCAGACAGTAATTAACAAGTAAAATATGGAGAAATATCTGCAAAATACTTCAAAATAATAACTTTTTGGAACAAGAATCAGCCTAAAAGGCTGTTTAATATCTTATGCAAAATACATGCATGGGTACATCCTTCCTTACAACTCTATTTGAAGGCAACTAATAGGAAATAGGTGAATTATCACTATTGTTTTACTATTGTCTATCGTGAACAGTGTCATGATATCGTTCGGGCAGTGAAAATTTCACTATCGCTCAGCCCTAACTTATACCTATCCATATACATGTGCTATACTTGTACACACTTGAACAAGATATGTGACCTATTGAAATGACCCCTCCTACATTAGTAGTACTGTAGTAGTAACATAAATTTGATACTGGGAACAATTGTTCAAATCTAATGTATGTAATTTTAACCTGCATTATACCCTACACAGAACTAGCTAGGTATCAATTTATAAATAGCAAGCTTATAAACATGAGACCAGATGGCCCTAAGTGGCACTCTCTTATACCCTCAATTCTTTGCAGAAAAGAATGTATAAAAATGTAAGGAACTGATATAGAATTACTTTCCCTTGCATAGGAAGTGGAGATGAGGGGCCAAGCCCCTCCCCCTCTTTTATGGGCAAGAAAAGATTGAAATACTCTAATAGAACAGTCAGGATCTGAATACTCTAATAGAGCAGTCACAGTATTCAGAGCAGTATAGCAAATTCCTTAACTACATTTGTAGTTATAAATAAGGAGATAGAATTGGTGGAGAGCAGCTGTTGTCAGTAATTAGTTACCTTTTAAGGCTTTTTTTTTGGTCTTCAGTTTATAGCTGGCCTGGCCCCCTCACTCTTTGGCCTGCTCCACCGCTCCTGTTCCCTTGGGATATACATGCCTAAACGTATCTTCATTTTTGACCCATTGTACATCAATTACATAAATTTTGCCATGACACACTATTGTAAAATCAACATAATTTAGGAATAATTACAGCAAAACAATGTTCACCCCACACAAATCCTAATTTAACATGTACATAACACACCTAAGGTAACTACTGTATGGTCAATATTCCAATATTTTAGTGCACTATCCTGCTGTGTAATTTATATTCATTTTTTTGCTAAAATCGAATCTCAAACATTGGACTATATAGACCATACAGTAGGTCCCACCTCCACCCGTTCATGACCTTGATATTTAAGACAAACTATGTTCACTAATATAACATGTACATAACAGATCTAAGGTAGTCTCGTGCCCAGACCCCACCCACTGCGTTGTTGAGTAGGGTCTGGTGACTTACGCAATCTTTTTGGGCCCGCCGCCGTATTGTTTACGCATTTGTATCCATAGCTATAGTCGGCCATTTTCCTACTTCCAGCCTATCAAATCGCGTTGTACCTGAATCAAGGCGTCCGATTAATCAGAAAAGAAAAATGGCGTAGGGCCCAAAACTCCTGCAAATGTCACCAGACCCTATTCAACGCGGTGGGTGGGGTCTGGGCACGAGACTAGATCTAAGGTAACTACTGTATGTTCAATATTCCAATACTTTAGTGCACTACCTTATTGTGTAATTTTTTGTTAAAATCAAATCACAAACATTGGAATATATAGACCATACAGTATGTCCCACCTCCACCCGTAGCTATTTCATGACCTTGATATTATTAAAGACAAACTATGTTAACATATACATAACGCATCTAAGATAACTACTGTATGGTCAATATTCCAATACTTTAGTGCACTATCCTGCTGTGTAATTTTTTTTGGTAAAATCAAATCACAAACATTGGAATATATAGACCATACAGTAGGTCCCACCTCCACCCGTAGCTAGTTCATGACATAATAGCACCTTGATATTTTAAGGTATGCACAGACACATAATTAAAGACAAAACAACAGATGGTAGATGGTCACTCTGTGTAATTCTTGAAATATTAAGGTGTATACATATAGGCCAAGAACTCAATCAAATATTACTGTACAACAGGAAATATTGACAAATTTGATGATTTTACAACAATTAATGAGATTTGACAAATTAATCTAATGAATAGCAAGAAATCATAGATTTAAACATTTTAAACACTGACTTTTAAGGTGGTTGATGAATTAAAGAAACCAATTTGTAAAAATTCATCAGATTTTCATTCATCAAGATTTCCTGTCGCATGGTAGAATAATGAGCTCTTGGTATGGTCCTCCTCCACTCATAGCTACTCATCACCCTCCTCCACCCATAGCTACTCTAGTATGCATAGGTGGTCTTCACTGATACTTACTGTGGCACACTGGATAAAGGAACTTAACAATAATGCACTGTCTGTTCAACAAAAATTATTTTGTTATTTGTGCATACTGTACAATGACCTTACAGTGCTAGTGCACACAGTGAGCCTTGTAAAAATGCCTACTAAATGTACAATCACTTTGCAAATATATTCCTCTGTATTATTAAGAATTAGAGTACAGAGGTTCTCCCACCTCCACTCATAGCTACTCTTTATGTATGATACCAGCATAATATACACAAGTTTATATGTTTCTCACAGTGTTCCTGTATCACTCTAGATAGCAAATTTCTCTTGTGACTGATATATGTTTACAGTACAAGCCAATTTATTACACTGTGCAAGTCAGGATAACACAAATACTGATAAGACCTTTATAACATCTCAACACGGTGATAAAATAGCATATATAGACCAAGTGAACCCTCTGGCCAAGACACAAACCTAACAGTCATATCATCCGATAGACACCATCTATCACCGTTTCTATGTATGCTTGTATAGTGACCTGAGTGGGGACTAACTCCATGATGATATATAGTACTATGCACCCTATACGTGACACCATTTAATGATATCACAGAAGTGTCTACCTGGTTTACCAACACTAATTTTTTATGAATTGTTCCATCAGCAGAGTAGCTAAAAATACTTAAAACTACAACAATGACATCTCCTGCAGATATAAGTATTTCGCGTTTTTGCATTTGTCCCACTCTACAAGAGAAACACATAAAATCTGGAGGACTATTCCATTGTCCTGCGGCACTAAGTAGTTCACCCATATCTACAACATTACTGGGTACAAATAAAACTAACATCCGGTTCTGCAGATGTCTAGAATAACTGTTTATCACAAGCAGAACAACGAAAATCACAACGTGCTTGTAATGAAACATTTGCATCAATTTCGGTGCAAACGTCAGTTAGTTTTTGAAAGAAATCACACACATCTTGTTGATGGGGAAGACTAAATGGTGGGCCTAGAGCATGTCTGATAGGGGTCACTAGCAAGCATGAGGCATCAGCATAGTCATCAGCTAATCGTCTAATAGGATCTAATGAACTGTTTTGTAAAGCTCTTCTTAGTACAGGGGACTGTAGTAAGCATTGAATAACAGAATTAGCATAACAAGAAACACGATCTATGTTAAAAAATCTTTTACAACAGACTAGGTTAGTGGTAGACGTAACAACTGGCATTTCTGGATGAAATTTTCTGCTAGATGATTTATGATTATTTGCAGGCTTAGAAGTATTAATCAAGGGCACTGCACTTTCATAAAACAGCATGCACAGATCTTTTGCACCTTTTGGCCATGGTGCGACTCTTATTGTTTAGTCAGTGCAATGTATCCATTTCTTTTCAGCAGATACAACACTGTAATAGCTTACACCAGTACTTTTGCTATGATTATAATGGACACTAGATTTTAATTTAAACAGACGATCGATCACCCACCTTCATTGTACTACTTGAGACAGCATTAAAATTACATCGTGCTCTCATCTTAGTTGTACTATCAAAAACGTTAAGCCTAACTATAAGAACTTGTTGGGCATCAACTATTCTACTGCGTACTTTACAGGATACCTTACATTTAGCACAAATTATAGTTGGATGCACTTTCCAATCTTGATCACCTGAAAGTATTTCATCAAGTTTGACACTTTTAGGTGGGTCAATCACATCAATGTATCTTATCATTACTTCAGACTCTTTAAAGTCATAACAATCATCACAATTACTACACATTTCTTCCTCAATTATGCCATGATTGATCAAAGAATATAATTCACTATCATACAATGAAACTGCAGCTACAAAATCATCTGGATTAAGCTCAGAACTTGTAACAAAAGGAAAGCCGATTTCAGCACGTAAACTAGTATAATCTAGTGGGACCTTATCACTAGTTTCATATTTTATAGCCATGTGCTTAAGACATGTTTTGGATTGTTTAATTAGTGCAGTACGTAAAACTTACGCACTGCATAGCACTATTTGCAAAACTCGACAAACCATCACTATTAGAAAACCCTTTGTTAGGTAGCATAGTTAAATAGTCTGCGGAGCCACTAGTACACTTTTGAATCATTAAAGCTGATTTTGAAACACACCATTGCCTATCAGGAACAAGTTTAGACCTTTTCTTATGAGTAGGCAATGATGGCAAGGCTGGACGAAATGTTTCTCTTAGATAAGTGTATTCTATTACAGCAGAATCCAATGCTTTTATAGACCTGGGGTCCAGATTTATCAAATGTAAACCAGATAGACTTGTTACTCTAGACATAGCCACATAGCTCTGACCACATGTAAAAATTGAGTTCCCTATGTCAGTAATAACATTACGAAGACTTAATCCCTGGGACTTGTGGATTGTGATGGCATATGCACTGGTAATTGGAAACTGTCGCCTAATAACAAAAGCTTTGTCTAAAATTTGAAACTATTAACTTTTTCCAAATGATGCTCATTTCTGTCACTAAATTTTACAATAACGTTGTCAATTACTTTAAGCTGGTCTATGCTGTATTTTACAGCACATACAGTACCTATAGCCCCATTAACAAGTCCAAGGGAGATATCAATATTTCTACGAAGCATAATTTTACGCCCTATTTTAATAGTAATTTGTTTTTCCAATCCAGCAGTCAGTGTGCTGTCGTCATTGTAATTTGTGAGCTTTTTAGTAACTTTTTGGCGAAGGTTTTCAGGGCAATCAACACTGTCTACTGCTAACAAGCAAAATTCTTCTCCAGGAAGGCATTTAAGCATTTCTTGATTTAATTGCTCGCACATATGTCTGGTAGGCAACAAACACACTGTATCATTAGGAAGGTCAGATAATGCTTTAACTACTTGCTTCATTTTACCAGACACACTATCACTATCTAATGCTAGCTTACATCCTTCTAACATGGTAATGTCCTCATTAGTAACATGTCCTAAACAAACCCTTGACAACAAAGAGACAAAGTTTTGGGTCTCCTTTTTGACGCATGTTGATGCAAAGTTCCTCATATTGAAAAAGGTCTCTCCACAAATTTACAACTCCTGCACACCCTGTGTACTTTTGCGCACTTTCTAATGAAAGTGGCTTAAAAACAGGTCCTTCAAATACTGGAGGGAGTTGTAAAAGGTCCCCAGTAAATTTCTCTGGCCAAACCACCCATCTTCAATTGATTCAGTTTGAAATATTTCAGTGAACCTAAGATGAATGTATAATAAAGTTATATTACTCACCATCGATATTTCATCAATAATGAATAAAGTTACATTCCGTAACTTGTCTCTGACTATTTTTAAGGCGGCATCAGACAAACGGCGGTACTCGGGAGTTTTGCCATGTTCAACTGGCAGCATGAGTAATCTGTGGATTGTAAGACCAGTACAGTTGAACGCGAGTTGGTGCTGCTATGGCAACATCTTTACCAGTGGTAGACTGAACCCAAGCCTTTATCGTTTTTATGAGATAACTCTTACCAGTGCCACCACACCCACTTATGAATAGTCGAAGAATCTCATGTGTAACTGAATCATCTGAATACTGTTTTTCAATGACAGATTTAACCTTATTAAAGACACGTAATTGATCTTCGTTTAATTTCAGAATCATCTCATCTACATTAACTTCATCATGGTGGATGGCATCCTCAAACTCAATCATTGCATTTTGCACCTCTGTGGCAACAAAATGCAAAGGACCACCAGCTGGGGGACCACTATTTTCTAACTCCTCAGCTTCAATTTCAGCTCTTCGCTCTCGAATCAGTTCGCGTACTTTGGAATGAGCTTCTCTCAAACGAGTCAATTGGTCATGGTATTTAAGGCCATCAATTAATGCTTCCTTACAAGAATGAAATGCTTCCATATACGTAGAACTATCTCCAAGGAGAGTACCAGAGTCTCTCCACGGCTTGAAAAGCAAAAGTATGGAGTAAAATATTTTTCAGGTTCTAGCTCTGGATTGTACCTAAAGTGATTAATTAAGTATGGCTTTTGTCGCTTTTTAAGGTAACGCCCTAACATTTCATAATAGGTAGCACTATCACTTGGCCTCTTGGTTAGCATGTCATGCCATGCTAAGAAATCATACAAATTCATTTCTTCAAGTTCATGGGGCCTGTTTGGATAAAAGTTATCAACCCAAGATGGGTATAAGATGTCTTCAGAATCCTCAGGAAGTTCACTAATTAAATGATGCTTCTTAACCCTGCGATTCCGGATCATATTTACATCAACCCATCTTATTACAGTAGAAGGATCTGTGAAATACAGTGGTATGCTTAACAATGTGTCACTATGTTCTAAAGCTCCACATTCTCGATTAGATAGGCTCCTAAGAGCAATATTCCACAACTGACTGGCTACAGACTTAGTGGAAGTAATTTCAGTAAACGCAGAGTTTGCATGACTACGTTCAGCCTTCGTGGCATACTTAGTACAGTACCAATTAAGTACTGCAGAGCGCTCACCTATATACTGCAGATCCATGTTGCCTTCCCAGGCTAGCAAAATTGCTGGATTATAATCGTTCACTCTCATTTCACCAGATTTGCGAGGCAAGTCATAAAGACGAGAATTGGTCTTTAGTGCTTTTCTACCAGCAATTGACTCAACAACAGTTCTCAAGCGAAAGGTTTTAGTCTCGGGCCTTGGAAAACCAAACCTACAAACTTTCCGAATACCACATTTGGTTTTTTTTGGAGCGCATGCAATAAGAATTGCAGCGGTGCATTTGGTGCTTAAGCACTCTATCATGTAATATAGGAGAGAGCGAGGCATCAGGGATCTGACATGTTACAAATTTTGTAATAAAGGCAATGACTTCCTCCTCGCTATTTAATCCAATTATTGGAGCATTGTCAATCCAAATGGGAATGTGAAAGTGTTCAATTCCCCTACCCTGGTATTCCATACGAACAAAGTAGTGCGTTACCTTACCAATCGGACAATCATCAGAAGTAAGAAATTCTAACATGGCTTTTAATTTGTTTTCTATGAATCTAGTGGTTGAAATTGGGTCTGCTGCAATAAGCTCACTTATTGAAAGATGAGACATTTCTGGTGGGTTCACTTTCCGCAAATACTCACCCAATTCTGGCCACATCCACTCACTAGGGCTTATTGTCAAAAACCAAGTTGCTGGACCATAATGCATGGTCATGCAATTGAGATCATTTCTCGGTTTGACCCAAAATGATTCACTGTTTCGTAAGTGACCAAATATGCTGGTCAATTCACTTTCCAGCTCTTGGTTTTCAATTTTCTCTAAATATTCACCAGCAGTTAGTTTTTCGTGAGGCCGCAAAATTTTTAATTTATGGAATATGCCACTTGACAGCTGTCGTAAAGTAGCCTGATGGAAGTGATAAAATAAAAATTGTAGGTTGAACCTAAATCGTGATACCCTAGACAGTAAAAGAGTAAAAGTGTCTTTACATAGTTAGCAGCCCCTAATGCAATTTCCCTAGCTTGGTGAAGTCCACCGAATCCACGTGGAAATAAGTCTGGGAAACACATTGTTTCAAGCTGTTTACACCGATTGTCCAATGCAGGTTCATTAACACGCAAAAATTGATACAGAGTTGTAGCCTTTTCATTTGCTCTAGGTGCATGCAGGGGCTGAATTGTGTAATTCTCATAGAGCTGCTGCTCTTCCTCTATTTCTACTCTTCTAACCATAGGCTCTCTGACTGGCACCTGTTCATTTTCAGGTTCAATTTCTTCATGAATTGCTATTTCGGTTCCATCAGTTCCTGATGATTTTACTTCAGTAATTCTTTGGTCCAAGTTCAAGGCCGTAGCAGATGAGGGTAGTGTAATTTGACTATAGAGTGGATTTATATCCTTTAATTTGCAAAGAGCTTCATAGACCTTATGCATATCAACCATATCCTGCCACACTACATTCCTTGCTGTTGGTATACTTCTAACTAAAATAAATAGTTCTGCATGACTTGGCATAGGCTCTGTTGGTAATGGGAGTCGTTTTAAGGTCTCCTCAATAGGTAACAGGAGGTGGAATGCTGCACCACGTACTTTGTTTAGCCTGTGACTGGGTGGCAAACGTTTACTACTTACTGGCAACATTTTAGTAACAAATTGAAATACTTTAGCTCGTTGTGTCAACACCTTTTCATATTGATTTAATCTCATAATTTCTGCAGGAACTGCATCAAAGTCAAAGCCATTTAACATGCAGCGAGGTGGAAGAGTGCCTCCTCTGAACTTATCCAAACAATATTTACATATATAACCATCTGGAAGACCATCATCTGGAGGAGGATTGTCCATTAAGTGTTCTTGTAATCGTTCCCATGCTTCACCAGTAATTGGCTTAATGCAGTGGTCAAGTTGCACACACTCTCTTTTAAAACACAACTTCGTACATGAGATACATGGATATTCTGCAAATTCTAAACACCGCTTTTGGTATGTGGTAAATGCCCTTTTAAATTTAACAAGAATTTGGCTTTCATCCACAATCTCACAGGACACTTCAACAGATGTTCTACTGTCTTTAATACTTTTAGTGCTTACCTCTAATTTTGAAAGGTGTCCTAACTGTAGTGCACGCCCAATAATAGTCATATTATTGTCAGCCTTAAGTACGGAATATACAACATTTACTATTTTTCGAATATCAGGGTAATGAGGAGCGAGGCGACGTAAATAAAGAAGTGTAGACTGGCAAGCATTTGTATCCAAGTGGCATTCTTTAGCATTCCCTAGCAATGTTGGGTCATGTGCTTCCATCATGGTGCAAATATTCATATGTTGGACATATAATCTACCATCTAAAGGTGTGCACTCTCCAATTCTTTCATATATGTTGGTAATAGTGGTGTTTACCTGCTCCAGAGGGCCTAGCTTGCACAATTCAGACGAACATGTCCAAGTCTTTGGCCCAGAATCTGCATTATAAGATGGAAATTCAGAATACACTACATTGCCATCTGCATCAAAAGCACCATTTTCATACGTACTTTCTGGAAAATACGATTCTGTATTTGATGTGTGGTAACTAATGCCACATAGTGCATCACGTCTGTGATCCTCTGACTGATTCCCAAAATCAAGATGGAACATATCAAGCTTACATCTTTCTCTAAGATGCATGTTGACTTGGCTGCACAAGTACAAAATTGTACACTGAGAGTTGTGAACTCAGTAGCCAGGGCTCCAAGGGGAGGAAACTGTCGCAAAGGAAAGCAAGACACTTCACTAAGTAATGAAGATATTAATGAGCCACTACCAAAGCGAGCACGCATATCAAAGAAATGTTGACTAGATTTATATCTTTATTTCATTAGCTACATGAAATGTGCATATGTATAGCAGTATTGGTAGCAGATTAGTAGTGTGTGGGTTTGTGTGCGTGCGTGCATGTGTACATGTGTGTGAAGTGAGTATTGTACATGCTGCTTTTTATTCACTTTTAGTTGCCAATAGTTGTTTTCGTAATCCTTTAGACTTCCTAGTAGTTGTCTGGGTATCCTGCTTATACTTCTCTATCCAATTATTAGCATATGAAAATCCACGTATTGTGACCCATTCATTTACAATCATCTCAAGTAGGACATTGCCAATCTCTTCTTCCCATTCTGTACAAACTATGCTCCAAAAGAACTGGACATTGTCATTGTTCAGCAGAATTTGTTTGCTCTCTGCCCCTAGTAGTGGAATATGTTGTGAATTGATCTGCTTTCGTAATTGTGTTTCTAAGGCCACAAACAACTGGTATGTATCATTGTTGACTCTTTTCACTCCACCTCTGTCTATCAAACTGATCCAATCTGTTGAGTCATCAAAATCATCATTTCTTTCATTGAGCAGATTTCTCAAAAGAGAAATTAATACCTCTTTATGCTGATGGCTTGACCGATATAGCTTCTTCTTTAATGACCTTGGCACGTACCCTGCAGCATAGCGAAGTCCATTCCTTTCTTCATATGTAAGTGCAGCCTCTTCAGTTTCGATGGTAATATTAGTTGAAATTGGGTATTTTAGTTTAGCTAGTTCCTTCAGCACATGATCTCCAATGTACTGGCAAAAAATTGGTGACCCTTTAGTGCCCACTGTTTTACAAAAGTTCTTCCATAAGCTCAGATAGTTAGCTGATGTACACAGTGTGTGGTATGCACTCCACATTTTCTCCCTCTGTTTCTTTGGAATTTTTCCCTTGTATGTGAAGCATGATTCGATGGATTTCATTAAGTTTTCTTCAAATCTTTTCGTTTCCGCATTGTTCTCAGGCTGTTCAATCCATTTCTTCATTTCTTTTGCTATATTAATTACATTTCTTGCTGTATGTGATGGCACTGTAAAAGATTCTTCTTTCAAAATTGACTCAATTCCACTTTTCACAAATCTGGATTCATTAGCTGTAGATAGAGAGTAAAAAACAATAATATATGGCATGGATATAATTCTCAGCCGATGGCAGGAGAATGGACTACTTGAACATTAACTTTTGGTATGAAGTTATCAGCTATGGAAATATGGTTCAATTTGTAACCAAAATGTAGGCGAAGCTGGCAATTAGTAGTATACTTTGTCACTGCTAATGCGGTAAACCGCACGCTGTAAGCCACACCCTTTACAACGTCAAATAATTAGTTAGCAGACAACAAGAACCGAGTTAAGTACCTGCACCTGCCATACACTTTCTTTAGCTGTTAAACCGATAACTAGAAGAACCAAAACTTCACTGAATTTAGTCACTACGCACTGATAACACAGATAGAAAGCTGTTGCTAGGTAAATACGAGCGCGTTTCCAATCCCGTTTACGCCCTATATTATTTATGGTTTCAGCCTTGTATGCCAACAACTTTTGGAGTTATAACCCTACAAAGTAGCAGTAACAGAATGATCGATTTGTACAGCAAGTATTGGCAAAATATATTACAGGTGCTTACAAAAACGACTGTAACATACAAATGCAAGCAGTACAGAGTTGCAACTTGTACCATCGTATTCGCCATGAATAAGGAAGTCCATTACGTGGCAGGTTTTTTCTCCTACAACCTTTCTTCACTACAAACAGAGATGAAATCATTGAAGAAAAATCAATCGCGTATGATCGCTTCCACGTGACGTAAACAAATGCCCATAACTCACGTATCCTTTAGGCTACTGCTACGAAACAAAGATCTTCAATCTCCCCTTTGAATAGGCGAATAAGATGATATCCATGTTTTTATCATTATACCCATTCTTCACTAAGAACAAAGCATTTAAAAATTTTACGATTTTTTTTCATTTACGCAAATACTTTATCCATTGAATCAATAGCCTATATTAAAATTTAGGTTGTGCCATTATGTCGAGTTTTCGCAGATCCGGTAACAAATAGAAGTCTCAAATTCAATGTGCACAAATCAAGCTGCTTGGCTTGCATTGAGCAGTATTGTAAATTAACATCCCTATTTACACAGTTTTTTCAAAACCACATCTTTGATTCCTATTCTAAGTTTACAATTTCCCCCCCCTAGTTTCAATGTAATTTACCTCAAAAACTAAATTATGCAGGGTTTTTGCTCAGTGGGGTACCATTATGTTTACATAGGTACTATTTTGTATTTCAAACACAGTAGCAAATACCATATATCAACATATTTGGTGATCTGCTTTGGTGACATTTTATTTTGGTGAAATACTCTCTGATAATGACTTGGTATTAAACTTTTTGCATGTGTGTTATCTGGTCATCCTGGTGATTGGATCACGACTGAAATGTTTCGAGTACATTTTCTGCTGCAACCCAATTTCCTTCGTGAGCCATGCCCACTTATCGACTATTGTCAGTGATCAAATGTAGAGCCTCACCCACTTCTCCAATAGAATGTCAGTTACTTTGTCATGTGTTAGACAGTAAATTTACCATATCTCTGGAACCCTCTACGATAACAAGCTGAAATTATGACACAAGATGGATAAACACCCAGTGTCTCATTTTAGCTACAAAAGAGAAAAGTGACCAATCTCAACAATTGAGTCCATTCTTTCTTATTTAGCTAAACATTCTGTTTCAAGATTTTATGTGTGGAAGGGTCAGATGTGATGACCTAGATCAGTGGAAACAATTACCATATGTGCACTATATGTACATGTCACTGATGACAGCATACAAAGATACTGGATGGTTGGCAGCTACAGTGGATATTGGCGGGAGGGAGGGAGGGAAAACCAGTGATATTCAATGACTGTATTGACATAAACAGTGTCATTATGAGTGGCATCAAGTTTAGCGGTAATATCATGCTGAAGCTTGACACTGTACAGGAACTAAAATGCCTGTACAGCACACATGTGTAATGTGTGTGTATTTACACTAGCCTATGTACACAATCATAACTAATATCATAATTATCGTACTGTACATTATTCACTATCAAGTTTCACGTTAAATTCATTACTGTTTTTATATAAATAGCGTGGTCTAAATGGTGTATACATTTCATACATATTTTCATGGAAATTGTAGAACAACGTGTATGCTGTAACGCAATATTACGTATGTGTGCATGTGATATAAAATTAATTACATTCCGTAAAGAAACTGTGGTAGATACACCGTGTTGATCTAACTGAGTAACGTTCTGAAATATCTGGCACCCAACATGGGGCTCAACGACGACCGATTGAGAGGTGTTACTCAACGAGATTATAGCGTCTAGAGAAGAGACGCCGAAGCCTAAACGTAAATTCCTTGGTGCTGGGTTTACAGACACCCTCAAAGGTGATACTATGTTGCTGTATACAACTCTTGTTCTCATTTTTTTTCATTTATTTAGTTAGTTGTCTGGAAGATTTGAAGGAAACTGCTGTATACAGTTAGCTATTGTAAGCTCGATGGATGAAGAAAGGAAAAGAAGTATGAGCGGTTAAATGAGCGGTTAAGGCAGGCTCGAAGAGGCCATAGAGGTGTGACCAAAAAGAAGCCGAAC
Organism: Dysidea avara; assembly: GCF_963678975.1. Classification (NCBI taxonomy): domain Eukaryota; kingdom Metazoa; phylum Porifera; class Demospongiae; order Dictyoceratida; family Dysideidae; genus Dysidea; species Dysidea avara. Next base: position 2,546,193 of record NC_089286.1, read on the forward strand.
AACTACTCTCGACCACTCCTTTGTCACCTGAAGCCAAGTCCCGTCTACACGTGATCAGTAAGTAATTCAGTCTTAAGTCAAGTTGTTTGAATAATCTGGATTCCGAAGTGTTAAACTTATGTGAGGTGAGCAATATAAATGGGGAGGTAGAAGAGGCAGATAATGTAACTGCAAAGATAATAGAGTGTCAGTCAAAACTACAACTAGTTATTAAATCAGCTGTTGAAGCTAGCGCCACACCCCCTACTGTAAGCAATCCGCACACTAGTCCTTCCATTATCATACCTCCGTCGACAGTATCGCAAGCCAGGACGCAGCTACCGAAGTTGGAGCTCCCAAAGTTCAAGGGTGACTTAACAATCTGGACCACCTTTTGGGATTTTTCTAACTCCGTCGTCCACGAGAACCCGAGTATCTCGAATGTCGATAAATTCAATTGCCTGAAGTAGTGGTTGGAAGGACCTGCCGCGCATTGCATTGAAGGACTTTCAGTTACTGCGGATAATTACGATAATGCTATTGAGCTTCTCCAAAATTGTTTCGGCAAAAAACAGCTTGTTATAGCAGCTCACATGGATGAGTTAATAAAGATTACCAGCAATAGTAATGACAAACCTAGCTCACTTAGATTTGTGTTTGATAAAATCAATGTGCATGTGCGGGGGTTGGCAACACTAGGAATCGGGTCAGAACAATACAGTAGTATATTGATTCCCATTGTGATGTCAAAGCTTCCTAGTGAAATCAGGTTACGAATTGCTCGAGAAACAAAGGATGATGTGTGGAAGCTAGATGATCTGTTGAGCATCATAAAAAAACGAAGTTGAAGCAAGAGAGGCCAGTGAAGGAGTTAAAGTTAGTCATGGAAAACTCTGACAATGCATTCTTGCAGTGGGCATTAAATAGAGCCGTCAAGCAAATGACTTCTAACATGTCTATAGCAGAAACAAACTTAATTCTAGCACAATTCTAGTTATTGTGTGAAAGTTGGAAACAGTGCACAATCTGTTGAAAATGGTTTTTTAATTTGGCGCGTGCCCCTGTTGGTTCCATTCCGGCTTTCATCACTACCCACTGCGATCTTTAAAAAATGCTGACCATGCAGGAATCTGTGCAAATGCAAACATTATAGGTTTGCTAATCCCCATAAAATTTGAACAAAAGTACATAGTGAACCTGACTACTAGTTAGCTGATCTCTCTATGGGTGACTTTTCCAGCTGAACTGTCTACAGGGTAACTTATTTCTACCTGATCTCTCTACAGAGTGATTTGTTTCTAGCTTATCTCTACAGGGTGACTTGTTTCTAGCTGATTTCTCTACAGGGTAACTTGCTTCTACCAGATCTCTCTAACCACTAAAATAGTACAACAGTATTTATGGTTTTGAGAAAAATACATATGTAGCACTTAAATTTTACCCTCTGCTAGATTAATCTATTACCCACTACAGGTAGAAACCTACTAACCAAACAACTTCATATTTGTAAACATTATTGTGCATCAGTCATATAAGAACACAGTACAACTGTTGTACTTGTATAGCATATATCCTTTGTCCAATTGTTATTTTACACTGACTTATGAACAATGCTTCCTAGAAAGTGTTCTATCAAATTATAAGCAGATTCAATAGTAAGCCTTGAAATTTTATAAAGGTGTCATGACTTGTTTGAGTGTGTGCATAAAGAAAGCGTTAGGCAGTAGCAGTCAAGCACTGTAAAAAGCTAGTACAGTAAAGTCCATACTCACTTCATGAATTTAGACAATATTAATTAGTGGTCTTAACTACTTAACAACAGGCCTGCATGGTAGTCAGTTAAATGTCCAGCTGTAATCACATTATCATACTTTTGTTGTTGTTTTCTTTTTAGAAACTTGCAACAATATATACCTAAAGCTACATGTATAAATGGAGACTTGGCATTTGTTAACAATGCCAACTGTCTATGTCTTATCTAATAAGTGTAGTCAAGTACTCCAGATCGCCCACACTTTCACCTGTTAGGTATGGATAGCCCTCCCACTGGGTACTTATACTAGTCCTGCACCCAGCTGGAAGATCTGTTCAGATGACCCATGGTTCGTACACATACTGTAGTGCATAGGCTTACTAGTTGAAAATGGTGCAGCTACTCTAATATCTTTTTTTCTTGTGGGGGCAATACTATACAGAAGGTGAAGACCAGCTAATAAGGTAGCACAGACGAGGTAGCACAGACGAGGTAGACAGAGGTGGTAGAAGGGGAATAATTGTCAACAGTGAGTAAAAGACAATGGCTGGCGAGGCAGACATTCAACCTCAGATGCTACAATAGAAAGTCAGTTTCTAAATGGCGGGAAATTAGTATAATCTGGTTGTAGCTGAGGGAAAATATTAAATACGTTAGGTAAAATCAGGGTAGGGAATGTGTGGTAAAACTGATTTCCACCTATTTGCTTGTGTGTGTCTTGTGCTGCAGTGGTGATCTTTAAATTGACAGGGTCAAGGCAAAGTAAAAATCATAAAGATTATTCACCACTGCAGAATATTTAGCTTGTTGGCTGATATTAGGACCACTGCAAAACAGGAGCTGGAGTGTTTCATATTGAGAAATAAACTCATTCTATAGAGGATATATGCTTATTATTATGAGAACAAAATGATCAATACAATAAGATTAGTGGCATGCCAAGAATTTTTGACAGTAAATGACTCGTGAATCCCATACAAAAGTACGGGTAGCAAATCCATCTTGGACTATAACTCTCCACATGAACTACGGATGGGGCTCCTTCTTCCAGTTAATCTGTTATGCACATGAAGCATATTGAAAATAGCCATTGGGATTGTGAACCTAATAAAATTTATTTAACAGAATTCTGCATATCTACAGACATGGTAAGGTCAAAAATGCACAAGAAACCTACTAAAAGTTGGCTTTGAAAACATGGTGTCTATTTATATATAGGCCTACAGAAACTAGAACAAAGCTATTCTAAGTTACTCACACGGCACTATTCTTGAAGCGGCTCTCCTTAACTTTTGTCTTTAAACTGAATGGCCTGCTCTAGGGCAACAACCATTTGTACAATTTCCTTGAATAACTGAAGTATTATTCATGTACACAATGTTCCAGACCATTTTTTTTGCGGTTAAACTAATTAGTTTAAGGTGAATTCCCATAGTCTTGGTAACGTGTGAATCCCACAATACATTATGCATTGGGCGAAATGACGAACTGGGTTCAGAAGCTGTGCTGGCCCCACATATCCGCTGCAGCTACAGCCATGAAAATAAGGTGGAGTATTCCTTAGAGGTATGTGAGTAATCAGCAGACAATTTTTTTTTGTGGGTACCACTACGTAATGTTGTGGGAGCTTCGAAAATACATGAAAATCACTGTATTTTTAAGCATTTTACATACCTTTGGGGGCGTGTCCTTTAAATATTAGTGTATTGATTATTAACCAAATGTGGGAATCCATCCCTCTGGAGAAACTCTTGTAACTGGTCTACTTTTTGCGGTTCGCTCTTTATGCATACCTACAATACATTGTTCACCATTGTGACATAAGATAATATCACGTTTTTGTGAATTTTTAAACATAATTGTCACTGCTAGGCACTTCTCTATGCATACAGTTGTAAGTACTGTATGAAACAGAATAGAGTACCTCTACTACTGGGAAATTACCCATGCAGTTGTAAGTACTGTATGAAACAGAATAGAGTACCTCTACTACTGGGAAATTACCATGTAATAATGTATGATTCAGTTATGAAGTCGCTCCAACTAGTCTCTGACATCATGAGATGCGCCACATGGCACAAACTGCATTATATCACTGCCTGTGGTTTCTTGCAACATTACATAAGTGCCGGTAACCAAGACCATTACAGCACCTCATTTGACAGGTGGAAAGATACTTTAAAGTTCGATTGAAAGTCTTATAATGCAAAATTCAATTGTGTAAGGGTATACAACAAATGTCATAGCAGTCAATGGCAATCTAAAAAGCAAACACAGTAGCTCTTTAGTGTACATGTATGTATGTACATGAACGTAGTTAGTGACTCCATCTTCACAGTTCACCTTGCAATTCACTCCTAAAAAGCTAAATAAACCTCACCATTACATTTGATTGTGGCAACCAGTTTTTAGGCTCATTACATTAAATTGTGGCAACCAGTTTTTAGACTTTCCAAGAGTGCAAATGTTGTCGTGTTGTTGCATTAAGACCATGATCAATATCAGCATTCTACCTCATACAGAAATGTAGCTGTGCAGTCTAATATTGAGTGAGTGGTACAGAACAGTTATACAATGTTTGTTTTCTGCCTACAGTCTTGCATTTATATCAGGCAGAGTACAAGTGCATGTTAACTACTAGGTATTGTTGCCAAAACAACTCAGCTAAAGCTTAATACAGTAAAGAAATAAGTACACTATCCTCTTTCTAAGTATATTGCCTGTGCAGGTTGATTTAGCCAATGCTCATATGCAAGTATAATTATGTATGCACCAGCAACTAATTTTTTAGAGGTTAACACTTCCTATGTAGATATATAGCCTTTGTATAAACGTTTCATATGTACAGTGAATATATGTACCTTTGATAATAGGTGTGAAGAAATGTTCACAGCAGCACGGTTAATGATGGCTGTCAGTGAAAATGTTCCAATAACAGAACAATTCCCATGGATATTTGCAATCAATCGTAGGTATCCATTGACGATCTAGAATACAATACAGGTAGCTTAGTACATCATGCATACAATGGATATGGTTATTATCTCACCTCATCATTGATGTAAGTAATGTGTGAAAACTCCCATGATGTATAGTAAATCTACCAATTCTTGCCTTAACTGCATGACTTGGCTGCCCTTTTAGAATGTTTTCCAGTTGCTGGCATTCATAAATAAAGCAAACAGTTTGGTAATTATTTTTCACATGCAATTATGTTTTGGCTACCTTGCTAGTGGTGGTTGAGGAAGTGGCATAAACTATACGATTGGCCAGGATGGCATTAGTAGGAGTAGAATTAGTTGGGGTTGCAGTAGTAGTAGTGGCTGGAATACTGGTGGCAATAAAATTGGATTGAATAGCAGTTGTAGTGGTAGCGGTAGAACCAGCTGGAATAGCAGCAGTTGTGGTGACAGTAGAACTGGCTGGAATAGCAGTAGTAGTGGTGGTAGTACGTTGTGAACCTGACCGGCAAACCTTTCAGCAGGCAGTAGATAACACTGTTGTCCAAGGGTCTCTCCTTCATCCCCAGGACTCCTGAGAGCGATGCTAGAGAATTAGACAGATCTTGGTAGGTTCATTGAAAACACCAAAATCAAATGGGTAACTACAGATGCTGCAAGGGAGCTGAATGATGCAGACTTAAGAATAGTAGCAAAACACTTTTGCCACAGTACAGAAACAAGTAGGAGATATTACCAGTTTAGCAACACAAATGATTCATCAAGCTCTACGAAATCTTTCTGAAAGACGAGAATGGTCTACACAACACAACAAATCACGGCATTGCTTAAAGAATGGCCACTAAACAATAGTCCACCAGGTTTAATGGTGTGCAAGAACCATAAAACGAATCAAACTGGAAAAGATGTTCTGGACAAACGGAGACAATTGAGAAAATCTATGTAGCAATTATTTCTTCAACATCTTGTACTTCTGCAGAATGCCTTGAACAGTTACATTCTCCTCTTCATTTAGTACTTAGTGCATGAGTGCAAATTTATAAGGCCTGGATCTCCATTTTTGGGTTTCTCCCATTCCTGTTGAAGTTCTATGTTCACTTTGTTAGATGTTTCATCATCCGCTGAAAGTGGTATAGCTGTCTTTTTGCAGATGCTATTTTTTTTTACATCTTGGTAGTGCAAAAAGCCAGAACCAATTGGGGGACGTACCTAGTAGAAAAATAATTTTAAACGGATTTTGTACCGCTTTCAACTGTGCTAGAGTTAGTTTACTTCTACTAATAGGCATGCTCAAACGTTTCTATATTACCAATCCATCAAATTCCATTTAAAATGTTTAGATGTTATGCCTCTAGTATGGTTTTCTGAAGTCTGCCAGAATTACGAGAGTTAACCACAATGTATGTAGTGACTGTGAATTATACGTTTACAGTGCACAGTTTGGCCATATGCAATACAATCATGACCAAAGTATCCATCAGATAGACATATCTGCACTACATAACACAGGTCAAGCGCTATGCTATCTTGGTCGTGGAAGCTTCGGTGTTGTCACATATAAAATCTACAGGGGATTTGGTGTAGCTGTAAAGCAAACGCACATCAGGTCTACATTGCAAGATGTTCAGCATGAAGCAAGAATGATACATTGTTTGTGCCATCCGTTTCTTCCTTACTTATTTGGAATATGTACAACTGCCAAGCCTTTCAAAATAGTGTGGATTCATAGATAATGGTAACTCACCCGTCTACTATCTTGAGACGTGAAAAGAATTGGCTTAAATGATACCAACTGGATTAGTGCTTATGCATAGATCTTAGTGGCATTAGATTATCTGCACAATGAAGTTTGCATTATTCACAATGACATAACAAGTACCAACATTCTTATAGGTGATCCAACTGCATTGTCAGCACAGCTGAGCTCGTCAACTAACGCCACATGTACAGGTCGCTATCAACTACTTCTAACTGATTTTGGGAAGGCCACAAAATCTATGCAAGGAAGAACTCTCTACTTGAGCAAATAAGAAAAAGTCCCCAATTACCACCAGAGGTTGTAGAAGGCGAGAGACCATGCACAGTCAACTAGTAGTGATATGTATGCTGTGGGTGGGGTGTTTTATCACATTGCTGAAAGCGGACATATTTACTCAGTTTATAGAAAAAGTTTACTGAACATTGCTGAAACATGCAGAGTAGTTGAATATTTGCAGCGATTAACTGTTAAGCTTTGTTACAAATGCAAGTTATTATTTTAAAGAAACCATAATCCACTTAAACAGTGAAACAAACACTGATTACCTGTGACACTTAGTTCGTTCTACAGCAGTGGGAAATTTTACTTTAAGCAAGGGCATTAAATAGAAAACAAACTAGTCTTGAGTTTTCTGCTGTAACCCTAATCTAATCCAAAACAGCCAAGCTGTAAAAAAAGAGTGCGGCCCTGAGAAAGGCTATGGTGAAAAAAGATGTGAAATCCAAGGTGGCAGCCAAGAAATGGCTGTGATGGTAGGTTAATGTAGAGAATTCAGCTACAAACAAATCACCCTGTAGAGAGTTCAGCTACAAACAAGTCATCCGGTAGAGAGATCAGCCAGAAGGACCATTTTGCAGAGAGGTTAGCTACAAAGAAATCACCCTGCTTCATCTTTTCTTCTTCCTGTAGTAAAGAAAAAATGATAGGTTAAAAAGCCCTAAAGCCGGTTTTGGGCTTGGCACCAAATTCACCTGAATTGTTGTTATTAAAATTTTTACCATTAACCTACCATCACAGCCATTTCTTGGCCGCCACCTTGGATTTCACATCTTTTTTCACCATAGCCTTTCTCAGGGCCGCACTCTTTTTTTACAGCTTGGCTGTTTAGGATTAGATTTCACTTCTTTTTGTATTTGTATACCCCAAAGCCGGCCTACGGCCAGCTTTAGGGCTTTTTAACCTGTCATTTTTTCTTTACTACAGGAAGAAGAAAAGATGAAGCAGGGTGATTTCTTTGTAGCTAACCTCTCTGCAAAATGGTCCTTCTAGCTGATCTCTCTACCGGATGACTTGTTTGTAGCTGAACTCTCTACAGGGTGATTTGTTTGTAGCTGAACTCTCTACAAGGTGACTTCTTCTAGCTGATTTTTCTACAGGGTGATTGTTTGTAGCTGAATTCTTTACAGGGCAATTTGTTTGTAGCTGAACTCTCTACATGGTAGTTATTTGTAGCTGAACTCTCTACAATGTGACTTCTTCTAGCTGATCTCTCTACAGTGTAACTTGTTTCTAGCTGAACTCTCTACAGGGTGATTTGTTTGTAGCTGAACTCTCTACAATGTAACTTCTTCTAGCTGAACTCTCTACAGGGTGACTTGTTTGTAGTTGAACCCTCTACAGGGTGATTTGTTGTAGCTGAACTCTCTACAAGGTAACTTCTTCTAGCTGATCTTTCTACAGGGTGATTTGTTTGTCTCTACAGGGCAATTTGTTTGTTTGCAGCTGAACTCTCTACATGGTAGTTTCTTTGTAGCTGAACTCTCTACAATGTAACTTCTTCTAGCTGAACTCTCTACAGGGTGACTTGTTTGTAGCTGAACTCTCTATAGGGTGATTTGTTTGTAGCTGAACTCTCTACAAGGTAACTTCTTCTATCTGATCTTTCTACAGGGTGATTTGTTTGTAGCTGAATTCTCTACAGGGCAATTTGTTTGCAGTTGAACTCAGTACATGGTAATTTCTTTGTAGCTGAACTCTCTACAGTGTAACTTCTTCTAGCTGAACTCTCTACATGGTGACTTGTTTTTAGCTGATCTCTCTACAATGTAACTTCTTCTAGCTGAACTCTCTACAGGGTGACTTGTTTGTAGCTGAACCCTCTACAGGGTGATTTGTTTGTAGCTGAACCCCTTACAAGGTAACTTCTTCTAGCTGATCTTTCTACAAGGTGATTTGTCTGTAGCTGAATTCTCTACAGGGCAATTTGTTTGCTGCTGAACTCTCTACATGGTAGTTTCTTTGTAGCTGAACTCTCTACAATGTAACTTCTTCTAGCTGAACTCTCTACAGGTGACTTGTTTCTAGCTGAACTCTCTACAGGGTGATTTGTTTGTAGCTGAACTCTCTACAAGGTAACTTCTTCTAGCTGATCTTTCTACAGGGTGATTTGTTTGTAGCTGAATTCTCTACAGGGCGATTTGTTTGCAGCTGAACTCTCTACATGGTAGTTTCTTTGTAACTGAACTCTCTACAATGTAACTTCTTCTAGCTGAACTCTCTACAGGATAACTTGTTTCTAGCTGATCTCTGTACACAGTGACTTGTTCCTAGCTGAACTCTCTACAGGGTGATTTGTTTGTAGCTGAACTCTCTACAAGGTAACTTCTTCTATCTGATCTTTCTACAGGGCGATTTGTTTGCAGCCGAACTCTCTACATGGTAGTTTCTTTGTAACTGAACTCTCTACAATGTAACTTCTTCTAGCTGAACTCTCTACAGGATGACTTGTTTCTAGCTGATCTCTGTACACAGTGACTTGTTCCTAGCTGAACTCTCTACAGGGTGATTTGTTTGCAGCTGAACTCTCTACATGGTGGTTTCTTTGTAGCTGAACTCTCTACAAAGTGACTTCTTCTAGCTGATCTATTCACAGGATGACTTGTTTCTAACTGAACTCTCTACAGTGTGATCTGTTCATAGCGGAACTTTCTACTGGGTGATTTGTTTGCAGCTAAACTCTTTGTATGATTGTTTCTTCGTAACTGAACTCTCTACAAGGTAACTTCTTGTAGCTGATCTCTCTACAGGATGACTTGTTTCTAACTGAACTCTCTACAGTGTGATCTGTTCATAGCGGAACTTTCTGCTGGGTGATTTGTTTGCAGCTAAACTCTTTGTATGATTGTTTCTTAATAACTGAACTCTCTACAAGGTAACTTCTTGTAGCTGATCTCTCTACAGGATGACTTGTTTCTAACTGAACTCTATACAGTGTGATCAATTCATAGCAGAACTTTCTACTGGGTGATTTGTTTGCAGCTAAACTCTTTGCATGATTGTTTCTTTGTAACTGAACTCTCTACAAGGTAACTGCTTCTAGCTGATCTCTCTACAAGGCAATTTGTTTGTAGCTGAATTCTCTACAGGGTGATTTATTTGAGCTGAACTCTCTACATGATGGCTTCTTTGTAGCTGAATTCTCTATTAGGTACCTTCTTCTAGCTGATCTGACTACAGGGTGACTTGTTTGTAGCTGAATTCCCTACAGAATAACTTGCAATGTAATATAACTGAGTAAATTATACATGCAGCTGAATGCTTTATTAGGGTGACTGTTCTATTAGAGTATCTTGATCTTGCATTTGCTGCACGTAGTTGCCTTTCGAATCATAACTCAGTGATTTGTAATGCGATTCTTCTGTACTACTGCAAGAACTTTCTATGATGATTATTCCAGCTACATACTGATTTTCAGCTCGTTGCTCTAGCGGTTTGCCTGGTAGACACGAAAACTAATAGTTTTTTTTCATTCATAAAAATCGAACGCATAATTTTGGCACAGGTTGGGTTTCGTGTCATATCTCCATGGTCTTTATCCCGATTCCTTTCAAACCACAAAAGGCACTCCTACGATGGTTGCTCCATCTACATATCAATTTTCAACTGATTCCTCCAAGGGGTTTACCCTGTAGGCGTGACAGACCTTCGACCTTATTTTACGCAAATAATCGGTCATAACTCCGTGAATGTTCATCGGATTCCTACCAAAGTTGGTACGGAGATCCGCCTTAATGAGCCCTTTAAGTGTGCCAAATTTCAGCCCAATCCGATTATGCATTCGTGTTTTATGGCGAAGGGTGCGAAATGAAGAAGAAAAACACGAGGAAATTAAAATGAAATTTTGTTCGCTCGTATCTCGGAAATGGCTGGAGCGATTTTCTTCAAATTTGGTATGTAGACTCCCCTAACTGGGCGGCATGTCTCTAGCAAATTTGGTTCCAATCGGATAAGGGATCACAGAGCTACATAGGTGTGAAAATTGCGTTTTCTTTCTTCCTGTTAATATACTCACGGTGTGGCGCGCCGGCTTCTTGGGCCACACGACACACTATCGTGTGTCTTGATACTAATACAGCAAGCCATGTGTTGACTTTGTAGATTAGCACTACCAACTGTGGTATCGCGAGACTCATCAATTAATGGGTGTGTCCAGTGACACTCACAAATGTGTTTTTCCCACTGCGGTAGAACAAATTGAGTGTCACTGGACACACCCATTAATTGATGAATCTCATAATACCGCAGTTGGTAGTGCTAATCTACAAAGTCAATAACACATGGCTTGCTGTATTAGTTATGGCTAGGATTGCAGCAGAAAACTCAGATTAGTTAGTTTTCTATTTAATGCCCTGTTTAAAGTAAAAAAGTTATTGGTGCTATTTTTGTTACCCGTATTATGCTGTATAATTCTAAATAGCGCTCTTTTATCTTTTAGGAGACCTGCTGTAAGTAAAGGCCGATAAAACACTAGTCTAGTGGATAAAAAGGAAGTGTCTTCTAATAGTCATTTGTCAGGGCCTAGTGCAGTAGAAAAACTATAAAGTGTACAGGGATAAAATGTGATTTGTGCAGTAATATACAGCCAACTAACCTCGAAAGCCATAGATATCAACTTCGCACGTTACGTCTTAATTCGAGGTTCATCATGGTCGCCATTCCATGCCTCGACAGTTCTGATAAAGTGACACATCTTTAGCCATAGGGATTCAATGCGGACCACCCGACCAAACAAAGGTGTTAAATCTGGGTAATCAACAGCAGTCAGATTTACAAGAGGACACAAAGGTATGCGAGCTACTTTATGGGCTCATTTTGCATTGCATATAGCGAAGTTCGATACTCTCCCTAACACATTATAAACTCTTGATAATACCGACTGGCTTACTCTCCCTAACACATTATACCTCTTTATAGTACTGACCGGCTCACTATAAGCGATGGCCTATACTGATAAAGCATCAGTCATGTTGATATGATTAGTGGTAGAGTTGGTGGAAACTACTGAGGATAAGGATAATACTTCAAGAAAAGGTAGACTACAGTATTGTTAGTATAGCCTTGAAAACTTTCGAGGAGTTAGAAGAGATTCCTAATTGGAGCACACCAGGAATAAAAGATGGTCTTAGTTACAGGCTGAGAAAGAAGTTGAAAGTAGGGCAATATTGTATTACAAGTGCACCCAATAAATAAATGATGAAACAAGTACAGTAAAGAAAGTGACATCAACAGATATAGTCCGGGTGAAAAAACTCAAAATCCAACGTGCAACGTTATGTGTCAACTTTTGTTTTTTGGCTAAGACAGTTAATTCTGTTCATATTTATGTTAGTTAAAGTTGTTGCTCATCAAAAACTGTTACCAAAGTGTGTTTCTGCGGCAATAAACCTTGAGGTTATTTATTGTGTTTTTGGATCTATGTCTGTACCACAATTTGCATTAGATAAAGCTGTTAAGGTAATAAATTGCTTATTCCAAAATATTCAATTTGTGACTTTCACATATATGTTATATACATAATACTGTAAATTTCATTATTTGCTCAATTTCACATGTTTATGTCTGATTACAGTACTTTTTCCATGCAGGTACACCATACTGTAGTGGTTTGCGGATTGCATCATGCCTGACAAAAACATGTGTACATCGTAACAATTCATCACTTACATATGATTTTGTTGCTGGATGTGGACGTAGAGGAGCTGGAGTGGTGTGTTGCATGATGGATTTAAGTCGTGTAAGATAAGTGGAAGGATCAGGTGTTGTTTTAAGGTTTGATGTGACAAGGAATTCGCCAGGTAGACGTAATGTAGTGCCATAGACAAGCTCTGCTGTAGTACAGTGAAGGTCAGATTTGATTGTAGTACGTATACCCAATAAAACTAAAGGTAATGATTGAGTCCAGTGGATTGCATTGGGATGAGTCTTCAGTAAGGCTGTGACAACGTTCAATGAGACCATTGGCAATCGGATGGTAGGATGTCGTGTGTATATGCTTACAGCCCAATGATTGCTTAAGTTGTTTCCAGAGTGCTGACTCGAATTGGCTTCCACGATCTGTTGTGACAGTAGAGGGTACCCCAAATCGTGATATCCATCCACTAATAAATGCTTGAACCACTGTCTCTGCAGTAATGTCTGTGATAGAGATAGCCTCAGGCTAGCGAGTAAAACGGTCAATACAGGTAAGGAGATAATAGTATCCATTTGATGGCGGTAGTGGTCCCACACTGTCAATGTGTACATTATCAAATCTGGCATCAGGTGTTGCAAATGTGCCAAGGGGAGTCACTGTGTGTCGGTGCAGTTCCTTTGACAAGGCGAACATCATTTGTAAATTGTGAAATGTAGTCAAGGTGGCGGATCTGTCTTGGTGTGTGTACTTATCTGAATGAGAAGAGAGTGCAAATGTTAATGGTTTATGATCAGTGAAGATATGAAATGTGCGACCTTCAACAAATTGGCGAAAATGTTTGATTTCTAAACAAATTGCCAGCAACTCACGGTCAAATGTGCTGTATCGTGTTTCAGCAGTCTGAAGTTTCCTTGAGAAGAAGGCGATGGGGTACCACTGGCTATTGATGAACTGCCCCCACTGCTGAGTCTGAAGCAATTAGTTAATGATGGATTGATGAATTTGCTAACTAGATTACTGCCTCAACCTAAACCTTTCCGTTGTAGGACTTGCCAAAGGTCCTTTAGGAGAGCACAAGACATATCAAGACATAAGTGTGTAACTACCTGCCCTCGACATGACCAACGATGATTAAGTGTGAGATTCTTGAGGACAAGCATCATCCGTTGGATGGCTTCCTTCCAAGTCCAAGTGTGTGTGGTCTATAATCTAGTGTAGTTTGTTTGCATTGACAACAGTGAGCAATCAAGTAAGTAGTGACCATATTCCACTTGTAAGGGTAGCTCCTATATAGGATGCACTTATATAAAATTATTAATGGAAATAATATTCATATTGAAATTTACAGTTGCAATATAATTGAATGATATACATCAAGTTAAATCAAAGCTAAACTACAGTTGAAGAATTGTTGACAGTTTCAGTTAGTCTTGGATATTATGCAGCATGTTAATAAATGTCTTATTTTGGTTTTCTTTGGTATTGGCGCATCGATGAAGGCGACTTCAAAGAATGAATAGAAGTTAGAGCAACCATTGCAGTATTCCATGTTAAATACAAAGTAGATAGCAAATAGTACAAGTGGTAGATCAGCAAGGTTAGGCACCTTTGACATCATGGCCCTTTCTGCTACTAGATATCCTTCTTGTGGCAAAAATTGCATCCCCCTGATGATAATTACTGGTTGTGCTTGCTCAGCTTCTCTGGCTACTGCTGATACATCACAGTATTCCAGAAATAATCAAGTGATTACATCAATTATCAAAATCATGATGCTTCCTTACATCAACAAAAATAACATTTCTGCTATTAGTTGCTGTTGTGCAAGTGTCAGCTAGGAGATACACCAGCATCATGCTTGCCAAAATGGATTTGGACTCTGGATATATGCATATGGTCTTTATGACATATAGCTACATGTAGGAATAGAAGCAATTAGATGTACACTGAGTTATGTCAGCATACAATTCTTGCAGTGTTGCACTTTGATCATTTTTGGCCACTTCAAACACTTGGAATGAGTTCTGCCCACTTTTCTCTGATGCTTTTACTTTTTTCATCTTCAAAGATGCGATCAAATTCTTTCAAAATCTGTACATGATGAATATTTCATGTACCATATATGGCTACTTAATATAAAAATTACCTACCTCTTCTGACTTTTTAAGTGGAGGATAGACCTTTACAAGTTCAGATAGTGCACTATGCTGTACTAGTATTTTTCATCTAAAAGGATAAGTCCGCTCATTAGCACAGCCACTACATGTTTGTCAGGTGATGTTTTCTGGTACTCTAGTTGAAGTTTTTTGATATGCCTTAAGGAAGCTTGTCACTGGACAGACTGTAGTCACACTTTCAACTCCTGAAAATTGTGTTAAGCATGTAAGAAGGTCACTTTTGGTACCTAAATAAAGACTACCGCCATCAGAGAATGCTGGAGGGCAGGCTTGATTTTCGTGGCAAAAGAACTCTCCCAGATTTCCATCCCTTGTCTGGCATCCAATGTACAATCTAGAAAAGAGGTCTACGTCCATCTTCAGTGAGGCTACCTGCTGCTTCCCTTTGCCTGCTGCTGCTCATGTAGTACTTCTGAACAACTTCAATTTGTTGCGGTGAATAACATCATCAATGGGCTTTGCTCATTCAATAAGGCGTTCCTGGACAAAAGCCTGAAACTGTTCTTGACCAATCCTCTGTGCATTTTGAACAGTTTCCACTGCTGCATGGTCTACAATCACTTTGCTGTCAAGCACAAGCAGATCAGTACTTTCTTCTTCAAAAGGATTGCTAAGGTCTTCCATTACATTAACCAGGGAATGCACATCTTTAGCAAAAGCAGCTTGAACACTTGGGGTTTGGTCATGATGATCTGTGCTAACTCTACCACCACCACACTGATACAGTTCATTATGAAACTCCTCTACTACTCTAGCAACTTCTGGTCCTGCAACCATCCAACGTTGAAGAGCACTTCGGTTGTCTGTGAGGCCAACAGCTCCTCCATCTCCTTTGATGAGAGCATTGTTCTGTTCATGTGCCTGATCGATAGCAATATCTGAGAATACTCATGGGGTTTTGTGAACAACAAATTTACCGTCATTAACTTCCTTCACTATGGCAGGGTGCTTACTTGAAAGCTCAGCCATATCTCTGAGATGAACAGGTATCCACCGAGCATAATTGGTATGATCTAGAGCGAAGAACCAAGGAGTAAGCTCTGTCAGTGCATCAAGGTACATTGTGAAGGATGCGAGACGCAGAGAACGAATAAAGACCAGTAGATTCATGGAACAATGGAAGTAGAGAATTGTGACAGATTACACACTGCGTGGTTGACTGATGACTGGCATGATATGCAGCCCAAGATACATTTGCTGAGTGGGTCTCGTCATCATTACTTAAGATCTTCTTTGTTTGATCTAGCCAACAGTACTCCTCCTTAGCAGTTGGTCATAGCTGCTCCTGTTCAGCGATGCGACAATGGTAGCTGAAACAGATGGTTTCTTGATGCTGTTGGTAACAGGGGGCACATCGGTGTAGAAGTATGGCAAATCACTAATTGATTTTGAAGCTGTGTCCTCAACTTCTTCAACGATCGTGGCATTTCTGACCACTCCATCACAGTCACTAGTAGGGTGTTGGAAGAGAGAGATGCCAGTACCATGAAAAGATTCTTTGGATGTTGTGGAACTAGGGTTGTGGTCTATGTTATCTATGGCAGCAGTAGTGAAAATGTTACCACGCAAGCTTGGAGGACAAACCACATGATCACTGTGGAATTGCTTGCAAACTCTGTTTCCCATTTGCGCTGAGAGGCGAAGGACACGGTCATAGGAAATGCTGATACCTAGGTGGTGAAGCCTATCTACCAATTCCTTCTTTCGTGTATGAGCATGTAGCATCAGCCCGACATATGTGGGAACTGGTGTTTCCTGAGCAGTATTGTGCCTTACAGAATCAGTGGTGGCTTTCTTCCGTTTGTGCTTGACACTGTTGAACTTTAGCAACTGGGCAATTGATAATGCTGCAGGTGTAGTGTCTTCACAATGATCTGTAATACTGGGTCCCTCCAGTATCATGCTTACTAAGGCTAGTAACAGTGGTGACATGGCTTCTTTTTGACAGCCTGCTGCAAATCCATTGAAAGGCATAGCTCTCCCAAACATATGATCACGTACAATCTTGGCAGCACGGGCAAGGTGAATGGCATCACTGTCACTGTCAAAGTCACAAGCTCTAGCTAAAGCAGTACCAATATCTTCTTCAAAAGCCAGTAAGACATCTTGACCTTTCTTATGAGCCCGCATATCTGTAAACTCATACAAAAGATGCTCCTTGAGGCGTGTTGTGTGCACTCTCATATCTACTTTGACTCCAAGTTGCTCCATTCGTGATATGTAGAGCTGGGTAGATCTAGTTTGGGTATTGTATTCCTCACTGTCTTCGGCCCTTGCTCTCTTTTCTCCACTCTTTGCAACTTTGTGTTGTACTTGAGCTTACACGATTGGTGATATCGGGTATTGTTAGCTATCATTGCCATTTCAATTCCATTTCCCTCATCTAATCTTTCCAAGGAAAGTGGTAAGTAACCGAGTTCATCAAATTTTATCAAATTGTCTGCTAGGGAACTGTAACCACTACCCACATCTTTCCTTTTGGATTTTGAAGGACAGGTGAGAGGCTCTTCCTTGTCTTATTGGCAAAGTAAGCACAGTTTCCAGTCTGTCACAGTTGGTTGGTGAGAAGATGTTGACGGAGCTGGAACAGCAGTATCAATCAACTTGAAGCTTCTTGACATAGTGTTTCTAATTAATGAACATCACTTTGACATTCAGTATAGGCACAGTTATATTTCTCTAAAATAACAAACTTACTATTGTATTATATTGCTTAAACAGCTATGTACATAAAATATTACAGTATATAATGACAGGCTACTTACCACTGTACTTCAACCATTGTAATACGTACATTCACATGTACTGTAGTCAAGCAGCTGAAAGACTTACACCTGTACTTCTACTTAAAACTTATTTTCAAGTACATGAAAACATGTTATTATATGGTCAAGTACATGAAAACATGTTATTATATGATTATCTATACATGAACATTACCCCAAAATCGCGGCAACTCAAACTTTTTTTTTAATGATCGACTATTGGAAATCCCGTACATTTTCACAAAAAAGCACTTCCTCAAAAGCTGCTCACGCAGTAAATCACACTAAGACTACATCTCTCGAGTATACCTTCATCCTAGTTGGATTTTGTGGGCCAACCACTTTGTGCTTCTATATCACTTGTTGATGTCGTCTTTCTAAGCGATCAGTGAACTCAGAGTCATTATCCGTAAATTCTTGAGGGGTCTTCAAACACACCAACATATATCGAAACTTCTTCTATTACAAGAATGGCCCTTTTCCTTACATTGTAAAGACATCACTACAACACTCATATCTGCTATTTGTCAGTTCATCTCCACGTAATCTTTGAGGAAGCACGCAACTAGCGCTATGAAAGTTATTCCCACAATTAGCCAGGGCCACTGCACGTTTATCTAGTGCGCTTGATGGCGCTTGCGGTGTTAGATTGGAACCTAGTGGAACATGGAAGTGAGACTTCTTCCTGATCGTCTACGGCATTTTATCGCTCTACTTGAGGCAAAGAAATTATGTTTTTAGTAAGTTGACACGTTTTGTTTGGCTAGTACTGCACTGTTGTTTAATCGGGGTGGTTATGGTTGAGTGTATAGTCTCGCGAGGCTACTCGGAGTGAACAAGACATTTAGCTTGTAGTGAAAATAAAAGCCTGCAACACACTATCTATGCTTGTGTCTCAGCTTGTATCCATCCATTACCTCAACTCAGTCTTCGACAAGGTAGCTAACCCCTCCTTCAGCTTTACCTCACAAGGGAGCCACTTGAACTGATTTCTGTGCAAAGAGAAAATAGGTCATTTTAAAGGACAGATCACTGCACAGGTATTAGTGCCTACATTTCCATACGTGCATGCTGAGAGTTCAAATACTTTACCTGGCAAGATCTGACACATTTTTCAAATTCCATTGTATTAAATACTTAGCTATATATATATATATATATATATATATACTTATCCAAGTGTATGCTGTGACATGAAGTTGCAGCCTCATATATCCTGAGAACGTTTGGATTTATAGCCCAGCAACAGAAAGATCGATTTGTATAGCAAGTTAGGGAAAGTAAATTACAGCTGCTTACTAAAACGGTTGTAACTTATGAACACAATGGTATACAGAGTTAAAATTTCACCATTACGTTTGCCATGATAAGGGGAATCCATTACTGGGTAAGTTTTTCCTTCTCTTACCTTTTCACCACAAAAGACGAAATCAATGAAGAAAAATTGATCACCTACTATTGCTTCAATGCGATGCAAACTAACAACATAACTTTTGTTTCCTTTGATCTACTGGAATTAAAGAATGATTTTTCGAACTCCTCTATATGAATAAGTTGATATCAAAGCTTTTCTTCACAAAGATCAAGGTATTTTAAATTTTTAACATGTAACCTAGAGTACATAATATTTATATGGGGAGAGTATCTAACACTCAGTATGGCCTGTACAAACACCCTGTGTAAAGTTCACCAAAGTTCACCTTTCATCAAATCATCACCTTCACTGGAAATAGAGAACTGTTGATTTGTGTTGATGAGGGCAAAACTTTCCAACAAATGTCTACAGTATTTCTACAGAATTTTAAAAATTGTCTATGAATTTCTACTAATCAACTTACTACCTGATGCCAAACATAACTTACAGTGGGTAATATTATGGGCCTGATTACTTCACTATTCTCCATTGCTTAAGCCCAAGATGTACCTTTTCGCCAGCTTCATATCATGGCTGCAGAAGAGGTCTGCAATACACTACTTTTAATTTTTGATTAATTACATAGTTTGTCTGCAATTTCATGTAAGCTTTGATAGTCAGTATGCAAAATTAGGGGTAACAGGAGGTTGCAACATATTTGGACTATGCTTAATATATTTTTTCTAAACTTTTTTCTGACAAAATTGATGAAAATAATTTTCATGTAACACATTGTAACAGTAAACAGCAATGCATTTGCCATGCACACTTTATGCAGTCCACACATTTTACTTTGTCTCAGAGAAGTGATCATCTGCATACTTTATTCCCTTTGGCCCCAAGATTTGTAAAGAAAGCGTTCCGTTAAAGTGAACACCACTATAGTGGCTCTCACAACATGCATGCATTCAAAGATGTGAATCTTGTAAATGGAATATCCTATGTGTAAATGGATTTGACCACACTACTGTGTGGTCAATCTCCATTCCTGTGAACTTTGTTTGGAAGCTCCTTCATACTTGAGCGTGATGGGCAGTGGAAAGGAACTAGATTGATTTTTTCATGTTTCTGGAGTAATTTTTCCTTCATTTTCTATCTGTTACAAGTTGATATGCTAGAGTTATCAATTACTTAGTCATTTTGTAGTGTTGTAATTCTTAATATTATTTATGAATACCTTATAATTCCCAATTACATTGCTGTGTACTGCCAAGGATATGTATTGTAACAAACTTCTTTAAACAACATAATACACACGGAAGTATCTTCTCAATTGTTTCATTATAGTTTGTCTATTATATTATTTTCCACAAATTCTAACAACAAAGTCTCTACGATGCTTTTCATTATTAATTTATTCATTTGCACTGATCACACCCACTTTCAAGTCAAAAAGATATGCTTTTCCTGGGAGTCTATGGGCCTACAATGGTGTCTTGGTTGTTAAACACCTGAAAAGCCCATTGGGAAGGCCACTCACAGTGTTCATAGAGAGTTGCTACACCTGTTCTTTTTATTGGGGAAAAGAAACCACCTTTGAACCAAAGCTTACCTGTGCCAAAGTTTACTACAGGGTCTATAAGCATTCCCAATAGCTACTTTTTATCATTAAGCTACTTTGTTGCATAAGTGCGGGTGTAGACAGACAAAGAAACATTCATACATACGTACATGTATACATATATACATGCATACATATATACATACATACATACATACATGCATACAAAAACACACACACACACACACACACACACACACTTTTCTGAAAACATTTTCAGTAAACATATTGTGTAAGCTTGGGTTCCCAGGCTTCTACCCATAAGACTTGGACAGTCATTCTTGATGATTGTTAGTCTTGCCCCAGCATTTCAATGCTGGTTTCCTAGATGAGATTAGCTGTGATGCATGTGTCTGCGTAGTGTGTGTATGCACGCACCTGAGTGTGTTGTGAGGCAGCATAGCTAAGTGGCTAAAGCACCATCCCAGTAATTGAGAGTTTTCAGGTTTGATGCCCAGTTATGCCAACTTGCTGTTGTTGCTTACTTCAGCAAGAATCTTTGGCTCAATCCAGAATATTAAGCTAGGGGGCAAAGTAAGCCGCTTTGGATTCTAAGGAGGTCCAGGGGAAGTTCCCCCAGTGTAAATATACTCAATTTTTGTGAAATTTTACTGTGATGCCGATTATACAACTTTGGGATCAATTAAACCTTTCCATTTGTCAAGGCTATAGGTATAAACCCATGGAAGGCAATAGCTAACCCAGGGGGGCCTGTGTCCCACGCCCTAGATAAACCCCTGCTCACATTGCTCCAATATACTCAGCTGTTTACATGGGCACCTGGTGACCTGATTTTTCAACTGGGAAGCAGCCCACCCAGTTTTGTCTGCACAAGACGCAGGCTTTTAAACTGGCTCACTGGATGGCAATAGCTGTGTTCTGCAATGCTATCATACGCTTTGCTTGGTTTGTGTGTGTAGTGTAGTAGTGTGAGTGTGTGTCTGTCTATCTGTGTGTGTCTGTCTATCTGTGTGTGTCTGTCTATCTGTGTTTGTGTGTGGTGTGTTTTATTTATTTATTAATGCTTTACAGCACAAGTGCTGAAGGTCTGTAGGACACCTGGTCATACAACCTGCTCAAAGACTTTAGCTACTGTGTGTGTGCGTGTGTGCGTGCGTGTGTGTGATGGTAATGGAATGTCAATGTAATGGATTCTTTTCCAAGCAACCTATGTGGTAATAGCAATGTACAGTAATAGACCACTTTATTTAGGCATGAGGAATTTAATTAAGGATTGGCAATGTCTGGAGTACATATTTTGTAAACCACACATTGGTTCCCATACAAATTTGTATGTTTTTCGAAGTGTCTCACAGACTTACAGTTCCTTGGATTGAAATGAAACTTAGAGGCACAGGTTTACCATCTATAGACCTACCGATTGGCACAGACAGAGTGAAAATAGCTTATTAATAGGTGAAGATATGGCTTCAAGAATGTAGTACATGTTGTAGGCAGGAATAAGTTTATTAGTCACAGAAACACTTGCTGAAAAGATCCTAATGTATCCGTATCCAGTCCTACAAGCCATAATCAATCCTTAATGACAGTGCAGTAAAGGTCAAATAATGCTATACTCCCATTCTGTTACTGGTACTTTGCCCTGTTGCTAGATACTTTGCCAAGGTCTGTAACTTACTGTTATAATTGATTTTGGTTTAAACTGATATCTTGTGTGGTCTGTGGCAATGCTAATATGAGTGTCAGTAGTAATAAAGGTTGAATTTTGTTAAAAGTCATAGTGTAAGATGAACTACAGGTACTCGATGACTAGTTTTCATATCAAATGATCACAGTGCAACAAGCATTATGACTACACTGCTGTTATGTGTTCAATGGTTTCCCTTATTGATGTAAAACAGTATTTGCAATGCCTCAAAACACTGTAACAGGGAGATAAAGGAGTGTTTATTACCATGATACAAATTATTACCACTGAGTGTACCCTTACAAGTAATGAGCAAGACTCTGATTGACCTTGTCAGTTATCCCTAGACCATAACTGCATTAATGAAACTAGTTTTATAGACTTGTGGCAAAGCATAGGCCAAATATTAGCATTTTTCAAGAAGGCAATCCATCTGCCATATATAGTAGTCCAGTGATTATGCAGTAGCTAATTTGTACATGGCTTCTAGTAATTTAAAGTGGTCTATTCATTTATGCTTAGAAGACCTATAAAATGTTTTATTATTTTTCAAACAATAAAAGGATATCTCCTTCAAGTCAAGTTTCTGATGAAGTGGGACTTTTGTAATATTCACTTGGATGAGGTGAGTGTATTTCGTCATTCTTATTCATGTCCACACAATTGTGTGTTTCGTAAATTGAAGGTCCAGGATGCATTAACTATTTAACTCATTACCACTTTACTGCTTACCCATTACCCAATCCTTTAAATAGACTAGTATACTAGCGTGTGACTTACCTTACTGGGCACATCAGAATTCTGGTTGGTGGGGACAGTATGTAGTATGCATTTCTAACAAGAGAACTATACAATCGAACATACGTTTGTTCACACTTTATTTATTTATTTTATTGCTTTACAGATACACAGCAAAATTACAAGGATGGTAGGTACAATAATAAGACAGTATGATTGGAAAGGTGATCTGAAGGACAAATGACAATCAATGCCAGATGCCTATAAAACTAACTACTTATACTTAACTTAATTACCAAAAGCCTATGAAACTAGTTATTACAATAAATGATAGTTACAAGGGTTGGGGAGCTTAGCACAATTACAACAAGGAGATGCGAAATGGAAAGTACATTTATTATTTGAATTAAAATTACTTAAAAAATGTTCCCATAAATAGCTCTTTAACTGTTGCTTAATTGTATTGAAGGAGAGGGTAAGGTCAATTACTGGCAGAGAATTCCATAATCTGGGAAGTCTATAAAAATAAGAATTGGCACATATTGAATTACTTAAAATCTTGTGATGTAGTTTGATATTTGATGATCTGGTATTAGAATTATTGAAGGTTACATAATTGGAGATGTTAAAACTAGGAGTAGGATGCTTTAATGATGTGATGAAAAATAGAATGTCTAGTAATTCAAATGTGTACATTAAAAGTAATAGTTTGAGATCCATAAGTCTTTCCTTGTAATCCGTGTAATTTGTGTTGAGGTACTTTGTATATAATATGTACGCATCATATATCTCCTTGCATGTATCAGCTCTTGCATTAGCCATTCATAAATCGGATCACTGCAGCTTCAAGACTGTCTAGACTCAACGATGGATTCTTTCTCTTGTCTGTAACTTATGAAACATACACATCTTTAAATGGGCTGTAGGACTAGGTGTCCGACAAGCCTTATGCACTTGTGCTGTAAAGCCTTAATAGTTATTTTTGTCTAATCCACATTATTTAACCACCAGAAAATATTACTGTCTCTTATCTTGCTTAATGTAAACATTTTGTGTATTGTGAAGTATGTTTCTCAACTATGGTACGTATATGGCTATCCCTTTCCCAATTAAAATACATAACATTGTATGCTTTTATAATATGTAAAATTGTGGCTTACACAGTAATAATAATAAAATTGAGCATGCATAATGTTCATTAATTAATTGGTATTGTTCTTCCTTTGTCTCTTTGTAGTGCCGCATTGTTTTCTATCAAAGAACAGTTTTATGTAGTTATGTTGTTGTGTACATTTAATGATGACTTACGTGTAGGCTCGTTTCCTTCTTGCATGGCACTTTAATGAATTCGCTTTGTTTTTTAGCATATCTGATGCTGGCTCGTGCCTATTACTTTTTCTAAAATAGTTTTTTTTAGTGTCATCGTTCAACTTCTCGACTCCTATATCAATTGCAATGTGTAAGCGATTATTCATGCCACAACACACAGCTTACCTTGACAACTAAACTACATTATAGACCTGTGTTCTCTAATGAAGCCGGGAATATGTTTAACAAGGTTGTGAATATAAGGAGTTATGTTGCCTGGCTGATACCCATCACATTTTTTTTCAGTTTTAAAAAATCATCTACCCAATCACTGCCCTATATAGATTGTCCAGTATACTATTAAACATCCAATAGCTGGTAGAATTCATATCATCTTTTCAATTCTAGGTGCATTTACTGACACATGGCTTCCTTTTATAGTCTCATACAGATTTGCAAAGCCTATAGAATAATAAATAATAGTGTGAAAGCAGTTCAATGTACGATTACCTCCCAAAGTGCTTTGACATCTTTTGAATAGTCTTTGGGTTGACAATCAACCAATTTTTTTGGCAACTTTTCAAGTAGTTTTTTTTTATCATTGCCAACCAATGAGGTACACTCATATTCACCACTTTTCTTGGGGTATACTTTGAAGGAGACCCCATAGCTTTGAATATTTTCAATTAGCTTTGAAATCATTGGCCTCTCTAGTTCCTCCTCAATGTCATTACTATGCTGCGCATCATATGCTACTGCTCCAAGAATTAAATTCCTGGTTAGCACATCTGTGATGCGCAGCATCAAGTGCAGCTCATCTGGGATGACATTGGACAGTGGGATGTGTAGGAGGGGAGGGTGGCACTGCCCTTTCTTTTGCTCCTTCTCTAATTCAGTTGGTGAAGTACTCACCAAAGCTTCAATGGTTCGTTGTTGAGCTTGGAAAGAAGTATTGTGCCTTCATAACATTAATGAAGTTAAAAAACAAACATCAAATAATGTGTAATTGTAACCTGTTATCTTTGTCTATGTTGCACCACAAGCATGCAAACGTCCCATTGGCTTGCTTTAGTCCCATTAATATAAGGAGCATCTAAGGGTAGGAGACACACAAGGTTATACATGTCTATATATTGAATACAATATTCCATGCCTTGTAGTCACTGCATAAATAGAAAATCAGTTCATAATCGACTCCATCAATTGTTATTTCAGGGCTTTCTATAAACTGATTTACTTCATTGAAGCAATTCTGAAACCCAGCTTTTAAATTGTCGTAATTTTCCTCTGCCTTAATGATAGCTACTGTGTGAAGATCTAATAAAATTAATATCACAATAGGTATCAATTAATATGTAGTTCTTACCCTCGCTGCTGATGTTTGTTCTTCCTTATAATATTGCAAATGACAAGATACAATACGTTGAATGGCGAGTAAATCTTGCACCATCCAATGATATTCTCACAAATATTTTATTGTTTGTGTAGAATCCAGGGTATGCCTTGATCTATATAATAAATTATTTTTATTATCAATCAACTATGATTATGATACATACTTCTGTCTCTGCTTTTTCCATTAGCAAATCTTTAAAACTATATTCGGCTCCATCGTGATCCCCAGGGCTTTTTGACAGTGTTGGTGTTTCAATCAATTTCCCTCTTGTACTTCTCTACCTACATATAAATACAGATATTGATGATCTTTGTTAACTCAAGATAGCACTCTCAGAGCTTATGATAACGTCCAGACACCGGACAAAATCCGGTCGAATTGCATAGATGTCTGACCATAATGCAATTTGTCCGGACACAGTGTCCCATCAAAGCATAAAGGAGGAGCCTAAGGGCTGAGCTGGCATGCTATCAACAATAACATTCACTTGGTTGCCAGGAGATAGTATACATTCTTACAACCCAAGGGAGTGACCATAAATGTACCATTGCCAACCCACTGGTGTACTTTAACCACATAACAGCTGCAGTAAGGCATGTGATGTCTTACCACTATAATGTTTATTTGCTATGCTACAGTAGACATGTTGGGCATTCATCTCATGTCCAGTCAATTATGGCAATTGTCCGGCCGATTTTGGTTTGTCAGGACATTGTGGCAGGACAACAGAGAATTCTTATCATAAGCTCTGCACTCTGCAGAGATGCCATATTTATATTGCAGGTAAGCAATCTTTGGAATCAAGTCATCGTCATTGTTAATTTGTTGTATTAATCTTGTTTCAGGAGGCTCGATCGGAATATTTACAGGGGTCCCTTCAGCTGTCACCATTTCAATATTTATGGCTTGTAGACCAATCATCATTAAAGGCCTTGTAAAGTCCAGCAGCTGTTCCTGAATCTGATGCCTCCGGTTGAGTTTTTCCCTGGGCCCTAAGCCTTCATATTCCTTACCCTCTGTGTAGATATGAATTAACAACAATTATTATTTAACACATGTATTTGTAAATATTTAATATCATGATGCTTAATTGCTTGCAGTTGTATCCTTACCGTGTAGCTCAAGTGCTATAGCTGTGGTACTCGAAGCATTCTGTGGCAAGTGGACCATCTCGTTTTCAAATACCATTACGTGGGTAGAGCCTTTCTCGAGCTTCCTTAGAGTCTTGCCTTTTTTATGCTTCTTGAAAAGGTTTGTTATCCTCGACGTTTCCTTCTGCAGCCTGGTATCGAGAGACTGCACACCGACCTTCAATGCAATTTCAGAGCCCTTGATGCGGTCATTAGCTAGTGCAGAGTGTTTAAAAACACTATTGCATCCTCCACAAGTCCAAAATGTGCACATTTTGCTCCAAAGAGCTAAAAGCTTATTCGGTACCTGCAAGTATGAAACTGGCTGTGCGAGCTTGAGATCCTGGTGCCTTTTTACCAAGGCTTTGTATCGACGATGTCTCCTGGCATCTTCAATGATTATAGAAAGTGATGAAATCTCGTTTATTTGCTGCAAATCCATATCTTTAGAAATGGTACATGTCCACCTGCGACATCCTTTATATAGCTGCAGATTCCCGCCATCACAAATTCTGCACGGAAAACGCGCGAATTGCAAATTTTATGTAATGGTTGCCCCCCGACTGTCTTTTATATTTTTCATTCAAATGGTTATCCCCAGCAAATTTTACCAGCTATCGTGCAACTCAAAAATTTATAAATGTCTGGTTTACCATCATATTTTTGATTTTGAATTGGCCATCGATAGCATTTTTTTTTACCAGGCTGCCATAAGCATTTTAGCCAATGAAAAGCCTAACATTATAGCCAATGGGTTTCTTTTTAATATAAAGTGTCTATTTCATGAAGGATTTCCTTACATGGTGTTAAAAATGTAATAAAAGACATGTAACAAGAATGATAAATCAGTTAATCCACGTCACTACACGTCTGTAGCGTTCAGAATGGCAAAGCGACAATCACCAGGCTGGTACAAGAAGCTGGCTAATGGAAAGCTAGATCGCCCTAATGATGAGGTACGTATATAGGTAGCTACTATTATTAGTTAAATATGGGCTGTTCTCTTAATTGTTATATATGCCGTGCCTGGACGATCGAGCCGTTCGTGACTTTGTAGCTATAGTTAATATGCATAGTGTTAAGCTTGGTGTTGTTGGAATTATACGTTAGTATGTTAAATAACTGTAGCTATACCTTACAGGTTACGGCAACATGAAGCAAATCATCTCGGTGGGTCAAGCCTCGACCTCAAGCTCCATCGAAGAGACTAGGTGCAGGGTATCGTCAAGCGGCGGATCACCGAGACAGTCGGAGCAGCCGACAAACTCGGGGAGCTAGAGATGATCAAGCTAGACACCGACGGAGGATGCCTGATGGCCAATACCCTGTAAACCGCTTGATAACCAAAAGAACCAAAAATGTAAGAGCTGGTATCAGAAAAATAATTGATCAGCTAGCTATACCTCTGGCATAGCCTCAGCTATAGCTCAAATATATGTATTGTCATGTTCTCCGGCTCCACACAGAGATCTACGGAGTACTTGGTATTTTGGAAGAATTGTTTCTTACAAGAGGCTACGTGGGAACCAGGAAGAAACATAGAACCAGGACTGATAAGGTACTGGCAATAATTATGACAATATATGTGGCTATTTTTTTTTATTATACTCATGCTGGGCTTACAATCATCCAAGTCCCGAGGATGACATAGTTAGGGAGTATGTAGCTCTATTATGTGTTGAATTAGATAGGTCGTTAAAAGCTTACTGCACCAAACACACACATTTTACAATTCCATTTAGGTTTGATGTTTTTAAGTTTTTGTTTAAGGAATATAACAAGAAGAAGTTGTATTCACATGATTTTGACCCTAGCTACTTTCTGCAAGGGTGGGACCAATTTAGCAAAGAAGATGATAGTGATGGCTCACATTATGGACGTAAAATTGTGTTCCCTATTAAGGTAAGGTTGTCTTTACAGAGGTCCCCACCAAATGGATTCATTATGAATCCTGATGGTACATACACACCTAAACCTAGGACACTTGCAGAAACATTGTCAGTAAAAATAGTAAAGGCTAACTACTAGTTTACATGCATAATTGAGTTTTGTATTGCATATCATAATAGCAGCTAGCTATAGTGTAGGAACATGCATTGCCTGACTTTTGTATGTAGCTAGCTATGCATGACATCCATGGAACATTCTCGGGACGTACAGTTCATCAGTTTGGCATAAGCCTTTTATTAATCTGTACATCTAGCTATCATCAGTCTGGGGAGAATAAGGTGATGTGCATGTAAGAGTACATGTATTATGATATCATATACATACAGGTGTAACTATGATGAACAACAGCTGTGACTGTACTCCAATATACATGATCAGGCCTGCCAACTCTCACGGTTTCACTACCCTGCTCAAGGGCAGCAGATCAAATCTCACGGTTTTTGAGGCCTGCTAACTCTCACGGTTTCACTAACATTCGTTGGATAGAATCTCACGGTTTGTAGCACGAATGTCACGGATTTCAAGTTTAAAAAGTCGAGACCTTTTTTTTTCTTTCTTTTTTTTGGTCTCAGCATATATAGCATCTACCAGTTTTTTTTACTACACACTGCAATACTACAATAAAGGTACAGAAATCTCAAGATTTTTTTACTTTCCAGGTTGGCAGGCCTGCATGATGATTCTCTGCCATAATGCACCAGCCAGCTAACTGTAACCCATAACATTATAATTATGTAGCCATTATGTATATCAATATTAGCAAATGTTTGCATGTACATGTATTAAACTATAATTCATTGACAAGTGAATATTATTTATTATTGTCATGTTGGCCGGTCTGATACATAGTAGTTTGTGGTGTTTGGGTAACATTGTTGCTGCCATAACAAACAAAATTAAAAGCCACTTCATGTGAGAAAGGATGTATACAGTATATGTAGGAGTCTATGTTATTTGGTGGCTTCATGACTGCCTCTCATGATGACTTTCACATGACTTTATCCTTTGTTTATAGCTGGGTTGTGCCATTTGGACTGAGCTGGCCCCATGTAAGGGTCATAACTTGATTATCTGGCCATCTGTTCTTGTGTGGCAATTATGGTTGTGGCCTGCATGTGGCCATTTGGACTGATCTGGCCCCATGTAGGGGTCATCTGGCCATCTGTTCTTATGCACCAATCATGTGCAGCTGTATACTCACTCGCTAGTGTATTGTTATTGACTGGGTTTAAAATGGTAGATATGATGTTATACTGCATAGTATATGGTAGCACATTGTACTTTTAAAGAGTTGAAGTGGATGAAGACTTAAGTGCTACATGTCAGTTTATACCTGCATGCAGGAAACCTAAGTGATTATATAAAATAGGCCACCATCAGAACATGATGTGAATAAAAGGAACTGACTTGGATAACCGACTTGTATATTGACGTGTTTTAAAACTCCCTAACCTTTGACTGATTAATTTAATTTCTCAAACTGCATACAGACTGATACACACATGATAGACTGTACACATATGCACATGCATAATAACGTATTGTACACTCACCATGCACACCACTACACACATGTAGAAAAAAAACAAAAAAACTATGAAGCACCCTTTTGTTTTCATTGCTAGTGGAGCAAACTTGAAGAACATCCCTATACTTGCGTGTTTCTATAGCAACTTTGGTGTTTGAACTCCTGCTTGGCAACCATCTATTCAAGATTTGATTGCATTGCATAACCACTAATTAAAACTATCTGACATACAATAAAATACTTTCCTTTCTCCTATTGGTGATAATCTGATAGATTGGACAATATAACTGTGTACTATTTTATGCACTGCTCCATCGCCAGCCTCAACAACTTGAAGTGACATTGGTTATGGTTACATACACATGTGCATATATATGGACTCATGGTTGATGACTGTATGATGCATAACTGAAGATCATAATATGTACTTTCTGTCAACCAGTGATCATGCAGGCATTTAGGATGACAGTTATCTGTCTGTGAGTGTGTTAGAATGTGTGTGTGTGTGTGTGTGAAATGAACAAAATAATATTAATATTTATAATAAAACTCATAGTCATAAGCTGAGCTGGCATGTACATAAAAGTTGACACTACTGTATGGACAGTATATCCACCATATCAAGTGTTATTTACACATACTTAACAGCAGCCAAGCAAATGCTCTAGCCAGACTGACAGCACTAAAGTGGATTCAGAGCATATACTTTGGTGGCTAATAGCTTAGGGCATTCACCCTGGGTGTAATTATAGGCTTGACCAAGTACCAGCCCTATTGTTGATGGCTTCATCAGCCAAATACTTGCTGCTGGCTTTGGCATGCATCTGAAAAGTGATCTGTGTACCACATCACTGCTGGCTATATCCACACTGCATGCTATATCTCAAAAATCGACCACTAACAAGTTCAATTGCTGCTTGCTTAGAAGGTGGCATAACTACCAAGAAGCATTTAATTTATCAGTATGTGAATGGCATTGCTTATATATTACAAATAAAGCTATATGCAGCTACACAATCTACCACACAGGAAAATTGTATCTATCTAGCCATCAGAGACATGTGAATTACCTTTCAGGCATTTGTTTATTTATACAGTGTCTTCACCTGTTTACAGCATGGTCACTAGTTGATAGGAAGCGGTATACATCTTCAGTCATGATACATCACCATGACAACTTAAAAATGTCACTTCAAGTTGTGTGTGCATCTTGGATAGAATTTATACAACAAGGACATTATATCTGAGGCTAAGCAGCTATAGTGATATATAAACAAATGTATTACTCTATCTATATTGGAGACCTACAGGAAAAACACATTATTGTATGTACCAACCAGACAGATAGCTTCAATTAGTGGTTATAAATTAAATACCTGTCAACAAGTTAGTATACATGAGTTCAAGCACCATGCAAAGTTGCGTAAATGACCAAGCAAGCATAGGGATGTTTTTCAAGTTTGCTTCACTAACAATGAAAACAAAAGTGTAGTACATAGTATAATACTATTATAGTTTTATGTGTGTAGTGGTAGGCAATTAAGTCTGTGTAGCCATCTATTTTGTGTGAGTGTACAAGTGTACAATACTGGATAGTGCATGTGCATATGTGTATGTATATCCTTTCTCTGTGTGCACGACTGCACGTGACTGTATACATGTGTGTATCAGTTGTTTGTCTGGTTTGTGTGTTACAATGTGTCTGTGTGAGTGTAGTGCTTGTGTGTAAAATGTTTATCACTCATAAGCTGAGCTGGGCATCATGTACATAAAGTTGATGATTCTACTGGATGGTATTTACCATATCCGCACCAAGGGTGGTAGATATCACTACACAGGTGTTATTTACACATAGCAGCAGCCAAGCAAATGCTCTAGCCTGACTGACAGCACTAAAGTGGATTCAGAGTATAATTGGTGGCTAATTATAGCTTAGGTCATTCACCCTTGGTGTAATTTGTAGACTTTTGAACCCAGCTGTTGATGGCTTCATCATGCAGCCAAAGTTATAAACACTTTATAGTTGATGATTGTGTATTTGGCCATGATGAAAAAAGATGTGAAATCCAAGGTGGCGGCCAAGAAATGGCTGTGATGGTAGGTTAATGGTAAAAAATTTAATAACAACAATTCAGGTGAATTTGGTGCCGCTTGGTCTTGGCACAAAATTCACCTGAATTGTCGTTATTAAAATTTTTACCATCACAGCCATTTCTTGGCCGCCACCTTGGATTTCACATCTTTTTTCACCATGGCCTTTTAGGAGGCCGCACCTCTTTTTACAGCTTGCCTGTTTTTGGATTATATTTCACTTACTTTTGTATTTGTATACCCCAATACCCCTATAGCCGGCTTTGGGGCTTTTTTAACCTATCGTTTTTTCCTTACCACAGGAAGAAGAAAAGATTATTACTGCATGGTGGTTTCTTTGCAACTTAACACTCTATGTACAAGGTGACTTCTTCTAGCTGATCTCTCTACAGGGTAAATTGTTTACAGATGAACTATAACTCTTCTTCTAGTTGATCTCTCTATAGGGTGATTAGTTTGTAGCTGAACTATCTACAAGGTGACTTCTTCTAGCTGATCTCTCTACAGGGTGAATTGTTTGCAGCTGAATTATCTACAAGGTAACTCTTCTTCTAGCTGATCTCTCTATAGGGTGATTTGTTTGTAGCTGATCTCTACAAGTTGATTTGTGTGTAGCTGATCTCTCTACAAATTAATTTGTTTGTAGCTGAACTATCTATAAGGTGATTTGTTTGTAGCTGATCTCTCTGCAGGTTGGTTTGTTTTAGCTGAACTCTCTACAGGGTGATTTGTTTCTAGCTTATCTCTCTACAGGTTGATTTGTGTGTAACTGATCTCTCTGCAACCTGATTTGTTTGTAGTTGATCTCTCTGAAGGTTGGTTTGTTTCTAGATGATCTCTATACAAGTTGATTTATTTGTTGCTGATCGCTCTAAAGGCTGATTTGTTTGTAGCTGAACTCTCTGCAAAGTGTTTTGTTTGTAGTTGATCTCTCTACAAGGTGATTTTTTGTAGCTGACCTCTCATCAGTGTGATTTATTTCTAGCTGATCTCTCTACAGGGTGACTTTTTGTAGCTGACCTCTCTTCAGGGTGATTTGTTTCTAGCCGATCACTCTACAGGTTGATTTGTTTGTAGTTGAACTCCTTACATTGTGTCTAGTTTCTAGCTGATCTCTCTACAGGGTGATTTGTTTGTAGCCAATCTTTCTATAAGTTGATTTGTGTGTAGCTGATCTCTCTGCAGGTTGATTTGTTTTAGCTGAACTCTCTACAGGGTGATTTGCTTGTAGCTGAACTCCTTACATTGTGTCTAGTTTCTAGCTGATCTCTCTACAGGGTGATTTGTTTGTAGCCAATCTCTCTACAGAGTAATTTGTTTGTAGCTGAACTCTCTATAAGGTGATTTGTTTGTAGCTGATCTCTCTGCAGGTTGATTTGTTTTAGCTGAACTCTCTACAGGGTGATTGCTTGTAGCTGAACTCCTTACATTGTGTCTAGTTTCTAGCTTATGTCTCTACAGGGTGATTTTTTGTAACTGAACTCTCTACAGGGTGATTTGTTTCTAGTTTATCTCTCTACAGGTTGATTTGTGTGTAACTGATTTCTCTGAAAAAGGTTGATTTGTTAATTGCTGATCGCTCTAAAGGTTGATTTGTTAATTGCTGATCGCTCTAAAGGTTGATTTGTTTGTAGCTGAACTCTCTGCAAAGTGGTTTGCTTGTAGCTGATCTCTCTACAGGGTAATTTGTTTGTAGCTGAACTCTCTCCACAGTGACTTGTGTGTAGCTGAATTCTCTAGAGAGTGACTTAATTGTAGCTGAATTCTCTACAGGGTGCATGACTTGTTTATAGCTGAACTCTCTTCAGTGTGACTTGTAATGTTCTGAATCTCTACAGTGATATATTTGCTTAACTCTCCACATGGTGACTTGCTTCTTGCTGAACTGTCTATAAGATTAACTGTTTGCAGCTGAACTCCCTACAGAATAACTTGTAGAATTCTATAATGGATAGCCGAATGCTCTATTAGGGTGTGTGTTCTATTAGAGTATCTCGATCTCGCATTTGCTACACGGAGTTGGCTTTCGAATCATAACTCAGTGGTTTGTAATCCGATTCTTCTGTACTACTGCAATGACTTTCTATGAAGATTATTCCAGTTATAGTCCGATTTTCAGCTCATTGCTCTAAGCGGTTTGCCTAGTAGGCGTGAAAACTAATACTTTTTTTAGGCCTTGCAGAAATTTACTTAAAACGCAAAAATTACCATACCCTTTACGGGAAAATTTTAAGTAACCAGCGCCATCATACTTACGGAATAACTTTAAGTTATGTGTTCCGTCTTCATTACGGGGAAACTTTAAGTAATCATCTCCATCATCTTTACAGGAGAATTTTAAGTCACTGTGTCACGTGATCTTGTTTCATTTGTGAACTGAGTTATCTGTAGCTGTGACGTGTCTGCCTCCCACTGTCACGCAATCCGTTCTTTGGATTCACTGCCACAGTACCGTATTTATTACCTGGGCTACTACATAAGCTTTTGCTTTTCAAATCCATTGTGGTAGCTACCACCGCACACACCTTCTATAATCACTCACTGCCTTAGCCAGTATCACGTGATTTTAGTGGCCATTTACGACTTGATCTTGGTCACGTGACTTTGGCAGTTCAACCATGATTTTAGTGGGCTTTACCACATGATTTTTGATCACGTGACTTTTGGCGGTTCAACCACATGGATTGTGAAGTGTGCTGTAATGAGGCTGCAGATTTTCTATGCTAACTTTTGTCGCAATCCTACCAGATCCTCCACCAGCAACAAGCTTCAACATAATTTTACATCATCCAACAAACAAAGCAACTTTTATTTCAACAGATTCCAAGAACCTACAATAGTACTTGACTTAAATCAACCTTTTTTCGCCACCAAATCACAGTTACTCAGGATCTTCTGGCAGCATTTTACAAATAATTTTGACTCTGACAATCCTCACAGTCTGCACTTGTTTGCCCTTGTAGTACCTGCTCCAAGTCTCCCAGCCCACCAAACTTCAGCTGTAATTAGTAATTTCTTCTTCTCATTCTCTCCTTTAAAATAAGTACTAATGTAAGTAAGTTAATTAAATACACTTGTAATTTTTTTTTAATTATAGGATAGTTTAAGTACATATTAAATGTAAATGTATGTAATAACTTTAGCCAGCTAGCTTAACTTTGATTGTAATATCCCATATAGAAATAACAACGTTGTAGTATGTATGTTACATCTATGCAAATTAGTTGCAAAAGAAAATTGCAACATTGTTGTCACTACTATGCAGCAACATTGCCACACATATTGTGCAACGTTGCTACAACTGGTTGGAAACTTTGCTAC
Organism: Dysidea avara; assembly: GCF_963678975.1. Classification (NCBI taxonomy): domain Eukaryota; kingdom Metazoa; phylum Porifera; class Demospongiae; order Dictyoceratida; family Dysideidae; genus Dysidea; species Dysidea avara. The sequence continues at coordinate 2,581,582 of NC_089286.1, forward strand.
AACTGGTTGGCAACTTTGCTGCATTGTTGCAAGAATACCCACTTTTGTGACGCTCACTGACTTGTGGTATGGTTTTCGCAACTATGTCAATTAATTGTCTAGTAACTGTATGAGTAGTATTTTTTTGCATATAATAACAAAAGTCGATCATATAGTTTGAATTGAATTATCAATGGACTGAATATAGGTACAAGTTATCATTTACGTAAATGTTCTGAGCTAGCTAGTTCTTCAAGCCCTTCCTCATCTTTATTCTGCACTGCGAGCATTTATCATTAATTGCAGTGACAAGCACTGACTTACCCACTTTTCCGCTATCCTTAAATTTATCTTGTACATACTCTGTAAGATAAATATGAAATAAAGTATTATATATTTTGTACGTTTTTCTTACTAATGCAGGCTGCAATGATATCATCATCTAATTTTTGATCTGTGTTACCACTTCCATAGCAGCTAGAGTTGGCCATTGCCTCTTCAGAAAAGAAGACTGCCATCAGCAGGCGAAGCATTTTCATGGGAGAAGAGCTTCCGTTTGAATTTACCTCATCTATCTGGCGCTGGGTACATGTGATGCCATATCCAGGAACCAACTCTACAACTTTTGGCTCAAACTATTTTGGTACATATGAATTATGCATATAGTTGATGTAATGTGCATACTTTTACTGTTGTTGATCCAGCTGTAGGTTTCTGTATTTAAATATAAGTGAAATAAATGCATTCAACCAGTGCAATCAATTAACCTTTGACAACACGATCGTGTTTTTAGCAGTAGATCCACCGTCACCATAACTTAGTACCTTCTGTAACATAGAATTAATGTAATTTGTATAGTACTTATACATTAATGTATTAATGCACAAGCACCTCATGCAGATGGTACTAATGTAAATTGCCAGTATGGAAATGATCACCTACTTTATCATACTTAGCAAAACTGATGTAAGATACAAGTGTACTTATGGTTAACAGAATCATGATATGTACTGCAATCCACTAGTATAGGCCAGCCATTATGCTCACATGCTCATGTGGTACTTGATTCCATGCACTGAGCATGTCCATTGAATATAGGCACTATTGCAGCTATAGGCCAGGCCATGTACACTTGAACACATACTGGCAAATGCCTGTACACCATCCCAGATGTGCATATAACAACGATTTGCATTCACAATTACCTTTACTTGCATGCTACTAGTAGCTTCACCTGTGGAGGGTGTGTGAGGGATGTCTTTCTATAATGCATACACTCTATAAGTAACATAAAGCATTCACTTAATATTTACCTTTCTAAATTGTTGTTTGAAACTTTGTGCTGGACTGATTCTCTGTGTGCAATTTAGCAATATGATAAAATGTAAAGCAAATTGAAATTACAACACACACTGCTTTAATACTTTCGGTAAAATGTTTAACAGGTAAACAGTACAATAGAAGTGTCGGTACACATAATGCACACCTTAGAAAAACTGGCAGTAGAAAGAGGACCTCCATCCTGGTCATAAATGGCATCACTGTAATTCTATATAATATAATGGTAAATAAAGAAGCCATAATATGCAGGTGCAAGCTAATGTGATAGCATTATTTTAGTGGTTAGGTAATTACTGTAGCTGGCAAGTTTGTATAAGATGTCATAGTATATCTATGCACAAGCATGTACATGTACAATAGCTATATATCTTGCATCGTCAAGTGTTGCATCAAACTCAAGCTCATGGTAATCATCTGTGATGGCTAGCTTAGCAGGGTGGTAAGTCATGGATGACTTTCCCTTTGAGGATGATATGCTTGGACTTGAAAATTCTAGAGAATTATATTTACATTACAATCATTAAATGGTATAGCTAGACTTACTCTTTATCTGTTTTTTTAAGAGAATCAATCACCTTTTTGCTGCTGGATCATCTGTTATCACTGCAGATTCTTTCTTCTTGGTTGATGCCTGAGAACATAGGTGCATGCACAATAACCATCTAGCTGTCAGATAGCTGTAGCTACAAGTATATCCGCATGCAGCTACAATTACCGTAGTACAGCTATATAGCTGTAATATTAGTGCGGAATAGGCAAAAGTATTGTCAATTTTTTTAGCTATTATACCTTTTGTGGTCCTTTACTGGGCTTTGCTTTTGTGATTTTCGCTTTCTTAGGAGAAGGGACAGCTATACAGTCTTCCGCATGGGTAGTTGTTGTCAAAACTGTAGAATCAGTATCATCGACTTTGATTTCCTCCAGTGTTACCTCGCCGCGATCAATTGCGTTGCAGAGTTGGTTCAGTTCATGTTTACTCTCTATAGTCAAAAATAAAATTACGGTAATCCGCCGGGCATACAATGCCGAGTAGCAATATGCATTTAAATTACACGATGCCACTCTCATATGACTTACCAAACATTTTCAGGATCTCTGCATTGTGATTCTCCTTCCCCCGATTCCACTTCATACCAACTACCGCTCCAACATAAGGTGTATATTCCTTAACGACTCCTGATGCAGGCATTAGACCGATCTTTTCTTCATCTATCCATCGCACAAGCATCCAACCTTTGAGTTTCGCCGCGGCCATATCAACTCTGTCAAGTATGCAGCAACTCTCACTGTCAAGTATACAGCAAGTCTCACTGTCAACTATGCGGCAGCAACGTTCTCTGTCAGTTCTGTCAAGTATACAGCAAGTCTCACTGTCAACTATGCGGCAGCAACGTTCTCTGTCAGTTCTGTCAAGTATACAGCAAGTCTCACTGTCAACTATGCGGCAGCAACGTTCTCTGTCAGTTCTGTCAACTATGCAGCAACTTTCTCTGTCAACTATGCTGCAACTTTCTCTGCCAACTATGCAGCAACTTTCTCTGTCAACTATCAGCAACTTTCTCTGTCAACTATATAGCTAGCTATGCAGTAACTTTCTCTGTCAACTATGCAGCAACTATCTGTATCAACTATGCACAGCAACTTTCTCTGTCAACTATGCAGCAACCATGCAACGCCGGTGACCATGCAACGCTCAAATTAAAAGTAATCGATCCCATGGATGATGCAGTGTGTTACGTATAATTATAAACGTGCATTACGTAATATCCATACAGTGATCAGTGAGTAATAAACTAGTAAACTGTTTTTATATGTATATAATTTCCTCACCACGCCCACTTTAGGCTTTTGCCATGCTTCTGGTCGCGTGTGCACCACATCTGTAAGCCAGTAGCTAATTTTTGTCCGTTTGTGTCATCATAAAATGACGGTTTCTCCCCTGATGGTTCATCTCTCTTTTATGCTAGGTAGCTATAGGTAGCTATAGGTAGCTATAGTATGACATGAAAGCTTCTTACAATGAATGATATTCATTCGATGATCCCTTATCAAAATGGTCGGCTTGCCGATCGACCAGAGCTAGAGCAACAAAAAAGTTGAAGAGTGACAGAGATGGGGAGCAATCATCCGACGCCGTATACGTAGCTAACTTGGATATAGCATGCAGCCCGAAAGGGGACGGAATTGTGGATTCTGTCATCAGTTGTGACATGCAAGAAGTGGAAGCTACCGTGAGCCAGTCAGCTGTGAATAAGCGTCTACAGTGTGTGCACTCAGAACTTGGAATTGGATCGATGTCAGTGTGGGATATAAACGATGATGATGATGATGATGATACTAGGGATTACATAGATGTAACTGAGTACCCACAGTTATTGGAGTATGAAGTAGTGAGTCCTGAGGAAACATCTTCATATGCGCAAGCTGAAGGAGATGAGGAAGATATGCAAAACCTAGAGAACAGTGACCAAGTACACCAAGATGCATCATTATACATTGATGCACCCATATCCAGCATGTGCAGCAGAGTAATTTTAATGAAGTTTGTAATGAAGCATAGGATTACTCAAGAAGCACTTGCAGACCTACTTCAAGTTCTCCAATTACATTTACCATCACCAAATGTGACCGGATTAGCGAAAAGGTACCTTTTTCACACACAAAATTTGACCCATTATTTTGGACTTTAAAGCTTCATAATTTTTGATCATGGCATATAATTGCTTGAAATTTTCAATGAATGTAACTACAGTATTTGGCTACATTTTGATACTAAAAGCAAGTTAATCGGTATGAGGAGGTAAATGTTACATCATTTAGTTTGCTGATATGTCAAATATATTTTTTGGCAATAAGCTTCTAATGTTTCCAATATCAGCAAAAGCAGTTCGAAATTTATCACCCCTAAACAGAATTTAAAACATACAGAATTGTGACTTACCAGAACTTAACACAATGAGCTTCATCAACAACAAGAGCCTTCAATTTCTGCTGGTACGTAGGTGTTGTTAGCATATTGCGATATCTCCGATTAAGCAATAAAGACTCAGGACTAATGTATACTAACTGAACATCTCCATTCAACACATCCATTGTAGCATTTTCATCAGTTTGGGCTTCACCAACAAATTCTACTTTCAAACCCCTCTTCAAAAATTTCCCCTTTTGATCAATCATTAAAGATATCAAAGGTGTGACAACCACAGCAATGCTTCCCTGGGCACCTTTTAGAAACAAAATCAATATGAGATAATAATATTGTATGCACGAGTATAATTGCTTAGCTACACCTTACCAAATAAGAAATCAAACAGTAATATTATAGATTTATCATAACCAGTTGGCAAGGAAACAAACGTGTCTTTTCCTGAAACAAATGCCTCTATAGCTTCTAACTGTTTAGGTTTTAATCCTTGGATACCCATTCGCTGAGACGTGTGATTCAGGGCAGACGGCAGATCCATTTCGCCGGTGCACCTCGTGTCGTTAATTTATCTTCAACTACTTGTCACATGCAACTACTTCCAGTACACAAGTTTGATCTTTTACTAGCGCAGGATGCTTGTTACCCAGTCAAGGAATCGTCACCAATAACGTGTTGAAAACTTTTTAGTGCATGAACTAGTCCAGACCTTTGTAGCACGCCGCTTATAATCTCTAATCGATAAGTGGACGCGCGGAAAGGGTCTGGCCACGCGAGACTACTGTTTTGCTGGCATGTCCAACACAGATCGCTCCTTGGTCTTCCTATGGCAACTGCTTCCTCCAGTATGTACAAAAGGTTTGGTAAGCTACAGAAGTTATTCCAGCTTTGCTGCAGCACTCCTGGTAGCATGTCCAAATTTTCTACAAAGGGAGAAGATACAGCATGTATCCTTAAAATCCCAATATATTCAATTACAGTGCACTCTTATTAGAGTCGATCGTCAAAGTCTGAGTATCTCAAGTAACCAATTTGGTGTCTTATGAAGGTACGTTTTACAATAATACTGTGGTGTGCAAATTTATTCAACTTAAGAACATTACTAGGGATGCCATGCCTTGAGTGGCCTTGCTGGGGGACATGTATGTAATGTCTGTGTTTAAGTAGAAATCCTTTATGTAACAGTATTAGCATTGATATGATTTTTAAGACAACTGTACAAAACTATCAGTCAAATTGATGACCTATGTAGCAGCGAAGTTGTTCCATAAGATTTGCCTCCGAAACTGTTCATCTACCTTTTTGTACTACGAGCGGTTAACAATTTAAAGGAATACTGAAATATAAATTACTTGAAGCAGCTTGAAGGTACTATCTATTGTAGATTAATTTCATTTTAGTTGTCTTGGAATCACAGAGGATGTGAGCAGTAAACTATAGACATAGCAACAGTTGTGAAAAAGTGGAAATGTAAGTGTTGTTAGTTTCATGTGACTACACTGCTACCTCGCCTCCTCTTTTTATTGGTGGAATTGTTTGTCGGCGAGTTAGAGCCTGGTGAAGTATAGTGGTGACTTTCAACCAATATCCAGTGAAATTGATTCATTGGCTAGCTGTATGTTAGTATGGTGAACATAAATGTTACAGCAAAACTTCTAACAGGGCTGATACCATTACTACATAGCATTTTCCCAGCAAGAAGCTGTTTGTCTACGAATGCATTTAGTCAACAGTAATTCACCAAACCGTATCTTGCCAACCAATGACATCACAAAGAAGTAAGATAGTGGTCTGGCCATGCAAGAATAAGTGCTGTCATGCTTATCTAACTGTTTGTTATCGACTATAAGTTTGTTTGTTTGGAGTAACTGAGGATGCGGCAGTGAAATAATGGAAGAATAGAAATAGTTGTGAGCAAGTGGAATTGTAAGTGTTCTCATGTTATCTAACGTTTACAGGAAGAAAGAAAACGTCATTTTCACACCTTTTTATCCCGGTGATCCCTTATCTGATTGGAACCAAATTTGCTATGGAGTTGCCCGTCAGCCAGGGGAGTCTACATTCCAAATTTGAAGGAAATTGCTCCAGCCATTTCCGATTTGTCACCTGACATTATATTATGTTATTTCTGTTTTGTAGAAGTGCGTCACTGGAATATGAGGTTGGATGACACTGATAGTGTTCTGTTGAGATATTGCTGTAATGGTAAAAATTTTAATAACAACAATTCAGGTGAATTCTGTGTCAGTTGACCAAGCGGCACCAAAATTCACCTGAATTATCGTTATTAAAATTTTTACCATTAACGTACCATCACAGCCATTTCTTGGCTGCCACCTTAGATTTCACATCTTTTTTCACCATAGCCTTTTTGAGGGCCGCACTCTTTTTTTACAGCTTGGCTGTTTTGGATTAGATAATTAATAGCGTGTACACATATTAACCAACTCATTGACTTTTTATTTCACAGTATACAGTGAAACACAGTATACAGTGAAACCTCATTAATAGAAATGTCTCTGGGACTGAATATTGGCTTCAATAAGTCATAAAGTACATCTTATACCTACCACATAGGTGGTCACTGTAACAAGGTAGCTTTGTAAAAGAGATGGCCACTAAGTGAGTTTTCACTATAATAGTTCTTGCCTGTAACCATATTTAAGTGAAATTAACAGAAGTATGATAGTGATAACCATGTCAACAAAGCACGTGCATGTCTAAATGATTATTTAGTTAGCAACAAGGGTTCTATCAAACACATTAGTATTTCCTTGCTTGCATCTAACATACAAAACACAAATCAATGGGTCCTATCACAGTTTAATATATACACAAACTCACCACCAGACACAACCAGAATTACCATGCACTCACATGACAAATTTTAAATAGCTATATATATTCAATATCATGATTATAATCGGTTAAATGTCATAAGAGTCACTATAATGCCTATTGTATAGTATTCTAGCTGTTTTAGTTACTTTAATCTTCTTCACTAAGTGTCTTAATCTTTTCTAATAATTCGTTTAATCCACGAAGTTTTGTTGTTACATTTTGCTGATCTTCAGCCCAACAAGTGGGGCAAGTATTAGTATATTCAGAATCATACCATCGCTCCATGCATTCAATATAGTGCAGCAACATGTAGATATTATTGTTGGAGGCTGTGTGATCTGTTGGAAAATTTGACATTTGAAGTGCTATTATAGCAATTGTCTCCATCCTGATGAATTAAAATGTTTTTGTAAAAGGTTCTGGAGAGTGTCCTTCATTGACTTGATTTCATCTGTCAAGTGTAAGAAATCTAAATCATTGTCTGCACCACACTGGCTGCGTACTGCTTCGCATATAGATTTGAGATTTGCAGTGGACTCTGTTATTTCAACATACATTTGTCCAATGTTCGTAAACTCTGGTTTATTATTTTTGTAGCTCAATCTGGCTTGGAAGATTTTAATAGCCACACTGGCTTACTTCCTAGGTGCCACGACATACCTGTACGAAGAAGGAGGGGGAATTGAGGCTGCTACTGTCACTGAGGAAGTGCTCGGTCTGTGTGGTACAAGAGAGACCGAGTCATTCCTCGCAAAACCACTAGCCATGGTCCCTTCTACAATTAAGGTGCAGAAGACCACTTCAGGCAGATTAAAATGTCCAGATTCATCAGGGAAGTGTAAGAAATCTAAATCATCATCTAGGGACTGTGGCAAGTCCTCCCTTAACCAGGAATCAGCTGGTTGTACCTATTAGGACCATCACGGGTAAATATGCATTCAGCGGCAGCTATAGCTAGTACAAACCTGTAACAACTTTTGCAGGTTTTCAGTGGTGATTTTCTGCTTGCTCACTTCTACTTTTTTCCCATTCCACTCCAGAGTTGCGTATACCATAGTACGCCCAGCTGCAGGTGCAGGAGGCCTACCGGTGGTATTGTCTAGTGCAGACGTCGAATTCATGATTAACTGATATACCGCGATCACTGGAGATAGTAGTTAGCTAACTGTCACTATAAGTCTACTCTGCAATACCTGCTCCTTATATACTATCACATAAACATACATCATCACTGACACCATCTGCAATTTCATTGGTCAGTTTGGATAAATTATATTTGTGCCGTGCGCAACCTGACACGTGACAGAATCTTACCTGCATGCATAGTAGCGGTATTTTTTTGGACAATTTACACCATTAAAGGTCCAATGAATTCTACCTAAGAAACAGCACGCATAATAGGAATATGGAAGCTCACACTTCAGCATTAGAAGAATTGGAAGGATTTGTTAGATATAAAGTTGAAGTAGGAAGTTTACTCACCAGCAGCTGCAACATTAACTGCAAGAAACATTTCCAGAGAAGAAAGGATTTAGTGTGAACTCAATCCAAAAATTCTGTGCCCAAAAGAAAATTAAAAGGACAACTGATATTGATGATCAACACTTAGATGAAGTTGTTTCACAAGTACAGTAAAAAGCAATATCACTGCACAAATGCACATTTGTATGTTAATATCATTATAGACTGGGCCCACTTATGGTTGTAAAATGATGACAGGGTTGCTATCCTCTTATGGCATACATGTTGATCAACAGAGAGTACGTCAGTCACTTAACCGGGTCAGCCCTGGTTACCAACGAGCCAGACAAGTTGCAACAACACGCCAAACAAACCCTGTCCCATATCATGCTGATTATGCGGGACACAAACTCCATATTGATCAGAATGAGAAACTGGTGATGTATGGAGTAACTCATGTAGCAGCACTTGATGGATACAACGGGACGATTGTAAGATTTGTTAGTATGCCTATTAAAAATAACCTAGAGATTTATGACAACCTGTATAGGTAAGATTTTACAGATTGCCATTTTAAAATATGGACATCTATATCATATGTTATGGAATTTATGGTCTTTGGGATCAGCTTCGTGTGGATCAAGAGAAAGAATGGATCGTTGTATGTACAAGAAAGACTGGCAAATCTGAGATAATAGCACTAGTCGCCCTCCGCATATACAAAGTACATCTAAACAGGTAATCATAAACCTTAAGCTTCATAACTAATCAATTATTGATGCTTCATGCAGAATCACTTACTGGAGTGGATTTGGGTAGAAATTAGTGGGCGGGTTAATTAACAAACACAATGTCGTAACCACTATTTATGCATATTAAAGCTGGTGAACATAAAGAATGTGGATCGCTATAAGTGGTATTGATCTAGATCTATCCAGATCCAGGTACTCTAGATCTGTGGAATGACCATTCTATTGAAAGATTTTGTCAAAGATGTGTATTTTACCAGAGTGATTGTATATAACTTTTTTGATTATCTAAACACACTCAGTGCCCAATGAATTTGAATAATAGAGGGGACACTGTAGTACATAAATCGTTGCTATTCTAGGTAGAGTTGCACGGTGTTTGGTCTTTAGAATTAGCATATCAACTTATTATACTCTGCTAAACACATACCGTATATGACCGTATAGAAGCCCGGGCGTTTATTTCCTATAAATCATTTTTGACCCAGCGTTTAAACGAGACCGGCGTTAATTTGGACCCCGGCGTTTATTTCTTACTAGCCACTTGTTGAGAATGACAGGTGTCAGTACAAGTACCTACGAAATACGAAATCCATAGCCCATCACGTACATAAACCCATTTGGACTCCTCTGCTGGGTGAAACATTGGAAGTCGGGTGGAAAGATGACAATGACCACGATAAATATGCTATGGCCATCACCAGAAGAGAAGGCATAGTCGAACAAGACAAGACATCATAAGACTGGTGACGAGACATCGCTGTATAGTTAGCAGCTGACACGAGTTTAGAACCCCTTTCAGTACATACCATTAGCACCCCGGCGTTTAAATGAACCCCGGCATTTATTATGACAGTCTCCTAGTTGTACCCAGCATATATTTGAGCCCCTACGTGTATTTGAGCCCGGCTTTAATACGGTCATATACGGTACATACGTGCCACCAGATTTTTTAAAACAATATACATTCTGAAATGTGACTAACAATTCATAAGAGTGGCCTCTATCCCTGGGTATGGAGCAGAGGAATAGTCTGGCAAAATGCCAGACCAAAATTATTAAAAGATCTAGATACTCTAACAGAATAGTCAGCTACAGTTTGAACGTAACACGGTATCAACATGCATTAAAAACCACATATTTGACAGATAAAACCACATATTTGACAGATAAAACCACATATTTGACAGACATTTGGTAAACTGAAATTACTTCTAAAAAATTGAAGACTGTAGAAGAGCTGGTAAATAGGTAATGTAAATAAGGCTATCATTCAATATTTTGTACTTTGTAAGTACCGGATACAAGGTACAGCACCATGTTCTGTGCATGAAAGCCGTTTAAAGCTAACACTAAAAATAGAATAGCCTAACCACCTCTCAGTAGTCTAATAAACTTAAAATCAATTGTTTAGACCCACAGAGCATCTGTGTGCATCTTGCCTAATGGAATTCTTTATTTTTTAAGACTGGTACTGCAACACTGAATGGCATGCTTTAATGTCACCAAGATACATGTACATGTGCTATTAACCATGTACATGTACATGTGTACCAGTTTTTAAAAAAACACATTGTTGAGTGGATGAGTACTTTATTAGAGTGCTTTACAAGAATTTCTTAAGCACTAGTGCTGTGCAGTAAAATGTTAGATATAAATGGACCATTAATACAATCTCACTATAGTAGTGGAGTTACATAATGAAATGTTTGCTGAATTTCATACAATCCTTTCTGAATACTTTGCAGGGTTTTCAAGTTGTTCTTCTGTTCATGTTTCCCGTTTCTTTTCAAGGTAGCTTCTTGAAATTAACTTTAAAAGTATGTTTTAGCAGCATCTGTGAAAGGGGCTCAGTGTCAACAAATTATCTTACCACGTATGTGAGATCTTGAAAATGACTTGTTGTTTCCTTTCAATTCCTTGACTAAAACTTCAACTGCATGCTGGTTGGTATCATCTTTCCACCTAGCTCTAAAACTAACCGTTAACTAAACCATGTCGTCTAAACGATTTTTACCTAGGTGACAGGTCAAATTCTGCAAAATTTTCTCCATCCAACAATGTTTTGTATACTTTCTTTGTTTCAGTCTAATGAAAGAATAAACATAAATTATTATCAAAGTAATGAAGCAGCTTACTTTAACAACTTGTGGAACTACTCTCTTCTTACTAATAACAGCTGAAGTAGGACATTCTACAGCTAGCTTGCGCTCAAGAGATTGTATTGTCGCTTAGCTGTTGCATAACTGAATTTAGGCACTTTGACAGTTTGTCAAGACCTACTTCAATGGAATGAGACATTTTCTTTACAGCTGATGGTGATGTAAAACAGAGTCTAGTTAGTTGCAACTCAGAATGACTGTCAGAGTAGAGTTTTCAGCCAGCCATCAAACTTAGGACTCACAGCACCAATAGCAGCAGGAATAATTTCAGCCCTGACAAGCCAAAGCCTTTCAAATATGTGACCCAATTTTGTTAAATTACTTGTATTATAGTCTAAAGACAAGAAAATGTTAGGTTTTGGGAATGAAGAAATCACCCAATTTGTAATTAAATTGGTGTTCCAGGTAATGTGAAACTACTACATGGTCTGATATAATTGAGTATATCTCGTAGAATAAAGATGCTATGGGTGTGAAATTTTACAGCAAGAAGGCTTAATAGTAGGGCTGAGCGATACTACCGTTTTAGCGATATATCGCGATATTTTGAAAGTATCGATATCGCGATATTTTGTTATTAACTATCGTGATACCATCCCTGTACATTACTGTCATTAAAAATCCATCTGTTATGTAGTACTAGGCTAAGAATCCTTGTAAATGATTAAGTCCACCCATCTGGTTTCCCCTGCAGAGAGGTGTGAACACCATAACAACCTCAAAGCATGTGTTACAATAACTGTTACTGTAAACTATGATGATAGTGGCTAGTTTGCTATCACCTATAAGGACTTCCTGCAGGAATGCTGAGCAATATGCTATGTAGCACCAGCTATGATTGTCTTATTTGTAAGTATCGTGAACTATTCAGTATCGTGAATAGTGGCTTTAGTATCGATCGTGATACTAAAATGGCAGTATCGCTCAGCCCTACTTAATAGTTACTTTATCAAAGTGTACAAAGAAAATTTTTTTTCAAATCTCTGAAATTTTCAATTAAGTGTTCCACCAAATTTTGCATGCGCCCACGCAAATAACCAATCACTATTTGCAAAGGGTCTAAAATCCCACCTTCATTCCATTTGAGAAGCTGACTTAGGTGTTTTATAACTACTTGGCTTCTATTTCCATGAAAGGGTTAGTGGCACACCAGTAGCAAACATTGTAGAATCGGCCACCCACGCAATTGTTGAAATTAATTTTATACACAAACACACACATAAACTTAGATGATTTTTCCCCTTCTCCCCTGACCTAGAATATCAGTAAATATCGGCATATCGACTACAAGAATGAGTGAAAAATAGGTATTGGTAAATGTGAAAATATGCATATAGGTGTAACACTAATTGGTTACCTTTTCATGCAACCTGTTATAGCCAATGAAAGGGTTTATTTGATCAGGTATCTTTGAAATCTTTTAAAATAAAACATCAGGTAATGTATACAGTTTTACATAAAAATGGTTACCTCCCAGAGCTTCTTAACTACGTTAGCTCCAGGATGACTGTAGCTGGCACAATGGAATCCTTGATGGAAAAAAATTTAAAAGATACTTTTTCCTATACCCAGGTAATGATGTAAAAGTGAAGGCAGATTTGTATTATTCCAAATATTAAACGGAATGCCACACCTCCGAAAGTTGTTTATTCATTAGGTCCCTTGTGTAATTTCCTTACTTCTGGTGTTGGAGTTTGTCAGCAGCTTAATCGTTTTGTAGCATTTGGTACAGATGGCGAGAAAGCAATAGGCGATGCTTTTCACATGAGTTTCCTGGAGCAAAACATTTGCTGTGTTTTTATCAAAACACATTAGAAATTGCATTTCCAGCAAGCTAAGAGAGAGATTTAGGAATTTCTGGAGATTATGCAAAAAGCATTCATTACTGACAACAACAGGGTACGCACAAGTATTGTGATCTTGTAGATTGTGATTTGCTTCCTAGAAAATCACCGATGACATCGTCAATACCAGCTACATCCAGGTCAGCCCCATCTTCTACATTAGTCACATCCTCTACATCAGCCATGTCTTCTACAGGAAATTGCATTGTCTTTGCAACTACTGGCCATGCGCGTGTTTTGAATAATAAAACGCATACAATACTGTAGTTAGCTGGGTAATTTACTCAGTAACGATCTTAACTAGTTAGCTAACGATGACCTTGATGACGACTTACGAACGACACCGAACAAAACCTTACAGTCACGATTTATGGTTCAGGGTAATGTGGCAAGTTGAAGGTTTACAATATACGCATAATAGAGTGGCCAAAAATTTGGGAATTGACAAATCAACAGTTAGCAGAATAGCAGGTTTGTTTCAAACCACCGGTTCTGTGTCTAGTAAGCAATACCCAAAGGAGAAGGCATTTAGAAAGCTAACTGCTTAGCAGTGTAACTTTGTTGTGGAGAACCCTGGGACTCTACTTACAGAAGTTGCTTTCACAACAACTGCTGTTCAGTATTGATGTCTCTACAATCTGCAAGTTTTTACCCAAAATCAATTTCACTTACTAAAAGCTGAGTTTAGTAGCAACACAGAGGTCCGCATTTCTCCGACTAAAGTTTATGTTAGATGTGTCAGAGTGCAAACAGGAAATGCTTGTGTTTATTGATGAGACCGGAACTGACAGCCGAAAAGCACTGAGAACCCATGGTTACAGCCTGCATGGAGGTTCCAGAAAAGTACCCCAGGCAAAATGATCCTGCAAGACTGTGCAGGATCCTGCAGGATCTTGAACATTTTGCAGAATATTCGATGTACCAAGATTTGTCTGAAAGTTCTTGCAAGAATAGTAATAGTATTTCATCAAGATTTTGCACAGTCTTGCAGGAATGTACCTGTGATATGATTTCCTGCAAGAATCCTGCAAGAAAATAATACTTAAACAGAATTTTGCAGAAGTCTTTCAAGAAAATATTACTTATGTATATCTCTTGCAAGAAAATATGTAAGACTATGTTGTACGTAATAATGTTGATCAAAAATTTGTTTTCTTGCAAGAATCCTTCTCATTGAATTGTCAATATGTCCAACTAGTTATAGCCAGCTGATTATACACTTCATGGAAATAATATCGAGATACTCTAATAGAGCAGTCATTTACTCTAAGGAAGGACTGATATACTCTAATAATTCAGCCAACTCTAGAGCATAATCTTGATATACATTGAAAGTCACTTTCAGAATGTTGCTGTTACTAAGCAGCACAGAAGTGCTGGTGAATATGATTTACCATCTCAGTCCACAGCAGATGTTTTTAGCCAGTTTGTTTTCCCAGAGATTCTGTTTCTACTGTTTGGCCTATTTGTCATCATTAAATACCACTAAGGCCACTGGTCCTGATGGCTTGTCTGCATGTTTTTTAAAGGAGATATCCAATGAGATAGTTGAGCCACTTACTGCATTGTATAATGAATCACTTTGGACAGGTGTCATTCCACTGGAGTGGAAGAAGTCTCATATCACTCCAGTACATAAGGGTGACTCTACAGATGATGCTACTAATTACAGGCCAATAGCAGTTGTTTCAGTAGTTGTGAAGGTTTTGGAGAAGTTGGTAGCTACTGAATTGTCTAGGTATCTAGAGAGTACTGCACAGTTATATCCATCAGGTGGCATACAGGTTTGGAAGGTCTACTGAGGATATTCTAAGAGTAGCTGTTGATATTATTTCTAATTCAATTGACTCAGTTTGTGTTGCCTTTTTAGACTCGAAGAAAGCGTTTGACTCACTGGACCATTGTATATTGCTTCAAAGACTTTCTGAGTTGGGTGTGTCGATTACTACATTGAGTTGGTTTAAGAACTATTTGACTAATAGATTTCACCGTGTTAAATGTCAAGGGAAGTTTTCTTCCTGGAAGATGATTTATGGTGGTATCCCTCAGGGCAGTGCTTTGGGGCCATTGTTGTTCTTGATATACATTAATACTCTACCTTCAACTGTTTCTGATGGAATACTTCTCCAGTATGCAGATGACACTACTTTAATCTGTCACGGTAAAGATCCTCTGACTGTGGCTAACTTTGATGCGTCATAACTTTGTATTGAATTACTGCTTTGCCGTGAAATTTTCAGCACATATTACACGTTTAGTATTATATTACCCATATAATTTTTGTTGCACAAATTTTATAGCAATGGCTAACCTTTGCCTCTCAGAAATACTTGAAATTGATATAGAGAGTTTAGCTTATAACACATAGATTTTATGATGTGATAATTATACATACAGTAACTATATTGAAGTATCATAATATTGTGTACAAAAACATGTCAGCTGTTTGTTGACAAATCAATACTATTTACAGGTATTTCAATACTATTTACAGGTAATGTTATAAGGTTACAGCTAGAACTACTAAGATTACAACACAACTTCCTAATTTGGTTACTAAAAATAACCATCCCGTGGTCTTCTTCAAAGGCTAGGTAATCTTCAAATAATATTTCTTTTGTTTGTTCTGTAATGCAATCATCAAAACTTCTATCAGGCCCTTTTCCGACAACTTTTAGGCTTGTTACAAAAGCAAGGTGATGGTTTCCAACATAGATAAACATTTCTATTAGTTTGTAGTTCAGTGTACCATCATTTTCAAAAGAAATTGTGTAGTTATTTCGCTTCTTGTCACTACCATAACATCTTGTGCATATTTTTCTGTTGTTTACAATGCATCTGTTATAGCTTCTTGCTTCAGGATTTGAAATTTCTTCAAAATTGTTCTTCGTGAGGTAGTTTATATTGTCCTTTTCTGTAGATGTTAGGGAGACAGCACTTCCCTTTTCCAAGAAATGATGCCGATCCATATTCTGCAGGTTGCAGAGTATTCGGAGATCTATTATATATATGTAATGGAAAATTTGTAATGCTAGAGATTGTCATACAACACTCTTTATGTACATTTGTATGGACCAAAGTTTATATTATATTGTGCCTGAAAGCGTGGAGTATATAGGAAAAAAAACAAGGTGGAGTATAAGGGATTTATTACTCACCCAAAACAACCTAAATAGTGTCTCTTGTCAATAGGTGGCACAAGCAGAAATTGCATACAAAGTACTATACCTGTCTAAATCCTTCATTTGTAATTTCATCATGCTTGAGCATCCACTTTTTGGTTTCAGAAGCTTTCGTCTTTTGGCATGTAAAACTGCTCATCGCATGAGATGTTACTACCTGTGCACATAATAAACCTGCGTAAAAGTATTCCAAGTGCGTTATAGTCAAATTGCTATACATAGATAATTTAACACATGAATATTTTCTGAGTGGAAACTGTTTTACTGCGGCATTATTTAGGTAAGCATTGCAGTGGTAGACTAATTCATGAAATGTATGCTTTATCATATATATTGCAATATACTCTACTGCCTGTAGGGTATATTATTTATAATCATTTCAGTGAAAATGTTTTCATAGTGGAGCACTCAAGTAGCTACTTTTAATGGTGAACAGCTAGTGCAAATTTACGTAAAACTACATATGAGCAGCGAAAATTAGCTTATTGACCTACATTCATCATACACTACTGCTATATGTGTGTACTGCTACGTACTACTACTACTACTACTATACTACTGCTATATTCATCTGGAATCATTCTAGTCCTATATTACACCATGCAGATAATTTGTCACCCTGGAAGAAGCATGTGTTGTACAGTGTACACATAATAGTAAAGTGATTTAAAACACTTTTTGTCACGAGCAATGGCACATTTATTCATTGTAGTGATATGTCGAATGGCCTTGAGTAATTTGGCATGGTATTCTTTTAATCTATAATATTGACTAACTTTGCACGTCATTCCATATACACAAATATCAAAGTAAATTAAACATGCTGTTACATTTTTGCAGAAAATATCTGTACAGGAACCAGATCAGGGGCAGGCCAAAGAGTGAGGGGGTCAGGCCAGCTGTAACGTGAAGACCGAAAAAATGTCACTGCTTGCTGACAATAGTTGCTCTCCACAAATTATATCTCCTATTTATAACTACACATATGTAACTAAGTAGCTTGCTACACTGCTTCTCTGAATACTGCATGTGAATGCTCTATTAGAGTATCCGAATGCTCTATTAGAGTATCCAGATCCTGACTGTTCTATTAGATTATCTTGATCTTCTCTTGCAAACAGTGTCACATAAAAGTGGAGGGGCCATGCCCCCTTCCCCCTGTCTCCACCACCTATGAACCAGATATACCAAAAGTTGCTCTAGTATTAAATTTACCATAACTTAACATGTATAGTTTGTGTGAATCGAAGGTGGCCTATAGGGTTGTAGCTATATAGCTTAGCTCACTTACCCTGTATGCATACGGTGAAATGCTACATAATTATGCATGGGATTATGATTATGCTCCAAAACTGTCCCAAATACACATACTGTTTCCTTTACACTTGATACTTACTAGTGGACCAATACTCATTGTAAATAACCACAAGAGGGTTGTTTTGAGTAGGAGGATGCTTTCTAAGGTGGTTTTCAGGCATGCGTTTTATTAGAGTTTTTGTAAAAACTTGGGTGATCCCTATTATGAACCCCCTATCGAGGTTCATGATAACAGGCAACTCCCATAATATGCTCAAAACAAGCTTGGCTCAAACACAGACACATTCTTTTGGTACTCCACTTTCCCTTACTTGCGATCTGTGGCAGTCTTTCATTGCAAGCTGAGTCCAAGGGACAAGTGACCATGAACATGGCTACTGACTTAGCTACATTATGTTATTAGTTTTATCACATCTAAGACTTACTTCCACTACTCTCTTTGCAACCACTCTCTCCACCTCATAAAATTTGTCATCTCTACTACTATCTTCGTGGGCAAGGTAGTGATAATACCCAGGCTCACTTGTGGCTACACCAAGCGGTTTACATACAGCAAAGAGAGAAAACAGTGATCTCATACAGAGTTAATGATATTCACAATAAGGTTAATACTATTCACAATAAGGTTAATAATATTCACAATAAGGTTAATTATATTGTCTTCCCATAGTGGGACAAAAGAGAAGTGTTTAGCTTTGCACTCACATCTGATTGGTCATAAGTTTAATGCATTTGATTGGTCATTCTCATTGATCCTAATATGTGTAGACATTTGAACTAATTAAGTAACACCACAGTCGTTCAGTCTTTGCAAAAAAAAACTCAACTATGGAAGACAAAATTATGGAAGACAAAATATGAGTGATAATTTTAAAAAAAATTTAAGATCCTTGTAAAATCAGCTTGGCACTAGCCGCACAAATTGGCACTCACTTTATCCCGTTAGACGTAAAGTGGCAATAAAGGTGGGAGTCAAAATACTATAAAAGCTATGTAAACACGTTGCTTTGTTATTTTTAGCTACATTTTTGTAATTAGAATAGCTAGGTAGCTGCAATGTCGGATGTTGACAAGAAGAAGCAATGGTCAAATCGAGATACTGGAAATTAAGGTGGAAAGTCCTTCTATGAATCCTCGCTACAGTAGCATGAGGCATAAGGGAACTATGCATTTTAACAAGCTGTACTTGCTTTGGGACAGGAGAAATAAGCTGTGGAGAAGGCTTGGTCCAGTGTTTTAAAACTCTCTCTGTAATGGTGAACTCTTGCATCAAGGGAAAGATTCTTGCTTTTAAGACTGATTTGCCACTGAATCATACAGGTGTCTAGTTACAGAACCATGTTTTTATACTTATTAACAGCTGAGCTATATACGTACGAAAAGCAAACCATCATCCATTCATGCTATACTGTTACATGATGAGATGGGCAAATAATCCAAAAGATCTTGTTTGGAGTAGGGGCGTAGGGAGGGGGGTTCCGGGGGGTTCAGGAACCCCCCCCTGTAAAATTTAAACTTCTGCAAGCAGGATCCTAACAGACTATTTAGTGTGGCAAGGACCAACAATGTTTGCTGATTGGCTGGCTTTGGGATCCTGGAGGATACAGAAAGTGTCATTCAGACAGGCCATATCCTCTGATGCCATTGCTAACCCCCCACCAGCTGGTGACTCTGGGAGATCCACATTAACTGACAGGCTATCTTGACCTCATCAAATATCAAGGCTCCATCTGCTTTAGGCTCTTGTAGTCCATTCTTCCTACAATCTTTTTTGAATAACACACACTGAGCTACTTGCTCAAAAATGCATACATTACTTGCTTCTGGAGCATGCATGAAGGCTCCAGTGTATACTAGCATAGTGGACAGAATCAGCAGATAGGTTAGAGAATCTTACCCAACGACCCTAGCTCCTGTGAAAAGTAGTTTAGGGATGATATATTACCTTAACAAAACTAATGAATTTTACATAAAGGTGCACTCTGTTGCTTATGGTGGTTTATAATTATGCTGCTTTAAGCTACGATAGTATAGAGCAGGAATATAAGGAAAAATTGCTGGATATCCAACTATATCTGTTTATGATATGCTTATAAGAATCTGTTTAAGATTTGCTTGTAAGAATGACTGCTGAGACATATGAGTTGCTTAATAGTGCTGAGGAAGAGTTACATCAATGTGAATTCAACTTTGTTGCCAATTCATGTACTTAAGCCATCTGATCCGCATTGCATTTCTTAACAAAAATGTCCTGGAAACAGCAATTCTCATTATGAAACTTGTGATCATCTTTTGCACCTAAAGAAGATGCTGCTACTGTAGAAGGATGTATTAGTACATAGGCACACCATTTTGCCGTTTCTTTAAAAACATGTACCCTTGCGTGTTCAAAAGTTTTGGGTTTGCCAGGCCACTTGCATTCCCTATTGTTGCCTCCCTTAAATCCGTATCATCCCTTAAATACTTCGCTGTTGTTTCATTTTGTCTTTACAGTCGCCATTTTAGCTGTAGTTCTCTGTATCTTTATCCCACTTATTAGAGTCAAATCGAACTGCAGGTTCGCAACTGTTTATATTATGCAATACAATTACTACAAGTAACAAAGTTACTAATCTCATTTGTTATCTTCTGAGTAATGCCTAGCTACAACGAAGTAACGAAGCCTACTTAATGAAGCTTATTCACCAGCTTCTTACTTATAACCAAGATTTGCTCATTGTCCAACAACGCAATCATGTCACGTGATAAAGTGGTAGTTTCAACTTAAGGCTGTGGACACAAAGTAATATAATATGTAATATTATTATAGTTACTTTATTTTATGGGTAATATGTAACTGTAACTAAATAGTTCAGTTGCAAGTAATATGTAACTCGTTACTTTTACAAAGTAACTTGCCCAACACTGCTAGTCTGGTACGTACATATTATAAACATATTTACATATCTGTCTAATCATATACATATTGAACTTTGAGTTAACATCCTATTATGATGGCCAAGCTTCCAAAAAAAAAAAAAAAAAAAAAAAAAAAATTTCAATTGTGGTATGCAGCTACTTTTGTCGTCTCCTTGAAAGTAAGCTGCCAAGAAGATATTCCTGAAGAAAAGTTGTGCTTTCCTTCCCCTTCGTGAACAGAAATGTCGTTGAACGCAATTTCAACTCCCAGTCCAGGTTTACTGCCGTTGAAACGACCGAGATCTAAAGACAGCTCAAACCAGCGCGAGAAGAAACCCAAAAGAAACAGTACTTGCCCAATATGCGATGAAGTAATTAAAGAAGCTACAAAGCACAGGAAAGGTGATGATGCAATCTATTGTGAAGGCTACTGTGACGCGTGGGTACATCGTAGATGCACTGGGTTATCAGCAACGAACTTCGCGACATTAAGAGATGCTGGCGAAGAACACACGTTCTTCTGTCTATACTGTGAGATCCAAGCACAGAAGGCAGAAATAGACAGCTTAATGTCGACCATTACTACACTTCAAACTTCTCTAAATGATCTTAAACGCAAACTAGACCTTGTTAATCAACCACAGCAGACTTCTTCTCAAACTGTTCGTGCTCCAGTTGTTGACAAAGTTTCAAACACTGTCTATCAAAATGCCACCAACATTGATAGGAAATTCAACATCGTTGTGTATGGTGTAGCAGAAAATCCCCAAAATACCAACAGACAACTCCGAATGAAAAAGGACATGGAAAACGTGATGGAGGCTCTGTCCGCAACTGATATTGACATTGAACCTAGTGATATAAAAGATTTGTATCGTCTCGGCAAGTATGACCAAAAGAGTGAGCGTCCCAGACCCCTTCTGGTGAAGTTCCTTCGTTCAAACACAGCAATTGACATCCTAAGTTCTAAGTCTAAGCTTGAAGCTCCAATCTACATAAAACCTGATCTAACTCCCCAGGAGCGTCAAAAGGAACGCTTATTGTTGAAGGAGAGGAGATCCCTAATTGACAATGGTACCGAACGGAGATACATCAAAATAAGAAATGATTCCTTATACCTCAACAACAAGCTTCACTGCAAAGTGAGTACAGATGGTAACAAATTAGAGTATGTAACTGTATCAGCACAGCCACTTAATAATACCTCTGCCACAAGCATGGAGTCATCCTGACTCCCTGTTTCCACTATAACTAACTCAAATCCTGACTCAAATTCACAGGTATTTAATAACTCTACTAATAACCCAAACTCAAATAATGTATTAAGTGATTTGAAACTCTCTATTGTAAATTTCTGTAGTGTTACTAACAAACGAACCCAACTTGAAGTTTTTCTGGTTACCTATGCAATTGACATCATTATAGGGACAGAATCACATTTGAATGAATCTATTCTAAACTCTGAGGTTTTCCCAAATAATTATCAAACATACAGAAAAGACAGAAACACTTCTGGTGGTGGTGTGTTTATTTCCATAAAGAGCTCTATACCATGTACACAAATTAATGACAATTCAACTATTGAAATAGTGTGGGCTCACGTTCATCTTGACAAGAACAATAACTTTATCGTTGGCTCCTTTTACTGTCCTCCTCACTCAAGTGATACAATACTCGACAACTTGCAGTCTTCCATAGACACGATTAAGCAAAAGTATCCCCACACTCACATCATTCTTGGAGGTGACTTTAATTGTCCAGGTATTGACTGGGAAAACAGTACACTAATAAATTCCTATGTATCATGTCACTTTCGTGAAAGACTTATTGACTTATCACACAACTACCAACTGTCTCAGTTAGTCACCTTCCCTACAAGAGCTCAAAATGTTTTAGACTTATGCTTTACTACTAATCCTAACTCTGTGATATCATGTGAACCACTTCCAGGCTTGAGTGACCACGACGCTGTTTTAGTATCCATCAAGATTCCTAAACGTGTAATCAAACAACATCCCAGAACTGTTTACCTTTACAAGCTAGCTGACTGGGAAAAAATAAGAGAGGAATTATCAGACTTGTCACATGATTACTTTGAAATAAATTAAGCATCACCCCAAAGCTTAGATGAAAATTGGTCCTTCTTCTTACAAAATTTACAAGAAATAATAAACACTCATACTCCTACCAAGAAATTAAGTACAAGAATTCACCTTCCCTGGCTGTCTTCTGCTTTAAAACGACTCATACGTAAAAAGCAAAGAGTTTATAGAAGAGCAAAACGTTATTGTCGAGATAGTGACTGGAATGAATATAAATCATTACAAAAAGAGATAGATCATAAACTAAAGTACCAACACAAATCCTACCTGACAAACCTAACTTCATCACCAGACAGTAACAAAAGTCTTTATGGCACTACATCAAGTCACGAAAACAAGAAAACAATGGTATTAGTACATTAATAAATCCTATAAATGGTCATATCATAACCAATCCTGTGGAAAAAGCAGACACCCTCAATCAACACTTTCAGTCTGTCTTTACATCCGAAGATAATAGTAACATTCCTGACAAAGGTCCATCCTTATTTCCATCTTTACCTACATTTGAGATTACCGAACAAGGAGTCTACAACTTGTTAAGTACCTGTGACACATCCAAATCCCCAGGACCTGACTCCTTGCATCCGTATGTACTGAAGGCCACAGCTGCCGAATTATCTCCCATTCTAACTCATATTTTCAAACAATCACTAGAATCTGGTGAAGTCCCATTACAATGGAAGCATGCCTATGTCACCCCAATATTTAAAAAAGGTTCCAAAGCTCACCCAGGCAACTACCGTCCTATCTCACTCACCTCAGTAGTTTGTAAAACAATGGAGCATATCATCGTGAGTCAAATTATGAAGCATTTGGAGGACCACAATATTCTTTCAGACAACCAGTTTGGATTTAGATCAAAACATTCCTGTGAGACTCAACTACTCATTACTGTTAATGACATTGCAAAAGATATTGACAGGAACCTGCAAGTTGATGCTGCTATATTAGACTTTTCTAAAGCGTTCGACCGAGTAGCTCATTCTAGACTTCTCTACAAATTAAATTACTATGGTATAAGAGGAACTGTCTTACAGTGGCTAGAGTCCTTCCTTCATGGTCGTACCCAACAGGTTGTAGTAGAAGGCTCTAGATCTTCTACATGTCAAGTTACATCTGGTGTTCCACAAGGTTCCGTACTTGGTCCTGTGTTGTTCCTAATTTACATTAACGATATTGTAACAAACATCAAGAGTGAAATTAGATTATTTGCTGATGACATTCTACTCTTTAAAACTATAGCTACGCCCAACGATCACAGAATACTGCAAAATGACTTAGATTCCTTAACACAATGGGCTAGCAACTGGCTGATGGAATTTAACATTCCCAAATGCAATATTTTACAATTTACAACCCACCACAGTAAAAGCACTTTTACATATAAAATGTCTAATATTCCATTGAATATTGTATCAGAGCACACCTATCTTGGTATCCGCCTCCATCATACACTATCATGGGAACCTCATGTTAACTATATTTGTGGAAAGGCAAACCGTCTTCTTGGATTTCTGAAAAGGAATTTATATAATGCCCCAATACAAATCAAAGAACACTTATACAAACAATTATTGTTACCTTCTATTGAATACTGCTCAGCTATCTGGGATCCTTATCACCAAACAACAGTTAGCAAATTAGAAATGATCCAACACCGAGCTGCAAGATTTGTTCTTAATAAACCATGGCACAGATCCAGTCAACAACACAGTATTACAGATATGCTTAATTACCTTCAATGGCCAAGTTTAAAAAGTAGGAGAAGAAATGCTAGACTTATATTATTATTCAAGATTGTAAGAAACTTACTGGTGCTACCAAACCATTGTTTACCCCAGCCAACCCCTGTATCATATACTCGTGCCAATAATCCCCTCAAATTTGCACAGCTGCAATCCAGAATTGATTTATATAAGTATTCTTTTCTGCCAAGAACAATTATTGATTGGAATAACTTGAAAATTGACAACATCAACACAATTAACCTTGACACTTTTAAGAACATTATAGATAAGCTAAATAATTTGTGATTTGTAATGCACATTAGCGTGTTGCCCCTGGTGGGCTTTGCTAATTAATAATAAATAAAAAAAAAAAGCCCCAGGTGCATGATTAGCTTAATTTGGGAAATATTGGCAGCCCAGAACGTGGCCAAGTGAAATGCCTGACCAGATTTGTAGTACAGTATTTTGCATCATAGTTTTCTTTTGATCTTTCACTGTATGGGCATAATGGACTGGATTACCTGGCCAAGTAGCTTCACTGTGCCCTGTTAGTTCTAGGTTACCAGGTACGCTATACTGTGCCCTGTTAGTTCTGAGTTACTAGGTACTCCTGTTAGTTCAGGGTTACCGGGTGTATGTATTATTGAGAAACTTTCAGCATGGTGATTTGTTTTAGGAACATCTTCTCAATAATGCAAGCATGTGTGTAGTCGTAGATTCAATGTTGTTCCACTGAAGAATGCCACTTTTGTGTCTTGGTTTACTGATCGTTTTGTGTCTTTGGTAAGGAGTAATTGGAATGATGATGCTAATGGGTTGACAAAATGGAATGTTATTAGAGATGGATTGTTAGATGTGAGTAATACTATGCTAGGATTAAGTAGGAGACACTAGCCTGATTGGTTTACCGAGGTGGAGGATGTGTTAAGACCATTAATTGATAAGCGTGATAAACTTTTTTGCTGTGGCTACAGTCCCAAAACCATCAAGACAGACAAAAAAATTTAACACAGACGTCAAGTAGCACACAAAGTTTGGGAGTGTAAGAACAATTTCAGGAAAAGGCTAATTCCATTCAAGTTTCACTTTGCTGTGAGGAAACAAGATGATAGTTTGTGTTGTGGATCAGTAGAGACACTTGGTCGATGGAGAGGTCATTTTGAGGGTGTTCTTAATGTGGTAATGGCCTCTTACCTGATATTGTAAAGTGTTGTGGTGGCCCATTGTTGGATTTTATAGTGTCATTGTTTGGTACAGTGTGGAAAGAGAAACAGGTACCCGTAGAATGACGTGATGCCACTCTAGTGCCAGTTCCTAAAAAGGGTGATTTGTCTGTGTGTGATAACTAGAGGAGTATCAGTTTACTGGATGTGATGGGAAAGTTGTTTGCAAGAGTAATCAATGACAGACTCCAAACTGTAGTGGAAGACTCTGTTGCTGACTCACAGTGTGGTTTTAGGGCTGGCAGAGGCTGTGTGGACATGGTCTTTTGTGTACATCAACTGGTGGAGAAGACCATTGAACACTGTAGCAAAATATTCCTCCTATAGAGTTTATCTGTTTACGTCTTTTTACGTCATTTTAAGTTAGTAACGGTTACTATACACCATGTTTTTGAGGCAAAAATCAATGGGACCCATGCAAGAAAATGAAACTTTTTGTGATTTTACACAATTAAAGAAAGTTAGTAACGGTTACTATACACCATGTTTTTGAGGCAAAAATCAATGGGACCCATGCGAGAAAATGAAACTTTTTGCGATTTTACACAATTAAAGAAAGACTTGGGGGAAATCGCTACACCGAGTGAGTTACTTATAGTAATAGCCAATTGAAGAGCGGGAATAAAGGGGACTGGGTTAATTCAGCGGTACAAGCCAGCGAGCAGCTGGAGTTTAATGGCCCTATTTCTTCCAGCTGCGAAGCGATATTACTAAGCAACGAATAACATAACAAATGCACCACAGCTTTCTTATTTTCAGTAGCGTTCTTCGGCTTGTAACTCACTCTTGCTTCACGCATTCACGAAGATAACCTGTAATTATACAGAAAATATTTAGTGTGACGTCAAACGAATAAGCTCTATTTGTTGATCTCTGTAAGGCGTATAACTCTGCGACATAGGCAGCACTGCTGATACACCCAGGAAAAAAAAGAACTTACAAATAGATTAGTTAATTAGACGCTAGATTGAAATATAGTCATGAATTGATGCTGTAGTGATTGCATGAGGAAATGTGTTCCATTCCTTAATTGTTCTGGAGAAGAAAATGTTCATATATAATAATATTCAATGTTTTAGTTACACGTTTCAGACTCCCTGTATTCACAGGCTTTGTAGCCTTCTCACAGGTCCCTAGTGGGATAGCATTTCATACAAAATATGAAGATGTTCTGGTAAATGGAGGATTGGTGATGAAGTCTTGGACGTGTTGGTATAGTATGGTGCATGGTACTTGAAGTGCAATATAAGGTTATTGTTAGCTTTGTAGAGCAGGGACTACGCTGCTGTATATATATACTGTAGTCATTTAGCACCCAATGGGCATACACCCCTTCTTTGGATCTTCTCAATGTTTGTAATAATGTAAACTGCTTGATAGGGGTCTCATACAGTGCTACAAGGAAAGATACCAAGTACTGTGTTTCCATGTGGGATGAATGGGTAGTTGCAAGAGCAAAAAGTACAGGTACAATAATACCATACCTGAAAGATATCAGTATACCTGAGTTAAATCACTGGATGTGCTACTTTATTCTGGAAGTTCGGAAAAAAGATGGAACAGAATTTCCGCCCAACACTCTACACCACATATGCTGTGGGATCCTGAGATACTTAAGGATAAGTGGAATAAATGTTGACATATTCAAAGATAAAGAATTTATCAAGTTTCGAAATGAAAAGGCTACAAGCATTAGGGTTGGGAACAAAGCAGAGGAAAGCTGAAGTCATTAATTGTGAGGATGAAGAAGCCATGTGGGAAAGGGAATCCTTGGTGGTGGCAACCCTCAGTCTTTATTAAACACAATGGTATATATGAATGGGTTATATTTTGCATTGCGAGGTGGAAAAGAACACAGACAACTGCGACACCAACCATCACAAATTACACTAATTGAAAAGCCAGGTGAAAAACCTTATCTACTGTATAAAGAAGATGTCTCAAAAAACAATCCCGGTGGACTGAAAGGCAGAAAAAATAAACAAAAAATTGTTATGCACCATGCAAACTTTGAAAATCCAAAGAGATGTTTTGTTCTACTTTATAAGCTCTACAACAGCCATTGTCCACCTGAACGGCCATCAAATA
This sequence comes from Dysidea avara, assembly GCF_963678975.1. Taxonomy (NCBI): domain Eukaryota; kingdom Metazoa; phylum Porifera; class Demospongiae; order Dictyoceratida; family Dysideidae; genus Dysidea; species Dysidea avara. Next base: position 2,609,422 of record NC_089286.1, read on the forward strand.
GCTTTTATCTCCAACCACTTAAAAACCCAAGTAAAGATTTGTGGTATTCCACTACACCAGTTGGTCATGCTACACTAGAAAAAACCATTGGTAGAATGTGCAAAAGTGCTGGAATGGTGGGATACTATACTAACCACTCACTTAGAGTTACTACTACAACCAGACTGTACCAACATGATGTGGATGAACAACAAATAATGGAAAGGACTGGACATCGTAGCACAGAAGCTGTACGAAGCTACAAGAGAACCTCAACTCACCAACAAGAAAAACTGTCAAGTATTTTGAACAATGAGAAGAGGCATTGCAGTGCAACAGATAATGTACAACATAATATGCATGTAAATACAGGAGCACAGATGCATCATCATCTATCTCTTGAGTGTGCTTCAAATAACTCTGCCCCTGTGTTCAACATATCTAATTGTTCATCAGTATCTATAACCTTCTCCAAGTAGGCTGGCAGGCCAGTTACAGTTATCTGTATATCTAAAATATGCATATGGTTATTATTGTACACAATTACATTAATATTATAAATCTCTGATATGGTATTGTGTTATATTGTGCCTGAAGGCGTGGAGTATATTAGAAAACAAGGTGGAGTATATGAGATTTATTACCCACCCAAAACAGCCTAAATAGAGTCTAAGATAATAATTATTGACTAAGAATGATTACATCAGTGCTCATAAAAATTTAATTACACATCATGATGGGCCTATTTGGACAGTCTCAATCTTCAGTTGTCTTTTTCTTTTTGTTGGGGGGACTGCTCTTGTGCTGGCGGTTCTCCCTCCTCCTCTTTCTATACTCCTCATTATTCTTGTCACGTTGGACATTGGCGGAGGCCAGAGTTACCTCCACCATTTCCACCGGATCTTGTTCATCATCATCATCTAGGTGTTCTTCTATTAGTTCGATTGTCTCATTGGTCTTTTTGAGGATCTCCTCGTCAATGGTGGTCATTAACCTTTCCAGGTGATTTTCCATACACTCTGAGAGTGCATTTCTGCTTTGCCGACTGCTTCTGCCCATTCACGGCAGAAGACTACATCGTCTTTGGCCGGTACATTTGGTTGTATCTTGATTTGCATATCAGCTGGAACTCTGCCAGTGTTCTGTTTGGCCGACTGTATGTTGTCTGTGTTGGTCTCTGCCTTATCCCTGAGGGACACTCTCTTAAGGTAATAACCGTAAAGGTCTTCTTTGGCTTTCTCCACCGCTCTGGCCTGCAAGCTGCAGCTGGCCTGGCCAGAGTTGGCATTGTTATTGATCAGTCCCATCATTCTGCTTTCTATGGTCTTTTTTGTCTGTCTTGTTGTGTGTCCTCCGCCCTCACTGGCGGTGACTGTCCGCTCCTGATGGAGTCATCATTGTTGTCACGGGCAAGCTCTCCTCTATAAACTTCTTTGAACTGGTGGCCTTCTCCACCGGAGGTTCGAAGATGGTATTTCTCTGGCCTTTCTTGTGGCCTGGGCCCCAGTTCTGCTCATGTGCATGTCCTTCCTCTGTTTGGAGGAGGATGATGACTTTACAGGTGTGTTTTGTGTTGGTGAACAAGTCTTGACTGCCAACATCCCTTGTGCAATAATATTAGAATACAGTTATTTAATCGTCCTTTCTGGCGTTCTTCTTGAATTTCTTATTGGGTGGGCCGCTATTGTCTTCAGCGGTTTTGCCGTTGTTCTCTCTTTTTCGTTTTTTGATTGCTTCATTTATTTTGCCCCTTTCTTCATTGTCCGTAGTGAGGGTCTCCTTTATACAGACCAAGGGATCTCCTTCCACAAAGGGCTCGACGATTTCTAGGGTCGAGTTGACCTTCACACAAATGTTCTTGTCGATTTTGATTATCAACTGTTCAAGGTGTAATTCCAAACACCTACATAGAATTTCCTCAGCTTCACTTAATGCTTTGGCCCAGTCCTGACAGAACTTTGGATCTTTGTTGGCTGGGCACTCAGGGGTCACCCTGATTCTCATGCCCTTTGGCACTCTAACAGATTTCTGTTTAGCAAATCTAAGATTCCTTTGTGCTCTGTCTCTGAGCTTCATTTGTTCGATGTAATAAGCAACCAAGTCCTTCTTGGCCCTGGCCACCTTATCCATCCGGGTGGTAGTACTACTGTGAAAGGCTTCACCAGTTTCATTGACAAACTGGGTAACAAATTGCTCAATGTCCTTATGGGCCCTGGTGGCCGATCTCTGTTCCTGTTTATTCTCCGTTCTGCTACTGTCCTCCTGGCTACTTTGAATTTCTTGTGAGTGGCCGGTCATCTGTTCTGGGGTTGTGCGGTTGGTGTTGGTGGTGGAATCATCCTCCATGGTCACGCTGGCATCCCTGGAGGAACCAGCACCGGGTTCAGGAGGAAAGATATGCTGTTTTCTTTGAGTCCTGCCTATGGAGGGGGCCTCCTTTCCAGTAATCCTTTTCCTTTGTTGTTTTCTTGCACTCCTGATTGGGGTGCTGCTATCACCAAACAGGTCTTGGCTATGCAAGCCAATGATCACTTGTCTAATTTCATCTTCTTCTGTCATGTTCTTGTCCCTACTAGACGGCTGGCTGCTAAGGCTCTCCTGTCTTCATTGTCATCTCTTCCATCACTGTCATTTGTAGCCATTATAACGGCAGTTCAATTCAATAACAGTTCTAATCTTCAGTTCAACAAATTACACAACAGCAGTCACTACAAGCTCTCGACACTATCAGGCACACCAAACACGTGTCCAGACTTTGCCAGGACAACAAAAAAAATGGCACCTGCACATGAGCAGTGATCGTGTTCTGTGTAATTGATTACTTGTAGTGAGTGTATCTCTTCTTATTGTCTACTCTGGTATGATTGAGACCCTGTGGATATTCACACATCATTCTATCCGTCTATCCGTCATTCTATCTATGCTTTAAGCTGTCATCTATAGAGCCTTTGGCAGTTCAGAGTATTGCTAGGTAACTTACACACAAGTAGCTACATACATGGCACAGCAGTTAGAAGGAGTCACATCAATATAATAATACCTCTGACAGAGTAAAAGGAGGTGCTACTATCATGTTGACTGGAAATTCATGCAATGTTAAATCAGCAGCCGAACTATAAACATTAGTACCTTAATAAACATTTGTCATCTATAATGACAAATGATATGAATACTTTTATACAACACTGTGAAAAATCATGCCCATGAGCCATGATTGATCAGTAATATATAGTTACTGCTGTGAAGGCATTGTTAGAGTATGGTTACTTCCCAGAAGGCGTCAACATGTGTAACTCATTAAATTATAGGACAACCTAAAGCTCATCAGATCTTTATAGCTAACCATACATTACACTGTCTGTCAAAACTCACAGTTTGAATGTATATCACGCGTAGGCGACTCTAAGGGGGGGCCATGGCCCCCTGCTAAATTTTAGTACCTCCATCCTAGCTATATATTCAATACACCCACAACATATAAACAAACTCTGCATGCATAGACAAGTCAACTACAATGCTTTGTTACTTAAAACTTACATTAATACTTCCCCAAGCACCACGATACCAACAAGATGGTCCATAATTTAATACTCCAAGAAATACTAGCTTGAACAAATCGATTGTGGGATTTAATTAATAATTAATAACTGATTGTGGGATTGTTGCTTTTATGGCCAGTGGTATACAAAGTTCTCTTGATCCGTTTTTAATTCATCGCTCTAAGGTAGATAACCCAAGCAGCTCAGACTCTGAGGATGGTTATCCTACGTCGACACATTCGTCATCTCGTCTTAATTCAGAGTTAGTTTCAGACAGTGAAAGTATCCGAACCAGTATTAGTGGCGACTCTGTTAGTGTAAGTGGAGTTTCACCACCTTGTCCAAGAGTAAGTAATAGCACAGGTACTGTACCAACTGTAGATTTAAACCCCACCAATGACCCATCATTACCCTTTCCTAGTAGCGAGCGGGAAAAACAAGTGAGAATTAGGGATGGACCCTACCAACCCCAGTTACCTAATTACAGATCTACACTTCACAATGGTAGGAAAAGATGTTTTTTACCAAGGTGGTACAGATCACATAATTGGCTGGAATACTCACCAATTACGGACAAAATGTACTGTTTTATATGTCGTGCATTTGGACACACAGTTCCCGGTACTTCAGGTAAATTGGATACAGCATTCACAACAGTCGGTACTCAAGGGCAGAGGTGGAAAAAAGCTACCACTCTTTTATCAAAACATCAGAGCTCACTTGTACATAAGCAGTCAGCATTGTCTTATGCAGAATTTCTCACATCAATTCCTATTAATCATCAATTAGACCAAGCCAGTGCTAAAAGTTCCTCTAGATTGCAAAAACAACAAGAAACTAATAGAGAGATACTGCATCGTATTATTGATGTTATTTTACTGCTTGGACATCCCTTACGTGGTCATCGAGAAAATAATGAATCTCACAACAGAGGTTTGTTTTTGGAGATAACACAGCTTTTAGCTAAATATGATGGACTTTTGAAAGCACATTTTGAAGATGGACCACGGAATGCAAGATACACCTCTATGACTATTCAAAATGATTTAATATCTGCTATTTATCACAACATGATTTCACTCCTAAAGGAAGAATTTTCAGGAATTGTTTATTTTAGCATCATGATGGATGAAGCCAGCGACTTAAGTCACAAAGAGCAGGTTTCAATAGTAGTACGGTATGTTGATTCACAATATGTGATTCAAGAACGACTAGTAGATGTTGAGTCTACTGACAGCACTACTGCAGAGGCACTGTTTCAAATATTGTTGAAAGGTTTATCAAAAGTTGGATTGACAACTGACAATTTAGTTGGTCAATGTTATGACGGGGCCAGCAACATGCGGGGCATACATGCTGGAGTTCAGGTTAAGGTTAAGGAAATTCAACCCAGGGCCATATACTGTCACTGTTATGCACATTGTGTTAATCTAGTGTTAGTAGAAGCAACTTCTAGTAACCAATGCTGTAGAAATTTTTTTGGAGTAATACAGAATCTTTATACCTTTATTGAAGCCAGTCCTCACAGACACAGCACACTTGTGGCATTTATGAAGGAGTTAAGTTCAAAGCCTCATGTTAAAACCCTTAAAAAACTATCTGACACAAGGTGGGCATGCAGAAGTGATGCAGTTCAGGCAGTGTATGAAAATTTTGAAGCCATTATGAAATCATTAGAAGAAATTGAAGACAACTGTCACGATGGTCGAATCAGTGCAGAAGCATGTGGGCTTAAATTTTCTATTCTCAAATTTGATTATTTTTCTTTGTCTTTTTGTTTTGAAAGACCTACTATTCAAATGTCGTACTGTCAGTGATTACCTCCAAAGAGAGGATATTGACATTGTTAGTGCATTGCAAGTTGTTGATACCACAGTTAAAACTATTGGAGATATGAGAAATGAAACAAAATTTAAAGAGTATTATGACAAAGCTGTTGAATTTGCTAGGGAAAAAATGTGGAAGTGTTGGAGCCTAGACGCAGAAAGGTTAGCCGTCGTATAGATGAAAATTGGCAGAATGAATACTCTTCATCATATGAAGAAAGCTTACGTGTTGGATTCTATTATGAGGTACTGGATATTATATTGAATGAGTTTAACTACAGGTTCAACCAAGAATCAAGGATATTTTTAAGCTTTCTCGGAGAGTTACAATTGCGTAAAATTGTTTCAGATTCTAAATTTGATCAAATTGCCAGTCACTTTTCATTGGATGCCGTTACATTAAAACACGAGTGCTCACTTTTTATAAATAATGCTGTCATTGATGCTAAAAAGCCATACAAATTACTTAAACAACTGGCAGAAAATAATAGGACACAAGTCTACACTGAATTGACCCGTTTGTTAGTAGCACTTTGCACAATACCATTTACAAGTGCTAGTTGTGAGCGATCATTTTCAAAATTGACTTTGTTAAAATCAAAACTCCGAACAACTATGACTCAAGAAAGACTAGCTGGTTTGATGTTGCCTTTTGTTGAGCAAGATTTGACAGAAAGGTTGTGCCGATTACATATATTGCAACATTTTGTACATACTGGAAACAGAAGGCTTGACTTTGGATTGTAACCAACTGTGGAACCTGTGTATGTAAATAATATGTTATACAAAAACTGTGGTATGTAAATAATATGTTATACATTACAACATGATAAACTGTCCACAGAAGCTGCTCTCAGATTTTCAGGGATAAGGACATTCCCAAACCTCCTAGTGTAGCATACTTTCTTTGCATTCTCAGTCTTTCATAGTTCAATATGCATTCATTCATTCAAGCTGGCCCCCCCTGCTCTACACTTCTAGAATCGCCACTGATATCACGTATATTGAAGTACATAGCTATTACTTTTATTTCTGTGTGATCTATGCTAACATGCGGTTTTTTTTGCGATCAGCTGCTGGAGCTAGATGATTTTATGAGTATATGGCTGATAGTAATAAATGTACTTATAGCTTAACTAGGTTACTTGATGAACACTGTTCAAAGCAAAACTCGCGTGTGTCTGTAACAACACTGAGTACCAACCCTGACAGTGGACCATTGACACTGCAAGTTAATCTAATTCACATTTTCACTCTCTTTTAACACCTAATGGTACACATATACATAGTGTCACACTATATTGACAAACATCCTCACATACACATCTATTTGGCATAAAATTGTCAGATTTGGCGAACAGGAGTTATATACCATAATCTAAGTTTGCACCCCTTCTCCAGACCCCCTACTGGGGGATGATATTATGGATATGGAAGCAACCTTACAAGCTAGTTCAATACATAGAATCACCATGCACAACTCAGGATTCAAGGACCACCAATCTTCAACCAAACCAATAGAATCTGCCACCTATTGAGAACATCAATCCACCAGCAAGAATGAGTAGTGCAAGGACTGGCTCAAATAAAGCACTACGAATACCAAGGCCAGATTATTTATGTGATGATTTCTGAACCCCGGCAGTACATGTGAACCACCAATTCTGTCTCTCATGTGAACCACCAATTCTATCTGTCACCACCAATTCTCTCTCTGTGTTTATGCCTCTCTGTTTTCAACGACTATACCTCCCACTATATGTAATAATGAGCATCTATAGTGGAGGAAAAATAGCAACTGGTTAGGGACTACATCATTTGGCTGTGCATGCAATGTTGACAGCTATCAGCTATAAACAGTATATCTGTCATGTATGAAGCATATAGCTATGATATGAGTATATTTATAAACAACAGCCTGAAAAATCATGCTCATGACATTTGGTCGATATTACCTGTAGGGCCTTGAGTATGCCAAAGGGAAGTTGCAAGGCATGATATGAATACTTTTATACATGAGCATGATAAATCATGCTCATGAAGTAATGAACATTGTTGGGGAAAGAACATTGTTGGGAAAAGCCTTAAACTATATACCATGAGTATATGGCTGATAGCCACAAATGTGCTTACTTAACAACCAAACCTTGATAATCCCAAAGTTAATTGGCGTCAGGTTCTTACTGATTTCATCATGTTTAATTTTGATTTCATCATGTTTAATTTAATAGTCATAGCTAGCAGCTGTTGTACTGCAGTCCTATGTCAGCTCTCTAAATGTGGTACTTTCGTGCAGGAGTGTACATACAACTACACAACACACAAGTATGTACATGCAGCTCTCAGAAGGAGTAAGGCATCAACTTTTTGTATATAATTCTGTACATTCATACAGGACCGTGGCACTTTAGTTAACCATACCATTGTGTTGAAATGTTGTCTGTCAAACCTAATGATTGTACATTATGACCACATACGTATACCCATCCAAAACAATAATCATGATGTTTTATGGAAGCTGTGATATGAATTTAACATGACATGTAATAGTAGCTAGCTATAGAATACCAAAGGGAAGTTGCAAGGCATGATATGAATACTTTTATACATGAGCATCATAAATCATGCTCATGAAGTAATGGCAAACATTGTAGGGGAAGCGTTAAACTACCATGAGTATATGGCTGATAGTAATAAATGTACTTATAGCTTAGCTCAGCTTAACCTGGTACTAGGTTACTTGATGAGCACTGTTCAAGACAAAATTTGCGTGTGTCTGTAACAACACTGAGTACCAACCCTGACAGTGGACCATTCATTACCAACAATCCCATACTTTTAAACGCATTCACCAAACTCTAATAGAACATACGTGTGTACTATTAGAGATAATTTAAAGTAGCGACAAATAGCGCTATATGGCACATAGCAGTAATGAATTATATAAGCTTTTGTTACATCTTTGTAGAATTTATTCTAATAAGGTGAGTTTTCTCGTGATCCTTAATACGCATGCGTACAAATGAGCAAGCCACCATAGACTATAACAGGCGCGCATTAAAAATTCTTTTACCCCCAGTCGGCCAGCGGATGCGACCATAGATAATATATGCGCTATATTATCTATGATGCGACCAGCCAGAAGTTAGCTAAAAAACAGATTAGTTGGCATGGCTACATGTAAGCTTGCAGACAGCAACGGACACAGTTTTGTGATACAGACAGTACTTAATAATAACTGAGCGTGGCTGAGTATGTTTGTAACATGATAAGTGGGCATGGCTCATGAAAGAGCTACGCGACTAGCGTTTATAGGTTCCACGTCATCAAACGAACAATTTAATTTCTCACGTGATCCTATCCGGGTCAGACCCGGACAATTTGTAAACCGGGTTAGACCCGGAGAAAATGTGACCCGGTTGACCCGACCCGGTTTCAACGCTGCTGTAAACATCATACTTCCCAAAATTTGATTGTTGATATCGTACACACACACTCAAATTCACACGGCTGGGCTTAAAAATAATGAGGATGAAAGATTCCTTCTGTAGATGCCATCATTTGCCACCACTGGGTGTCAGTCTGTGTGTCCCACTGTATACGTAGCTATTCCACGTGTGCAATGTAAATTGTCCACAGATGTAGTGTCAGGGGTTACTACCAACAATGGAAGCAACATAGTGCGTGCAATTACACTGACTGGGTGGATGCAATTATCATGTTTCAGTCATACTTTACAGCTATCAGTAGAAAAGGCCATAGCTATCTAAAGCACTTGCAAGATGTCGTAAGCTAGTGTCTCATTTTAATCATTCTGCAAAGTCGTCTTACTTGCTGAAAAAAAAGCAGTAAAATCTAAATCACAAGGAGAATCACCTCATACAAGATGTACCCACCAGGTGGAACTCTGCATTTTACGTGGTTAGAAGAGTTCTCAAACAGCAGCAACCACTTTGTTGAATTAAAAAAAAGCAGATTTGATGCCAACAGACTTAGAGTTCTCTGTTATGGAAAAGTATATGGTAGTCATGAAACCATTGATTTCCATTACTGAAGCAATTGGGGTAGAAAAATGGGTCACCGTATCTATGTTAAGGCCACTGTTGTACAAACTCCGTCACATACACTGCATTTTCTAGGCCTATGTGGCAATTTCACTCCCACCACTATCATGCATATATATTATGACTAATCCATAATCAAACTGAGGAAGCAAATACATGCACAGACACACTATACACACACACAAACCGGGTCACGACTGCTGACCTGGATGACCCACTGACGTGGATAATTTTTAAAGCGGGTCTGTCCCCATCAAAACATGACCAGGTTGACCCGAACCCGTTTCAATTCTGACACACGCACACACACACATTGACCCTGCTGAAATCCTTACCACCCCCATCAGATGTAACACGCCCACCTAGCCAGCAGACTGATTTACAAGCTTTAACTTTTGGCCAGGTGGACCTCATGATGGGAAGTGTATGGATATAGTTGGGATTAAAATTCATGCACTCACTTCGTACTTTTTATTACTGCAGTCCCTACTCATACAGAAAATTTCTGATTTGTTTTCTGTTTTAAGCATCCTACAATGTATGTGCTATAGTCTTACTGAATTCTTTTGATTCTTCTTTATGGTGGCCATCACTTATCAGTATGGCTTCCATCAGAGTATACCCTAACTCATCTGTACAGTGTGATATATTTTCAGCTGTGTGTGACTGGAAATTCTTTGGTTGAAAGGAGATGGCTGTATAATTCAAACTGCGTAGTAAAGTAGCAAACTGTTACACCTATGTAGGCATGCTTAGATCGTGATGTCCACATGTCAGTGGTTATAGCAAAATATTCAGCTTCAGATAGCTGCTGTTGAATTCTTGTCACTTCTGCATCAAACATTAAAAGTGTGAAATAAGTGCTAAAATCCTTTATCATTAACTGTGTCATAGGGTTGCATATCTTTGGTAATAAAGTAACAAATTGAATTAGTTAGCTTGTTCCACTGCCACACCGACTAGTACAACCTTGAAGCGGTAACAATTCGGAGAGCGAACGCGATTCAGATGACAACAGTAGTTTGAGCGATTCCGAATCGCTGTCTTCTTCTGAGTTGCTTTTGTCCATTAGCACATCCTCCATTGTTTTCAAAGTGCCAACATGGCGATCACGTCAGTTAGTAAGTCACGTGATAGTAAAATACAATTCATCGTATTGCGATAGTAATTTTTTTTTCGCGAGTATCAAACATCAATATTATTGCTTAGGCCTAATTGTAACTAACTAGATTCTCTATAATGGACACTCCCAAGCAAAGGCATAGTAGAAGAATCGATTGTAAGTGTCAAAATTATTTGATGACGTCCTGCATGTATACGCAAAATTATGGCGGGAAAATTATTAAAAAACCAGTGCAAAACCTAAAACACAGCTGTTTTTTTTCCTTAGCTATGGATCTGAAACAGATTTATGCAGAGGTGAAGTCTGACTATCACTGTTGAGAATGGCACTTTCATCGTTGACTCCATTCATTGAGTAAGATGCACGATAAGCAAATGCAGCCAGTTGCAACCCTTCTAATTCCAAACAGGATTTTCCTCTTGTGGAGCAAGAAAAGAAATCTACCGTATTGTGAAGGGTGCAATAGTGTTTTTAACACTCTTGTGTTAGCTAATCTATGCCTTGAGAATGGTGCTGCTTTCGCCGAAGTAGAATCCGTGGAAGAATGGCTTACTAAGAGGGTATGTAAAGTAGTGAGCCAACATAAACTAAAACGAGGAAGGTCTAGAACAAAATTGGAAAAGGATACAAGCCACTTTATGGTTTTCGAGGGGAAGATCATACAGACTACTGTTACTGCTGTATGTAGACAGAGAATTCCACAGCACTATCTCAATCGACTGTGTCCTCAACAACAAGTACAACCATGTAAAATAAAATTTAAAAACTGTATAAAAAAATAATAAAAAACAAGCCACTACCACTTGTTTATGGTGTAATGTTGAAGATATATTTAGACACAACTTTTGTACTAGGAGAGCGCATACAATTGAAGCATTAACAAGTACACACCCAACTCCAAGTCAAGAGGAAGAAAGGAAAGGATTAATAAATCCTTCACTGCTTAATAGAAAATTTGATAGTCGATGAATTGCATCTAAGAATCACCGATGTACTGACGTAAAATTTGATTAAAGCTGCTATGTCTTATGATGCACAACACAAACCTGAAATTTCTAGAGAGTTAGAGAGGCCCATGATGAAAAAGTTGTTGAGCTGCATAAGAGATTGTGGTGTGATATTCAGTGTTTACCTGAAGGATGATGGAGGCTTTAGCTTCACCCCTCTAGTTGATGGGGATAAAAAGTTGTCCAGACTTCCAGAAAACTGCCAAACTTACAAATGGTGTTTTTTGCAGTGCTATAATGGTGTTTTTGCGGTGCTATATGTGGTATACAACACCCTTGTTGGACGGTTTCTGTACACCCCAAAGGGTTCAGTACACCTGTAAAGAAACGCTATATGCATGCTTAATGTTGAAGGCCTAGTTATCGATATATTCTACTGGTTTGACAAGAGCACAAAACGGAAAGCCAGTCTTCAGAGTTATTGTGTTTTGTGACACCAACTATAGAGAAGTTATCAAACATGTCAGCGCCAGGTGGCTTAGTCTTGAGAGAGCAATTGGCCGGATCCTGCAGTATTAAGTTCTTTTCTATCACAAGGTAATTTTTTTGTTTCATAAGCACTCATCTGTGGTTATAATTTTATAGATGAGAATGCACCCAGATTCTGTAAACTGCATGGTCTATTTGAAGATCCTCTCACTGAAGTGTACTTGTTATTTTACCATGCTGTGTTACAAGGATTTCTGTGCTTTAACAAATTTCTGCAAAGGAATGATCTCCGATACCAGTAATTCATAGTCAAATGATTTCATTTTTGACTAAACTTGCTGGTAACTTTTTTTGTTGCCATCTACAATTATAGCAGCCAAAGGAGACTTCTATACAATTGCGTATAAAGAATTGTATTCTGAACTACCAGGTAACATTAATTAACTTTTTTTTAAAAATGTATATAGCTGTTACTCAAGCTTTTTCTTAGATCAGTCGATTGATAACACAGTCGACTTTACGAAGAGGGAGATCCGGCATCATCACAATCCAAAAAGTTTTATAAGAGTGTAAGAGCATTTTGTCAGTGCATTTGAATATGCTTTGAAAAACCTGTCATTAAATGATCAGTTCCTCAAGAATGCTAACTTCTCATAATCCATCCACACCTGTGCATATTACTAGCCGCCAGCAAATCATCTTAAGATAGCATCTATGTGCCACACATAGTTGGGATGAGGAGCAGAATACACACTACAGTTGACAATAGAAGACTGCCGGGACATGTGTTAGTATGGTCAATCCGGTGAATGGCAGTGTAGAGTTTTTCTTGTGGCACTTTAATCTTTTTGTGAGCCAATAGCCCTTGCAAAATCACTTCACCTGTGTTAGGATGTTCAGTTCTCACTTGTTTAATTATCTGGTCTAGTTCTGGTTCTGTAAATTTGTCATTTTCTATGTTGAACTCTTGAAGTTGATGATACAATGTAGGGTAGGATATATCAAGTATCTCTAAAATTCTGGTCTAAGAATAATTTAACCTCTTTAACAAAGAAATATCCTCCTTCTCAATTTCAAAGCTAGGCCTTCCAGCACCACTACTGATTTTAGAACTACTTAACTAATGTTCCAGAATGGTCTCATAAATGGAAACTAAACCCGAAACCATCCAAGTGTGAAACAATTTGCATTTCTTACAAACGCTCACCTCCTCCTGCACACTACTTCCTGAATAACCATCTGTTGGCCACTAAATATGTTGTTCAATACTTAAGCATATATATGTAAACTCTCACCTTAAATGATTGGATCACATCAAGCATATTACTGCTAATCAAGGCATTCACTTTACATGTGCAACTAAAAGCACTGAATCGGTATGCAAAATTTAACTTGGCCAAGAGCTGAATCAAGTGCAGCTCAACAATGGTTTCTAAAATGTATGGATGGTGTGCGCTAATTGGAACCATTGCAATAACTGCACACCAGTTCACTGGATATATTCAATTATGACCATCACTTTGTTAATTTGCAAAAATTAATAATAATAGTAAAAAACAAGGCCAAGGATGGTTAGAGGCTGAAGACATGTACAGCTCAAGCTTGCTCTTCAATAAATGTTGTGCGCATCTGGCAAGCTTTGTACATTAGGCACACGATGAGGTCAATTCCTGTTATGAGGAATTTTGATAAAAGTGTGACTTATTGCACATAGGTATATATAATATGGTCACACATTCTTAAGATGTATACCTGATAGAATGTTAAACACTAAAATGCATTTAGGTTCTACATAATTGTTAATGTGCTCTTTTTTTGCATGATATAATTCACATTATTCTGTTAATTCAATTCAAGTGTAAAAGACACTTCAGCTCTATGCTGACTGTACAGATTCAGTGGTCTGGGTTTTTGTTGTTCACCACTACCAACGGCTTTTATGAAAGCCACTATATATTTAAAAAATATTCCCTATTAAACTTTCTGGAGAATCAAGTCTGCAAATGATTCTGGCCTTCTGCAACTACCAATGGCTTTTTTCAAAGCCACCATATTTCAAGAGATATCACTGATTAACGACAGTATTAAATGTGTAGTTTATAGTACCTTGCATTACAGGAAATCATGTGAAGTACTTCAACATGTGTATAATCTCCTTAATTATGACACTGACATTAAGCCAGATTTTCCATAATCAGGTTACAATTGTTTGGTCACTATGTGGTTACTACATTTTTACAAATCAAACAAGCTGTTTCCTTTTATAGGTAATTTACACTTTTGTCAGAAAGAAAACACATGGCCAGTGGCAGCAGTGCTACCATGATGAACCTGAAGACAGCTTTTGCACAGATGCGAAACCTTATGTGCCACATGGTGAATATTATTGGTATGTTAACTTCTTCAAATTTTTACTGTTTCAGGTCCAAATTCACTACAGATAGCAGTGGGATAAGCAGCTCCTCCCCTTCAGCAGTTCCAGCTGCATCAAAAGGTTATTACTGATATTAAGTTTAATCAATATGCAAATTTTGGCTCTATAACAAGAAGCAGAGACAGGAGGCCGGGGAGGAAGAGAAAGGGGACCAACAGGTGGAGGGGGCTGGGGAAGAGGCAGGAGTTTATTTGCATAGCCCCGTCACCTCACTGGGCAGTGCCACCCATAGCTACCCTACTAAGAATTGTTACTGGCTCTACAACCCTAGCACTAGTGCTAAAGCAATAAAGGAAAAACATCTAAGCTACAACAATAGCCTCTACCACACTTTATCACTGCTAGTACTCGTGTATCGTAAGTGTATTCTAATTAATTAGTGCAATGCTAGTTTGTTTACTTGTAAGGAAGAGCAGTATCAGCAGTTCACTGTGAAAGAAGCTCAGAATAATAAGGTCTATAACAGTCTTATAATGTTAGTATTGGAATGAAATAGTACTATTAGATTAGGACTTTACTATAACATTTAAGAGTCATATGCTGTAAAGTGTGCGGCCCTCAAAAAGGCTATGGTGAAAAAAGATATGAAACCCAAGCTTGGCACCAAAATTCACCAAAATTGTCGTTATTAAAATTTTTACCATTAACCTACCATCACAGCCATTTCTTGGCCACCACCTTGGATTTCACATCTTTTTTCACCATAGCCTTTTTGAGGGCCGCACACTTTTTTTTACAGTTTGGCTGTTTTGGATTAGATTTCACTTCTTTTTGTATTTGTATACCCTATGTCCGGCTTTGGGGCTTTATTAACTTATCTTATTTTCTTTACCACAGGAAGAAGAAAAGATGAAGCAGATGTTAATACTTTAAATATTTCTAAATTTATCAGTAAATGTACAAATTATATGTATAATTCATATATTTATTACAGAACTCTCTGCATGGTGGTTTCTCTGTAACTTAACACTCTACAAGGTGATTTCTTCTAGCTGATCTCTCACAGGGTGAATTGTTTGCAGCCAAACTATCTACAAGGTAACTCTTCTTCTAGCTGATCTCTCTACAGGGCGATTTGTTTGTAGCTGAACTATTTACAAGGTAACTTTTTCTAGCTGATCTCTACAGGGTGATTTGTTTGTAGGTGAATTCTGTACAGGTGATTTGTTTGCAGCTGAGTTCTTTACAGAATGATTTCTTTGTAGCTGAACTCTCTACAAGGTAACTTCTTCTAGCTGATCTTTCTACAAGGTGACTTGTTTGCAGCTGAACTCTCTACATGGTGGTTTCATTGTAGCTGAAATCTCTACAAGGTGAATTCTTCTAGCTGATCTTTCTACAGGGTGATTTGATTGTAGCTGAATTTTCTACAGGGTGACTTGTTTGCAGCTGAACTCTCTACATGGTGGTTTCTTTGTAGCTGAACTCTCTACAAGGTGACCTCTTCTAGCTGATCTCTCTACAGGGTGATCTGTTTCTAGCTGAACTCTCTACAGGTGATTTGTTTGCAGCTAAACTCTCTACATGGTGGTTTCATTGTAGCTGACATCTCTACAAGGTGAATTCTTCTAGCTGATCTTTCTACAGGGTGATTTGATTGTAGCTGAATTTTCTACAGGGTGACTTGTTTGCAGCTGAACTCTCTACATGGTGGTTTCTTTGTAACTGAAATCTCTACAAGGTACCTTCTACTAGCTGATCTCTCTACAGGGTGATGTAGCTGAATTCTGTACAGGTGATTTGTTTGCAGCTGAGCTCTTTACAGAATGGTTTGTTTCTAGCTGAACTCTCAATAAGGTTATTTGTTTTTAGCTGATCTCTCTGCAGGTTGATTTGTTTGTGGCTGAACTCTACAGGCTGATTTGTTTGTAGCCGATCTCTCTACAGGTTTATTTTTTTGTAGCTGAACTCTCTATAAGGTGATTTGTTTGTAGCTGATCTCTCTACAGGTTAATTTGTTTTAGCTGAACTCTCTACACGGTGATTTGCTTGTAGCTGAACTCCTTACATTGTGTCTAGTTTCTAGCTGATGTCTCTACCATGTGATTTTTTGTAGCTGAACTCTCTACAGGGTGATTTGTTTCTAGCTTATCTCTCTACAGGTTGATTTGTGTGTAACTGATCTCTCTACAAGCTGATTTGTTTCTAGCTGATCTCTCTGCAGGTTGATTTGATTCTAGCTGATCTCTCTACAAGTTGATTTGTTTGTTGCTGATCGTTCTAAAGCAGGGGCGGCCCACAATTGGGGGGGCACTTACACAATCAACAACCTGGTATCACGAGACAGAACGTCCATCACCTTCTGAACTCCACTGAGTTGCCTAGCGGCAGTAGAACCTACAAACAGTTTGATTCTGCATACATTTTGGAGCGCATCTTCATATGGGCTCCTGATAAAATCTTTAAAAGCTGTGTTATGCACACCTAGCTAGCTATTGTGTGCAAGCCTTATTACACTAGCTATTGACTATAGCTACATACTGTACGTAGTGCACCCGTTTACTTCATCCACTGCTCTTCACTCTGTTGTAGTAACGGTGACACCTTTCTGTCGAGCGATCATTATGTCACGTGATTTACATTGCCACAATACCTCGGTAATCATTTATTAAACAATGTTCGCAGCCTTCCATCAATGTACTATACACTACTAGAAAAGACTGATCTTATCACAAAGTAGCACTGCTGCTCTCCAATTAGAATACTCCAGTACAATTGCTGTGCGTATCCAGTTTACTTGTGAACACGTTGCTCAGTTGTTGACTTGATGTAGTCCCATACACCTTTACAACAATCAAATATCTTTGGGAAAAAAAAACTTCCCTCATATCTTTTTACAGACCAAATGAACTTTTGTCTTTAATTGTGTGTGCAAAAGTACAATTATGTTGTACCTGACGGTAGAACCAGTAGGTGATAACTGGACTCTGTAAAATGATAGTACCGTACGACAGGAAATTTTGACGAAAGGAAAATTTGACGAATTTTTGGTTTAGTCAATATTTAATTCGTCAAACTTTACTAAATAAGCGCTTCCAGGCTATATTAATTTATGGATGTTGTGCACGTATTTAGCAGTGATCGAAGCTTGGATCAAAGTGTGAAAGGTTGTTGAAAGGAGGCACTCATCCCACCAAGAAGTCGAGGAGCAGTGATCAACTTTGTTCGACTTTACCAGATCCACGTGGTCCCCTTTCAGATAAAGTGCCGACAGATGCTATTACATCTGCTAACGCTGCTGTTGCAAAGGCCCTTACGAAGAGTGAAACTTCACGAAAACAGAAGGGGCCGTATTTATACTTGACAGACGCGCAACGTTGCGAAGTGGGGAAAAAGGCTTTCGCCATTGGAACAGCTGACACATTGCGGTACTACGCTCATAAGTTTCCCGAACTTGGGTTGACAGAGCCCACAGTTAGACGACTTAAGGATGAATATAATGATTTCGTGAAGGATCTCCCTCAAGACAAAATAAAAGAACTTAAAGAATTACCTCTCAAAAAGAAGCAGGGCAGACCACTTTTGTTGGGCAATGAGTTGGACATGCAGGTGCTAGAGTACATCAAGTACCTTCATGAACGAGGGACTGCCGTTAATACTGCAGTGGTAATGGCATCGGCGGAAGGGATTGTGAAAAGCAAAGAGGCAAATTTACTAAAATGAAGTGGCGGATTTGGAGGCATTGAAATCACTGAGGGCTGGGCTCAAAGTTTGTTGAGCCGCATGGGGATGGTGAAACGTAAGGCTTGTAGTAAGAATAAGGTTTCACCAGAACACTTTGACAGTGTCAAAGAACAGTTTTTGTTGAATATCAAGCAACTGGTTGATTTAGAAGATATTCCACCTGCCTTGATTATTAACTGGGACCAGACTGCCATAAATTATGTTCCACCAGCATCGTGGACAATGGAAGTTGAAGGAAGTAAAAGGGTAGACTTGGCTGGAAAAGATGATAAAAGGCAGATCACTGCTTGCTTTGCTGGCACAATGGAGGGTGACTTTTTACCACCCCAGTTAGTGTACGAAGGTAAAACACCTCGCTGTCTACCACAGGTTGATTTTCCCAATGACTGGCATATAGCATATTCTGGTAGTCACTGGTGCAATGAGAGCACTATGCAAGAGTACATAGATGTAATCATTTTACCCTACATTAATATGAAGAAGGAGATGAAGCTGCCATCAAATCATTAAGCACTGCTGCTGTTTGATAATTTTAAAGCACAGTGTACAGAGACACTGCTAACTCACATAGATGCACATAATGTGTACGTGATTCTTATCCCTGCTAACTGCACAGATAGGTTGCAGCCATTGGATATCAGCGTCAATAAGCCTGCAAAAGACTTCTTGAGAAAGCAGTTTCAAGAATGGTATTCAACCAAAATCTGCCGCCAATTTCAGGGAGTGGATCCTAAGGAACCTGTTGACCTCAGATTAACCATCATGAAGCCACTGGGAGCCATGTGGATGATTTCTTTGTACAGGCATTTCAAAAGCAACCCTACAATAATTAAGAATGGATTCAGCTTCATAGCTAAGTATTTAAAGCAGTCATGATACTTTTTGTACATTGAACTTTTATTATACAACAGCAATCATCAAAGTTATTTCAAATAGTACTAATTTCAAACACACTAAAGAATTTCTATATTATGTATATAGCTAGCATTGTACAACTGCATGCGCGATATATATATATTTTTTCTTTTATGTTAGATTAGATTAGATAATATGCAATGTCAATATTATTATCTACAACACAGGAAAAAGTGAAAACAATTCTTTGTTGAAACAATTTACCAAGTGGGCTTGGATTTAATCCAAAAGCAACTGCAACAGCGATGCCAATAGCAAAAACACCACAGTCATTCGAACCTTTTTGCTTCTGTAAAGGACTTAATCTTACCCTTGGTTTATTATCGCCAGAAGAAAATAGCTTCATAGTGGTACGCAGTGATTCCTTGTCAAGAGAATTAAAAATAGTCATAAACCTTTACTTCACCAGTCTCACATCTGATGGTTGTGGCAAGTATCCAGTGGCTTCAATCTTTGCAAAAGACTATTTGAAGTTTATTTTCATTGATTTGGTGATCTACAGTGTATGGCTTGCATTGAAGCAATGTCGATTGAAGTCCATTGATCCTTGGAAATTGCGCCTTCAGTATTCTTTGTGCAAAATTTATCTCAACATCTGATAACTTGTCTCCCATGATGATAGCTTCTTCATTAAATTTCTTTGCTCGCTTTTTAGGTGGAGAGCAAACAACCTCCTCTACCATAATGTTATTATGTACACTATGTGGTACTACCGTGGATGGTGTTGAAGTTGTGATCTGGCTTTTCTCATCACATACTGGCACAATATGTGTCCCATCATCATTACTATCTGAGCGAAGTACTGATAGAGATAAAGATGGTGACTCTGATTCACTTAGGCTCTTGTAGCTTTCTTCCATCTTAACATCTACAGCCATGTCTTGGTCTTCGATCATGGAAGTTGACTTTTCTAAAGAAAACGTAGCAGTCGTTGATAATGCGGTAGACACTGAAATCTCAGTCTTTTTACAAAATTTCTGGGATGAATTGATTGTGAACCGCAACTTGCAAGGAACTTCTAGTCCACCTTGGATCAAATCAACGTTAAATCTTCTATTGCCAATTACGGTGCACTGAATGATGCCGCCACGCCTAATGAAAGCACTGCAAGAGGCAGATATTCTTTGAGAAACATGCCCAATTATTGTGTTGTGTCCATCGATTCGTTTTAGGACAGCTACAGCGAGAGGGTCGTGTGAATTTCCTATTTCACACTGGCATTTCAGCTCTTCTCCGATTGTTGGATTCTCCCAGATATCTTTATATACATGGTGTCCTTGAATAGCTGAACAGATAATAAATTCAAACATCGCGTCGCGGTAGGGTCGTCACAAGCACCTTCGGTCACAAGTATGCACGTGTTCAATCAGCACGCACGAAATATTTTTAGAGGCGCTTAACCACTGCAAGCTTTCGTCAACATTGAATTCGTCAATGCTGGAGAAATGCAAATTCGTCAAATTTTTCTTTCATCAAAATTTCCTGTCATACGGTAGCTGGATTCGAAGTAACCATTAATAATCCCTCAAAGAAGTCCACTTGTCTGACGTCACCAGTGACCACCCGTATGGTGCCCAGCAGAATTTTTTTCGTTTGACCGTATAAAATGTTAAGTAGCTTCAACAAATTATTTATCTGTGGTATTAAAAGCTGCCTAGCTAGCATCTATGCAGTGTTATAGCTCTCATCATCAATTAGTAATTAAGCTCCACTATTATCAGCTAGGTGCCGGATCAACTGATCATGAACAACTAGTTTTAAATATAGCTACTATGATATATCAGTTCCAATGACAGTAACATGTACAGACAACCAGCAATAATGCTTATAACTAAGTTACCAAAAAAAGTCGATAAGCTTTTCTTTCCTTGATATAAATTCTTTTGCAACATTAAGTATGCAAATCTGATCAGCTCAGTCTTTATGTATGTTCAATAGCACGACATGGTTTAACCGTTTCTGTGTCATGGTTGATCGTAAATATGATTTTAGACGTCATAATGTAGAAAATGCTCGTTCAGCAGTAGCAGATGACAAAGGAAAATTGTCAGGTAAAGCAAAAGAACTTTATGTACTTCTTCTAGCATAGTTTTAGGAAACTGGCAAGTTTCAAACAATTCACAAACAGAGCTTACCATGGTAACCTTTTTCATTCCCATACCATGATCATTTTTTCCAGTTTTCAACATGTCTGGCAATAAGGACAACTGAATTTCAATCTTGGAATGTCTACAAATTACGGTATAGATTTTCAAAGGTTGAGGATACATCATGAGCAATTCCATTGCATGAATTTATTATCATCTCTTCAATTTCCTGTAGAATTGAAAAGGTTGATTGAAATGTTTTGAAAGTTCAGCAGAAAGCAGGTCAATAAATTCAAAATATTGTTGTCTAAAGTAGTCTTCTGGTGATGATTGGAAGCTCCATCATTTAATCTATTTCTGTCTTGTAACTTGGGATCTTCAGCAAGGTCTTTAGCTTCACGTACTACTGAAGCATAAAAGGTTCTAAACGCACTAGCATTACGTTGCCTTTCCAGAAACCATTTTGCAGCATGCAGCATTCACAGCTGAGGAAACTTGTTGGGCATTTATATCTTTATACTATAAGGTTTAAGATAGCTGTTCCATTGCACTTAATGTAAGAAAGGACAACTTCAGTCCAAATAAGTTGTAAACTTTTCCATCACTGCTAAGACACCTAAAGCTTTACGGCTTGTTTCCCCATATGATTCTTCTCCTATTTTGTCTAATTCACAATGCAAGACTGAATAATTTAATATAACCGCTTGAAGAGATTCAGTACGCACAGTCCATCTTGTGGGACACAATGGTTTTATGCCAGTTGCTCCTGGTGATAATTCTTGCTGTAGATTACGAAATTGTGCCAGGAGGCACGTATGATTGCTGCTATTTCAGTAGTTTTGTCCACAGTCCTGAAGGCAAAGATTAAGGGAATGTACAACACAGTGAACATAAAGTGCTTGTGGTTGGTCTTTTTGTATTCTCGCAGCAACCCCACTAAGGTGACCTGACATGTTAGAAGCTCCGTCATAAGCTTGACCACAGCATTTGGAAATTTGTAATCCATTATTACGAAGCACTTTCTTTAGTTCAGAAGTCAGTGTGGCACCGTCGGTTTGCTCTACTTCTGCTAGGACTACAAGATCTTCATGTATAATGTTGGGTAACCTATCTTATTAAAATAGCAAACTGCTCCTTGCCACTTACATCTCTAGTTTTATCCCCAATCACTGAATAATAATTTGCTGAACATATAAATGTTAATAAATCTTGTAACACATGATCTGCCATTATTTCTATCTGCTCATCTATGATGTCGTAAGAAAGGTATATTTTAGCTATAAGAACAGTTTTCAGGCTATCAACATCTTCTGATCGACACTTTAATATAGTGCTGGGACGAATGTGAAAGATTCGAAGCTTCGTCCAAATGTTACATAATTCGAATAGAGATACACGTGATTCGAATCCATTATGAGTCACGTGCGCATTGTTTACAACCGAGTAAAACGTCATGGCATCTGGTTCAGGCACCGGCTTGGATTTAGGTGACTCTTCCCGGCGTAATAGGTCGGATGTGTGGCAGTACTTTAAGAAGGACGGGAGCAGAAATGTTATTTGTACTCTTTGTAAGGGCAAGTTTGCTTACCATGGCAGCACGTCAAATTTACGGGACCACCTGCAAAGAAGCCATTCCGCTGTGTACACTCGTGATTCTGGACAGCCCAAGATTGATTCAATAATGAAAGTACAAAAGTGTAGCCCAGCGCGTGCGAAGATTCTAGACAACCTGATAGTTGGACTGACCGTTCACGATTTACGACCAGCGAGAATGGTTGAAGGATGGGGATTTCAAGAGCTAATGGAGTACTGTGAGCCTGGATACACTGTACCATCACGGAAACATATCAGTAAGCTTATGTTCGATCGATACACAAGTGGAAAAGCATTACTCACTGACAAACTTCAATCAGACACATTCTCACTCTCCCTCACCACCGATATATGGACGAGCAGTTCTACAGAAGCTTACATTTCACTTACTTGTCATTTCCTTATTTCACAGTGGGAATTCGTTGATTGTGTACTTGCTACAAGATCATTTCCTGACCTCCACACAGAGAGAACATTTCTTCTACTATAAAGGAGGTGCTAGAATCTTATGAAATTGCTGACCGTACAGTCAGTAGTATTGTACGTGATCAAGGATCAAACATGAGACGGGCCACTGATCTGTTGCAAATTGAAAAAGGATGGGCCGGAGTGAATTGTTCAGCTCACATCCTGCAACTTTGCATTAGTGATGGATTTAAAAATAATACATCTATTGATAGAGCTCTTGGTGCTGCCCGTAAATTAGTAGGCCATTTCCATCACAGCACATTGGCAACAGCTGAATTATACAAGCAACAGTCTCAAATGAATATGAATCAACAAAAACTCTAACAGGTGGCCAGTCTCTGCTGTACTTTCAGATACTACCATTACAAAAAGGCAAGTCCGTACCCTCGATCTCACAGATCATCAGTGGGTTTTACTGGAAGACTTAGCTAAATTGTTTGAACCATTGGAAGTAGCAACCGTTTTCTTTTGTACAGAAAGAAAGGTGTCAATATCTTGTGTTTTGCCAATAATGCATAATGTGTTTACTAGCATGGACAGTGAGGAAGGTGATTCAGCAAGTATCATTGCATTCAAAACAACTGTTAGAGAATCCATCATGAGAAGGTGGAGCTTGGATGGAATTGAACCGGATTCACCACTTGTGTTAGCTGCTGCATTAGATCCTCGATTCAAGAGCTTGAAATTTCTTACAGATGACTTGAAACAATCAGTCAGAGAAGAGCTGTTGCAACGGAAGGATGCTGATTGTGGAAACCCCACTTTTCAGTGTGTTGCTGTCAAAGAGAAGGCGCCATCTGAAACTCCACCTGCAAAAAAGAAAAAAACAGCATTGGATATATTGTTAGGAGATGACAATGACTCAGAGGGCTCTGAAAATGATACAGAATTTGAAGAATTTTTGCTTGAGAAGTCACTACCTCGTAATTCTGATGTAATGGTTTGGTGGAATATGAACGAGCACAGGTTTCCAAACCTAGCTAAACTTGCTAAGGTTTACCTTGGCATACCTGCTACATCTGCCTCTTCGGAGAGATTGTTTTCTAAAGCAGGAATCATAACAGCTAAGCACCGAAATTGTTTAAAAGCCAAGAATGTTGAAGCCATTGTTTTCTTGAACAAAAACTCAAAGTTTCTTAACCAGTAGGCAGTGGTTACTTATTAGTTTAGCTGTATTCTTCAAGTTCTTAAGTTGTAATTATGTATAGTTTTGTATAGTACCCTTGACTCACTTACAGCTTTGAAACAGTTTTAAGTGTTTTGTTATATGAAATGTAAGAAACAAATAATTCGAACATTCGTTTACTTTATTTATAGAATATTCGAATGTAGAAAATTGACATTCGTCCCAGCACTACTTTAATAACTGCATTAGTTTGCCTTCCTCTTCATGATGACCTCTAATAGGCAGTCCTTGCCTTAACAAATATTTCAACGAACTTAAAACTTTCTTTAGCATTTCCCTGCTGTGTTTTTGGTCATTTGATTTCATATCAGAAAAATGAGCAACAACAGATTTTTGCTATAAAGCATTTAGTTTCATGCATATTCTCTATGCATCTGAGATGCTTCATGGACTGTGAATTTAGATATTGCCTTTTTCCAGTTGTCGAATCCTTCTGACACAAATCTATGATCTCTCTTCTAGGTGATTTGTTTCTAGCTGATCGCTCTACAGGGTGATTTGCTTGTAGTTGAACTCTTTACATTGCGTCTAGTTTCTAGCTGATCTCTCTACAGGGTGATTTGTTTGTAGCTGATCTCTCTACAAGTTGATTTGTGTGTAGCTGATCTCTCTCTGCAGGTTGATTTGTTTTTAGCCGATCTCTCTACAGGGTAATTTGTTTGTAGCTGATCTCTCTGCAGGTTGATTTGTTTTAGCTGAACTCTCTACAGGGTGATTTACTTGTAGCTGAACTCCTTACATTGTGTCTAGTTTCTAGCTGATGTCTCTACCATGTGATTTTTTGTAGCTGAACTCTCTACAGGGTGATTTGTTTCTAGCTTATCTCTCTACAGGTTGATTTGTGTGTAACTGATCTCTCTACAAGCTGATTTGTTTCTAGCTGATCTGATTTGTTTCTAGCTGATCTCTCTATAAGCAGAGTTGGGGTAACTAATTACTTTTGTAACTAAGTTACGTAACTGATTACTTTTAAAGTAACTAGTAATATAACTAGTTTCTTGCTTTGTAACTAGGAGTAATTGTCTGAAAAGTAACTAAGTTACAATAGTAACTAATTACAATAGTTACATTATAACTATAACTAATTATGATTTAAAAGCAAGAGCACTTTAATTTTAGTGGCAAATATGCTACAACCACATTAAGTAGACAGATTCTGTGTACTGTTCTCTATGTGACGTAAACAAATGCTCATAACTTCCGTATCCTTGGATCTACTGCAACGAAAACAAATATTTTCCAACCCCTCATGAGCAGGCGAATAAGATGATATCCAAATTTTTATTGTTAGTCCCTTCCTTCACTAAGAAAGAGGCATTTTAAAAATTTATGAAATATTTTCAATAATATGCCAATATTTCACCAATTGTTTTCAATGCTTTATACTGGAAATTTAGACTTGCACTATTGTGTTGGTTTTTGTAGATCCGGTCACAATTTTTCATTTACTTTTTTTTCCGCATACTGCTTCAAAAGAAAGAATGGCACCAGGCTAATGTTTTTGTTTGAGTGTGCACCCTAATTATTAATCAGTGAAGAGTCAATTGGCCTTTCCAAATGTTAGCCCATTATATAGTGTTACTAATGAAGAGTTAGATTACAAGTGCTCCTGCAATCAATTGAGCCACTACCGAAAGTACAAAAGATTCAATCGTCTGAACACGTGGCCCAAACCATCAATTTGTGAAAGTTACTGTAGCCATTATGCTTACATGTTAGCTATTTTCAGCCCGTTAGACGTATCAAATTGCAAGCTGCTTTTAGATGAGTTATACTTACTATGGGACAATGTGTCACAGATATACCTATGTTTTAATGCAAGTTGTATTACTATCACCTGAATGTGTTACTTATCTTTACAGCAAAAGTGCTGAAGGTCTGTACAATTACATTACACATTAGCAACCTCCACATTAATAGACCACTTTACCAGAAGCCATGGAATGTTAATTGGATAATAAATTAGCTATTGCACAATCACTGTACCTGTTCTTGAAAAATGTTATTATTTTTTGGCCTATGCTTTGCCACAAGTCTATGAAACTAGTCAGTTATGGTCTAGGGATAACTGACAAGGTCAATCAGAGCCTTGTTCATTACTCGTATGGGTGCACTTAGTGGTAATAACTTGCAGCATGCTAATATAAACACTCCTTTATCACCCTGCTAAAGCGTTCTGAGGCATTGCAAATGCTGTTTTACATTAGTAAAGTAAACCATCAAACGCATAACAGCAGTGTAGTCATAATGCTTGCTATACTGTAATCATTTTGATTCAACAACTAGTCTTTGAGTACCTGTAGTTCATCTTACACATAATTAAGTAGCCACAAGTGAAGAAGTAAGAGCGATATACATGAAGACAGTAAAGTAAGTCTTGTATCTTCTTCATCATGGGTCAATGAATAAAGTTACCCATAATTTATCAGCTATTGTTAAGGTGATGGAGAGAAATATATTCGTTGTCAAATTGGATCTGCCCTTTCCAATCACTGTAGACTTAGTAAATGTCAACATGGTTTTTGCCCAAATCACTCTACCATCTTCTCATGCAGTATGTCATGAAGCAACCTACAACAACTTCCATCAATGCCAGCATCACCCTTCATGGGGTGACGCGCAGCAAAGAGCTTATTGATTAATTTCATAAGCTCGGAATGGGGATCAGCTACTCAAATGTCCTTATATTACGAGATGCATGGACACTGCATGACCTTGATAGTTGTTCTGTGTGTCCTGATGCAATTGCTGAGGGACAGCCAAGTATCAGCATAATCGATAATGACGACTTTCATAGTGACACTCTTACAGGAGGGGGCACTTCGCATCGCTGCAACTGGATGTTTCTACAGCGCCTAGAACAGCAACTGCTAGAGTACAATGCAAATGTTCAGGAGCTGCACTCTCGCACCAAAGATGTGAAGACAATGTCTCTAGCATTGAGCGAGAAAGTGTCTGAAATGCAGCCTATGACACCATACAAGAGTACTAAGCATGGTGAACCACGAATTCGTCCTGAGCCAGCTGCATTCTCAGCAAGTACAGAGCCCCAGCGAAAGCGCAGTATCATTAATGCACTTGTTCGTGTGAATACTAATGGTGATCGTCCTGAAGTAGCTGAGCAGACTATCTCATCCTACAATAGTTTTCACACAGGTTTGAGTTCAGAGCTGAGGAAGAGCAAGGCTTACTTTCATATGTCATACAATCAGCCACCAAGTAAGTCAGTTGTGAATGACATCATGAACAAGCTAACCACTATCATTGCCACAAAGCATATGCCCTTTGCTTTCTTGGTGGGGGATCTTCCAGTGTACGTCCTCATTGTAACATAGTGATGTATTCTATGATGATGCATTATAGCAATGATGTATGACTGATTACGTAATGATTGATGATGTAACTACACTGTATGACTGTAGTATATGTGTTTAACATTGTTATGATGAATCAGTCGTGATCGTAACATGGTGTCAGAAGTGCTGTTGTAAAGATGTCCATTCTTTGCAAGCCACCAGAGCCTTTGTCCTTCACAGGAAATGTTGCACAAAACTGGCGAGAGTTTGCAGAGCAGCTGCAATGGTTCCTTGCAGGAACTGAATCAACCGAAAAGGGTGATGAAGTCAAAATTGGCATAATGCTGTCTTATGCAGGCAAAGAAGCAAGAGAAATTTACAAGACGTTGCAGTGGACCTCCGAAGGAGATGCAAACAAATTTGATAAAGTGCTAGAAGCCTTTCAGAACTATTGCTCGCCGCGCAAGAACATTATCTACGAGAGATATACATTCTGGAGCCTTCGACAAGAAGAGGGTGAATCCATTGACGCGTACCAAACGCGACTGAAAGTCAAGATAGACACGTGTGAGTACAACAAAGAAGGCTGGCCTGCAGCTGTGCGACAGGAACTAATTCGCGACAAGTTCGTCTTCGGGCTGACCGATGATTTCCTGAAAGAGAGACTTCTTCGCGAAGCATCCTTGACTCTCAGCAAAGCGATAGAGATAGCTCAGCGTTCAGAATCGTCGAAACAGCAAATCAAAGACATGACTCGGTCTTCGCACAGTCCGAATGTACATACTATGAAAGGACAGAGTGGCTCAAAACCTACCTACTGTGGACAATGCGGACAGACACACAAACCGAAAGATTGCCCAGCATATGGACAAAAATGCTCAATATGCCACAAATTGCACCATTTTGCTAAAGTGTGCCGCAACAAGACGTCCCTACCAAGACACAAATATAGTACAAAACCACAGAGAACCTCATTCAAAAGTGATTGCGACTCAAGAACTGGCACCAAACTGAGACGAAAACTCCATGAAATACAAGAGACTGACCACAGCACACAAAGTGATCTGAACTCAGACAACGAGAGTGATTCTTATCAATCATCTGATGAATTTGCTCTAAGCCCACTACAGATTGAAGGTATCAAGAAATCTTCTGCATGGCTCACTGACATTCTAGCCAATGGCAATCGTGATAAGCTGACAGTAAAGCTGGACACTGGAGCAGAAGTGAGTGTGTTACCATGGCATTTGTACAATAAGTTACAAATAAAACCCCCACTCAAAACCACAAGCATGAAGCTGAGTGCCTATGGTGGTACTTCCATTAAACCTACTGGTACATGCAAACTTACCTGTACTGGTAACAGTAAGGTGTGTGACGTTAAGTTTTATGTTGCACCAGTAAATGCACAAGCAATACTGGGTCTAACTGATTGTGTACAACTTGGCTTAGTCAAGATAGTGAATGCCCTGCAATCTGAGTTGCTGTCTAAGGATGCCATCAGAGACAATTATCCTAGCTGTTTTAGAGGACTTGGCAACCTTGGGAGGTACCACATCACCATGGTAGCTAATTGCACACCTGTTGTCAACCCACCTAGGCGAGTCCCACACTCACTAAAGCAAAGGTTGCATCATGCCCTAGACAAAAATGTGAAGTCAGGTGTTTTGGTAAAGGTTGACCAACCAACAGACTGGGTCAACAACCTGGTCATAGTAGAAAAGAAAAATGGCTCATTAAGACTTTGCCTTGACCCAAGAGACCTGAACAAAGCAATAAAGCGTGAGCATTACAAGATCCCAACAATGCAAGAGATTGCTAGTGAGTTTGCAGGCAAAACTGTTTTCTCAACCCTAGACCTAAAAGATGGTTATTGGCAAGTGCAATTAGATGAGAAAAGCTCACTGCTATGCACCTTCAACACAACTAACCCTAAGCCTTCTCAGGCATCAATGGAATCCATATTGTGGCTGATGTCATAATCATAGCAGCTGTGAATATTGAAGAGCATGACCAAATTCTCAAACAAGTCCTTGAGAGAGCCAAAGAGAAAAACATCAAATTTAACTTTGACAAACTTCAATTACGTGTGAGTGAAGTTAGATACCTAGGAACCATGGTCACCCCAGAAGGGATTAAACCAGACCCAATGAAAGTCAGTGCAATTGTCGAGATGGCTAGTCCCACTGATAAAGCAGGTATCAGACGCCTACTAGGTATGATCAACTTCTTAGCAGCTCACATCCCAAATGTTTCCACCATCACAGCACCCCTAAGAAGCTTGCTTAAATCTGACATACTTTTCACCTGGGGTCCAGAGCAAGCAAAAGCCCTCACAAACATCAAAGAAGTCCTCTCCACAGCTCCTGTATTAAGCTATTTCGATCCAACCGTCACCAGCACCATACAAGCTGATGCAAGTCAACATGGCCTTGGAGCATGTTTACTACAGAAAGGCAAACCTATTGCTTATGCCTCCAGAAGCCTTAATCCTGCAGAGTGTAACTATGCTCAAATTGAAAAGGAACTGTTGGCAATAGTATTCACTTGTCAGAAATTCCACCAATACATTTATGGCTTCGAAACCAAAGTACAGAGTGACCACAAGCCACTAGAATCCATTGTACACAAACCACTGTACAAAGTTTCACCAAGACTTCAGAGAATGCTACTTAAACTCCAAAATTATGACCTATCTAACAGGTATGTAAAAGGAAAAGACCTGCATATAGCAGACACACTGTCACGAGCATATCTAACCAACCTTGATGACTCAACTCAGAGCAAAGACTTAGAGTTTGCAATACATGCCATGATAGAGAATCTTCCTGTATCTGAAGAGAAAAGGTCCCAACTCCAGGTAGCAACAGCTACAGACCACCAGCTACAGCAGTTACTGGCACTGATGAGAAGTGGATGGCCAGAGGATGTTTCTAGTGTACCCATATCACTTCGTGAGTACTGGAAAATTAGGCACAATCTATGCTGTGCTGAAAACCTCATTTTCATGAACAACCGAATTGTGATACCATCTACCATGAGGCAAGAAATCTTGAAGTGTATCCATGAGGGACACATGGGCATAGAGAAATGCAAAGCTAGAGCTAGAGTATGTGTGTACTGGCCTGCAATGTATGAAGCCATTGAGAATGAAGTGAGGAAATGCCCAGTATGCAACAAGTACGGCAAGGGAAACCAGAAAGAGCCAATGATACCACATGACATTCCAAATCGTCCATGGGAGAAACTTGGTGCTGATTATTTCTCTTTTGCCGGAAACGATTATCTGTTAGTTGTTGACTATTTCTCAAAATATCCAGAAGTAGTTCGTATGAACAGTAAGACAGCTGAAGCAACCATAAACAAGATGAAGCAGATATTCTCCCGACATGGCATTCCCAACACTCTTGTAGCTGATAACATGCCATTTAACAGCAAAGCATTCAGGCAATTTGCGAAAGAATGGGATTTTTCAGTTGTCACCTCCAGTCCCAACTATGCACAGTCAAATGGTCTTGCAGAAAGAAATGTCCAAACCATAAAGACATTACTGAAAAAGGCTAAAGAGGGGATGAAAGATGAACAATTAGCTTTGTTAGAATTCAGAAACACTCCAATTACTGGACTGCAAGAATCCCCCGCACAGTTACTAATGAGTCGAAGGCTGCGTTCAACTCTTCCAATGACTGTTCCGATGCTACAGCCACATGTTAGTGCAAATACTAAGAGCAAACTTAAACTTAGACAAAACACCCAGAAGAAGCACTACGATAAGACAGCCAAGAACTTACCTACATTGCAGCCTGATGATGTAGTTCGGTACCAAGGCAAACAATCATGGGAGCCTGCCGTGGTACTCAGTCACCATCCTGCTCCCAGGTCGTACAATATCAAGACTGCTGATGGAACATTGCTGAGACGTAACAGGCGACACTTAAAGAAAACTATTGAGAATCCCCCAGATGTAACTACCAATCTGGATGACTCATTTACTATTGAAGACTCAGCCCCAGCAGTCAATAATCAGATGCCACATCCAGAGCAACCACTAGCTAGAGTTCCAACATGTAATGAGAAACGTACAAGAAGTGGCCGAATAGTACGACCTCCTGCTAGATTTTGTGATGACTGCTACTGACTGACTTTATGCATACATGTAGAGTAAGTTGTTGTGTTTATTTTGACTTAGTTGTAGTTTTGATTTTAGTGTGTCTGCAACTGGGATGAATTTGTGAGCTCTCTGCATGCAATGTTACCATGGTTGATAGCGTATGACAACAATCAGTATGGAAGGTGGTTGCCTCACTTCTGGGCAATGCTAACATCTCTTCCTGTTGATCAGATTGCCTTTCTTCATTCTGACTTCACTCAGTCCATTACAGGTCACCCTTATTCAAACATGGCATGGGACATGTGGATTGAGTGCACAATGAACAAGGGCAGCAAACTGAAGTCTGGATGGCTATCTATTCTACAGAATGAGAAGCAGCTTTTAGTTCACTCCAGAAATGTCAACAATGTGGCCCGAATCCGAGCAACCCACAATGCCCTGGCAAGTCGAAATCAAACTAAATGGAAGCACACGGAGTGTTGTCCAAAACGGTTGAGACAAGATGAACAGTGAGGACCTCATTGCTTGCATCCAAGAGTTTGACTCTTTTCCATTCAACCCAGCTTCAACTACCCTTCGCACTTTACAGTCAGCCATGCCTGCCTCTAGCCAACTTGTTGCAGACTTTAATTCAGCCCATGCTGCTGGAGAAATAAAACTGGCAGGCTTCTTGAAAGAACGGGTTTACAGCAAGACTACATCAATCCATACACGTGTCCCATTGAGCAAACGCTCAACATTTGCCAAGGAGCCATGTACAGAAAAAACAAAGGAGAATCTCAAGGCTAGAATTTCCATTGCACATATTTTGTAATGGCGAAAAGAGGTTGGTCAAAAGCAGTGACAGGAATCTGACCTGGATTTAGGTAATCAGTTGCTTGTCTTTGAACTTCCATTCCATGTTTAACCATTGAAGGAGTAGCTGCTTTCTCATAGAACAGTGGAAGCAATGCACATACACCTAGAGGATCTTCTAGTGATGGTTGCTGCTGCAAGACATGATAAGCACCCCATACTATTTTGTCATCATTATGAAGGTCTTCATTTTCTAGAAGATGTAGTGCATGACCAACCCATGATTTCTGTTTTGCGAATGCTTCATCAAAATGACTTTGCCTCTGTTCCGTATTACAATTGAGAATTGGTACAGTAACATCATTTGGACGCAATGCAACTGCTGGAACAATTTCATAACTACCTGGGAGGTTGTATTTCCTATCTGTAGACTGTGGCAATGACTTGAGTGGTCTATCAATGCCAGGGTTATCCTTTGTTGGAAACTGAATAAGACTGATTCCCGTACCATGAAATGATGACTGAGAAGTCGTTGAGGATGGATTGTAATCCAAATTATCAATGGCACCAACAGTAAACAATTGTTTCTTGAGGCAGATAGGTGATACAACCCCATCTTCGTCACACTGCTCACATACTGATGTGGCTATCCTGTCCTCGAGATCCAGTACCCTATCATAAGAAATGCTGATCCCCATGCAATATAGCTGCATAATCAATTTCTTGCATCTAGTTTGCTGGTGTATATTTAGGCCAATATAGATTGGTAACGGTGGCTCCCTATCCAAAGTGTGTCTTTCCTTTGTGCCAGATGTTGAAGTAGACTTTTTCATGTTGAACACAATTAACTGCCCGACTGAGATACAAGCATGAGACTCTTCTT
Source organism: Dysidea avara (assembly GCF_963678975.1). Lineage (NCBI taxonomy): Eukaryota > Metazoa > Porifera > Demospongiae > Dictyoceratida > Dysideidae > Dysidea > Dysidea avara. Next base: position 2,642,841 of record NC_089286.1, read on the forward strand.
TGTCTTGATCCTTCAGGTTTGGGCCATTGTATATTAATGAGATAAGAGACTTGAGGCATGATGGTATTGAATTCTCCTGGCATTTTGAGGGAAAATTTCCATCAAATTTGAAGCACTCATGTCTGAATGTATCATTTCGAATTATCGTAGCAGCTTTTGCTAGGATAAGGGCATCTTCAGAATAGTCTCTCTTCTTCAATGCGTCTTTCAGCATATTTTGCATCCCCCTTGTGAAGACAATAACAGTGTTTTTACCATCACATTGTTCTTGTGCCTCAGAAAAGTGCTTTAGCAAATCGTTTTTGAACCTAGTTTTATTGACAGTTTTCCTAATGCCGAAGTCACCTAGGCGATTTATGTAAAGAGAGTGAAGCTCTGCTAATTTAAAAAGAAGAGTTCCTGCTTCTACAGATTTTTCAATATAGGTTGTCAACTCCACAAACACTCTAGATTCGTTTATCCTTTTGTCTATAACTTCTTGTTCATGCACTTGATTTGGCCTCTTGTAACTTCTGTATCTATTTCTTAATTTAATGAGGCATTTTAAATGATACTTTACCAATTTGGCAATCAAGTCTTCTGTACCAATTTTAGCCAAAAGCTGGGTGTCTTGCAACTCAGTAAGCATTTCTCGAATATTTGCATCTGCATCAAACGTCTAAATCTGGTGAAGATCTCCCTCTTCAAGTCCCTTTTCACTAAACATACAAATTTTAATGTCCATTGCCTGAGGCTTGCCAGATGTTCTTACTGAATCCTCAACATTATATTTTCTTTTTAGTCCAGCTCCTAAGCCAAAAAATCGTTCACTTTTTGATAAAAGCGCCAATTTTTTTATAGGGGTAAAGGAGCGTGCTCTAAATGTTTTAAGAAGGGGAGGCACTTAAAAAGTCCTCAGGAACACCCCTTTTTGGACCCTGACAAGAAAACAATTTGCTAATACCATAATTCAATCATGTTCGTATTAAGATACCGGCTGGACCCAGTATCATAGTAGTACAATGCATACAGCTGCATACAGCTGGAACATAATAGTCCATTAGTTATCTATAAAAAAACAACTAGTTTAATCACCTGGGCAGTAAACAAGATCATTAAAAATGTCCTTTACACGGATTTCATCAAAGTTTTGGATCTACAGTGCCAACAATTGTGTAGTATCATGTACAAGGATCATCCTGATGGGTATGGTTTTTTTATTGAAGGGGTATAACAAAAGTTATTTGATGGGAAAGTTTTAATTGATTACAGGTGGATGTCAGTACACTGCAATACAAACCATATTATCCCATAAAGTACAGCAGTTCAATTATTAAGCATAGCACATGAACCAGATATCTCACACCTTTGTGCTAGGTGCCGTATGAAAGGTAATTAAATTTCCTGTTAAATGAAGGTGGTTGCAAGTTGTTGTAATGTGTTGTTCCTGAGTTATAGCGCTTGTAACAATCTGGAGCTATTGGGAATTCATCCAACAATTGATGTAATATTAATAGAGCACACACAAATAATACTCCCTTATCTGGACCTCTATTATAGGGCACCTCCATTGCCCAAATTGATTACGTTATTGACCATAATGAAGTTTGGTTTAGATGATAGCAGAAGGAGAGAGCCTAAAGGTTGCTGTTTGTCTGTTTATTCCAGTAAAAACAACTATCACTTGGTTGCTGTGTGACAATGCATTTTTACAGCCTCAGGGAGTGACCATATATGTGTTGTAGTGACTTCTCCTCTATCCACTAAATTGCATAGCACTATCTGATATCAATAACAACATTACTTGTATTTAAGTTGGCAACTTTAGCATATTAGCATGCGATTCTTAGTTATGGACATTTCTGAGATACGGATGGTAGTATATGTACCAAACCTCCCGGATAAGAGAGGTTCCACTGTACATACACTCCCCTCTGTAGTAACAACACACATGGGGTTTTAAATATATATCTAGTACTCTTTATTGGTGGGAAAATTGATAAAATCATAAATGTTTATACTGCTAACACATTTCTTTTCAGGTGCATGTAACATATACAATTGACCAGCACATCTAATTGTAATTATTGTACAGTAAATTCTTGGATTTCTCTGTTCACCAGCAAAGCTGTAAAGCAACATTGTGCTGTCTGTTAGCCATACTGGTTATTTAACAATATAGTTTGAATAGAGCAGTGTAGTAAGAGCTACAAAGATTCAAATGCTGTGTAAGTATTTTTGAAAAGTTTGTTGGATATTGTATCACCACATGGTAGTATAATTAATGCACACCATCATTTATGTCATTATGTATACTGTAGCTATCCTACATCAGTATGTCAAAGAAAGTAAGCCTTGTTAAAGAAGGACCAAGTACCAGCTATAGCGAAGTGGAGTTGCAATCTACTCACTGGGAATTGTGTTGTCTGTGTCAGCAGGATGACGGTAATCCTTTGCTTTGTCCTGCTAACAATAATGATTCCAAAAGTAATAAGTGTGGGTATGAATCACTTGCCAGAAATTTAATAGAATTTGATAGAATTGGCAGTGTGCCTATGATGATCGACTTAAACAGATTAGATGGTGGTATTGGTATCATGGAAACATTATTACAGCACAAAGCAGTTTATCACAAAACATGCTATTTGAAATTTAATAACAAAGCCCTTGAGAGAGCACGAAAGAAAGTACCAGACATACTTGTGGAACCACTGCCTAAGAAAACACAAAGGGTTCCTGACACATCAAAAGATGAGCCAAATATAAAATGCTTTTTTTGTGACCAGGTTAGTGATGAAAAGTTGCACAGAGCAAGTACTACAAACATTGATAAACGTGTACGGGAATGTGCTGAAAGGCTTTGTGACATACCTTTGTTAGCTAAGCTAGCAATGTCTGATATGCACGCTTTAGATGCATATTACCATAGGAGTTGCTTGTTAGCTCTTTATAACCGTGCTCGCCAGCATAATGATAAGCCTGATTCACTTTGTGGTAGTCAATCAATGTCAATTACCGCTGTAGTGCTTGCTGAATTAGCATCATACATAGAAGAGTTAACTCATCATGACAATACTATTCCAGTGTTTAAGTTATCAGACATGGTTAAGCTTTATGCCAACAGGTTAAGTCAACTTGGCATTGAAATTAGCAGTAGAATTAATTCAACAAGGCTTAAAGAACGGTTACTTGCAATTGTTCCTGGCTTGAAAGCTCACACTAGTGGAAAGGAGGTGCTACTAACATATGATGAGGATGTTGGTTGTGTGATTAATACAGCATGTGAAAGTACCTTTGATTCAGATGCCATGGTGTTAGCTAAAGCAGCAAGAATAGTTAGAAAGGGAATGTTTAGCCAGATTAAGTGGTCTGTTAGTGAAGGTGTACAGACAGCAGCTGTACCTGATGAACTGCTAAGCTTGGTAAGGATGATATTAGAAGGGCCAAATATACAACATCAAACCAGTAATAAAAATGGTAGAAACAACGCAGCCAGTGTTTTATCACAGTTATTGATCTTTAATAGTGTAAAGTTTAGCACTTCAGATAGCTCAACAGTTCGACATAACATAGATAGAGAAACACCACTTCCTACATACCTTGGTTTAATGCTGCATGGCACCACTAGAAAACGAGACCTTGTTGATAAGTTACATGCGCTAGAGTTGTCTGTGTCATATGGTCGTGTTCTTCAAATATCCAGTGATCTTGCCAATGCTGTGTGGTCTGCCCTCCACACTTAAAAATGAATGTGTTTACAACTTCAGCAGTCGACAACCTAGATCATAACCCATCTTCAACAACAGCCAGTAATTCATTCCACGGCACAGCTATCTCACTTACAAACCACCTTTCAGATGCTCATCCAAGAGTAAAACGTGATGTCATTTCCACTAGCATGTCTGCACTAAGTAAAGGAATACCAAATATTCCTACCAGTTACACAATATTTGCACCGGCCAGTTTGCATAATAAGCAGCCAGTAGTTCCCCAATATCAAGGAAATGTTAAGCCTACAGGTGAATCGATATCAGAAGCTAATAGAAAAGATCAGTGGCTATCTAAAGTGGCTGCAAATTTGAGCAGGGATTGTTTTGAATCAGATGATTCTATCTCTTGGGCAGCATTTCACGCAAGTTTGCAGCCTGACAGGGTGGTTACCAAAGCAAATATAGCTGTATTGCCACTATTTTATGAGAATGCACATTCTGTAGCTATGATTACAAAGTCTGACCTTCTGCCCTGCCTTGAACAGTTAAGTGGTACTGTAGCAGCAAGTTCATCAAACGACATAACAGCAAGAATTATAGACGGAGCTGCCATCGTGAACATGAGAAAGCCTAAGCTGGCTAGAACATTTGGAGAGTATGCAGATAATGATATGATTCCTTTTTTTAAATCACAGCTGGTTGATGTTGTAAGACTAGATGTAGTTTGGGACCAGTATGTAGAACATAGCTTAAAAGAGGAAGTGCGAGTGGGTCGAGGAGTAGGATCTAGAAGACGGGTATTAGATAATACAGTCATACCAAAAAACTGGGCTAGCTTTCTAAGGAATAATACTAACAAAAAAGAACTATTTTGTTTCCTTGCTGAGAAATTAGCCTCACAGAATGTTCATGGTAAACAAATTTACACTACTCACCTTGACAAGGTTCTTTCCACCAGTGAATTGAAGGATGAAATTGACATTTGTAATCATGAGGAGGCTGATACCAGAATGCTTCTTCATGCTTTTCATGCTGCTACCCATGGACACAGCAAAGTAGTCCTCCGTACAGTAGATACTGATGTACTAGTACTAGCTGTCGCACACTTTCAACACCTTCAGTTAGCAGAATTGTGGTTAGATTTTGGTGTTGGAAAAAATCACCGCATGATACCAGCACACTCCATTGCAGTCAAGATTGGACATGAAAAGGCAAGTGCTCTACCATTCTTTCATGCTTTAACTGGAAGTGACACAACCTCAGCTTTTGCGGTTAGAGGTAAAAAGACTGCGTGGGATGTTTGGGGTGTTTATCCTGAGATCACAGCTACGTTTTCGTTACTTTCAAGTAGTACCTGCCATATAAATGAAGAAATGATTGTAAACATAGAGCGGTTTGTAGTGTTATTATACTCAAGATCATCTGATTCCAACCGAGTAAACGAAGCAAGAAGAGAATTATTTGTAAGAGGGACAAGATCATTGGAAAACATCCCTCCAACACACACAGCTTTGATACAACATATAAAGAGGGCAGTCTATCAAGCAGGCTATGTTTGGGGACAATCTCTACTGACTCAACAAGAACTTCCATCACCAGGAAATTGGGGCTGGGAAGAATGTGAAGGAGAGTGGATACCGAAGTGGACTGACCTACCAGAAGCCTGTGTAGCTTGTCATGAACTGATAAGGTGTGGATGTAAGAAATCCTGTCATGGACGGTGCAAATGCTACACATCAAATCTAAGTTGTACTTCTTTATGTGCATGTTTAGGACATTGTGACAGACAATAGGTATTAAATAACTGTATGTATTATGGGTATTAGTCACTTCTCTTAAAATTATTTTTGTAAAATAACAACTTTGAATCACAAGGGGTGGCACTCCGATATATCCTGTACTCCAATCTTTGTCCTCAGTCAAAGTGACCAAACTAGAAAAATAAGCCTTGACCTTTGACTTTTAAGCTTGACCCTTGACCGAATTCTGTATATTTTAGTAAAATTATGTTCACATTGCTATTCTAAATGTATCAATCGTGGTATACACTTTACAAATCATGCTTGCTCTTTGACCAGCTGCAAAATTCTAGCTTGACATTTGACTTTCACTTTGACCAAGGACGAAGATCAGAGTACAGGGCACCACCCCCTTGAATCACAAGGTCATGTGGCCATTTTAATTACAGAGGTTTGCAGGAACAATTTTTACAACAGAAACATGATAAGAAACAATTTTTATAACATGTATCACAAATTGTCCAAACTCACTATACTTGTTGTGTGTAGTTAGCAGTGTAAATAATTAATACTGTTTCATAACCTTCGCCCTCGCCATCGCCGCAGTTATAGAACACTCTTGTCACTAATGATCTTCAATGGTGCCAGCTTCATAGACTCCTAAGGACACGCTGCTGTAATTTGTGTACCACTGACACTTCATCAGCCTTGATCATTTTCTGGTGCTGAATCATCCAAGAAGACGGTAACGCTTCATTCCCAATAACTCCGCTATATCGCGGACTGTTGTAGAACACTCTTGTCACTAATCATGATCTTCAGTGGTGCCAGCTTCATAGACTCCTAAGGACACGCTGCTGTAATTATTGTGCTACTGACACTTCATCAGTCTTGGTCATTTTCTGGTGCTGAATCACCCAAGAAGACGGTGACGCTTCATTCCCAATGGCTCCCCTATAACGCGGACTGTTACACTGAATTGGAAGCGCTATAACTCAGGAACAACACATTACAACAACTTGCAACCACCTTCATTTAACAGGAAATTTAATTACCTTTCATACGGCACCTAGCACAAAGGTGTGAGATATCTGGTTCACGTGCTATGCTTAATAATTGAACTGCTGTACTTTATGGGATAATATGGTTTGTATTGCAGTGTACTGACATCCACCTGTAATCAATTAAAACTTTCCCATCAAATAACTTTTGTTATACCCCTTCAATAAAAAAACCATACCCATCAGGATGATCCTTGTACATGATACTACACAATTGTTGGCACTGTAGATCCAAAACTTTGATGAAATCCGTGTAAAGGGCATTTTTAATGATTTTGTTTACTGCCCAGGTGATTAAACTAGTTGTTTTTTTATAGATAACTAATGGACTATTATGTTCCAGCTGTATGCATTGTACTACTATGATACTGGGTCCAGCCGGTATCTTAATAGGAACATGATTGAATTATGGTATTAGCAAATTGTTTTCTTGTCAGGGTCCAAAAAGGGGTGTTCCTGAGGACTTTTTAAGTGCCTCCCCTTCTTAAAACACTTAGAGCACGCTCCTTTACCCCTATAAAAAATTTGGTGCTTTTATCAAAAAGTGAACGATTATATCTATTGTAAGGTCTTAGGTACTGCACTATTTAGTTGCTCTTGTTAGCTTAGAAATGCTGTACTTCAAATGACAAGATTTGTGCCAAGAAGCATGGTGGCTTGTTAGATCATCAATACTTATGCCATCTCCAAAATGCACTTTTGTTGGAAGTGCATCAATTTTACGGAAATCTTCAACATTTGCCAAAAAAGATGAATAAAATGCTTCACTCCCAGCTTCAAGACTATCTAATGGACATTTTAAGGGCTCAGGTTTGTCCTGTTGGCAGATAATACACTTGTTCCAATTAAAGTCCATTGCTTATACAATCAACTGTCTATAAAAATAAGCTTAAAAAGTCACAAAATAACCTTTTAACCAACCTCTTTTATTGCTCCAATGCAATCCAATCAAGAAATGTTATGAAAACAGATTGATTTACTGACCGCATGGCTTTGTTATTTTTAATGCCACTCAAACAAATCTTAAATATTTTGGTTAATTGTGCATAGTATGTATATAATAATAATTTTAAAAGTATGCATGTATTTAAGTCCCAGTAAGTACAAAAAATGTGATGCGGCTGAGTAGGGGGCGTGGCTTTAAGGAGGTGTGACAATATAGATAACTAATATATGGGATAATTACATATAAGCACTTAAAAATAATAATAATAAAAGTACAGTATATAAGCACTGATAAGCTACCTTAGTGATGCCTAATTTGCATTAATTATGTGTAAACTAAAAGCTGTATAAATAGCTCTTAATTAAATTTTGGGCGTGGCACCCCTTCTCAAATTAGTCAAAATATGTCAACAAAGCTTCAGAAAAAAATTGGTGCTTTTATCCGCTTCGTAACAATATTCTCAAAAATTGATGCTAAGCCACCCTACTAACAAGACTGTTTCTGGAGGAGTTTGTACAATGGGGCTAAACATGTCGACAAATTGGGAAGAAATTTCCCATAGTAGTTAAGCATTCCCAAAAATGACTTAAGCTGGGTCACATTGGTAGGTTGTGGTGCTTGAACTATGGCTTGCACCTTCTCTGTGGTAGGCTGAAGTCCTTTAGCCGAAGTCTTGTGACCCAAATACTCCACTTCCTGCAAGAGAAAAGAGCATTTATCTAATTTTAGCTTCATACCTGCAATTGCTAATCTGCATAATACAGCTGAGAGTTTGACAAGATGTTCCTCATTGGACTTTCCGGTAATTAAAATGTCGTCCAGGTAGACACAGACACCTGGTAAACCCTGAAGAATTGTTTCCATTGTCCTTTCGAAAATGGCAGGAGCTGCAGATACTCCAAATGGAAGCCTTTTGTACTTGTATGAGCCTTTATGAATGTTAATTGTCAACACTTTCTGCGTGGCTTCAGCAAGTGGAATCTGGAGATATGCACTGGCCAAATCAAGCTTTGAGAAAGTCTGCTCTCCAGCTAGTGATGCAAAGAGATCATTGCTAATAATAAATACTTTAGGTTTAAGGAAGAAAATCCATCCCTCCTGGAGGAAGACTGAGTGTGGCCCCGACTAGACATTGGGTGACCTGCAGTTCGAATCCTGGGGTTGGAGGGATTTTTTTTCCTTACTTTGGCCCCTTTTCTGTTACACCTTATTCAGTCAGTAAAGTGAAGTCACTAGGTCTAAGTCCTTGTAGGTTAGGTAATCCTAAGGCTGCAGCACATGTTGCTGTCAGACCTTCAGTGCTGGTCACTGTAAAGTGCTAATAATAATAATAATAATAATAATGATCTTGGGCAAGGGATAACTGTCAACTTTGGCTGCTTGGTTCACAGTCATCTTGTAGTCACCACATATTCGCACAGTTCCATCTAACACTGGGACAATTGGAGCTTCCCATTCTGAAAAGGTAATTGGCTCAATTACTCCTTGCTGTACTAAGCGATCAAGCTCCTTCTCAATTTTCCCTTTTAGTGCATAGGGCACTATTCGGGCCTTGCAAAACTGGGGCTGTGCTGTAGGGTCTAAAGAAATTGTCACTGTAGTATCCTTTAGAGTTCCCAACTCTGATGAAAAAACTGAGGTGTACTTATCCAGTATACCCTGCAGGGAGAGAGAATAACATACATGGTTAGCACACAATTGAGTCCAGTCCAAGCAAAGTTTGGTCAGCCAGTGCCTTCCAAACAAACTTGGTCCATTTCCCCGAGCCACAACTAACTGTAATTGTTCTTATTGATCTTTGTACTGCACCTCTGCCTCGATTACTCCCTTCACAGTCAGCTGCTCACCGCTGTAGGTTTTCAACTTCACATTAGACTCTTGTATAGCAGGTGCTTTCCCTTGTGGCCAAAGTCGGTTGTACGTGGCTTCACTAACGATTGATATAGATGCTCCAGTATCCAGTTCCATGTCGAAGTCCACGTTATTCAGCTTTACTGATACCACCAAAGGCTTTACTGGAGGTCCTGTCAGGTTGTACATTGAATAATCATTGGTGTACTCAAGAAGCATGTTTGTAGGACGAGTAGTAGTCGAGCGTTGTGGTGGGTGTGGCACCTTTCCCGTTGTAGGCTTGCTCTTGCTCTTACACACGAGCTAGGTGTCCAACTTTACCACAGTTGTGGCACTCTGCTACTTTGTAACGACAGTCTCCTGATTTGTGCTTCCCTCCACAGTTGTAGCAAGGCGGTTGCTGCTTAGTGTGTAGCTTATGGACATCCTAGGGAACTTTTGTAACAGGTTGCAAGTCCTTGGCATTCTTGTCTGCAGATTCAGAAGCTAGGAACAGTCCAAAAGCTTTGTCAAACGTCAGCTCTGGTTCTGCCAGTAGTCTTCGTTGAATCTTTGGATCTTCAATCCCGCATACTATCCGGTCACGCAGCATCTCATTCAATGAAGTGCCAAAGTTACAATGTTCAGAGAGATGGCGAAGTTCGGCTACATACGTCGAAATCGACTCTCCAGCAAAGCGGTTTCTTGTGTTGAAACGGTACCTCTGGACAATAACAGATGGCTTTGGATCATGATGCATCGTAACAAGGTCCACAATGCTTCGTAACAAGGTCCACGATGTCCTGGAATTTCAGCTCTATCGGCTTCTTGGGAGACGCCAAATTGTGGATAAGCTGGTAAGTTGCAGGGCCAGACACTCAGTAGTATTGCTTTGCGCTGTCTGCATCTTCAACTTTGTTAGCTGCCAGGTACTGCTCAAGGCGCTCAATATAAGAAATCCAAGTCTCTTGAGCACTGGAGAACTTCGATATAGTGCCATGAGCTGCCATTTAGATCCTCGTCGCCACTGTAATATTCCTTCTGCACGCGATAACTTTTGAAATAACTTTGATCACCAAAACATACACATAACTTTGTACAGAAATACAAGTCCATTTATACTATGCAAATCTTACAATACCATGGTTACAATACAAAAACAAGTTGTTTACCTATTAATAAGATATCTACACATCCATAAATAAGATGTTTACATAAGTGCTAACAACATTTACACTTCCATAATTATGAGTGCTAAATAACCTAATTACAAAACTCAACAAAACAGTTCATGAGTAAAGCTTCAGTTTACCACGACATGGAACCATGAAATAATAAGTAGTATACACACCGTGACAGTACAAAATGACTCCAACTAGGAAAGCAGACCGAAAATTTTTAATTCACGCACAAATAGACTTATCTGTAAGCCTCACCTTTGCCCTTATTCGACTTTCACAGGCAAGGCTACTGTAGAATAATCCACAGCAAATATGATAGACCATATGGTCTATGGAATTGATGCCAAATCAAACAGAATGTAGCAAGAAAAATAATCTATGCAATGTATTGTAGTGTTTACTGCAATATTACATGTAGAATTCATTAAGGATTCTTCTGTAATTCCTATCACGAATCATCTAACAAATATATAGCGGGAAACGATCAATGAATAAGTTATAGCAGTAGTTTTCACCTTAACCGAACATTTTTCAATTCATAGGATGGCGAGGATAACAAAACGCTCTCCATATGAGTGGTTTTTATGGCAAAATCAAAGTCGTGCATCCTAATCACTTGAGTATTAATCGATCCCCACAATCTATTTCGGCATCAACATCTATATAATTACTGCCCAGTTGTAGCCTGGGCGATTCCATTGATCTGAGGTGTGATGAAAGTGTTACATAACGAAATATACTCCAAAACAAAGTCTTACAACAGCACTGTGTAAATATTTAGTGATCCTCAACAAATGTTCTATCAGAGTCGTACTGAGAGTTCTCCACATACAAATCCTGGCCTCTGTAAATTTGTGGCTCAACTCTTTAAGTCCTCTGCAAATGGTGCATATCCTGGGTAATATGGCCTACCCACAAAATTGATTTTCCAATCCATATATCCACCCATGGATCTGGCTCTCTGGTGACTTGAGCAAATTATGTTGAGTACTGGTACACACTGGATTAAAGTTCAGCAAAATCAGAGCCATCTTCTTTCTTCTCGTTTTTAGCCTTAACATCTCTAGCTATCTATAGGCATTTTCTTTTGTTCTCCTCCATTTGAAATATGGAGTTTTCATTATCAGAGTCATAAAGTCTCCCTTAATGGGTGAAATTGATCTTGGATAAGGCTGACTTCATCGCCAGCAAGTTCCCCCTTTGATAGTGCTTCCTTTACAGCACGTTCCCTCTTTTCCTGTATACATAATATCAATCATAGTGGTACACATAATAACTAACAAAGGTCAGTCAGTTAACTTCAGCTGAAATTTTTCAGTTGACCATTTCTTTGGCTGTGTACATAGATGAAGGAAATGCAATAAGAATAAAGTGCAATCTTGCAAAATTGCTCAAACATATAGTAACATGGCTGAATGAAATTTAATCACATACCTATTGCTACATAGTGGTACACAATCTGCAGAAAGTTAGTGTAAACAATACTAATACATACGTAGCTTGGGGTATCAGCCACCAAAAATTTTATAGCAGGATGTAGAACATTGATTTGATGACTTTTTTTCTATATTGTACAACAGAATGGAAGAGATAGAGCAGCTCTAATTAACCAGTAAAAAGAGCATTGCAAAGCAACTATAAAGCTCCAGATTTTAAGAAATATTAGTGTCGTGTCATGGACATGATGATGTTAATTAAGTCATTGACACTTATAATGTTACATTACATCATGAACATTATTTAACATTACGTAATGTTAAATGTGTATACAAGAATTGATAACACATATTATTAGAATAGCAGTTAGCTTGCTTAGTCTCTCTGTACACAAGTATCGCAGTTTCCACTTACTCAAAGTTTTGTCTGGTTTGTCAATTCCATATGATGGAATGTTATATGAGCAGCACGTTTGTGAGTTCCCTGGAGCCAGAGCCTTTCTCCTTTAGGAGGCCTCTGCTTGTAGTACTTTTCCCCAAACTGGCAATCCAATAGTTTCACTTTGGATACATAGAATTGAATGTGGTCAAAGATCACAACTCTACTACCCTCGGTCTTTGTCCAGTGCACTCTTATTAGTTTCTTCAAAACACGATACCTTAAATGACAATGCTCTAGCTAATATTGACACAGAGTACATAATTAGCCTTGCTCCATCATCATTCTCCTTGCTACTTCTCTTATCATCATTCCCCTCAATATCATAATCAGTACAATTCCGAGATTTAGGTATACCATACGTTGTCATGGTGTTCATCCTGTGCTTAGAAAGCACGCTCTTGTAATCATCAACAAATCCCTCATAAGATAAACCAGAAGCCTCAAAGGTTGTTATCACTAACCCAGCATGGTTTTTCGTCCATCGCTAGCCACTGGAAAAGCGCGGAGGGTCATTTCCTGAAATTGCAGCAATTTATCTTAGTGCACTAAGAAGTCATGTGAGCAGCATTACATAATCCACATGTGATTGGGTGAAAGTAACGATTCACTCTGTAACACCAGCCCTTGCATTCAGGGATACAAGAGCACCACTATTGAAACAGCAACAGAAATTTTAACAGTAGACCAAAGGATAACTTTAGAAAGCAGAACAAACAGACATCATAATTAAGAAAGCTGATATAGGAGACACCATAGGAGTGGGAACCACAGAGCGATACATTGAAGATGGATTGAAACACCTGATATATATAAACCAGTACCAGAGAACCTCAACCAAACAATCACCAACAATATCAACAAGTTCCTCAAAAGATGCACTAGTGAAAGGCTGACTAGAAGAAGAAACCTACAACCACATCAAACCCCTTTCAAACACTTGCATACTTTTTAATTTTACTTTGTTAACTTCATAATTACTTTTACAAAGAAAAGAAACAAACAGTTAACAATGTTGATAGCTAACAATGTCTCTGTGAAAATTTAGTAGCTACACGTGTTTCGTAAGTGTTCTAATAATTTGGGACATGTGCATCCTTCGTGGTGAATAAGGAAGAGTGTTAGCTAGATAATGGTGTCTCCAGTATTAGAGAAGAGTCAGAAAATGCTTATTATATTGCTCAGAAGCAGTTTCCAGCAAAGTGTATTTTACCTGCTAAGTAGTGTACTTATTTTCCATTGCAGGCAAGGAGTCACAGCCAAAGTAGAGGTCATAGAAGACCAAGCCACTGAAAACAAGTAAGTGAATGAACATGCAATACTTTTATTAGAGTGCATGGCAGCTATTGTATCTAGACCACCAAAAGCAGTAGCGATGTAAATTTCTTTGTTTCTTAATTAAGTATTCTTTTGTTTCTACAGTAATATCTATGTAATAATATTGTTATAGATATTCAACACTCCCTCCATTAGTCTTTATTGTTTAAGGTGTTGTGGCTCGACTGACTATCAAACAGTACAATAGTACTGTTTAAGTAGGGATCGCTCCTAAAATGGCACGTACCACCAAAATACCACCTTTAAAATCACCCTATAGGCAATCTGCATGACGAAAAACACCATTACAGAATAATATTAGTTTATCTACCATCAAATGGAGTGTTAAATACAAGCGAACACAAAGGAGATAAAATATGGAGTTTTAAAAATCTCGTCAAAACTTGAAATTTCATCTCACTCACTATCATAACAGTTATTTAATGCCAAAGTAGGGATTCTCGCACAGGAATAGGCCCGTGGGAAAAGCTCTACTTAGGCATTGAAAAACTAATTGTTATGACATGTCGTTGTAGGAATTTTACCGTGGTGCTAGCATGATTTAGGTATACTTGTTTTGCTAGTCTCTTTTATAACTTAGATCCCTATAAAATTAATAGTTATTAATAGATATCATATATGTGTGTATGACCCTCTAAGCAAAAACCCGGCTAGTTTGCATATTCTCGATCTTCATTTTATGATTTCTTTGCTGTTGAGAGGGAAAAATCAATGGGCTATTACAGTTTCAGCCTTATCTGGTGAGTACTTTTGGAGTTATAACGGTAGAAGCGAGAAAAGCAAAATAATCGATTTGTACAGTGACTATATGGAAAATAAAGTACAGGCACTCGTTAATCGATCATAACTTACAAATGCAACAAGCTATGGAGTTGGGACTTGTGCCATTGCATTCGCCATTAACTGTGACATCCACCAAGGTACAGTGTTCAGCCTCTATCCACCCGTGCTTTCACAAAAGAAGGCTGTTCAAGCTTAGAAACGGCGATGATAAAGTAAAATTTTATAACAATGGAAACAAACGCACATAACTCACGTTTCCTTTGTGGTGCGAACACAAAACAATGCCATTCTTACTCTCCATGAAGAAGCAAATCCTGTGATCTATTAGCGAGTTCAGTTCAAGTCTTCCATCACTGTTTGCTGAAGCAATTAAAACGCAATTAAAATTATTTTTGTAGTATGTGTTTTTTACCCAATGTATTTCAATGGTGTTTATCTCGAAAACAGAATTATGCAAACTAGCCGGGTTTTTGCTTAGCGGGTCACATATACCACACCTGTGGTGGAGATCAAAAGGGACATGCTATGGTACATCAGTTTGTGGTATATGGTACTGCCCAAGCGCAACGTCATGAGCACACAGATGCAATTATTGCTCACTTTAGTGCTTGCAACATGCTTGGGCGGTACCATATATCAGTTTTTTGGTTATGCTTATCTTATAACTTCACACATTCTGCAAAATCCGGGGCGGTATAAACAGTGGACCCAGGGACCAGGTGACCCACAGGACCCACCTTTTCTTGGAATCTTTTTATATACTTCACATTGTTTATACACTATACTTGTACTAGATACCTCTGCAAGACTCAGCATGTAGTCTTGCACGGCCAATCCACTTTTGTTCGTCACACTGCCTAACATGATAAAAATTATACTACCATAACAATGCAGGTGAGAACCACAACCTCAACCTTGATCTGATACCAAACAAGGAAATGGGCGGCAATCTTGCTAATTTTAGCAGTGGTCTGCCTGTTATAATCACCCCTGACTTTAGTATTCGGGATCAATTTTTCGTCAACCAATAGTCGCTGTATATTTCTTCATATTTCATCATCTTATACCGTATACAGCAAAACCTTTTAGGGGGAAAGCATTTGCGGTTTAGCGATTATGTTGTCAACCGCAAAAAAAAATTTTTCCCCTGAATATTTTGTGTGCAAAAAAGCTAAAAGCTTACTGTGCTTTTGCTTGTATTTTGTAGGTCTTCATAACCAGAGCAATAGTTCTGAGAGCTCATACATTAGATGTTCTTTAATTATTGGAGAAAATATATTGTTTGTTTGGAAAAATTCCTTTTTTAAATGCTCAATGCATGGCGCTGCTCAAATATTTCAAGCTCAATGAACCAACATTGCCAGATCTGGAGGGGTCCTTAAGTGTGCTTATCATGTTTGCCAGGCTCTGTGCAAATGTTTTCCCCTCTATTTACACTTCCATGGTACATAGAATCTTACAATACATTAAAGCTGATACAACCTCTTAAAGCTATGCCATCTGAACTCAAGATTTCTATGCAACTGCAAAAGTTTTCCCACGAATTGCAATAGTCCTGTGCATCCGCAAAAGTTTGCTGTATACAGGGTATACTGGAGTATAGTATCATGAACCGCAATAGTGGGTTCATAATAGGGATCCCCTATTTTTGCTAAACGTCTAATAGAACACATACACCTAACACCACCTTGAAAAGCATCCTTCTACTGAAAACTACCCTCTAGTGGTTCAAGGAATATAGGTCTCCTATATACTGAGTATCAAGTAAAAAGGAAACAGTATGTGTACTGCACACACTGTTTTGCACTATGTATTGTACTGTACATATGTATATGTAATATGTATATATTGTTTCAGTGTACTTGTAATCAGCAACTACCTAAGCGAAGAAGATATTGATTATCTTTCACAGCTGTTTGATGATTTTGGAACAATGAGTTTCATAATTGAGACGGCATATCTCAAATACCTGAGCAAAACACTAAGCCAAAAACACCGTGCTTGTATCCATGGGCCAAAGGGGGTAGGGAAGACTCATTCTCTCTTGTATCTGGCTTGCAGGGTGAAAGAAGCAGAAGACGAGTTTGTGGCGATATCAAAGAAAGTGAACAACCATGAATACCTGTCATTATTGGGACAGAAATACAGTAAGGTTAATTTTACTTTTGTGCATCTCAGTTTCATGTACTTTATATAGATATTGTTTATAAATCAGCTGATACATGGAGGAAAGTGGCGCAACTAAGTAAATGTCTGGGTAGACAACTCACCATCCTCGTTGACATAGACGGTTATGGGCCAGAGGACACAAAGTTCTTGCTTAGTACTTCTAGATTGGTAGCAACATGTTTTTGTTCAAACATTGCTGTAGCCACATCTAGTGGTGGCGAAAAGTTTTACGTTCTCGCATAGCTCATTTCTTAACTCAGTAGCAAAATTCCCATTATGCCGGATACTAAATTTCACTGTGGATGAAGCTAAAGTTTTCATGAAGTTATCAAATGCTACAGTGGATGATGACAAGCTGTACAAACTAACACACTATAACCCTTTTTTGGTGTCATTGTTGGCAATACACTATGATGTTATTGAAAACTATCAAAGTGTAGCAAACGACTTCATGAGCAAACACGTGGTTTCCATTTTTATAGACATGAAGTGCTTTAATGATGTGGAAAGATTTTACAGAGTTGAACTGGAGTCATTATACTACTGGTGCTGTAAAGCTGACAACAACATTCCAACAAATAAATCAAGACTACTAGAATTCAAGAAGTCATGGGGAGCCAAGGAGAATATTTTATTTTACATAGTGAAAGGTGACAACTTTGAGGTGAAAAGTGCTATGCCTTGCTTAAAATTTCTTTTCAATGAACTGAAAGAGCGTGTTATCAACATGGACAGTCTGCAACATATACCTGCTGTACAAGGCTTCATGTATGAAAGAAAAGTTCTTGATCATACGCAAAAAAGGTAGACTAACAGTAAAATTGCAGTACGAGCAGAATATGTATGCAGTTAGTCACGTGCAGAACAGTAATTGATGCTGTTGGATATTTACGGATGTCACACACTAGCAGTAGCAAGAAAGTCACACTTGTCTTTGTACAAGTGTCAATTTCAAAATACAGTCGTCATGAGACAAAAAAGGAAGACCTATACACTTGCAAAGCTCCAGAAGATCCCACCAAGCATATAATAAACTATTTTACTGAATTAATTCCACCAGGTTTCAAGTGTGTTGGCACAGTGTATGTCTACATATCTCCACATGCCCACTCAAAAAATCAGAAATTTTCTGGTGAAGTTCAGTATGCAGACAAATATATCAGTGTTAATTGAATAAATATTGTATATATTGTATCTAGGTTATCAATTCTGCATGCAATGTATTTACATGTACTTATATTAAAATTAGTTGTATTTCAGTCTGCATTAGTGTGGATGCGTGTGTGTGTGACATATTTGGGTACCCATACGAAAATGTGTTTCACTGTTGTAGTCTGTACCCTACCCTGTGTATATGTCTGAGTATACTGAATAGCATGTGTAATGCAATTTACAATACTGGGATGCGCATTCTTAAAGGTATCGACAAGTGTTGTGATTACTGTCAGAGGTCTACAGTAATGTACACCAGCTCACCACCTCGTATAGTGACCACGTCACATAGGTTATGCTGCAAACCACACACACACATTCTATACATGCAACTACCTGTCAATATTTGTTATCTGGA
Organism: Dysidea avara; assembly: GCF_963678975.1. Classification (NCBI taxonomy): domain Eukaryota; kingdom Metazoa; phylum Porifera; class Demospongiae; order Dictyoceratida; family Dysideidae; genus Dysidea; species Dysidea avara. Next base: position 2,661,022 of record NC_089286.1, read on the forward strand.
AGCAGAGCATAGCAAGCACACACACATATACATCCACAGGCAGTTGCTACATGAAGCCTTTCATGTGTTAGCATCCATGGTAGGGTAATAATGAGGTTTAAGGCATTAGGTATATCCATGTGATCTGAGTGCTCTTTGTGAAATAGAAATATGTGTGGTAGAGCCACAAAAGACTCACAGAAGCCAAAACAGACTCACAAATGCAGTTTCCAGCTGCCTCCAGTCCTTGTCCCATAGCCTTGATGACATTGATAATTTAATATCATAAATATTTGTCATCTTTGTATCACAAAATTGCATCATGGTAATGCAGAAAGCATCACCTGTTTTAAATACTCTAATAGAACAACCAATCATTTGTATTACTTTAATAGAACAATCATTTTTAATGCTTGTGTAACACTAATTCAAAAGCACATGTGACAGTTGCATATAACAATGACAATACACAAAACGATACAATAAGTACATTATAAAAAGTTTATCTTTATCCATCTTGAGTCACACCCTTTGTGCTGCAAACCAAGAAATACACATGTGAAATAATAACAAAACGCACAAAAAAAACATATAAAATACTATGGGAGCTCAACCCAACAGTTATTTTAGAGACAATTATCTGTATGTCCATAGGTATGAGGTATCAGCACACTGAAGAGGTACACTAAGTAAGGTTACTAGGTGACTCACAGGTGATGCACATGCAGTCACACTTGCATCTAACCTAACAGGTAAGACATAGAAGTTTGACAATAACTTCTTCAATGTCTACAGGTTTCCATGACTACTGCTGAATGGAAGCAAAATAAAAAACACAAGATGTGCTCCTGGGACCTCATCAGTTAACAGACAGACAATTGCTACCACAAATCCACTACACATATATAACACACGCACACACACACTCACATACACATAGATACATGCCACCAACACACACACCGTGTAGGTGCACACACATCCACATACTTTCACACACCATGTACACATAGGTGCATGCCACCATTCACACATAAAGCCAACTAAAAGGCTTCAGCTGCTGGCTCACTGTGACACCTATGCACTACTCAGGTGCTAGGAGTCATCACAGGCAAATCATCCCGAGGCAGGACTAATAACCTACAGAAGGCTGTCCTACAGGTGAAGGTGTGGGTACCAGAAGTCCCACCTAGATTAGAGCTGAGTGATAGTAGAGATCTATTGGTTATCATGATAGTAAGTAACAATCGTGATAACAATAGTATACAGTTGTCCTATCACGATTATATTAAAACATGTCAGTGCTTAGTCAAAAACATGGATAACAGCAGCAAACATCAGCCACCCAATTGCGAAATCAATGGGTATCTGGTGTTGGTGTAATACTGGAGGAGCAAATGCCAACCAACCAACGTACAGACACACATACATATGTGGACAGATAGTCAGGCAGACACACACACACGCATGCACGCACACACACACATGTAAACAGTAACTACACACGCACACATGTGCACATACAGACACGTGAACACACACACACCCACCCACGCACGCACACACACACACTTACCACAGTATAACCTCCCAAGATTGATTTGAATGTGATCCTATAAAATGAAGATGTATCAATTTTTTATAATTATGTGTAACTGTTGTAATTAAAATTTTTGGTCTGTAAAATTATCTCTGTTATGAATATAATATTTTACAATGTCAGAATACTCCTGAGAGCGGGGGCGCAGGAAGTATGGGTGCTTGGGCACCCATAAATATTTTTAACCTGAACCAAAATGAATAAGGATAATGCCTTTCATAGTAGGCTTCAACAATTATGCAGCACAAGCTCAATTACAAGTGCTTTAAAATAATAGAATATAGGGATCGTCTAGTGAAAAATTTTCTAGTGATGATGGTGAAGATGTAAGCTAGATTGTGTACATACATAGACTTCTAGCTTATGGTACACCGCACAAGTGCAGCGTCACTGTGTGATTTCGTGATTATAGAAGGCTTCCTAATAAAAGGACAGGGCAGTTGTTGTACTAATAAGTTTATGGATAAAGGCTCATTAGTGAGAACACCCCAATTTGTGACCGGGCCTGTGAAAACAGGGCATGTGGGCACAAACTACATCCTGTCACATTAAAAGCCGCATCTTAGTACTGGAACATAATATTTGCATTCTGTAACTTGCATAATAATGCCAACAAAATTCTTCCAAAGGGTAAGAAATTACTTTAGCATGTTGGTATGAAAAGTTATAAGTCAATGAATTTTGGAAAAGTGAGCAAAAATCATGTGCCCACATGCCATGTTTTCGCAGGCCCGGTCACATTTAGTGAAATCAGATTGCATGTGCAATTAAACTGTATTGTATGTCTGTTCATTGTGTTTAGAGTGAAGCACGTATGAGACATGGTCAAACGAACAGAAGCGGCATCAGCAAAACAGTTAGTATGAGTTTCCTCAGAAATTAGTTGATTTATGAAATATGTGTGTTTAGAGTGAAACGCCTACAAGACACGGTCAAACGAACAAAATTGGCATAAGCAAAACAGTAAGTATGACTTTCCTCAGGAGTTAGTTGTTTGATGAAATTGTGTGTTTACAGTGAAACGCCTACGAAACATGGTCAAATGAACAAAAGTGGCAGCAGCAAAACAGCAAGTATGACTTTCCTCAGGAGTTAGTTGTTTGATGAAATTGTGTGTTTAGAGTGAAACACCTACGAGACATGGTCAAACGAACAGAAGCAGTATCAGCAAAACAGTAAGTATGACTGTCCTCAGGAATTAGTTGTTTGATGAAATGAGTGTTTAGAGTGAAACGCCTACGAGACATGATCAAACGAACAAAAGTGGCAGTAGCAAAACAGTAAGTATGACTTTCCTGAGAAATTAGGTTATTTATGAAATTGTGTGTTTAGGGTGAAGTGCCTACACAACCTAAAGGTTCAAAAAAGACATGCCAGTAGTGAAATGGTCAGTATAACATTCTTAAAGGATAATTTGATTGATAAGAATGTTGGTTTAGAATGAAATGGCTTGTGTATATAGTAACCGAAAAAGAAGGGCCAACATCAAAATGGTAAGATTGATATTATCAGTGATAAGTCAACAAATACGCTTTGTGTTTAGACTGAACCAGCTGATCTACATGGTAGCAACGAAGCGATGAACACAAAGATAGTGGTATGTTCAAAGTTTTCATATGCAACAGTTCATTGATATCTGTGCACACTTTAGAATCAACGAATTGGAAAGCTAAGTGTTTTCAATTTTGTCATAGAGAGTGAAGATGATGGGAGTGACAGTAGCGATCTTGAGGACTAGTACTAGTGTTGTAAATATGCCATTGAGGACTAGTTCTAGTGTTGTAAATATGCCATTATACAAAAATTTTAATCCATGCACGAAATTAACCTATTGTAATCGCAAATATAATAATTATGGGATCACGTGCATGAATCAGGGATGGCCATGACGATGATTTTCTACCAGCATATCGAGGTTAAGACGGTAGATGGTGGTTACAAAGACGGGAAAGCTACAACTCCACGTCTTGGGAGGTGGTTCCACCACGGGTAGGTACTAACCTCGTCGTGAAGTAACTCACGAAACCCGTAGTTGTCGCGTATTTTATCTGTTACGAGGATCATTACGGGATAAATTTTCCCCGTGGTAATCTCCTATTTATCTGTTTGCCAGATGTCATTCGGCCATATTATCTGGTCTTGAGCTTGAGTTTGCTGCCTAAAAAATGTGTTATTTTTATTGACTAAAATGCCACCAATTTCAACCTTTTAGTAAGTATTTTCAAAAAATTTCCTGGGGGTCAGACCCCCTAGTTTCAACATCCTTCGCACATTGGGTGCACACCCTGATGTAATGTTGCATCACATCATACAAAACAGGTCCACATTTTCTTTTAAAAGAACCTACCCAGTTAAAAGTCTGGCTATGGCCCTGTATCTAAATGCTTGAAATTTAAAGATATACACTGAAAGTCCATTATTTATTTATTTCCACAAAATAAGGTGAAATGGTCTACCAAAGCTAAGGCACACAATCATGTACATGGATTATGTCATTATAGGAATTGCTATAAAAGATTTAGAGATTTTATAAAGATCTGTGGAAACTTCTACAGTGCAAACACTGTTACACATGTGACAATACAGTTAATGTTATTGAGAAGAAACTAATGGTATTTGCATTAAAAGTAAGACAACACTGGTTTTTGTGCACATATACAGTACCTACTAAGAAAATTCTCCTGCTACAATATTAGGGGTGCACCGATACTTTAATCAGCTTATCAGTTAAGAGTTTATCAGCCATTATTTACGTATGTCGGTATCGGATAAGTGACTACCAATATTGCCGACACTGATCACATGATATACGTGATATATAATTTACCTTTTACCCATGTATATTCTCTCAACAGGCAGCTACCTCAAGAAGATCCAGCTGGGGCGATGATTCTACTATAGCCTGGGCCGGCAAGGCTCATTAATACATTCAGTATCATTAATCACATTTTTATATAAAATAAACTGCATTAGTAGAAGAATAATGCGTTCAAGACAATCCCTTTTATCAATTGCTGATAAACAAAGGCACAACACAAACATGCAATAATGTGGATAAAAATTAAGGTAGCTATATGTTTCTGTACGATACAGCTATATGTGACCAGATCTGCAAAAACCCGACATAGTGGTGCAAGCCTAAATTTTCAGTATAGTATTGATTGCAATGCATAAATTATTTGCATAAATGAAAAAAAAAATGTAAAATTTTTAAACACTGTTCTTTATGAAGGAAGGATGCAATGATACCATCTAATTCGCCTACTCAAGAGGAGTTTGAAAATCTTTGTTTCGTAGCAGTAGCCTAAAGGATACAGGGGTTATGGGTGTTTGTTTACGTCATGTCGAAGTGGTCGTACGTGATAGATTTTTCTTCACTGATTTCATCTCTGTATGTAGTGAAGAAAGATGGCACGAGAAAAAACTCACCATGTAATGGACATACCTATTCATGGCAAACACGATGGTGCAAGTTGCAACTCTGTACTGTACAGCATTGCGTTTGTAAGTTACAGTTGTTTTTGTAAGCACCTGTAATTTACTTGCTGTACAAATCGATCTTTCTGTTGCTGATACTTTATAGGGTTGTAACTCTGAAAATTGTTGGCATACAAGGTTGAAACTTGGCCAGAGCATGCACTCGGCTAAGTAGATTATAAATATTAAGAATTTGAAAATACATCATTATGTCATGTTTTTGCAGATCCGGTCATTATGACCAGTAAATAGTTAATAGAGCTGCTTTGTAAGTTCGACATTGTGATCACAGGCAATAATATGAAATGTGTATGTATTAATGCATCACATAATTCATATGTATCTCAAAGAATAACCAATTCAGCAAGCATACCTGTACATGTACTTGCGTACACAGTATATCTCGGTGAAGTAAATATATGCATACCAAGTGTGCAAATTGCAGTGACCTTCCCCAGAGAAACAATTCCCACACAGCATGGCAGTTTCTAATATAGCTCCTATCAGTAACCTTTATCATTTGTAAGGGCTAAAGTTGTAAGGATTTAGCCATGAACTTTCTTTTTAGCCATAACATGCACTGTGCATTACACAAAGACAGTTTGCTTACGATGAACTGCATACAAGCTTGTTGTTTCCTGCAAAGCCTCCTGGCAACTCTTAATTGAAAGGTTAATGACTTCCATCTCCTTGCAAGGGAGTGTTGCACAATGTCCTTCTCTTCATCAACAATAATTTGCTGACTCAGCCTACTCTACAGTTGTTCAATACTGTTTATTTGCCTATTAGAAGTTCACAGCTTGTGTGTATATAGATCATCACACTGGCTAGGGCAGTTTGTTCTTTCATTGGAAATTACTTGGCAACATCTAACAATCTGGCATCAGGTGTAAATGAAGATAATTCAGCTACAATGGATATTATGTTTGTTTACACATATGCTATAAGCCATAACCTTGTACAATTGATGTGCTAGTACTGTTTCATCTACACACACAATTCTTGTTTTGTTTCTAGAAGTACAAGTCTATGCTTACACTACAATAACTTCACCACTTAAAGTACCTTATTGAGCCTTATTGAGGAGTGAAATTGGTAGTGCTTTAATTTTTCAACTGTTCCAAAATGCTGCAGCTTCAGTCAGGTGCTCTATCCTTGCTAAGAGAGAAAAAAATGTGGTGTTACTGAAGATCTGGTTAGATACAACAAAATCTACTTTATGTTGTACTGTACTTTCTGGAAGCGTATTCTTTGATGTTAAACCCCAGCTTGAAATGCTAAGTTAAAAGTGAACAACCATACTTTCTTCTTCAGAGGCCTCTAGGCCCCCTTCCTTAAGCTCTTGGCCTCCTGCATACAGAAAAATAAACAGAGGTAATTATAATAATTTTTATGCAGCCTGACAATTGTCAGACCATAGGATGATTTGGTCAGCTCTGTACAGTTGCGCATATGGCTTCCCGCAAATTATGTTTTCTGCTATAACTTACAAACGCATTAAACTATTCTGCTAAACTCTTTTTATTTGCAATAAGCTATCACTACTGCACAGTTTAGTCCAAATCCCATGTCTTATCGGGTCTAAAATGATGAACTAGTTCTAATTTTAGTATCAAGGTGTAGAAACTGAGGTGCCTGCAGCTGTTCTATGGCCACAGTAATGGTTTCTTAATTGTATAACCGGAAGATAATCGGTAAATTACGGATCGCTATATTCATTAGACCACGATGAAGAAGATACATCACTTACTTCGCTTCCTTCATGTATATCGCTCTTCTTTCTTCGTTTGTGGCAGGTTATTTCATCATAAAAGACATTTTCTTATTGGGTGCGCCATGCGTTAAAGAAGCCACAGACTAATTAGATAATCACTGGTGATCATGGGAATCCATTAGTAAACCCCAGCTGTGCTAACCTCAGAAGCCATATGCAGAACTGTACAAAGCACCCTTACATAATATTAAATATTTTTGTTATAATTATAAGAAATGATAAATTAATTACAAAAGTTCATGTATTATGGCATAACTCACAGATTTTCATGTTTAATTAGATCATTGTCCTTTCTTTATTTTCATGGTACACACATCATAATGTTGCTCCCTTAGGAAGATTACAAGACCTCTTTCTATTAATCTGGCTTTGCTGATTCGCCTACCTTTGCTGTCAAGCCCATGCACAAACTGTTCTAAGCTTCCTAACTAACACTTTACTGGCATCGAATGACATGTGTGACACTTGAATGTGATTTAAACTATCTGCTAAGGTCCAGTGGCAATGTGGTGTTGGAATTCAAAGACATCATGTCCAACACTGATTGTTTTATGGATCGGACCTCATCCACCAAGGAGTTTAGTGGGTGCGAAGGGTCCACTGTGCGTGTCTGATTTTGGAGGCTCCCATGCATCATCGGAAGAGTCGGAAGTCCCAATAGCAGCCGTTGATCTACTACTTAAGTTACTGCCAATCTGTTGTTGCTGCTCCATAATGTCATTGATGGCAACTTCCTCCGTGGGCTTTTCCAGAAAGAGAAACCTATAGGCACAATGCAATACTGATGAGCAACACATGCTAACCATCACATGACTTTCATTGTGTGGCCACACAGTCTTCAATTTCCAGCCCTTCAGTGGAGACAATTGTGTGATCCGATCCCCACTGCTTTCTAACAGCTTCAGACACGTAGCTTATGTTTGCTGTGGCATCTGAAATTCCAAGTAAGTTTGCCCAGTGCAAACACAACAAGGCCTGCCACCTCTCTTAGTTGGGGTTACCATATTGGCTTTCATAACCTTAATCAGATGTGTGGCGGATTGCTTTGCCACAACAGAGCAAAAAAATGGTGACCCACTGGAGGAGCTAGCACTGGGGCCTGGTAGTGGCAAACTGCTGATTGACTGTCTCTCAACTGAGCCACCTCCAGACAATGATGGAAGGCTTCCAGTCACCATAATACGTCCACTAGCTGTTGAGCCCTCCACAATATGGGTGGTCAAGGAACGTACGGGTGTCCCCTCCTCATACAGCAAATTGAAATGCCCTGCTTGATCAGGGAAATAGGCTGTCCCGGAATCGAAGACCTCCCTTAACCAGGCATCCACAGGGTTCACCTGTAATATGGAGCAATTATAGTAGACAATCAGTGTATAAGGCTGCAAGCAAACCTTAAACATCTTCCTCAGATTCTCAGCTGTCACCCGATGTATGCTACACTCTACTATCTTTCCATTTTGTGGCAGGTAGACCCTTACCGGATGACTGCTTTCATGTTGCGATGTGACTGACATTCAGCCATCAAGATGTCCCATCTTTTGTTGGCATGTCCTGTCAAGATGTCCCATCTTTAGGCAGGAAAACTAGTGATTACGTAGCTGTTTATCAATATCAATGTTATTACGATGTTCGCAGTTTCAAAGCTGTACAAGCTTTAGCATGATTTTCAGCCACCAAGATGTCCCATCTTTTGTTGGCATGTCCTGTCAAGATGTCCCATCTTTCGGCAGGAAAAGTCAGTGGGTGCGTAGTTGTTTATCAATACAAGTACACCAAAATTTCAACTAGAGTAGGGACCATAGCACATTGATAAAAAGTACTGAAACAAGCTGGAGTAGTGCACGATATTATATCACAGTAAAACAATAAGAAGTGTTATATCCCTACTGTGCTCAAGATACCATAATGGAAATGCACAGTAGGGATATAACACTTCTTATGTTTTACTGTGATTTAATATCGTGCACTACTCCAGCTTGTTCCAGTACTTTTTATCGATGTGCTATGGTCCCTACTCTAGTTAAAATTTCAAAATTTTTCTGTGTACTTGTTTGTTTACTTTTTTTTGTAAATAATTATTATGACTGGTGAACCCACGCATACCGCATCTGAAATGGCGCTGCGCACCCTAATTATCATCTGAAAAGTATCCGTTACGCTTCGTTGTAAGCTATGTTCAAGCATTTCGAATCAATAACTGTTAGAAAAACAGCTCTGCAATCCACACCATAGATCGTATATTCTTCCACTCATAGTAAAAGAAATGGTGCTGTGCAACCCAGTTATATCATTAATTGTCTGAAAAGTGAAATATCCATTACACGTCGTTGTCGCCTCTGCTATCAAAAGAGTCACTATGACAAATACAGACGATGTCCATTACAAAGGGAAGCGATCGTGTGCTATCGCCAAATTGACACTTTTGAGAAGATGAATGGGACACAAAGGAGGACACTGGTAAGTCCATGAAGAATGCATTGTACGTACTGTGGTATGCCAAAAGGCACCTGTCTGGCCGAAGCAACATCGAACAGTGAAAAATCAAGCCCGTAGCCTTAGCTGTTATCGAGTTACGTTTGTCTCAAGGCATCATCAGTCAGTCACTAGAAAATTCCGTTAAATAAATTATTTTAAAAATTCCGTAGCAACTTGTTGAAAGCGTTTCGGGTCGATCTGAAAGCTTGTTTGGCCTTAGTTTTACCTAACCAATACTGCCTCATCATCGTATGGGAAATTAGAGGCTGGTTTTTGGGTGATATTATTTTGTGGGCCACGCTTACTCCTTTGTAGTCCCTACTATCGTACTGTATGATTAATGTTATTACGATGTTCGCAGTTGCAACGCTGTCCCAGCTTTAGCTCTGTACTCATGATTTCAGCCATCAAAATGTACCATCTTTTGTTGGCATGTCCTGTTAAGATGTCCCATCTTTAGACAGAAAAAATCAGTGGGTATGCAGCTCACTGTTTACAGCTCTTAAAACATGAAAGCCTTCAGAAATCTCAACTATCAAGATTTCTCATAACTATTTTGTTGGTGTTTCCTGCCAAACTCCTCGTGTATGGGTGTGCGTCTGTGTGTGTGTAAGTATTTAACTGTTTTACCAAACTGGATTAAGTATAAGTGTGTATGAGATAGGGTGGTTGATCTTTAGTACCCTAAACCAGAGAAGCTTACAATTTGTCGTGTATCAGCCGTACGACATTGCCTGCAGAACCAAACATGACACTGAAATTAGCACTACCCATATGGAGTCCTTTGACACTTTCAAGTGGGTATGCATAATGTTCATAGCATTTGTTTATTAGTTATGAAAGCCAAACAAGTGTTGAGTATAGTTCTGAGAACCATAATCTATGGTGCCCATAGTCCTTTTAAAACAATTAAATTTAGCGTCACAGTTGGATGGTTTGAACACTTTTGGAGACCATAAGATGTTTGATGTAGCATGACCAGCCTCTGTGCATTAATCAGATCGAATGCTTATAAGTATTCTTTAATGTTGTGACTGTGTAGCAAGATTTAAACTGCCCACTTGTCTGGCATGTGGAACTCCAAGTTCGTATTAGTGACATAGTTAAAACTGTGAAATGGAGTTGAATTGTGGGATGGTGGGCAGGGGTGGTGGGACAAGCCCACATTAACTATATAAGATGCTAACTATTATTATCCCGATCTATTGTTGCAAGCATTGTCCCATAAAAGGAGGCTGACAATAATTGCTAGTGTTGCCAGCTAACTACTAATTGTAACTACCTATCAACTGCTGTCATTCCTTCAACTCTCCTTTTACCACTATAATGTTATTCTGGATGGTGTGTTGACTACCACTACCATACTGTGTTCGGTATTGATTAAGTGTAGCTGATGCTATATTCATGGTTTTCGCTATATATATATATTTATTAATTGAAACTGAGAGCCCTACTGTCAAAAAAAAACAATACTGGTATCACATTTCGTGAGTTAAACACACCTACCTCAGTGAAATGCAGTCCTGCGTGAACATACACCTTTAACAGAGTAAGCAAAAAGGACATGCATTAATTTTGAAGAAACTTCAACGCATTGACACACTACAATGGTAATACATATTGTGGAACCAGACTGCACTGTAATACGTGCCCTTATTGTAGAGGTTTTTCTATATATTCTTAATCCAGAGAGCTTAAAATCAGATATGATCTTCATGCATGAGATGGCATTACAAGGTTTCAGGTTTCACCTTTAAAGTTAAAAAATGCTGTATGATTTGAAACATACCGGTAGATGTACTGCAATGCAAATTATTGTACGGTGCATTATAAGGCAATGCAGTATGACAACAAGGTGCAAATGTTATCAAGTGTAGTAATGTAGTCAATGCAGTTTTTCATAAGATAGAAAGTTGTACATATTCACTGAATAGATGTAATGATACAACAATATGTTCACTATAGCACCTATACAAATCTGTTTAACCATAGATACTATATCCCCCTGGATTGGAAACTGCGCCACCCCCTAGACTTCGTACAAGAACCAGTGTCCTTAGGCTGGTTTTTCTCCTCAACAAGTTTAATCCTTTTACAGCCGAACTGTGGCATTAGCAACTTTATTTTGTGACAAGAATGTGTTATGATAATTTTTTTGGTAACTTTGACCACTTCACATCACTTTTGATTAGAAGTCTTGCAATGGCGGATTACATTCTTTGCAAGAAGCACATTCTTGGCTAAACTAAGCGCTATAGGTAGAAAGGAAAGTAGTATCACAAGGTTAACTAATCTATAAACAATATCCTTGGCCAAATAATACGCCTTCCTATAACTTCTTTGGCAGGTTTTTGAGATGGTACTTTTTGGCAAAATGGGAGGCAAATTTAGTCTGTGATATCGCTACACAATTTATGCTACGAAGTCGTCAAATAATGGTCTGTAGACTGGTCTGGGTGTGAATGACATAGCATACTAAGTTTCAGTGTTTCCTTGAATGTGTCCAAGCCATCACATCTAATGCTCAAGTTCACTTCTACTGTTCGCACCAAAAAGAGCCAATTTGCCTCAAAACTCGCTGTTGGCTTCCAAAACATCTTGAGAAAGAAGCCTTTACCAGTGATGAGTCTTGTTTCACCCAGAGAAACTTATCTTGTTGAAGGGAACGCGAAACCAGCCTATAACCAGTGGCGCTTACTAGTTTTCAATCCAGGGGGTATATTGTCTATGGTTTAACATGAGTGCAAGCCTAGTCTTTCTATTTTGTCTGAAAATTGGTAAAAAGTGCCTCAAGTGCTAATTAACAATTACTGCACCCTTCTGTATAATGCATGTTGAAGCAGTAAAAGGCAGTTGGTAGCATAAGTGGTATGCTGTGATGACTTGAATTGAAGCTAGCAATTATGATCTCTTCTGAGTGGTTCAGCAAAACCCATTCCAATCCAACCTCTAATGATTTCAGTCAATGTGCCATCAGTCATTGCTTCATCTGCTCCAATTCAGCATTCATCTAAACTATAGTGTACTGCAAGATTAGGCCCTTTACTATCTTAAGCTTATCCATAAATGGACCAGAGTCAGACCACCCATACCACAGGAGAACCCGAAGTCATATTTGGGGTTGTCAAGCAGTCCTAAGCTCCTGCTTTAACTCATATTGTGCAGTCTGCATGTAAAACATACCAACAATGCCAGTATAAATGTTCCGCCTCTAATTAGCCCAACAATGTAACAAACATACATAGCTGAGCCATCATCGTATGCTATACTGTACACACATACCCTAGCGTGCAGTTATTATATACATATCCACAGCCAGTCCATTCAACTATAAAATTCATTTTACGAACTGCATTATATATACATCTTTGGAAAGCTTTGACATTTTGCAAAACATGTCACACTGCCAGCAATCCTCATATGTCAGTAGCCAACATGTCATCCTGTAATTTCATGCTGTAGGTACTTAATATAGTGTGTGCTTACCTCTGCATCTGATTTAATTCACTAAAGCCGTATGTAGAACTTAGCTTGGTTTACAATATCTTTTTAGGTATGCTACACTGAGCCCTTCAACTGTGTGAATTATTACTCAGTCTACATGAAGTGTAGCCACCACATGATCCCTAGTGTCTCTATCAATGCTTTGTGGATGTGACTGGCATCACCATCATAGTGAAGTTCACTTCCACAATATCTCGGGCCAATTTCATCCTCTCCTCCGCTGATGGTCACAATGTTTACTGAACATATTTATGACAAATGCACTCCTTCCATGTGCCTTCTGCCAGCCTTCCTGGTCCTTGAACCAGCAGCTTCCTCTTGTACTTCCCTTTTCACACAATGACTACGAATCATATGGATCACAGTTGCTTTTGCATGATATAGATCATATCAAACTGAAAGTTACAGGTGTGGCCAAACAAGCGTCTGTATTCCAAAGCCATGCACTGATTCCGTTGTTGGTTAGCACTCTGCCATATTCCACTAGGGCTTACACTGTGACTCTCATAGCTGTTAAGGCTATGATTGGCCACGAGAGTGTGACTGCTCTGCGACAAGCCGATTGAAATGCCACTGAATCAGGACTGTGACGCGGAAGCAGCTAAATTGCATCAACAACTGGGGGCTTCATTGATGCTTGCAAACTGGAGAAGGTACTGGTAGTTTACGAATGAGTCATGACAATTTATAAGACCCTGTCCACTGCGGCTAAGCAGCACACTTCTTGTATCTTCTGCACTGACAGGTCTGTTTCCAAAATAAATCTCTCCCCTAGCCAGAAGATGATGCTGGTTTCATGTATGCCTTTCACTACTACGCCTTTTACTATATGTTCACAATTTTTCTAGACTGTCTACAATTTGTTTCACTGATAATGAATACTTCTGTGATGGTTTCATCTTGTAGAAATACTGCTCCAAAAATAGCAACAAAGGAGTTGCAGATGTCGAATAAGATATATTGAAGAGGTAGTAACAAGCAAAGCATGAGTGAAGTGCTTCTTCAACTGAAGATGCGGAAATTATGTTTTTGTTCTCAATCACAATCTTATGGTGATATCATCAGCTGCAGCAATGGACCCGGAGAGAGCAATATACGGCTCCTTGTAAGGGATGTCACAAATCAATTTGTCAATGTTCACTGACTCTCCCTAATAGTACAGTACATAGAATTAATCACACGTGCATGATAAATTATACCTCAAACGCATGTAACAATTCAATAGTTGCCTTTCCTTTAGGTTTAAGTAGCATTGATGACAACCTTATCCTGTGCAATCTATAATAAACAAATCTACAGTCATTGTGTGAAAATAAATTAGGTATACTATATACCTGCTGATTTCACTGGTATCTCATCATATTCATCTAGTTAGTCTTGCACTCCCTTCTGCTTTCTTGGTACCCGTACATAAACACTTTATCAATGAGGTCGAACCAATAGTCATAAACTTCTTCTTGATTTGAATTTATGATACGATAAAATTCCTTCTGTATCTGAAATAGTCACCAAAAGTACAGTAGTTTTGCTAAAGCTGAACTTACCAGTTGAGTTTCTTTCAAACATGGAAACTTCTCAAGGATTTCTTTTACAGTTGGAGATTCGTCTGTAATCCACTGTTTCCTGTACAGTGCGGTTTGCTCCAACATGTGAACAGCAGCAGTAACAGTCCATTTGTCTGTGTTATAGCTTTTCTGCATGTAATCAATAGTTAGATTAAGTTCTGCTTTGCCTGAAGCAGTTAGCCATTTGGTAGAGATTGGTGTTGCATCCAATTTAAGCTTTTTTGCAACTGGCACTTGTGCCTGATTTTTCAGCTCAAGATGGGCATCATAGATTTTTAAGTTTTGTCTGAAGTTTTTCTTTCCAAGAATCCTACAAAATGCATAAGACGATTTATTGAAAAGTATTTTTGTTATACGTGTACTTACATAGCCTGCATTGGTATGTACACTTGCTGCCTTGAGTAATTACAGTGGACCCGGACACAACAGAACCAAGCAGTGTTCAGACAACTGAAATGACTAGACATATGAAGCAATGACTGAACAATGAAATTGAACATATTTGTACATGTGTATGAACCTATGGATGTATTATAATAATAATAATGTAATGTATTTGAAATGAATTACAGTATTCAATTTTAAAATGGTATGACACTGTGCAGTGGTACAGTACATAGATGTACAAGTGTACTGTACTGTATAACACAAGAACTAAGGTTATCAAATTCATGAGATCATTTAAAGTAGGTATCTAAAGGGGTTTGTTTCAGTTTTGTAGCAGCCAAGTCTCTCACCTTTTTCAACAGTAGCACTGAAGTAGCTCTGCTTTCAAGTTGCTGCTCATACCAGTGTTGCTGCTGCTTCTCATTCTTCTTAAAGTCTCGTACGGTCAATTTTTCAATCACCTATTTGCTTGCAAGACTAGACTGACTCTCATTTCTTCAAGCAATCGATTATTTTGAGCTTGGCTTCCAATGACATGCAAGTATGCTTTCTTTTCGTAGTCACTTTTTTTCACAAACACGTGACCCAAAATTTTGAGACTGGATAATCCAAGCAGCCGGATAGTCGAGGGCCAGATAAGCAAGGGTCCACTGTAGTTTGCGGCACACCATTTCACAATCTGTAGGGGTTGGGCGGATTGTGTGCACTAGTATCAATGTTGACAGAGCATCGATGATTTCATCCCGAACTTTTCTAGTTATCATTTTATTTTTCATAGTATCCCTTGTTTCTTTAGACAATCTTGTTTGTATGATGAACTTTTCAGCCCAATTTTCATGGCTAGTTTCCATATCATCATCTATCCTGGACAGTACTATATATTGTATTTAATATAACAATGTCATTCAGAAGTTATAATTCCTCACTTTGAACTCTTGGCCGTCTCTTGATCACTTTCAGAGATATCAAAATCCCTACAATTGCAAGTTGTAAGCTAGTGTTAGGACACTGCACATTACATACTGGTTTGACTATCTTCACAAATAACATAATCTCTGTCTTCGTCTTCATTATCATCATCATCTGAATAGGTTCCATTTTTGCTATAGCTATGTGTATACATTACATCGTTCACATTCACAATAGCATGTCTTACCTTGAGGCTTATAGATTTGTTATTAATTTTCTTTTCCTAATGCTAGGATTTGGTGTATCAATTTGAGAGCACAAAAGTACATGCTGACTATCTCCTGAAGAATTTGAACTAGGTGTAAGTGCAGGAGTAGATGTGGCCTACAGCAGAAAGGAAAACAAATGAATCTTACTAATTAACCAAATGGAGACAGTTAGCTGTAAAGTGACATCTGCTCAATGCAGCAGCTGTTCTCAGAAGATAACACTGTTATGTAGTCCCATGCATGCATGCACGCAGCTGCTATTATGCCTGGCAGCTAGTGATGGCATCCATCTTGTCACGTTACATTTACAACTATATCCCATACTAATCCAGCAAACTACAGCCTATAATTAGCCTAAACGAACAGCTTATATACACTAAAACACTAATTGTTTTAGTAGCTATATTGTAAGCAGATTATATATATCAAAAGTAGCTACTGATGCTCTAACACATATAAGCTAGCTAGTTACATGTAACTATAGCTATACCCCATGCAAAATTTGCAGCATTAAGCACTGTATAGCTACACAGAATGTGGCTAGCTATATAGTAAGTATTGTATAATCATGCACAATATCTTACTGGCTTTTGTTGTTGTGACTTTGAAATGATTGCTCTCAGTTTTATTTGGTCCCCTTGGAGAGGTGCAATTTCACGCAAGTGTCTGTCATTGCTCGTTTCTGCTATTTGCAAGAGAGCCTCCCCATCTATTCTTTGAGAGTCAATTTCATGGACAACGCTTTCAGATAGTGACTTCTTCTTCAAATAATCGCACAGTTCAGATGTCGTCAATTCCTTAATAAGGCTCATTAGACTACTGCAACTATATATAGAAGCAGCAAGAGAAACTTCATCAATTTATAATCATATGCACATAAAGCATCTGTTTCAACCACTATACTATACATACTAATATAGCTATATCTGCATCTGCCATCAATGGAATCTCCCTCACTATACCAGGCATTAACATTCGACAACATGGTAAGCTTTACAATTGCACACGACTATGTAAAATGTTACACTGGGCAGATTTTTGCCACTTGCCATAGGACACCTTGTACAGGAAGAGAACGAGTTGTGGATTAATTTTCTTCGCCTTTCTAGACATAATGGACATTGTATTTGCTAGAAGTATACCTAAGAATATTTGTGGTTACTTAGAATGATCACCATCAAGATTCTTGGAATTGTATCCGCATGTATCTGTGACAATGAAAATGCATTTGATTCTCCATATGCCAAGATTAATCTCAGAGTGAATTGCCTATATTTCTATTCAATTTATTTTGTTTTAATAATACAGATTTAGGCCACTAATTAATTACTGGACAACCAGATTTGAAGTCAAGCATAAATATTTCAAACACTTAGCAAATGTCTTACGAAATTTCAAAAACATATGCTATTCATTAGCACTTCGCCATCAGCTTCATCAGTGTTATTTAGGCTTGAACTCAAGCATTTTTGAAGATGACACTGAAGTTGATCCAGATAATTATTAAGTTTTGCATTAAATTGAGTTCAAGTGCTTGAGCTCAATTTAATACACAACTTAATAATCTAGGATCAACAGTTGAGCAACCTTCCACTGAAATATAGGGAACTACAGTAACTTTGTCCACAGATTCCTACACACTATACAAGTAAGCCTGTATTCATACACTGTATACTGATTGCAAACCTGCATACGTTATTACAGAGCTAACTGGGTTGAAGTAAATGGAATAAAATATCAGTGTCCGTGTGCTATATTTGTTGGAGAGCATGATGATAAATTGAAGTTTGGCAGTGTGCTTAACATATTTGTGGAAAAGAAATTGTTTACTTTGAGTTTATCCCCTTGATCACCAAATAATTCAATAATCATATTCATGCATATGTTTTGACTTCCTCTCCTGAAACTAACAGGTTTCTCATTAAACAATGTGACTTGCTAGACTTTCATTCATATGGATTATATTGTTCACATACTTTATCAAGCAATCCAAATCTATTGTACATTGTGCCAATATGTAATATTATGTTTCCTAGTTTATAGTTTGCTATAGATCATATGTATGTACAACAATGCTTTATATGCATATTTTACATTGTAAAATTAATAGTGTACATAATAACTATATACAATGCAAGTCTATAAAGTTATACAAAGTTACATTTTTGCTGCAAGCTACAGTGCAGTATATACACATCTTCTCAGGGCTTCATATGACACTGGTATAGTGTTTCCACAACACAATACGATGTCTTCATAGCACTTCAGTGTGAAGATAACACCTATAGTGTTAGGGTGACACAATAAATACTGACACTCTGGTGCTACCATACCACCCTGTTTTTACAGTGCACTTTAACTCTTTGCCCTGGGCCCCTTAATTTCTCTTAGCAGCCCTGCTTCAAGATAAATATACTGGTGTTTTGTGGATAATGGATGCTACTTCAGTTACTTATTATCAATTTTGTCAAAATGACAGGGCTGTACAAAAGGATGTGCTTGCAAACATACTTAAGCATACATATAGGCCAACTTCACCCAAGCTGTAAGTTGAAGACCAAAAAAAAAAGGAAAGGTCATTACATGCTGACAATGACAATAGCTACTTCTCACCAACCACATCTCCTTATTCATAAGCTTGCTACACAAGAATGCTGTGACTGCTCTATTAGAGTATCTAGATCTGACTGTTCTATTAGAGTATATCAATTTTTTAAACAGGTATTCAAGGGGCCCTTCATGGGGCCTCCTGGGGCAAAATTCCCCAGTTGTCTCTCTTCTGTGGGTGGCCCCGTCTTGAAGTAGTAACAAATAGCAGATACAGAAACACAGCACAACAGCCAATGCAAACCATACACGCGCCGCAATTTTTTTGGTGATAAATAAGAACTGGCTCTAGTGGTGTCAACTTCAGTCTTGGTTGTTGCATACTTCAGTCTTGGTTGTTGCATACTTCAGTCTTGGTTGTTGCATACTTCAGTCTTGGTTGTTGCATACTTCAGTCTTGGTTGTTGCATACTTCAGTCTTTTAGTCAGTAACTCCAGTTCTGCTTCTGATAAGGTGGACAGTAGAAATATGGTGACTTCATAGATCACCAATTTGCAAATATCAATTTGAAGGCATTAGTGCATACATATAAATCATTATCCTAAAAAATCTCAAATATCAGCTATACATACAGTATGCATGTGGTATCTAGAGCATGAGACTTGAAACTGGTAGGGGGTGACATTTCTTTTTCCAAATCTTGTTTACAACTTTGTCTTTTCTTCAACAACTTTTTTTCTACTACTTTTTTTCATTTTGGCAGCCTTTTTGGTAACAGGTTTTTTGTCATGCATTCCTGCACGTAGGGCAGATACCAATGCTAGCATTTAATAAACAGGAATTAGAAAATGCGCAACTGTGTAGACTTTTCACTGATCTGGTAACATGTTTCAAGTGAAATATTTGTTCCCCTACACAAAAGGATCAAATATTTTAAAGCAAAACTCATATCAAGACTTTGCTCCTTCGCATATAGTATCACTATTATTCTCATTATTTGTTAATTACTACGGTGTCTCCGCCATAATAACTGATATCAAGCAGTACAAACAGCTATAGAAACTTATTGTCAAATTCTTTGCTACAGCACTGAAAGTGATCACAATGATCATCATGTGTAAATAGATGTGAACAAATTTTAGTGTGCTTATTAACTGTAAAGTCTGGACCTTGGCATATCGTGCTATCCACTGTTTCCCTTTCTCCATGCCTACATCTGGAAAGAAATGAAAAGAAACTCTAGGCAATCCTCTCTTTAGGCATTTTGACCACTAGAATTTCAACACACCAATAATCTCCACTCCATCCTTTCCTGTTTCTAGAGAGCTATACTGATTAATCATTTGGATTTACATCTCCTAAAGGTGTAACACAGCAAATTAATGACAGCAGCAGTAGAAGTAATTGCTTAACCACTGCATTAAAACCAACTTAACTCACCTTGTAATAGGGTGGTGCTCTATCATCATTTAGAGACTGGCTACAGTCAGTTGGTGTCTTCTTAGTGCATGGCTTATGCTTCACTCCTTCACTATTACTGAGTTTTCCACCATCGTTTTCAGCATCATTGATATCACTGACATGTACTAAGTAGCCTTGTGTGTCTCATGCTGGAAAGGAGAGAAAGCGTGTGTAAATTTGTTCACTACACCATGGTGTTATTTTACCTGTAGGAGGATGCTTAATATCTTTCACTGCATCCCCAAAACATTCAAATCCTCCACTGGTCTTAGTGCACAGGCCTCCCACTACACCATTTTTATTTATTTGTGACATAATTTCGGATAAGTCTCATTATTGTTAAGTGGTTGCACTGGCTGAAACAATAAAAACTGTGAGTCCAGCAGCAAGTGCAATTACACTTGATATTCAGTTCACTTGCTCCAAAGCTCCTTTTCTTTCCACTTCCTTCTCACAATATTAGTTGACCAAAACCTCTCCTGCCAGTAGCTATGTTTACTCTTGCTCTCCTAGTGCTCTGCTCTTGGACTCTGCTCTGTACTACTACCTAAGTATATAGATTAATGTAGTATGTACATATAGTATGTACATTACAGTAACAATCAAAGGTATGGCTTTTCTATGGATACCATGATAATGATATAACAAAAGGTTTTAGTGATCATATGCAGATCTAGGAGACCTTGCTGGGGGGGCTGAGGGGGAGAACAAGAAGTTATAGGATAAAACAGCATTTATTTGTTATGAGGACTCTACTACACAGGTTATATTCATTTCAATCATTGCATAACTTTGCTTGGCATAGCAGCTAGATGAATGAAGGTAGGCATGAGGCTATTATGCTCCAAAAATTGAGCATTATGCTTTTGAACAGTGCTAAAAAAATCACCTATTATGCTTTTGAGAATTTGCTCTTTATTCCCAAACTTCTGCCTCCATAATTGGTTAATAACACCAGTTTATTGCTCTATCACACCATTTTAATTGATGTTTAAGCTTTAAATAGTCTTAAATTCTTCAACTGGTTGCTGTATTAGAGTATTTTCATTTCAATGTGACTGCTTTATTGGAATAAAGAATATTCAGTGAATGTTCTATTAAAGTTTCTGACTGCTCTATTAGAGTATCTTGATCTTTTTTAACAGAATTGTGCAATCTGCAGATTTCCTACTGTTAATGCTTTATCAAAAGCTAGCATAATTCCTGATTCCCACACATACCTAATATGCCCAAAATTATGCCGGCATAATCGCCACATCCCTAAATGAAAGGCATACACTTCTAAGATTCTGGTTGAATTTCTGAGAATGTTTTTAAAATTAGACCTCTTAGTTTTGATTTGGGAGCATTTTTGATAGTTATTAGCTAACAAAATGCATGCTTTGCAAAGCATATCAGTTAGATAAAATGCATGCTTTGCAAAGTATATCAGTTAAATATATATAAAACCTGTTTGATGGTAAAGTGTACTAAACAAAATAATGAAGCATTGTTATATATTATAATAACTGGTTTGGACATCAATCTCCATACAACTTGGATGTGCAGTGAATTTGTTGAAAAAATCTTTCAAATAGGTCAGAAATGTATCACATATATGTGTTGCTATATTCATCAGTGCTGTAGTAATAATGATCAAACCAGTTTGTGAGGTACGGTAGACCGTTAGGGTTGACACTGACTCAAGGTTTTGCTAATTACTCTAAATAAATAATTTTACATAAAGGCTGTATAGTAGACTACTGTCTATGTAGTTTTCATTTGCACAGAGACAACACCTTAAACACCGTGTATGCCTGTGAAAAGTAATATCATTTACACAACCATCACAGTGTTTGCGTACCTCATCTCAGTGGAAATCTAATCAAAATATTCTATGGATACGAGAGAGTTAGTGACACACAGTACACACACACAGAGTACACACACAGAGAGAGTACACACACACACACGCACACAGACACATGCAGTACACACACGCACTCACACAAACACACACAGTATACACACACAGAGTACATGCACGCACACACACACATAATGCAATGCTAATAAGGTACACCATAGGACACTTATTTATGGTCACACTTCTATTTCTAATTCATACGCATTACAGTGGGAGCTAAAGACTTTCTCCCAATTAATAATATAGAGGGGGCTAAGCCTATCCAATTAAAATACTCTAATAGAGCTTTAGATATGCTAGTAAACTACATTTTCTAAAATTCAGAAAATCAATAGATCCAAAATCCTTGTTGGGGCAGAGCCCCTAGGGAGAGCACATGTAGCAGCACCAGCCCCAAGTCCTTTTTGACTCACACTTCATACATACCATTATAATTTCCTGTTATTGTTGCTTGGTGTATTCAATGCTATTCATATAGCATTTTTGATGATCCAGATGAGACGTTTCAAGACACCAAGCTACTTGTGCAGTACATTGGTGACCCTGAAAAGAATTACAAAATATGCAGAATTATAAATATAATTGTTACAAATTACTGAATACATTGTAAACAAAACATATTTGCTTTCGAGGAACCATCATGGTCATAAAGTTTTCAGACTAGCCACTGTGACTCGCAAAGGTAACTAGTAGTAAAGAATGATTAAACTTTGCGAATTACTGAAAATTCTACAAACCAATGAGTGCCAAGGTACTAAGTCCACTGTTTAAACATACACCAGAACGTTTATGATACAGGTGGCATTAGTTGAACTATGTAGGTTTACCATTGACACACAGAGTTACTGACAGGCAGACAGGTATACTTGATTGCTGTTAGAGTGACCACTTAAAATGCATACATACGTATGGGAAATGTGAGAAAATATTTTGGGACAGCCATACAAAGGTGACCAATACAAAAGGGACCATGGACAAGTGTTGTCATTATTAGCATTAAATAGTATATACATGCACTTTTATACCCCTCAGATCAGGACACCTCACTAAAAAGTCCACCTTGATAATCGGGACACGTTTTCATTGTGCCCCCCCCCTCCAATGTATGTGTTGAGCTGGATTCTCAAAAAGCAGAAGTGTAGTTATACCTAGGCACAATAGGCGCTGGTGCTCATGTAGTAAGTCCAGTGAAAGTGGCCATTTCAACTTCCCAGCCATAACTCATACATTCTCTTCTTTTCATATTTATCAGATAATTTCCATATAATGCCTAGCATCTTAAGCAGTTGAAGGTTGAAAGTTCCAAGGAGGGTTGTGCTAGTAAACTACTTACGGGAGCTATACTGGATAATTAAACGATGGAAAACAGACTAAAGGGGTAATGCACGAGGAAGATAGGGTTGGAGGAGTCACAGTCACTGCTATTCATTGCTAATTGAGCTCACTGAGCTGTAGTACATATAACGTATAAAGAGCCGTGTGATAATAATAATAAAGTGAAAAAAGAAGTTGATAGTTCCCACTGTTAGAAGTCAATCTGCTGCAATCATTTAGTTTCAGCTTGTAAATTATTCATGCAGTAATTTTAATAGTGTAGCATAATAAGCTGCATCATCAGCTAGCAGTGTAGTATAGTTAGCTAGGTATATGAGTATGCACTTTTTACCAGATTTCAAGAACTAAAGAGTCCATAGTTGAGTTTCAATAGCTTGAATGTGGGGACAATCAGACTTTGTGCCTGGGCAGTTCTGAAGGCTACCGACATCAAATTAGAGATGGACTCAGTTCTGACACTTTTTTGCATTAGTGAATTTTCTGCCAACAATTGTGATCATGAGTGCATTATGACCGGATGAACACTTTTATCAGAAAATGCCCTCACACCTTCAGATCATGGTCCTAGTTGGCAGGTAGATGGGTGAATCAGTGTATTAACTTCTCACTTGGGGGATTTAAAGGTGGTCGTTATACAGAGGTGGCATTTTTAAGGAATTGGTTGCTAAGACAGGCTCCAGTGTACTTCATACAGACTGTACAATATCACTGTATTCTCTCACCTTTATTACCTTCCCAGCATTTTTGACCAAGTGTGTAAATGAATAGGGGCTATTTAACACTGCTGGGCATTTATTTTAGATAAGTTTACTGACCTAGGTAGCAAAATTTAATTGGACTCATGAACAGCATTTATAATTGTAATGCATGTTGACCCATAGTCATGAACATAACACACTACTCATGCACTTTCATCCAAAAGTTTACAATAGGAGCTAGGCTCGTCTTTAAAGAAAAAAAAACATATACTACATATTAAAATAAACATACATCATCTAGATGTTTCTTGACAAAGTAGCCTAAAAAGAAACATATAAGTCCATCACACTGTACATGCAACATGACACTGACATCCACATACAAAACTATAGACTAGGGTATTTCCGTGATACACGTGTCCATATATGCCTCGCATGTATTAAGTATACAAGCGAGAGTTTGTAAAATTTCGAATAATGGAATAAGTGAAAATTAAATTCTAAACCTCGTGCTGTCATTTTTACTCTATAACCCCATAGCAAGTAGTAGTGATAGTAGAATACCAGAACAGTACTCAGGGTAATCTTCAAATAAAATGTACACAAAACTATTTACTCTAGAACAACCTAACTATTAAAGCTTAACTACTTTCAAATACACTTCACTACACATTCACTACAAAACCACTGTATATGTTCTTTCTGCTATACTTGCTTATACCACCTGTCACATATTAAATTTATTATAGTTGGCCTCTATATAGTGATGAAGGCTAAAAACAGCATTTATTCTTCCATCACTATTAGCAGCCATTTCATGTTTGTGATACCATTTTGTATAGATGTCATCGAGGCTGGTTGTAGTCATCTGTAGAATGTTACTGATATTTACTTACTCTGTATGATTGTCAGACATCTCATTCTTGCTGCAATAAATGTGATATCATAGTTTAATTACATTCTACTGTTACAACTCTGTAATGCTGCTAGAGTAACCAGACCCTTCTTATTTATGCAAGCAGCTGCTTTGATGCATGCCTACAATGGGATTCTTTCTATTTTGTTACTGACTCCATGAGACTTTCTCTAGTGAGATAGCATTTTATAAAATGTCAACCTTCTTCCACTACCTGGTTGTCCGAAGGCACTTTACAAACAATAAGAGTTATATGTCTATTCCTGTTTGTCATTCGAGGATGAACATGCATATCCAAAAAGGTTGCATAAAAGCATGCTTAAGCTTGTTCCTTCCTTTGTAAGTTGCAAAATAACACAAACATGAAGTTTGTGCTGACTTTATAGCAATACTAACATGTGAGCTAGCTTTTACTGAACCTATCAGTAAAATAATGGAAGAATACGGAATAATGGAATATTTAGAACTGGCAGTAACCAGATGCGGGCGGTTAACGGGAAACAGAGAATTTATTTCAAGGGGGTGTCACGTAGGTACGTGCTGTACGTAGATCTGCGACCGTGGTCAAAGTCTTGACTGGCCGAAATTTCGCTTTGACCTGTGACTAAGAGCCTTTTTCGACCTTTGACCGGTGACTTAGCGACGATATTTCAGCACTTTTCGATTGTGGGTTGGAAGCTTTTACCCTTGACCATTGAATTGGTACGATTTTGGTGGCCTTGACCTTTGACTTAGACCACGGTCGCAGATCTACCTACAGTGAGTGCCTGTGTGTCACCCCCTTGTATTTGTAGTGGCCTAATAGGCAGAGGCTGTATACCATGCTGCACTTATGGTACAACCATATATATATATAAACTATGGTACATTGTGGGAGCTGCTAAGGATGCATATTTTTAACCAACCGCTCTATAAGCTCAAATGTTTTATACTCCCTTTTAAAAATTCTCTTAACAAACTCTTCGAGTGAAAGACCACAGTACCCGTGCAGAGGATTTGGTTTATTTTATACAGGCTACTTTTACCAATTAATGGTTTGCTCACATGGAGATGCATACAGACAAGCAAAGATGGGAAACCTGTAGATACACACACACTTTTCAGAAAACAATTTGCGCGTAGCCACAGGCAGGTGAACACATGCCTGCTTAAATTATTTCCGTAATACACAAGGCCATGTACACTGTAAGCCTTGCATACATTAAGTACAAATGTAAGAAAAAAATTAGGAATTTTCAGTATGAGTAGGGAC
The DNA here is from genome assembly GCF_963678975.1 of Dysidea avara. Taxonomy (NCBI): domain Eukaryota; kingdom Metazoa; phylum Porifera; class Demospongiae; order Dictyoceratida; family Dysideidae; genus Dysidea; species Dysidea avara. Next base: position 2,687,077 of record NC_089286.1, read on the forward strand.
TGCAACCATAAAAAGTACAGAATCAAGCTGCTGAGACAAAACACAACTTAATGCATGCATTTTAATCCCTACCTTAGCCATACATAGCAGGCTAAAGTAGGGATTAAAATGCATGCACTCAGTTGTGTTTCATCTCAGCGGCTTGTTTCAGTGCTTTTCATCGTTGCAGTCCCTACTCATACTGAAAATTCCTAATTTTTTCTTACACTTATTTGTGTACTTTTTTTTCGTAAACATACACAACAATCACATTATATCAATTTCAATGTGCTGTTATTTTATTACAGGATAGCAGCTGGTGGTGGGACATATATGTATCCTATGAGTGAAACCCAAGAAAACTTGAAGCCTTGTGCCCAGACCACTTATATAAAACAGCATTGAAATACAGGATAGCAGAGGCTGGTGAGGCATATCCTATGAGCGAAACCCAGGGAAACTTGAGACTCATGCCCAGACTACGTAGAAACTTACTTAGTAACAAGGTATATGTTGATAGGGCTACAAAACGGACTTGTATTCTATTATTTTAAGGCACACTTATTTAGTATATTACTAGAAACTAACACTTACGCGTAGTTTCTTGACATAGTAGAACATAACATACACAAGTACAGTAGCTATTCCCAGGCAAGTATTCCGTAGTGCGGCCTTAAAACATGTGTAATAATTATTTTGGGGTCACAATGATTCTGTGGTCTGATGGAAGCCATACCGATGAGTGATGGCCACGTTAAAGAAGGATCAAAGGTAAAACAGTAAACAATAGCACATACATTATAGGATATTTAAAATACCAAGGTTTCATTTCCATGAAATTCGAAGCATTCTGCCAAAGTAAGGCTGTAGCTGTAGCTATAGCTAATTTTCTGCTACGCTTGACTGAATGCAATAGACAGTGAGGCAGTAGAAAATTCGCAAAAAAATTTTTTTTTTTTAAATTTTGTATCACTTCAACGAAAATGTTTTGGGTCGCTCTGAAGACACATTTGGGCTTGACTGTAACTGACCAATACTGTCAAGTGGCCGTGACGGATTTGAGATGATTTTTGGCAGATTTTTTTCTCATGGACTGCGCCCACGTCTTCGTCGTATCTACCATACTGTATGATAGAAGGGAGAGGTTGTAATGGAATTCTATACTCTAATGACAAATAATTTAAGTATATAACTGTTAGCTGTGTACCATCGGACAACCAGGTAGTGGGAACTTAAAAGTTGGCATGTTATTAAAGGGGAGAATGTCTGTAAACATTGGAGTCAGCAACAAAACTAATAGAAAGAATCCCAATGTTGGCATGCCTGCTCACATAAAGAAGAAGGATCTGGTTATTTTATCACCACAGAGTTGTAGCAGTGGAATGTATTAACGACACATTACAAAAATTGCAGTAAGAATGAGACACCTAACAGTGATACTGAATATCAGTAAATACTGAATATCAAAAACATAATATCATTACAATGGCTGATAATACTTAGGGAAGATCGACTGCATCACTATACATACATAGAGCCAACTATAATAAATTCAGGCAGTTACACATTGTAGTATAAGCAAGCGTTGCAGTAGTTTTGTAGCAAATGTATAATGAAGAGTATTTGAAACTAGTACATAATAAATCTAGATCCCTTGACCCAACACCTTGCTAGATCAATATAAACAATTAATGTAGATATGGACACTCAAAAAGGCCTTTGTCCTAAAAACCCTTTTCTTTCTAGTGACTATTTCTCCCCTCCCCTGGGACTTTACTGGGGGAAATTGACAAAGAAATTTCACCCTACTATGGAACATTTGTCGTCTTGCTATGGGGAGTTTGAAAGTAGCTGTTAAATAGTACTGAAGTTTACTGCACCTAATCCCCTGTACCTGGGGTTTAGATGGAGCATACATGGGATTTGACACGTTTAGTCTGGGCTACTATGGGGCATTTGACATTCGGCCGTATCAAATCACCACTATTGCCCCATATAAACCAGAGGGGGGGGGGGGGGGGGTAGTGGGGAAATACATTGATAGGTGCATTACTAGGAAAACCAATGTCACATAACTATACATGAGACTATTAAAAGCATGAGGTCAAGGCGTACAACGAGGGTAAAAATAACTAGGCAGTGGGCTGCACTTATGATAGAAGCATAGATATACTAACAATAGTACAACAATACTTCACATCAGTACTAGAGTCGCTAGACTGTGAGTCAGGAGCACGAGACTACACTCAAAGCAGAAAACTTACCAACACCGACCTTTAAACTACAGCAACCTTACACTGCGTCACAGGCTAAACTGTCGCATGGTGTTTCCCCTGTTGTTGCCTCCCTGCAGGTCCTCTATACTCAGTCCTCTATACTCAGTCCTCTATAGTCGGTCCTCTGATTAATGGAGTTTAATAGGAATGTTTGTTTCCACGTGATATTTTTGTTGTAGTCATGGCGGATAGCAGGGCAACGTGTTCAAATGATTCAAGAAAATTCTGTGTTCACTGCAATGAGTGGGTGCACAGGAGCACATTTTACTGACACCGCGAGAAATATTATGATCATCACTCCGATCAATGGCTAATTGCAGGTACAGCTCTAGCTATAACCTGGGTACAATAAAAAGATCGACTGTGTGCATGTGAGAAAGGAAGAAGGGTTGTTGTTAGGGTTATTGCAAACCTTTACAGTGGCCAGCACTCCAAATAAATTCTCTGTTTCCCGTTCTGGACTCAAGCATATTTGCATGCGGGCGGGCGGTCCATTTCCATTATTTCATTATAAGATTGGCTAGCTTTTCAAGCCATTATTTGCCTGGCACAGCTAAAAAGGCTGCATAAAAGCATGCTTAAGCTTGTTCCTTCCTTTGTAGGTTGCAAAAATAACTCAAACATGAAGTTTGTGCTGACTTGATAGCACTGCTGACACGTGAGCTGACACTGTTTCAAGGTAGCTTTTACTGAGCCTATCAGTATGCAAGAATAACCGGAAAATATTGGAGGAATACGGAATAATGGAACATTTAGAGCTGGCAGTAACCAGATGCGGGCAGTGGACGGGAAACAGAGAGTTTATTTGGAGTGGCCTAAGCTCTGGCCTCGGCTCTCAGTGGCCATGCACTGATGCCGGCAGGGCTTGCTAATACTCTTATCAGTGCACCAGCAGCTGTATAATATAAATACTTTGTAATTAATTGATACCTACATGCTAAAAGCGGACATTACATTTACATTACATATTTGCTGCACCCTTAGTTACAGCATGCATGTTTCTGTGCAGCATCGGTTAGCCCAACCACATTTTAACACATTGTCTCGCACACATGTACAGTGACAGATGTGTTAAAATAGCACACTAAAATGTCTCCAGTTTTAGCACATGTGTGTGTCATTATAACACACCTTGGCGTGCTACTAAAAGTAAAGTGTGCTAAAATAGCACATTTTGTGTTGATTTAACACATAGTGTGCTTCTTTGTGGTGTGCTGTTTTAGTACATGTACTATTTTGAGTGTGCTACTTCAGCACACTCTGTGCAAACTGAACACACTTGTGTGCTGTATTCACACACATGTGTAGTGTGTTAAAACTGGAGACGTGTTAAAATAGCACACATGTTTTTACTGTGCACAGTTAGACCCTATTCTCCACACTGTGCTTATTCTAATTTTAGACCAGGCTAACTTGATTAATTGTTTCTCATCCATGCACGCATCATATTTTATACTACCGCCTCTAATTTCATTATTGTGCTGAGAAGAATGAATATTATTTTATAGACCAGCAAAACATCTCTTGCACTTCAGAAAAGGTAAGTTTTAGCTTTTAGAAGGCTCTAGCTAACCTTTATTGTAACAGGTAGCCTGTTTTGGAGCAATTTCTTTAATGATGAATAATGACCTCCTGCTCGCATGCAATTCCAAAATTTTGTGGTTGAGAAACAAGTCATCAAGTTTTCCTGGCCTTAACAGGTTGCAGGGTAAATATACCTGGCACTAATATTCTGTCTTATAAGTTTATTTTAGTGCTTGTCAATACCTGCATTAAAGGTCTATAGTGCATGGCCTACACAAGAACTGTCATCTTGTTATAACTTATATGCCAATTTCCCATAGTTATCTATATGACTAAGTGCTGCACCCTACTTTAGTCAATAAGTGTCATGACAGGCATTTTGCTATCAGTTATGTAACATGTATGACTTGATCTGCAATAAACAGTCTCACAATTGCTGGTCTTAAAGTATTCAAAATGTTGTCAGTATAGCTCACCAATTAATGTAGGTTTGTAAATAAAAATTTCACACATTTTTAACCAATTCCTTACCTTTAAAACCATCTACTCAATAAGTAGCCAGCAGCGCTAGCTGCATTTATCAAGGCTGTCCCAGTACTGACTCCATTTGCCAGGTGAGCATCTCAATGGGTGGTGGCAGGGGCAGTGGGCTGGGAATGACTAATTAATCAAATAAAATGAAAGAGAGAAAAGGGATGAATTATAGATAGATGAAGTTGTGGACCATTCAGGTCTCAAAACACTAACTTAAACAACACATCTTTAACCAGCACCACAGTGCTGCAGCCACCTTATAAAGTCATCTCCTTGTTCACTTCACCACAGCTGCGTGTGTGGATTCCCAATCGGCTTATATTAGAAAAAGCAGACAGTACACCAATTAACCCAGGCTGTTCAACATGCATTAAAAATATTTTTGAGCATATCAATCCAGCAACCAAATAAAGTGCCAGCATAAAGCTAGTGATGTCATAAGATGTTGGTAAAAAATCTATGTCAGTGCTATTGGCCACGGTTTCCTTACCTATAAGTGATTTGGTACATTGTTGACAGACATTAATTTTATGGGTGACTTGGGAATTTAATGTTCTCTATAATCACTACTAGGTAGCAGCTACAACTCACTTCCCTCGTTTCTTTGTTATAATATACTATCTCTATAGCTTCAAACTTTCCTTAAACTGGCTGTTTCTGCAGGTACCAATTCTGTACAGGACAAAGAACACGACGTAGAGGTTGTAGCGACAACTTCTTATCATCATAATTTATGGAGTGAAGTTGGACTTAATAATGTGGAGGAAGGTATGTACCAATTATTGGTAGAAAATCATGTCAATTAACAATACAAGACTACCATGCACCTTACTCTATAGGGGATGGGTAATACAATGGGGTGTTAATTGCCATGTGCTGCCCTGTATACCTCCAGGTGTACAGCCAGAAGTAGTAGATGGCTCTTCAGAAATGATATAGGATAGACAGATTCTGGTGAGTGTTGTGGCATAATTCTAGCAAACCTCTTCACTGTTAGTAATTGGCTAAAAATGTTTTAACCTGCTGAGCAAAAGTCTACACATTCCTTTTACAACTTCAGGGTGAACAGCCAATATTAAACTGTGAATGTTTCCACGGGAGTTAACGCAGGCACTTATTTAACTATTAACTCACAAAGACAGGAAGCTATGGTATTGGTATATTGTGCTCTATGGTATTCAGCGTAGTGCAGTGATGCATGCATTTATGTTACGCTATTTTATTAGAAAAAGTGGCAATGGTACAAAAGTTTTAACTTGTCCAATAGATACACTATAGCACTGAAAAAGAAAACTTGAAAATGTACTAACTTCTGGTGTATTAGTTGTCTCCATTTGAGTCTTGTTTCACTGTTTACTGGACCACTTGAATTGTGCTTAAAATTATCACGTTTCTTACCAAGTGTAATTCAATGCAAAAATTATTATGCAAAATAGCTAGTACAGCTGTTGGATATTTGCTCAGTCGATTACATATGGAAAATGTGCTATATACTGTAGGTGTATAGCATCTACCTAGCCCAAAAAAATCATAAAGTGTTGTGGTTTAGAGTGTACATCTGAAAATAAGTCTTCAATGATACCAGTAATATCTATATACTCTTGGTAATATATATTCACTATTAACTGTATAAATAGCATTATTGTTCAGAGATAAACATAAGTTGGGGACTGATATTGTTGTACATATTATTAGTTTATATATTATTTTGATATGGTAACCCTTAAGGTAGCATCTTTACCTTATCAGAGATGCACACTTGCAGCCTACTAGGAATGGAGGAGGGGGGGGGGGGGGGAGGCAAAGGGTTCTGGAAGAACTAACTACGTATAACATCACTTGCAGTTTTTTTTAAGTTCAGTAATCTTGCCATTATGTACTTACTGCAAGACTTACAATGAAAAACATTCCCTTTATGAAGAATCATCTGTTACATTTTACTGTAGCACATCTAGACATAATAAGCACCTCTAAACTTAGTTGTCATATTGACTGTTGTAGAGTTGTACGACTATCAGCTACAATGGGCCGTGGCCTATAAATTCTGCTTTTGTGCATTCATTATATATTTTTATTTTCCTATCAATGAAAGGTAATCAGATGATAAGTAGTGACATCGATTTCAATGACACTTCGCAGTCTGAAGCTGACGTATGTTTACTGTTTGTATATATGTTGAATCATAACATGCATAGTCTATTTGTGAAAAGTTTCCCACCAAAATGTGTACGTATACTTTCTCCAAATGTGTCACTGTGCTCTATTTTCCTATGCGTGGCATATGCATTGAATACAAGCACTTTTAGTCTACCACTTGTGTGCGTGTGTGTAGTGCATGTTTGATGTGTGTGTGTGTTTAGTGTGTAGTGTGTGTGTGTAGTGTGCATGTGTATGTAGTGTGCAGTGTATGTGTGTATGCATGGGGGGGAGAGGTTTGTAAATATATTTTAAAATTTCTAACGTTTGATTCCCAATGATTATACAATGGTGTTGTTGTTTACCTTGAGCAAGGACCTATAACACTCACAGTGTACCTGCACTCCACCCTGCTATGACATCACATCAATGGTTACACTCCCTTTTGTAATAAGATTTTTAGACACATGCGATTATTGCAAGAGTACTTGCAACATCGCCTGTGTATGGTATTACATTTTCTCATTCATGTGCTGCATGATTCTGTCTCCATATAGAGCGATGCAGATGAATGTAGTCCCGAAGAAGAGATGAGTATTACTTGGCCATGGGAAAATGAGAGTGAATTCCAGAACAAACAAGCAGACAATTTGTCAATTGGCAATGTTGCAAAGATGCTAATTACTATTTTCCTACTCTGGCAATTCTTCTTTAATATCTCTAATTCTGCTATGAGCATCCTCATGAAAAATTTTAAAACGTCTTTCTTAGTATTAAGCCGAAGTTCGAAATCTGAATCTGAATGGATTGCAGATCTATATGAAGCATTTCCATCAACATACAATGGAGCATTGAAGACAGTGGGCCTAGCTGAAACATATGAATTATTTGCTGTATGTCCCAAGTGTAACCTGGTCTATCGATCGAAAAACTGTGTTGAGTATCATTTTGGTCAACTGAAATCTGTCAGGTGCTCATATGTAGAATTTCCTGATCATCCACACAGGCAGAGGAGAGAGCCATGTGGTGCAATATTGTGCGATGAAAAGCTGTCAATTAACAATACGAATCGGCTTATTCCAAAAAAAAGTTATCCTTGTGTGTCATTTGAAGCTGAATTAAAACGTCTAGTATCACAGCCTGCTTTTCTTGCTAATTGTGAGCACTGGAGAACACACTCTCAACTTGTACCACCAGGAACCTTGGCAGACGTTTATGATGGTAGGGTGTGAGTTTTTTCAATAGTGAAGAAGGTGGTGATTACTTAAAGTATCCTGGAAATCTGCTATTTACTTTAAATTTTGATTTTTTCCAACCTTTCACTCACACTTGCTATTCTATTGGGGCACTGTATTTGACAGTTATAAATTTGCCAAGAAGTGAAAGATATAAGACTGAAAATATTATCTTAGTATGCCTTATCCCTGGACCACATGAGCCTAAATTGACGATAAATCAATTTTTGGCTCCATTTGTGCAAGACATGAAATTGGCATTTGACGGCTACTTGCTTTCAGTTAATAATACTACTATTGGCCTTTGTAATATATTAATTAGAGGATGCATTGCCTGCGTTACTTGTGATGTACCAGCTATAAGAAAACTCTGCGGGTTTTTAGGTCATACAGCAAGGCTTGTCTGCAGTAAATGCCTAAAAGAATTTCCAACAAGAATATTTGGTGAGAAACAAGACTATTCTGGGTTTGATCGGGAGTTGTGGACACCAAGATTGCTTGCTGTTCACAAGCAGAACTGTGATGAGCTAAATGAATGCAAGACTAAAAGTGCACTTAGCGAAGCGGAATCAGAATATGGCTTGAGATACTCACTATTATTAGAGTTACCAATGTTTGACCCAATAAGGTTTGGGGTGATTGACCCGATGCACAACCTTCTACTTGGAACATCAAAGTACATGTTCACCCTTTGGCAAGATAGAGAGGTTTTAACTTATCACAACATAGTAGAGATTCAAGGTTTGTGTGAGAAATTCTATTTTCCACATGATGTCGGGAGGCTTCCTTTGAAGATATGGAGTAGTTTTACGGGGTTTACTGCAGACCAGTGGAGAACATGGACCACAGTTTTATCTCCTGTTGTACTCAGAGGTATTTTGCCTGATGAACACTACAAATGTTGGTTGTTATTTGTCCGTGCATGTACAATGCTTTGTACCCGCATCATTTCCGAGTCTACTGTAGGCCTTGCTGATAGGTTTCTGCTCCTGTTTTGCAGAACAATTGAATCATTGTATGGACACTCTGCATGTACTCCAAATCATCACTTATCTCTTCATCTCCGTGAATGTTTATTAGATTATGGTCCAGTGCATAGTATGTGGTGCTTTCCTTTTGAGCGGTACAACGGTGTTTTAAATAAATACCACACAAATAAGAAATATGTGGAAAATCAAATCATGAAAAAATTTTCTTTCCAACAACAAATCGAGTCCTTATCTAATAATGCCTTTAAAGAAATGCCAGAGTTTCAAGACTTGTTTTTGCAGAATTCAAAAGGCTCACTCAATGAGACCCAATTAAATGAATACATCCTGCCACTCATAGAACTGGCTAAGATGCGAACTTTTGGAGCTACTTCTTTTCAACTAGATACCAGTAATATCATCGAAGTTGTATCCAAGATTGATGAGATAGTGCTATCATCCTTGGATGTGTCTTATTTAAAAGACATCTACACCCAATTATACCCTGGCAGGGAAATATTGCACTTTTCTAGATTTGCATCACAATGCAATGTACAGAATGAAACATTTAGATGTATGTGATAGGAACAACACCGAGCTAGCCAACAGTAGCAGTCTCAACAGTAGCAGTCTCCTCAACAGCTTCGCCAGGGATACAGCAGCAATCATTCATTCAAATGAAATAAGAGAAGGCAAATATACTGTACAACACAGCTCTATTTATACAAAATTCTCAGAATGTTCTAGAATAGTCTAGATTGTTATATCATGATACAAATAACAATGTTCAGTCCCTATATGGCTGCTGGGCCTGTTGAATCTGGCCTGATCTCTCACACCCCTTCCCCCTTATCTTGATGGCAACCGGGATCCGTGAGAGGGCATCAGCATTAGCATTCTCTGTTCCTCTTCGATGGAGCACTTTAAACTTGTAGGATTGTAAAGCTATGCTCCACCGTGTCAATCGGCTGTTCAAATTTTGACACTTTGAGAGCCACTGCAGTGCCCGATGGTCCGTCTGGATTGTAAATTCTCTCCCCATCAAGTAGACAGAAAACTTCTCTATTCCCAGTTTGATGGCCAAACACTCCTTTTCAACGGTAGCATATTTCTGTTCCCTGGGCAATAGTTTCCTGCTGAAGTATGCAACTGGGTGGTCCATGCCCTCCTCATCAATCTGACTTAAAACTGCTCCCACCCCAACATCAGAAGCATCTACCTGTAAAGTAAAGGGAAGGGAGAAATTAACATTTCTTAACACAGGATAAGACAACAACCTCCCCTTCAACTCACAAAACGCCCTATTACAACCTTCTGACCAACTAATTCTCTCCGGCTCATACTTCCTGATTAATTCAGTCAATGGAGCAGCAATGGTTGCATAGTCAGGAATAAAACGGCGATAATAGCCAGCTAGCCCCAAAAACGATCTGACCTGCTTCTTTGTGGTTGGCAAAGGAAACTGCTCTATAGTTTGTAACTTAGTTGTCTCTGGCTTCACCACTCCATTGCCAACCACATGCCCCAGATATGTACATTCTGCCATAGCCAACTGACATTTGGAGGGCTTGGTTGTTAGCCCCACCTCTCCCAATCTGTTCAACATTACTCTTAGATGAGTAAGATGATCCTCCCAATTATAACTAAACACAATGAGATCATCCAGGTAGGCGCTAGCAAACTTGTCCATTCCCCGGATAACCTCGTCCATCATTCTTTGGAATGTGGCGGGTGCTCCACAGAGCCCAAATGGCATCATCTTAAATTGGTATAGCCCTTTAGTGGTGATGAATGCTGTTTGTGACGGTCCTCCTCTGCCACAGGAACTTGCCAATACCCTTTCGCAAGATCCAATGTGGTGATATACTTAGCTTGGCCTAGCTGATCTAAGATGTCTTCGACCCTTGGCATAGGGTATGCATCCAGCTGTGTTCCAGCATTCAGTCTCCTGTAATCTACGCACAGTCGAATGGCATCATCCTTCTTTTTGACGATCACCATTGGAGATGCCCATTCACTGACACATGGCTCAATCACACCCTCTTCCAACATCATCTCTAACTCTTTCTCAACTGCCTCTCTGTAAATGTGTGGCATCCGATATGGCCGCTGTCGTACCGGTAGTCCTTCCACGGTTCTTATACGATGCTGACAAATGGAGGTTCTCCCACACTTCCCACTCATTACTGTCTTGAACTCAGTCAGTAGCTCCAATAACTGTCCCTTCTGCTGCTCAGTCAACTGACTACCTACAGAGGGAGACTTACCACTCTCCCCTCTCCATGAAGGTGTGTCCTCTTCTTCTTCAGAATCAACACTAGCCGCCCACAAGCATGTATCTTCTGCCTGGTGCCATTTCTTTAACATGTTCACATGAAATATGGCCTTCCTCCTCCTCTTGTCTGGCATGGACAACTCATAGTTTACTTCCCCTACCCTGCGTATCACACGATAGGGTCCCTGCCACTTAGCCAACAATTTGTTGCTTGAAGTTGGCAACAACACTAATACCTCCTCTCCAGGCTCTAACACTCTCTCTCTAGTATTCTGATCATACCATAACTTCTGACACCTTTGTGCCTCTCTCACATTCTCACTTACCAACTCTGACATCTCTTCTAACCTCTCTCTCACTTGCAGGATGTGGGACAATACACTCTTGTCACTCTTCTTACTCGCCTCCCACTCTTCTCTCAGCACATCTAATGGACCCCTCACTTCTCTACCGTACAACAATTCAAATGGCGAGAACCCTGTGGTAGATTGAGGTACCTCACGGTACGCAAACAACACATATGGCAACAAACTATCCCAATTCTTACCCTCCTTACTTACTAACTTCCTCAACATTGATTTAAGGGTCTTGTTGAATCTTTCCACCAAGCCGTCCGTTTGTGGATGGTATGGTGAAGTACGGATTTGGGTGATATTCAACAAGTTGTACAACTCCTTTAACAACTGCGACATAAAGTTAGTACCCTGATCAGACAGGGTCTCCCTGGGAATGCCAACTCTAGAGAACAATTGTATGAGGTGTTCTGCCACTGTCCCAGCATCAATGGAACGTAAAGGAATAGCCTCCGGGTACCTCGTTGCATAATCACATACAACTAAAATGTATTGATTACCTCTCCTGCTACGTGGTAATGGACCCACAATGTCCATGGCTATCCTCTCGAACGGTTCCTTCATCACTGGTAAGGGAACAAGTGGTACTCTGAGTTGACTCCCTCTAGCAGTTTTCTGACACTGTGGACATCTCCTGCAGTATTCTGCTACATCTCGGAATACTGTGGGCCAATAAAACCGCTGTGTAATTCTACAGACTGTCTTATCCCGGCCAAGGTGTCCTGCAATTGGAATAGAATGAGCTAACTTACAAACAATATGATGGTATGGTTTGGGTAAAAGCAACTGCTTCACCGTCTGCCCAGGTGGCTGCCTCTTTACCCATAAATGGTACCACAAGCCATCTTGCTCCACTTCTTGGTCTGGTTTCAATTCCCTCAGATCCTGAATCATCAAATCAGCATCTTGAAGCTTCCGTAACTCCTCCTTTGAAATAGCTGGGTTAAGATCCCCAACACATGCCCTCTGAGCTCTGGCGTGCTCATAACGCATCTTCCTTCTCTCAGACCTAGGCTTTCTTGGGCCCTTGTCCTTCTCACCACCTACAAACATATCATCACTCAAATTAAACTCACTTGCCAGCACATCCCCATCAACAGGCAGATTTGACTCCTCTTCGAGCTCCTGTAAGGGCAATCCTACACCCATATTACCCTCTTCTGCCTCTGCTCTGAACTCCTTGTTGCCTGGCTCCTCTGCTACCTCTCCGCTAACTGAAGTAGTCTCTACCAATTCTCCGCTATCCAACACTTCTCCACTATCGGACAAAGCTACATCATGCTCCCCCCTATCTTGCCCAGGCTGACTCCTGCTCCGCCTGCCAGCTTGGCTCCGGGTCACCACCATAAGAGCCTGGTCCTCACTCTTCAACCAGCTCACCAATTCTGGAACATCAGTACCTAACAATACTGAGTGTGGCAACTTGTCTGACACGGCTGCCTCCACTATAACCACTCTCCCCTGCCCACTAATCTCTACAGTAGCCACAGGGTACTCAACAGCATCTCCATGTGCACATTGCACCGTAACCAACTTCTCCAAATTCAACTTATCCTCTCTTACAAGTTCTCTCCTCACCAAAGTTCTAGAGCAACCAGTATCTAATACCATGTCATTAACATACTGACCTTCTACAAACCCCTTACAGCGAAATGACTGTCTTACCAGTGGCTTCTTCCCACGATGGTCTCTCAATTTCTTTGCACCACAGAAGAACGCATCACTGGGGCACTGCCTTGAAGTATGTCCACGTCCCCCACAATTGTAACATAGGAAAGGCTTCTCATCCTTCTTCAGCCTCTTCTCCACCTTCAGCACATCCTCACCCTTGGAAGTAGATGGGCTCACCTTCTTACCACTACTGCTACAGTCCTTAGCCATGTGTCCCAGCTGTCCACAAGAATAGCAACCCCTCTGACCAGGTGTTCCTTCCTTAACACCAGTCTTCTGAGCAGGTGCCCACAGCTCTACCTTTCTGGCTTGACGGTAGTCTTCTGCCAGTCTACCAGCCTCCTGTGTATTTCTAGGCTTCCTCTCCTTCACCCAGACCCTTACCTCCTCTGGTAGTACTTCCACAAACTGCTCCTTCACCATTACATCTACCACAGCCTCTCTGTCTCGACAGTCCCTTAGCCATTTCTCTGCCAGGTCCTTCACTCGAATTGCCAACTCCACCGGCGTCTCGTTCTCCAAGGGCTTGATAGAACGGAAGCGTCGTCGGTAAGTCTCCTCATTAATATCGTAACGCTGGAAAATGGCTGCCTTCACTCTGTCATAGTCTCTAGCATCGGCGTCAGTCATCGCGGCGTAGGCCAGACGAGCTTTCCCCATCAACTGAGGTGCCAGGATAGCAGCACGCTTATCTCTGTCCACCCCATGAGCCTCCACTGCTCTCTCGAAAGTTGTTAAGAAAGCCTCAATGTCGTCACTCTCCGTAAGTTTTGTCAACTTCAGTGATTCTGGCCCTACTTCCACGTGACGCGGCCTTCTCTCTGCCGTTAGACCTTCAATAAGTCTCTCAAAACGTTCTTGCTGCTGTTCTAGGCGTCCCTCGTACCGCCTCTTTTCCTCTTGCTCTGCTCGTTGCTCTTCCTTCTCCTTCTCTCGCTCCTCCTTCCAGGCCTTCAATAGCTCAGTGACCTCGCTCATCTCTGGCTGATAGCGTTTCCCAGAATGGAGCATACACGGGTAGGTCTCCTCTGACGTCTGCACGGAGGACAATCCCACTCCTGTCACCAAATGTGATAGGAACAACACCGAGCTAGCCAACAGTAGCAGTCTCAACAGTAGCAGTCTCCTCAACAGCTTCGCCAGGGATACAGCAGCAATCATTCATTCAAATGAAATAAGAGAAGGCAAATATACTGTACAACACAGCTCTATTTATACAAAATTCTCAGAATGTTCTAGAATAGTCTAGATTGTTATATCATGATACAAATAACAATGTTCAGTCCCTATATCGCTGCTGGGCCTGTTGAATCTGGCCTGATCTCTCACAATGTACAAAAAATAAAGCGGTGATAATGGCTTATTGGCCTGCATCTGGCTCTTTGCTAACTAATATTAATTATAGCAGCTATAGTGTAGGTATAATTCAGCACTTTATTCAGTACAACATTTCATTGTCTGATAGAGCTGAAAAACATCTGTTTTGCTACATTCATTGGAAGCAATCTCATCCTTGCTTTGATTGGTTTGGGCAATCAGCCATTGTTTCTTCAACCCTGGATGAAGTAGTCAATGCATGCTGCTACATGCCTATTCAACGCATTGCTTACAGATGTGCTAGTGCCACACTTTCTGTAGTGTTTGAACATATAAATGAAACTGTTTTTGTTGCATGCCCTATTGCAATGAAATATTACTTGTAAGATTATAATGCAAATCGTGCAGCACTAAATTAGTACAGTTTTTATTACTTGTATGCATTGTGTCTATCAAGGTATTATTAATGTTATTATGTCTGTCACAGAAATCACATAAATGAGAAAAATGTTATAATTTTCTATTTACTGATTACAATTGGTGACCTCGATGTGGAAAGCGGGATACAATATATACAATCATGCGAGGTACAGTGTTAGCTATTTGTGACAATGCTATATATGTAGATCATTTTTTATCTACATGCTTATGGCTAAACTTATTTACATACAACCTGTACATGCAGCATGACCTTCACAAACCTTCTTAGTTAAATTTAAGGATGGAAGTGTAAAGTACATAATTATATAAAGGCATGCAACGATTGTCAGGACTGGAATTTTATGAGTGCAGGAAAAAGTAAGCGTGCAATCTTAATTGTGGTCAATCTAATGTTTGTACAAAAAAAACAAATCTTGACGTGTACAGTACTATTTTCTTTTTTCTGAAAACTCATCTTGTGTGGCAAGATTTCAATTGCTTGAGTTTGAGTAAATAGTATGCAAACAATTAACACATCTAACGTGATAACTAGTGTTGTTGAAGCCATCATATTATACAGCATACAGCAAGTTTACTATACAAAATGTACATGTATGCATACATGGATTCATAATCAGTTCATTCAGGATGATGTAATGAACATCCATAAATTTTGCTAGTTTTGACTTGGCCAGCATGGCCTCTGCAAGTCAAATGTGAACCACGCATACGGTGTCCGTTGAACCTATGGTGAAGAATACATGAAGAAATTCACGTAGTGTGGAAATTACACTTGTATAAGTATTATTTTATAAAGCAATAATTAATACAGTTTATGGAGAAGCTTCTACTAAATTATGTGTTGCTTGGCAAGATGAATCTTCCATGATGTTAAATAATATTATTTTTTAAAATTAGAGGAGGTTGGACATGTACGCACATGTAAGCACATACAATTTTGTATTAAGCAAATTTAAACACTGCAAATACTATTCAAAAGTGCATTTAAAGTTTAGTATAATATATGTTCAGCCATTCAACCCTATACTGCGAATACTCTATAAGGGCATCTTAATTACCTGCTTGAAATTAAGCCTGATAAGGAGGTATAATGATGCTGCAATGACCTCAAAGACAGAAAAGGCAGATGCCAATAGCTTAAAAGAAGTACGTATGTATACAAGATAACTTGTTGTTAAAACAGTTTATTTTTTTATAAGTAATATGCTGGGAATTAAAATCAGTCCACTCTCTGCTCAAAAGTTATTAAAATGTACATGTCCCTTCAGATTGTTAGTTCAAAAAGTCATTCCACACTGTTGATTGACACAAAGCTAAGCCAATGTACATGTTCATCCTTAAAGAAGTGTAAATAAAAACAGACCAATACCAGTAATAATCAGATTCAGAAAAACTAGCCATATTTGGCAATGCTGTAAGAAGCATCATTTCTAAAAGTTTTTTTTACTGTGATGGCATGTTACCATGATGTTACGTACAACTTGTATTACTAACTACATGCAGATTAGAGTTTCACCTATTTGGAGTGCTTCCAACAGTGGCCGGTTGTATTTCCTCCCTATACCAAAATAATTATAATTAAATCATTAAATTTGGGAAAATTTCTGTTATTACAATGCATACATGGGCCATGTTGTGTTGTTTAAAGTACTAATACTTAGAGAGGTTGTGCCTTACCTATTGCTATGTCCCAATAAGCTGCTAAGCACATGGTCAAAGTTTACTATGTGAAGATGATAGGATGCATAACTGTTTATTAAGATCCTACATACCAGTAGCTTCAGGTGTAACAGGATCATCATCCTCACTATCAGTGGGATCTCCATTTCCCATATTCATTTCCTGTGCCTCGCTATCATTATGTTCTTCCTCAGTCACTGGTACTATTCCTTCACTGCAATAATTATAATGATGTATGTAGTCGATTCTAATCATTCTATAAAATGCAGACTTACTCTATGGTAATTTCCTCCGAGTCAGCCTGCACAGCCCAAGCAACAGCACCAACTGGTACAGGTAACTGAGAAGGTGACCCAATTCGCCTTGGTTTGGCATCAAACCTCCCTGACACAGTCTTTGCTTGGCTGATTCGTAAATCGAGCTCCTTCTTTAACTCCTTCAATTCTATGTGAATTGTATACACACTGTATGCTATCAGTGGGCTTATCGAGCTGATATGCAGCATTACCGTTTGACTCCCACTGAAGCTTATGGCAGCATATAAACCCTTCCTCCTCCTCGTCACTTCCCTCAGTCATGTACTGATAATCGATATCGGCCTATAATTCCTTTTCCCTCTCTGTCCGCGTAGCTTTTTTTGTGCTGTTATAAAGCTACAAGGTAAAGCACATGCACATAAATATACTGCATTATTACATTTCAAATTTACCCTTGAGCGGTAACTTTTTCTTTTAGCATTTTCTCTATTTCTTGCCACTTGTTCTATTCTCTCAGGCTGCTGATCACGAACCTTTCTTCGCCTAGATTCGTGATAGCGACGACATGCATCTGAATGGAAAATTGTATGTGTACTCAAACTTTATTAACGTATATGACATACGTTTAATGTCGCTGTCCTTAAATTTTTCTCCAAATTCTCTTTTAATTTGCTGAAAAAGTTGGTTTGCCACTCGCTGGTTATGTGCACCAGCGAACCTACAAAATTATTGATTTATAAACAAGTCAAAATCATAATTATAGCTCTCTATGTACATTACATGCACATAGATCATATAGCTATATAGCTAGCCATGCGCGGTTAAATGACTATGTAAGTTTGACTTTGCCAAGGATTTTGCCCAATGGGCGAATTGGATTGGTTTACAATAATAATAATAATAACATGCTTTCATAGCTGCATGGATATCAGTGAATGCTTGACTATAATTGTATATATATAACATACTTGTCATTTGTCTTGTACTGGGCCTCTGGATCCAATGTGGCATACAGCCCTTTCACTTTTAGCTGTATGTAATTAATGACAGGTCTATGTCTGGGCTTTAACAATATATCTTACCGTTAGATCTGAGTGTAACCTTTCACGAGGCTGTTTCTTGGAGGATCCCGATGGTGATTTGCATAATACAGCACAGGCAGCAACATCAGCACGTATTTCTTCTGTTGAACACTGAAGGTCACTGGTGTGTGCCTTCAAGTTTTCCATGTCTTTCACAAGCTTAGCATTATACATCAATAAATTGGTGTTTTGTTTCAACAGTGTATCAGTGAGTTTCTTGTGATCTGATACAGCGGCTAGAACTTGCTCTATGGAAACTTAATTTCCGGCGCCACTGTTTCCAAGTTGGGCCACTTGGGTGACATTCTGAGGCAGAGTGGGTGCGCTACCTCGATTCCCAGCACAATTTCGACTCTGGATTCCTGAATAAAACTGCTGTGACATCTTCCTGATAAAAAAGCAAAGATACTGTATTCCGCGGTAATTGCGCGAATCTGGGTACTCGAGTGTTTTCTGCTCGTTGGACCAATGATTAGAAGTGCATGTGACATGCCAATCCTGGGGCAATGCGACTTTGGGTAAATAGACAGCTGTTTTTCCTTGATAAATTAACTGGAAAGGTAGCAAATTTCCAGTAAGTGATCCACAAACAACAGCAGTAATCTGCCGTTTGTTGTCCAAGGCTAAAAGCTCCACATGCTGTTGACCCTTTTGATCCATAGTCCAAGAAGATCCTGCAACAATGTTTATTCCTGTGTGGTCCCAGTTTAAAATTAAATCATCTGGAATTTCTAGCAGTTTTTTAACCATGACAATATCAGCTAAGAATTGGCATTTGGTAGACTCAAAATCATCAACCAGATATTTTGTGGTGGTACTACCCCTTCTTTTCACAAATTTCATACGATACAGTAATGATTTAGCCCAATTTGATGTTATTGTTATAGGACCTTCCTCACCAGTTGACTTGTCAGTTAGCAATCCTGGGTTATACTTTCTTACAATTGCTCTTGCAGCTGCCATCGTTATTTCCGTTGTAATTAGACCACCTCCTTCACGGACACTTCTAATGTAAGACTTGACCTCGGTGTCAAGAGTATCTCCCAGAAGTAATGGCCGACCACGCTTCGCCACAGGTAGCAAAGATATAGATTCCTCCTCCCCAGCTTTTCGTTTCCTTTCCACCTCCTTCTTGTATGTTGTAACCCACCCTCGCATGGAGCTCTCATCAATAACTTTATCTGTACTGCTGAATTTTTGAGCAGCTCTACAATTGCCGTTCTCGATAGCATAGCTAGCTACTTTAGCCTTGAACTCTGGAGAGTATTTGTTGTAACCGCCCCGTTTTCCGCCAGCAGACTTAAGCTTTCTTGGACAACGGCCATTCATGACACGCAGGACTTCTGTATTAGCAGACGCTATAGTAGAGGGAAGCATTTTGCTGCTTAACGGGCCTCTGGGATCAGGCAAATGAGCATCAGACCTCTTCTTGGAGAAAAAATCTAAAATTGATTTAGACATCTTTATATCCTGCCTTCACTGAAAATGATCCCACAATCGGTGTTAACGCAGAATAAATTTTCCCGAGTAGTGAACCTATTCGGGAAATTCAGGAAAATTTTACACCTCGGGAAAATAACCCATTATACAGTATTACACTCAGTCACAGTTAACTGTTCCCAGAATTCTTTAATGCCATCAATTAGTTCCTGGGTTTGGTGACACTTCTGATATATTCCTTCAGCTCATGCCAAAGATTTTCTATCAGATTGCAGTCCAGTGATTCTGCTGGAGTGCACCACCAAGTGATCTTCTTGCCAGCAAGGAAGTCTTTAGCTGCATTTGACATGTTCTTTGGGTCGTTGTCAGCCATGAGACGATGGCTATCTGGATACAAGGATTCAACAAATGGAAGAAGCATCTTCTCCAGTGTTTTGATGTAGACAGTCACATTCATGGTCCTTCAAAGATACATATTCCAGTTTTTAAACGTTTACTGATTCCTGCCCAAACATGGACCTTCACTGGATGTTTTTAAAGAATTTTTTGTTGTATAATTGTAAACATTCAATTGACATTACCTTGGTTTTAACTAGGGAGACTGTCCTCATTTTCTACAGCAATAGCGCTTGTGACTTTCAAGTTGCACTGAACATTCATCAGTCCACATGACGTTCCCAAAATTGTTGTTGAGATATTGCTGTGCCCATTGTAGAAACTTCAGCTTGTTAGGCTCGCAAATCAACTGGCATTACGCACTCCCATGGAAGGTCCAGCCTCGAAAGCAAAGGACAGCAGTTTTGGTGGAAATTTGATATCTTCTTGAATTTAACAACGCGTGGAGTTGGAGAGCTGTTGTTTCGTCATCTTCTATCGTACACTCTTCGACAAGAGTCCTTATTTGTTCAGTAATTTTAGTAGGTCTTCCAGATCCAGGGGTGCATGCAATCGATCCAGTTCGCTCGACTTTTCTATGAATTTGGCTATCCCAACACGCGTCATAGCAATTGTTGGAGCAATTTACAAATAGTAGGCGATCAATGACCTTGTCGATACTAATACAAATTCTCCTTTTCACGTACCACGAACACACTATTTTAACTGTAGCTGATATCATTCTCCATCGGCTTTTTATATGAATCACCAAATCGAATTAATGTTTACTATAACAGTGGCTATGGCCACCGTACAGTAGCTATGTGTATACTGTGTTATCGTGTTT
This sequence comes from Dysidea avara, assembly GCF_963678975.1. NCBI lineage: Eukaryota > Metazoa > Porifera > Demospongiae > Dictyoceratida > Dysideidae > Dysidea > Dysidea avara. Next base: position 2,707,467 of record NC_089286.1, read on the forward strand.
TTTTTGCAAACGTAATTACGATAGCTGGAGTACACACTATAGCAAAAATGCAGCGTTTTCCGTGTTTACAATAATGATAGCAATTGTAAAATGGTAACTTTACAATCATTTTTAGAGTTGTTTGAAATGATGCAGTTTGGCTTGATGCAGGTAGTGGACATTCTGGGAGATTGGATTGTATCGAAGGCTGCACAATTGATCCACAATAAGATGATGTGAGAATGACTCAACCACATGTAAACCTGTGGCAAGATGGATGGTGGCAATACTTTATCTGTATACAGTATGGGTCATTTCAACACTGCTGCATGGCAGCTGCACTCAAAAGTATGACCTTGAATGGATTGCAAGTGTGAAGAATGCTAGGCTATGACACACCTGCACTGAACTTAGTTAACAAACAGGAGGAAAAGGAAGCATACGCTGGACAGTGCTAGCAGCAATTAATGAGTAAATCCGTCCTTTGCAACTAGGACACATCACGGATCATACAGTGTTGTACAGTAGAGAGATGTTACCACCAATGAACTGTAGCAATTATGTAAAGAAAATGTATTTAGAACGTTTATCCTATAATCCATTCGTAAACCAGCTAAAAATCTTGTTAGCAGCTGCTGTTTACATACTTTTGACAAGTAAGAGTATCAGTAGTTGTTAGTCTCACGTAGCCAGACCCTTTTCTTTCTTTTATGTGGGGGCGGGAAAAATAGGGTCTGGTGAACATAGTATAGCATCGTCGTTGGGCTATCCCGAGATTGTATGGATTCTTCTGCGCAGTTTCCAGATTGTTGATTGGCACGAATGACATGATTTACTAATATTTGCGTCGTTTGCATTCTATTACCATAGCTACTACTGAAATATCTATGGTAACAGAACGCAAATGCAGCAGATCACATAATTTGCACCAAACAACATTGTAATCTTGGAAAAGCGTTCCTCGTATAAGACAGCCATCACCTACAATGACCCATTAGGCTGAGTGGTGCTTTTCTTTACCAATACATACATAACACATCCACGCACGCACATGAATACAACTTGTACTTACTTATCTTGACAAATGCAATATTGATAAAGACACCAAAGTATGGTGTGAAGAACTAGATAGATGGTACTGAATGACTTATATATACACTGGCCTCATACACCCTGAAAGCCCCCAACACGTTTGGCCATAACCTTATTAGGAGATTGGGAATAGGTCCTAGCAATGATGGGGCTGAGGCCGCTGGTTCTCCATCCACTGTTAATAACAAAAATCAACAAGACTGAAGAAAATGAGTCTGTTAGGGTCCTTGTAGAAGATCTAGTAAACGTCATTACAGAAAAGAATAGACAGCCACAAGATGTAAAGAAAAGACAAGAACATCAAAATGTGTTTATTAATCTAACAAATAGGCTCCATCAACTCTCAAGGTCACACAAGTCAGTGACCTTTACAAGAGTTGATACCCAGGACTATGATAGTGACACATGTGACAGTGTTAGTATATGAATGTTGACTGTGGTAGGCTAGTTGTCACCCTCAAAATCACTCTGTGTGAATAACTCTGATGGTGAACACTAGGACAACATATTTTGGTGAGGAATAAATTACTGACACATCAAGCTGAAATATATTATCTAATTTGTCAAAAGACACTGGCAATCCCAAAGTTTCTTTTATCCATGGCTCACATGACTGTTTAATAGGTGTGAGTAAAAAATGCAGCAAGTAAATTGGTATCCACCCACCAAAAATATTGCAAGCTTAGAAAGTTGAAATGGAACTTATTAGGAGACATTGCATCCGATGCAATGCTAAAATATATTTTAGATTCATAGCAAACATACAGTAGCTTCATAATTATGATAACTAAGGTAGCAGTCAACCAACAGCAATCCACACCACAAAACAAAGGCTCTCTATATTGTCAGATTTGGTGTTCATGTTGATGACACTACACTAATAGTCACTACACAAACACGCACTAGATTACAATTATTCCCATCATAATGGGACTGGCCCAACAAGTATGATGTTACTATGATAACTACAAACAATACATTGTAACAAGGCATTGTCTTACATATACTCAAATTGTTACTACTGTTACCTGATGAGCACTATTTGTAGGTGAAACATACGTGTCATATCTTTCTTTACGACACACGACAGAAGTCCGAACCGAACAATACTGCTGGCACAAGGTCACTCTTATTAACACACACACGCAACTCTACCATCACATGCAAATCTTATTATATTATAGTAATTAAATAACTAAATGTTACTGTTTCACTTCCCCATCCTGGAGTCATGTCCGCATGATAACCATGTCCTTTATTCACTGACTTTGTCGAGGAGTTTCCTCTTCTGTACACTCTTGATCCTGGTTTCCTCAACATCATTGTCATCAGCGCCTTCCACTATCTCGGAAGTATTGTGTTCATGTTCATAAGCACCATTAGTATCACCGCCTGCCAACTCGACAACATCTTACTCTGTCTAAAGGGACCCGGATGCTACTAGTTACTTATGTAACTAAGTTACATAACTGATTACTTTTAAACTAGTAATATAACTTGTTTTGTAACTAGTAACTTGTTACTAGGAGTAATTGTCTGAAAAGTAACTAAGTTACAATAATTGCATTGTAACTATAACTATTCATGCTTTAAAAGCAAGAGCACTTCAATTTTTGTGCCATATATGTATGCTACAGCCACAGTAAGTAGACAGATTCTGTGTATTGTTCTCTATGATTCAGCTTGAGTAATAGACGTAGCAATAATTAAAGCTGACCTGAAATAGCCACAGAATTGCTATTTTGCAATTCTGTGGATTTTGCAATTTGTGAAATGCCTGGGCAAGATACCAACACTGGCTCGCAAACTGGCAAAAAAATCCATTTTAGACGAAAATGTTCTCAAAGCTTGTACTGTTGCGAACAGCGAAATGGAGAATTATTAGCACTACCACATAATGAATTGAATGAGTTAAAGTCTTTGATGTTTAGTCTACTGCCTCATAATTGGTCCAATCTAATTGAATTTGGGCAAACTGCATTGTTACAGTAGGGCAGCCGTGTAAAACACTAAGATCGCAGGCAAAGAGAACTTCTACTTAATAGTTACAAACCACTTTCGAAAGCAAGCTAAGTGTAGCAAATACAAGATCAAGATACTCTAATAGAACAGTCACCAAGCAGCTACACTTAAATTACTCTAGCAATTCAGACCATTACAAGTCATCCTGTAGGGAGATCAGGTTGAAACAATTCACCCTGTAGAGAGTTCAGCCACAAACAAATCACCTTTTACAGAATTCAGCTACAAGCAATTAAGTCACTCTGTGGAGAGCTCAGCTAGAAACAAGCCACCTTGTAGAAAGATCAGCTAAAAACAAGTCACCTTGTAAAGAGGTGCTTGTAGCATCATGTGCTAAAACTGGCTCGCATGAACTAGAAAATGGGTTTATTATATTTAGTTTAGCCTGTTAACTCAAGTGCTGTGGTTTAGACTAACAGTTTACGCCCAGACAGAAGCTAGCTATCACACAGGCAGGTTGTCAAAACTATGCCGTTCGACAAAAGTGACCAAAATAGTTCATAATGATTATTAGTAGAATACAACACAGTTTGATAATGAATGTATTAGAATCCAATAGCAGCACCATTTAATTCAATTACTTTACGCAAAACTTTTTAAAGATGATTAATGTATTTGTTACATTTAGCTACAGTTACTGTACTCCAAAACTGCTTGATACCATCGATAAGTTCTTGTTTGTTGTGGGTTTAGTAACTCTGCTGTTGTATTCTTTTAATTCGTGCCAGTAGTTCTCAATCGGTGGCGATTCAGCTGGCATTCTCCACCACTCTACTTTATTCTGTGGAGGAACTGTTTTGCTTCGTTGGATACATGTTTGGGGTCGTTATCAGTCATGAATCAATGACTATCAGGATAAACCTCCTGCTATGAATGGGAGTAGAGTCTGTTCTAATACTTGGATGGACAATGGAGCATCAATAATACCCTCAGTGATACCCTAATACCCTAAGTGTATCACAATTAACACATTCCCAGTTGAGAGATACAGTGTGTCAGTATATACATGTACATCAAGAGGATTTAGAATATATACAACAATATCGTGGTATGTACAATATGGTGTTGAATGAAGAACACCAATGTATGCCATGGAGTGCATTCATCAATGAACAGAATAAAACTGATACATATGCAACATAATTATTTATTAAGACGACAGCAATTATCATTGGTGTTGATATGCATACAATATCAGAACACTGTTCTAGGGAATTAACATACAATAAGATCACATCATTGTGGAATGATATAGTGTCACACTTGACCACCATCATTGATTGGTAATATTTCCAGACTACATTTTCAATCCTAATTGTCAGTGGTAATTACACATTCAAGTTCACATAATGACGACAATGATGGCAATTACATGACCAACCATTACATCGTCACATGATTCTAAGATCATCAACCTACATTGGCAAAAGACTGCCAACATCATCTACAAACAATAGTGAAATTCATTACCTTGGTAAGATGAATCAGAGATGTGATCACTGTAAGGCACTTAATTTCTACAATGAATCATTTCACTGCTGCCACAATGGGAAAGTTAAGCTGGATTCATTGAACAGATATCCTGATTAAATTGAGCATTCTTCTTACATGTAAATCATCTCAGGCAATAAATTTTCAAAACAATATTTCACATTTCAACAGCGCATTCGCCTTTGCATCAATGGGTGCAGCTTTGGCCAATCCACCCACCATGTTTCAGAATATGTGGACAAATATTTCATAGAAGTGGATGTTTGCATCCAACAGATGGTCAAGTTCCTACATATAACCAGCTTTACATATTAGATACAGACACAGCCAATTACAACTGTATGAGAAAACAGCCTGCCAATAAACCATGTCAACATGATTGATGCATGTAATTCAGGATGTGATGGAAAAGCACAGCCCATATTTATTAGCCTACAGGAACATGGCAGATGTGGAGAAAAGTGGATCATCCAGGACTGTTACTAATGAATGCCAACAATCACAATGCAATTCAGAATTGGTAAAGATCGGCAAAAGTACAACATGCCACATCATGATGAAGTTGCTGTGGTGTTTGTTGGGGAGGATGGTGCACCTCCAATGGATTGTGACATCATTGTCTATCCAAAAAATCAACCTTTACAGCACATATCTTACATGTCAGCCAACCGTGACCAAATGATTTATCCACTACTATTTCCACATGATGATCCTGGTTGGCACTGTGGGTTAGCACATCTTGAGCAACATTCCACAGTAAAGCGTAACAGAGTCACAATGTTGCAATTTTACACATACAGATTGGCCATAAGGAAAGACTTCATTCCTATTCATCATAGGAAGAAGTTATTTCAACAATACAGTGGAACCTGTGTTACGGTCACCTGGATTAAGCGGTCACCTTTGCATAACGGCCATGGTCATGAGGTCCCAAATATTTTCCCATATAAATGTATGCATGGTGGTCTGCATTAGGCGGTCACCTGTCTAACGCGTATAACGGCCAACCAAGAATTCGCCTATGAATCATTGTATACTTCATCCTTTGTATAGTGGTCGCTTCCTTTTATGGTGGCTTATAGCTACTGAATACGTTTATGCAATGAAGCCTGATAGTTTATATGGCATTCATTGAAAGGCAGGAAGCGTGATAATTGCGCATTAATTGAAACGGTGCCGTGGTGTCAGACCATTGGCTCAATAGAAATGTAACTACCGAAAATCGGTCAGTGAATTGGACAACTGTCAATTGCCCCAGGGGTGGGGACAAGAAGCAATGTCAAATCCCCCACCTGGGGTGTGGGGACGTCCAGGGGTAGGGCATGAAATTGACAAGTGCATATACACAGCAAGAGACAATAACAAACATTATACCACCCACAAACAACACTGACACAAAGAAAACCAAGATGTGACACCGTTCGGGGCTGTTGCTGTTCAACACCTGCAACTTTTCAGAGGGACCTAGTCCGTCGGGGTGTCCCGGCCAACTGTTAACCAACACGCACAGTTAACGCAGACAGTAACAAGAGCACACAAATATTCACTGCTAATGCTCTTCCTTCTCTCCTAAATGCTAGCGTAGTACCAAGAGTTAATCAGTATCGACGTTCAACTGCTCCCATACCCTCGGCGTTGTTATTAACTGCAAGCATGCGCAACATACTGTAGCGCGCACATCGAGGCGCACCTAATAATTTTACTGTAATCATATACCTTGGACTTTGGTATTTCCTAAAGGGTTCTAAGAGAGTGAATAAAGATGCCTTATATTAGACCCTTTTGGTGGTGAATTTGGTTGATTTTGGAGGTGTCTAAGTTACTTAGACCCTTTCATGTTTACTTAGACCCTTTTCATGTTTATTACGCGCACCCGGACTGGTAGCGTTGGCAACACATCGCCACCTAAAAATTAATTTTAAACCCGTAACTGTTGTTACGGGTGGAGTAATGGCTTGTTTCTACTAATGAACGCTACATTTCTCTGTCACAAGCAGCTGTCAACAATGTTAAGGTACAACAACTACATAAAGGGTCTAAATAACTTAGACTTCAGACCACAGGGGTCTAAGTAATTTAGTAACCCTCAGGCCCTGTAGTAGCACCTTCGCTTTGCTTAGGCGCCACGACACAGGGCCATCGGGTTACTAAATTACTTAGACCCCTGTGGTCTGAAGTCTAACTATTACGTAGTTATACTGGCAACTCTGTTAAGGCAATTGCAACAGCAGAAATGAAGTACAATATATTGGATTATAAGCGCACCCTCGAACAATATCGTAGATTAGTTAGGTGCCGCCCATCTTCCCAAAACGAATTGAGTTTTATTTATTTTTTAGTATATATATATATATGAATGAAATAAAAAGACAAGAGACAACAATTCAAATTACATGTGATGGAAGCACCTGATCCTCAGATATTGCAAGGTCAAGTGCTCCGATAGTAACTGGACTGCCACAATGAGACCTGGCTTCATGCAAGCAGGTTACAGCTGACCTCGTTTTGAATGAATTTTTTTACATTTCATAAGTCTAGTGTCAGGATTCTCTGGATGAATAATGCCAGAATCCTGGCACTGTAGGGTGATGACAATCCCTCTTCCCTTATAGATACATAGTATATAGCTGATTTTTTTTGATTTATAGATTTATTAAACCTTCAGGCAATTGGTTACAGCCATTTTTCCTTGAACACATCACATAAATATAAAACATGACATTACAAAACTGACCAAAATATAGCTAGCTATAAGCCTATACAACACAATTACAGAACAAACTGGCAAAAAGGCTGCACACAGAAACAATTATTAATCACAAAACACAGCGTCCATGTACATAGCTATTCATTGAAAGTGGTTTATCACCAGTGGTGGCAGTGGGAGCATTCCATTATTTAATAGGCTTCAGTTGTAACAGAAAAAACAGTGGGTAAACCTTAAACTGTATTAGGGATATTCTTAAAATAGAATTATAGCTACGTACGTGTTCTTGAGGAGGCAGTTCTGCCAAAAACAATAAGTGGCTCAAGTGGTATACATTATACTGATGATATTGATGGTACCTTGAATATAGTGATGTTTATTACCAGGGGTGGATCCAGGGGGGTTCAAAGGGTTCCATGGAACCCTCCTTTTGACAGAGCCTCTCTTACTCGAGATACTCTAATAGAGCAGTCAAGATCGAGCAGTCACAGTATTCTTAAGAGGTGTAGCAAGCTACATGATTTTAATAAGGAAATATAGTTGGTGAGGGCCAGCTATTGTCAGCAGGCAATGACCTTTTTTTTGGGTGCTGAAGTTGCAATTCCAGAATGGACCCCCCTTTTAAAAAGTCTGGATCCGCCCTTGGTATCCATTCACTAGACTGGACTACCGAACTGGACTGCTGGACTCACATAAAATTTGTTCAAACACATTTTATCAACCACTAAAAGTGATTACATAGAGTAGTATACCACACATGGATAGCCATATATAAGTTTATTAAGGCTTTATAGGCCAAATTTTGGGCAAATGTGGACACAACTGCAAAAACACCACATTTTCTCCACATGTGTACTACTGCCTTAGGTTTATTTTTTTGATAGGAGCCATCTCATTCTGAAAAGAGTGTGTCAATAAAAGCACTTTTTGAAATGCCAATCCAAGATTTTTAAAAAATCGGTAAGCCATACAACTGCCTATCCTGATTCTTTTTTTTACAGAACACAATTTGTTTGTGTTGTTACAAGAGCTGAAAACAGCATGCAGGTACTTACCCCAAAGAAGTTTGTTCAGTGGAGACAAATGATATATGTTGTTATTGATCTCAAATGTGAGTTACATGATAAGTTATTACTAGTTGACTTGATCAAATAGACTTGTTAGTTCTCACCTGGGAACTACCATGCTATCAGCTTTTGCTGTCTGTAGCTAAGGTTTTAAAACTGCTATTGAGATTGAGATTGTTACCAACCAAGTAGAAACTTCTGTTTGAAAGTACAGATCTTATATTAGGTGTGTGCAACAACCAAACTGCTTCTTGTGAAATGTCCTTGACAACAATAAGATGTAATTTGGTTGTGCTCAGATACATCACAGTAGCTATGTATATTTCAATATTAATTTGGAGAAGTTTGCACTTGTTTGCTTGCAGAGAGTGGATAATTAGTTTCCATCATTGCAACTAACTAAACACACACCCTATGGCATTACATCCTGTGTCTTTTATATCATATCCTTTTCGTGTGGTATACAAACAACACAATATTTGTTGTATACATGACAACAGTGTTATATAGTGAAAGAATTTGTAGTCACATATGTGTGTACATGTTTGAGAACGGTATACTGAAAGCTGAGCTCATGTAATGCAGAAGATTACATAATGCACCTATCAATGTAATGCCCCACTACCACAGGTACGGGCTGAGGTGGGGGAAGGTGGGGATTTGTATTCCTGAAAATTACAATGCCCCACCTACTGGGGGAGTACAGCTGGTAAAAGCCCCTACAAATCCCGACAATACCCCTAGTATATACCTGGGGGAATGTGGAGCTTAGAGGGGGTTAGATATTTTTCAACAATAATAAAAATTTCATTAATGATAAAAGATGTACACACTCTGTATTAAGCCACACCAACTATTTACACTCTTCACATACAAATTTTTCAGGCTCTTCCACAATACCTATACAAACAAAATGGAACCATCTGTCACATAAATCACAGCCTATCCACTTTTCTACGGAATCCGTGAACTCCTGGAACTCTTCATAACAAACTGCACAGTGGTAAGTGGCTACAGCTGTTTTACGTTCTTTGTTTTTTCTTCTTGTTTCAGCAGCCTTTACTGCACCTCTTCTGCGGTTCTCCTTGATTGTGTGTAGGTGTTCGAACCATATAGTGACATCACTTACTGATAGCAAGGTTTCTTTAGCAATTTCAGAACAAAGGGACTCGGGTGGAGGGTATGAAGTTAACTGGTCAAATTTTTCCTTAAGTACTGTTGAAGGAGGCTTTTTCATTGGCAAAAGTTGTGATTGAATAGATGACTTAGGTGGCAAATAATGACCAGTACAATTTTCTTTACATTCAGTGCAATCAACATTACCCCATGGTCTGTCAGGGTCAGGAATAGGCAGTGGTAAGTGCGTGATAAGTGGTCCTCCACTGTACCAGGGTGGCATGTGCTTCTGCTCACTCCTGCACACAGGATGACAACAAGAGGGATCAAAACAGCAAACAAGAAAAAATGCGTATTGGGGTGGTAGTCCCTTAATGCTATGTCTTTCCTTTAACTGCCACACAGTGTCAAAATAGTTGTACAATTCTGGCCTTTCCCTTTTTAATGCTTCTTTTTGCTTCTTAGTACCCTTACAATATTGTAGAAAATATTTACGGACTACTTGTTGTTCTGAAGAATTCGCTCCATTGTACAAATGTATGACAGTGTCTCCACATGGAGCATCATTAACTCTGTTTATGTAAACATTAGTAGCCAATTCCATATTATGCTCATATTTTTCTTTATTGATCTTTCCTGTGTTTGAATCCATGCATGTTCCTCCAAGAGTGGATGGAATGAATAAATTTGCATGTGCTAATGCTAAACAACCGTTTTGTAATTCAACGCGATTTAAATAGCTGGACCCACTGTTCCTTGCTGTAACAAGGCATGCAATAGTTGACCGTTTCAAATGTCTCTCTGTCCATATGAATTGAACCTCTTCATGAATCGGGCCTTCATCACTGGCACCATCTACCCGAAAACATTCAACTGGTTTTCTAATATCTGTACTAGGATTGAAGAACATTGGCTTGAATTCTGGTGTTAGTTCTAGCATTTCTAAATCAGCACTGTGTTGAAATGGGTTTTTTGGAAAAACACCAGTTGCCTTAACTACACCTGCACACATCTCTGCAGTAGTATCTGTGGCTGTAAAATTATATGATGTAGTCTGCAGAATAGAGGTATAAGGATTAACATAGTCTGTATAAGTCGTTAGAGCTTCATGATCTTGCACTACTGGGCTCTTGTGCAAACGATGAGTAGCCATCGTATCTAAGCGGAATCCAGCAGCATCATCTCTGTTAACATTAACAATGTTGCAGCCATCCTTGTATTGTAGGTAGTTTAAACCAGCATAAAAGGCTGCACTCCAATGAGCGTCAGGATTAAACTTGAGCATGAACCCCTTTCGTGCACGTCTACAAGTGACTTTGGCCAAGCCTTTATAACGTTCAGCAGATTTTCTTCTTTTGTTCCTTGCCACGCATAGCTCTACTACAGTTCCATAAGCAAAGTTTCGTCCAAAGGTTTTGATTAAATGATCACGTATCCTTCCAAAAGTGGCTTTTGATTTAACACGGATGTTCCCATCAAATGTCAACACACCAGTTCTGCGCCATGCATCAGCCCCAACATTGCAACTTTTCACAAAATCTTCGATTTCTCTTCCAATAGTAGGAAACTCCTTTACAATTGTTTTCACACGGTCACTTTGCTTCTTCCTAAGGTAGTTTCGGCTAGCAATAGTTTTACTTATTAAGTACTGGGCTCTTCGTTGAATGGTCTTCCTTTGTTTTGCTACAATAGCCTTTGCCTTCTCACTAAATGCATCTTTGAGGCCAATGTACTCATCAGGATCTTCACTTTCTGAGTCTGTCACAATAAAACCATTTAAGGCATCCACACTCCTTTCTGCCTCATGTCGATGGGTATTATTATAGTTGGTGAATGCTTGATATGATTGCTGTAGCAACATTTTATGATCAGATGTCAAACATTTCTCTAACAATTTTGGAAACTGTTGGGACAGTTGATTTGTAATACCTTTTTCATCATCACAATCTGCTTTTGTTAGCATGTGGTCAACTAAATAAAACCAATTAAATTTACTTTCAACTAATGCTACAAGCAGCTCATCAAAAACAAAACATTTATCTTCTGTGGCAGTTTCTAGTGAACAGTCAGGCTCAATATCTGAATCATCAATGTATAACTGAGTTACCACAGCTTCTTGATCTTCACTTAAACTTCTGATTGATTCTCGAATATGCAGAGACTCTTCAATACAAGCCTCCACCCTAGCAGTTCGCTCAGTCATATTTTCAAACCCATAACAGCGCCTGGCTGATGATGGTGTAAGTCCAGAAGCTTTGAATGTTGCATACCTAACTAGTTCTCTCTCCCGGTCATTTTGAGCAAGGGACAACAAATTCTGAAGGTCAATCTTGGAGAATGTTTTTGAACTAGTAGCAGAGCTGTTAGATGATTCACAAATATCAATGAGTTTCTCATAGTCGACTCCTGGATTGAGTTCCATCACATACACTTTAGGATCTTTATTTATCTTGATTAGCAAGGCAGCTAAAGGCATTTGTAACAGTCTACGCTTAGCATTTGGAGTATGATAAGTTACGCCTGGAAAGCAGCTCTGAAATAATGATTTAAAAGGAGTGATGCCTTTCTCCATTACAATATTTGCAGTTTTTATCATTTTAGGGCATTCCTTACAATTATGGTGGTGGCTTTTACAGTATTGTGTTCTAGCTAAACAGTATTGTCTAAGGTTAAATTCTTTAATTTTACTTATGCTTACACGATTAGAAAGTATTTCATAATCCGATAGTGAAAGATTAACATAATCATGGTAAGTACTAACAAAGTCAGTCTGAGGCCTCCCTGTACCGGCAATACCAGTACAAGGAGGCTCTGTTAAAAAAGTGTATCTTTTTGTTGGTTAGTTATTTGACCAACAAAAGACATCTGGCCAGCAGAAGAGATCTGGTCAGTGGAAGACATGAGTTCAGTGGACGATGTCTGGTCAACCGAAGGTGATTCATCAACAAAAGAAGTCTGATCACCAGAGGACATTTGGCTATTTGATGATGATTGACCTCTGGAAGATGTTTGTGAACTTTCATTGTCAGAGAGTATGATTGTATCTGCACTACTGCTGTCATCACTATATACACTTGACACTTCAAGCACAACCTTAGATTCCTTTGGTTTCAAAGATTTATGCAAACGCCTGGTTTTACTAGAGGAATCATCTGACTCCTGACTGGAAGCAACATTTCTGCTATGGTAGGACATCGATCTTTTAGTTTTTTTCTGTAAAACCAGCAGTTCATTTTCTAGCTCTCGTTTTTGTTTGGACAAACTGGCAATCTCTTCAGTAATATCGTCACAAGCCTTGTAGTTTTTCACATTTTCAGCCATCTGTCTTCTTTTCTCTTTGTATGATATTCTTTCCTTTAAATTTTGTATGTCTTCTTCCAACCGTTTCATGCGTTCCACTCTAGCATCAAAAGTGAGCCTTGGCCGTTTTGTAGCAGTGGACTCTACAGCTCCACAATATTTGTTACTGCGGCTTTTCCCCTTCTTAAATGAGTAGCTTGAATTTACTTTACTCCTAGCCGCATCCAAGAGCTTCTGACGACTTGAAAGATATACGGGATTCTGTAGGCAAATTTCTTGAGCTGCTTTATTTACTGATATTTGATATTCAGTTAGAGGTCGTATGGATTCCTTCTTGTAAATAAGGGCTCTCTGCTTGATGTCTTCATCAGACAGACCTGGACTAGCCATCTCAACATTTGGAATGCTAGATTCCTTTATAGGGTATAAAACATACAGAATGTAAATGCAATGCAACTGTTACATGCACTTAACAGGAATAAGCATACATTTGTTTTTGTGTGTGTGTGTGTGTGTGTTCTTTTGCAGCAACAATATAGACTGAATTAAATTCTTTACGTAAAATTTATACGTATGATATACCTGTGTTGTGCCTCTGCAAAGCGAAACACCAGACTTGGATAAGCTTAATTGGAGTTGGGTAGAAGTTTTACCAGGGGCTGCTGCAACCGCACCAGAATCCTGAGGATGGTTAAAGGTCACCTGTACACAAAATATAGATACTATGTATAATTTTACCACTGGAAAGATTGAATACATATTCTGCAATATAAATTTAGTAACACTATGCATGCTTTATACAAGATAGTAAGTAGCTGCAACTTAACAATGCATGTATATAAATGCTTAGAACAATATCATAATACTCTAACCGCTAACAAAAGATTGCTAATATTTAGTAGTGCAAACTATTAAAACTATAGATACCAGTATGATAACTACATAAGTGCAACATTGCACTTGCTTGCAAGAGTTAACTTGTTCACGATGAGGTTTATTGCCAGTAAAGGGACGTGGTATTCACTATACTCACGAGTTTTCATCCTGCGGAATACAGGGTGAACCTGGCTATTAGCTCTACGGCAAACAAATTGACTCTTGCTAGCAAGTGCAATGTTGCGGTTGGGTGGTACCACAGCTAATCAAATAGCTATTAATCACAACCTATGCATTTAACTATAGCACTGTCAGCAATTAACCAACAAACCATATGCAAGCAAATGTAGGTGAAGATAAAAGATTTTAACAAATAGATAAACTCTTCACAGATACATTTCAATACTCTAGAGCCGGAGTCTAGACTGGTGGGCTGTATTGAGCTCTGTTCAGAACTTCCAACTATAAGTAAAATTTATCAGCTAAGCCTCAATTATATATATATAGCATGAAGCAATCAGTCTGTCAACTAAAGCTAAGCGTACAATTCTGTAGTTTTAGACTTAAGCTGAAACTGTTTTACAGACCATCTTAGCACAGATTAGAGTGTGGTGGATAAGAGTGCTATTAGCAGTAACAGGTTATCACTGTTAGGCTTCACAATAACAAGTAGAGCAAGCCAGTGTACATGCAGCACTTGCATACCATGTAGTTTAATACCAGGAATGTATTGTATGCATCTAATTACCCCCAGCAACATGCACTGTGTGACAAACATCAATCTTTTTCAAGCAAGTATAGTTTTTGCCTACCTATCATGACAAAATGCACCAAGAAAAAATAGCTATTTAGCTAGCTAATTTATTTATATACAAGCTACTAACCGACTGTGCGGTGGAAAGATTGTTGGCTGCACCTTCCTCGGACTGAATTGTTTCCATTATCCTCATCACAGCTCTGTCAGGAATTTCCTGGTCCAAGCCAACTACATCAACAAACACGTTCTCTCCCCAGCTGTCATCTCATACTTGCAATATCACACTACTCTGGCTGCACTGCAAAATATCCTTAAAGCTCTCTAGAATTGCAGAACGGAGGACAGAGACGTCGCCACTATATCTCACAACTCTTGTTCTTAGCCCACTAGGTGTGCTGATAGACACCAGCGCACTCTTGCTTTCTCTTCGTTCCTCGCTTCGTTCACACATCGCCACCAGGCCAGCTGCATTCAAAAACGAGGCGTGCGCAGTTAATTATCTCACGTGATTGCCAGTCATTGCATTTTAATGCACTTTGAGGATACGCTTGCGGGTTGTGATATGTACGGCTGGAGTACGCTGATGGTTGACTATCCGATACAAGTGAATTTCTTTTATAATTTTCAAGGTAAATACAAAGCCCCACTACCTCGGGGCAATCGGGCTATCAATTCCCCTACCAACCCCGACTTTCTCCCACCCTCAGCCCGTACCTGTGGTAGTGGGGCGTTACATTGATAGGTGCATAAACATAATATACATGCATGTATTTCAGTATAGCTTGTTTATCTACCTACAGAGCCATATATAATCCCCAATAGGAAATACAGACAAATCAGAAGCATACTCATTTTAAAATTATTTCAGGGTTCTAGATGCATTGCCAGTAGCACTTATTTTCAGTAATGCATCACAGCTGGTGAACTTATATGGCAAAACAAAGCTGCATGGCATGGATCTTGTCATACTAAGTAGTCCAAAAGAGAAAAATGGAGCCAGAAATTGCAGGGTGATATGCACGGTGACCCTGTTGGTGTCAAGCTGCTTGATGGAGCTGCTGTGGTGTACCTGCTTCCCACTGACAATGTTTTGACTTTTTGATGAATAAGCAGACAATATCTCTCTCCCACATATATCAGAACAGTTGGAAAGTTGTGTAAAAAGTCCTCAGGAACATTCCTTTTTGCACCCTGACAAGAAAACTATTTGTTACTATTAAAAATCAATCATGTTTCTATCAAGTTAACTGTTGGGCCTAGTATCATAGTAGTACAAAGCATACAGCTGGAACATAATAGCCTATTAGTAATCTATTTAAAAAAAAAATAGTTTTCTCACCTAGGCAGTAAACAAAATCACTAAAATTTCCATTTGCAGGAATTCTGTTAAAGTTTTGGACCTTCAATGCTGACGATTGTGTAGTACTATGTACAAGGACTACAGCAGTTCAATTATCAAGCACAGAGCTTGAACAAAAGGTCCCTTGTCCTTATACTGGGCACCATATGAAAGGTAATTAAATTTCTATTTTAATGGAACAACAAAGAAATTGTCATCACTATAATGAATGATATGGATATACTAGGTCTATGCATGGTTCCATGTAACCATGAAAAATCAAAGCTGACACTATAGGCTTGTATATAGTGTACTTGAATGATGTAATTATACTTGGCTGCCGTGGTTGTTCAATCTGCACTGTTGACAATGATGTAATTATCCTAGGTTAATTCCACTACTTAAAATCTATATCATTGCATCAAAATGTTAATGTCTGGATAGCATTTGTGGTAGGGAAAAACTATTCATACTGTCAAAAAGTATTTGACTATTTGGGAAGACAAGATCACTGGCCCTTCCTGTGTTTCACAACTTTACTGGATGTGACACAACTTCTGTGTTCCATGGGAGTGAGGATACTTGTTTAAAGATGTTATATTAAGTAGCTATGCTTGAATAAGTTCTCTAGTTGTGGTGGTCCATTTAACGGTAGAAGTTTGGTTTAAAATTTGAACTCTTGTTACACTCACTGTATTGCTTGCAAATATACCTTCTTCATTTGTAAGTGTGCAGGTTGTTTTGTTCAAGGTGTATACTTAATGAAGGATCTCCAAAATTTTAGCAATCACAGGGCTAACAACAATTGGATGATAGTTAGAAGAGTCATCTGACGCACCACCTTTATGCAAAGAAGTCCAGACTCTGGTTCACCACTAAAGGAATAAACCAGATTCCACGTTCTCCACTCATCCCTGACCACCTCTCTAGCTGCAACAGCCACCCCTGCAATTTGCAGAGGCCACATGACCCTTCACGTAGAATATTTATATTCAAACTATACTAGCTGCCTGACTGTGTGTATTAAATGGGTGGGTGTGATATCTATTGTACTGTATTGTATATCACAATGCGTCTCTTTGTGTATTAAAAATAATAAAACTATTGGTGATATCTTTTCAGTGATAGCATATACTACCAACAAGCTACCTGAAATAAGAGAAGCCAGTGTCGTTGCAGAGAATTAAGCAACATATCACATACCACTACTCAGTACATTCCAGTATGGATAACCCACAAAAACTACATTTTTTTGCAATTTACAATATAATAATGTGCTTATTGCATTCCAGTTTGCTACATTTTATTTTATTTATTAGTTTAACCAACCCATTAACGGCGGTAGCCGCCATATGGCGGCATGGATTTAGAAATCCACATGATTTGGCAAAGCACGCTAGTTTAACCATAAAGCAGCTCCATAAGGGCCGACACACGTGTGCTAAGATTTGTACGACCACACCCCTTAGGTTACTAGGATAAATGGTCCTTCCCGCAAAGCGATTCGCATTTTGCGCGTAAATGACATAATGGCATCTCGATATTCTTGATGATGGATTCAGCAGTGATGAGAGCGACAATAATGAAGGAGAAGAGATATATGCCTACTTGGGCGAGCCTGTTCTCCGTCGAAGCGAATTGGAGGCTGAAGCTGTACTCGAACCAGTGGCAGACGCTTGGGATGCTGCTGACGACCTGAATGAGGACAGAGATGATATTGAAGACAGGGACAATCCTTCTACTGAAGAGAGGGTTGATAAAGAACAGTTTGATGATGCTTCCAGCGAACAAAGTGAAGCCATCAGTAGGACAGGAAGTATGAGTGATCACAATGAGAGATGAAAGTGTAAGTGATTTCACATAGATATGAATAGGTGACAACTAAGGTATAAATGGTTGATGATAAATATGCACTGGTGAAAAGAGATAGAATACATACAAGCATACAAATAGAAAACATACAGACAATAGATAAAAAAAATAGAAGTTGTGGCTAAGTAAAATTATTTATGAGTGACTACATAATGCAAATAAATGTTTGTATTCCTCTGCAGCAATCCAGTTCAGAACACCCAAGTTCTCCCAAGCAACGACGACTTGATCCTACTGATAGTGACACTTCCGATGATGACTTCATACCAACATCACCTGATCGACCAACCCGTGCCACCACAGCAGCTCGAGGAGCAGCACGTGCACATAGACGAGGACGGGGTACAACAAGAGGTGGTGGTGGTGTAGGACCTACTGACAGTGCCAGGCGTGGACATGGTGTACATCACAGTGACAGCAGAGGACGTGGTCGTGGCAGGGAGCGTAGTCGGAGTAGAACAACTAGTCTTGGTAGAGGACGTGGCAGAGGATGTGGTCGTGGTGCTGGTAGGGGACATGGGACCATACTTGGTGATGGAAGAGCAGCTGGAGTAACTTTTCTACCTGGAGAATGGGAGAATATAGAGCCCCCACACACTAAATTTAGCTACTCACCAACTCCTGGTCCAAATGTATGATTTCCACCAAACACAAGGCCAGTTGATTTATTTTATTTGTACTTTACTGATGATGTTTGGGACTTGCTGGTCACTGAAACCAATAGTTATGCTGCTTTGCGGTTTCCCTGTCGGCAATATGCAAGACCGTGGAAAGATGTCACCTGTGAAGAAATGAAGGCATTTATTGGAATGCTCATAATGATGGGGATCTTACACTTGCCACACCTTGACATGTACTGGCAGGTTGATGAGGAGATCCTGAGTACTCCTGGTATCTCAGAAATAATGAGTAGAGACAAGTTTCTCCAGATCTACCGTTTCCTTCATCTTGCTGATAATAGACAGCAACATCCAGTAGGGCATCCACGACATGACAAACTTTTCAAAGTGAGAAACTTGCTGAACTTGGTCACTGCCCAATGTGCTTCCAATTACACACCTCACCAGGCTGTGACTGTAGATGAGGCTATGATTCCTTTCAAGGGTCGTCTCAACTTCAAGCAATATATGAAGAACAAGCCTACAAAGTGGGGGATAAAAGTGTTTGTGTTGTGTGATGCAACAAATGGGAACATATACAGAATGCAAATATACACAGGCAAAAACATGGAGTCAAACCGATGTTGGGCTTTGTTCAAGAGTTGTACTGGAACTTATGGATGGACTTGAAGGGCATGAAGTTTACACCGACAATTATTATACCAGCCCTCGCCTGTACATGGCCCTGTATGAAGATCAGAACAACGCTTGTGGGACAGCTCAAACAAACAGAACAGGGTTTCCTAAGTCAATAATTAGAAGGACAAGGGAAGATAGGGGATACTATAATTACCTATCAAATGGTCCACTCCTTGCAGCAGCATGGTATGATCGAAGACTTGTCTATTTTCTATCAACCTTTCATGACGGGGCATCACATGGAGAGACAGTCCGACGTACTAATCCTGATGGGACATCAAGTGATGTTTCTTGTCCACCACTGCTACCTGAATATCAGCAGTACATGCGAGGGGTGGATCGCAGTGATCAGCATATAGGATACTATAATGTGGGGAGAAGATCCCGCAAGTAGTGGAAAAGAGTTTTTGCTCACCTGATAGAATGTGCTCTTTACAATGCTTACATCTTAGAGAGGTACTCCAATCCATCACTGTATGCTGGTTATCCAAGTCGACGAAAGCGAAGTTATCTTAGCTTCCGCATTGCAGTAGCCAATCAGCTAATCGGACCTTATCGTTTCCGGCAACGAGCTGGTCGTCAGCGGAGTGGGGAGCATAGTGAAACACGACTGACCTTGAATCTTGGTCACTGGCCTATACAACAGACAAAGAAACTTGAATGTGTAGTGTGCAACATGACAAGGAACAAGCAACATCTTTCTAGAAGTGAACTGAGGCATGAAACTCGATTTAAATGTTCTTACTGTAATGTACATTTATGTGTAAGTGACGATAGGGAATGTTTCAAACTTTATCACACAAAGGTAGAATACTGGAACACTAGCTAGCCCAACTGTAGTAACTAGTACGCAGCACTTTATTGTTTTGCATATAATGTTTTGTAACAAATGCTAATTGCTTGTATACTAATCTATATTAGCCAGTAAACAATAACCAATACAAATACGTCCATTCACTCACGTAAACATCACGATACCATTGATCTACTTCGATAGACTTGTTTGTTTCATACTTCCCCCTAAGAAATCGCTCCGTCATTGATCGTTCCTTTGCTGCTATGACCTCTATCATCACTGAATTTGTGAAACGTGACGACGCCATTGTTATTGCATGAGTATTTACGCATGCACGTACAGCAACCGTATCAAAAATCCATGGCTGAATACGCTTACCTGAAACATCACCTTCCACTCTCAGGGAAATGAAGCGCTTCACCCGTCGGCGTATACAACGCAGTTGTGATGAAGTAAGGTTTGTTGTTAGCTGTCTAAAGTTAGAATAACTGTGTCAAGTATGGTTTTATCGTTTGCATATAAAAATACGAAGTTATAAAATATTGTAATGTATATGTGGTTGCTGCTATGGCAACAAATTGCATATAGTTGTATTCCTTGGTCCATGGGGAACATAGTGATATATGGTTTCCAAGGGGTTTAACCGTTTGTTTGCTTAGAAAAGAGGCTTGTCTTGAGTCATGCGTTTTTTTTTAATTCCCTCCAGGAATTCAGCTATTAATGGGTTAACCAAAAAGGTAAGGTGAATACAAAAGGCAAATATGCCATGCTAGGTTCCAATACAAATAACCAGTTTATAGCTAGCTACAATTTTCTCAGTAAAAAATGGTAAACTATTCTGAATTGTACATTTCACTGCTGTAGAGCTAACCTGCATGGTATAATAATATTAATAGAGTAATGAAGTTGTTGAGAACTGTATGGAAACAGAAATCAATATGAAATACTCTAATAGAGCAGTCAAGCATGCCAATATAACTTAATTAAACACTGGGGTATTGAAAATGCCATCCTTATTGTTTAGTTATTGCTCCTTGTGGGACCCAGTAGCCGGAGAGAAGGATATCCTAAAGCTGTTGTCTGTATTGTCCACTTCACCGCATCACCAGTGGATATACCTAGAGAACTTTGAGACGTTCAATCACATACAAACAGATAAAAAGACTGTACCTTGCTAGATAGCAAGCATAACATCCTTCAAACAAATGGAGTCGTATAGCAACCACAAATCTGTAAACAACACAATTAATAAAGTAATTTAAGTTAGTAATTTAAGTTTTCAGCTGTTCAAATTATACTGATTTTATTATTCTATTTCAGCCAAACAGATGATTAGTGGTGACAGTAAAGATGTCAAGAGCAGACATGTATGTATGCTTTGGCTCCATTATAACTACTTTCAATCCGGAAGTTGTGCGAAGGGAAGGTGTATAGATGTTTTAAATCAACATAACCATTAAATTAATTGTTTTAAATCATTGTTAGATTATCACTTAGCTAATTCTAGATTTATTTTGTATAGCCATCTTATGATTGTACAAATTTTGTGTTGACCCAGTATACAGGCAGTCAGGGCCACCCAGAGCAGAGTTAAAGTGGGGCCCCAGAGGCAAGGAGGTTTCCATTCTGAATCACAACTTCACCCAAGCTGTAAGTTGAAGACAAAAAATAAAATTACTTGCTAACAATCGCAATAACTACCCCTCACCAACCATATCTCCTTATCTATAAGCTTGCTATACTAATACTGTGACTGCTCTATTAGAGTATTTATATCTGACTGCTCTATTAGAGTATATCAATCTTTTTAAACAGGTATTCAAGGGGCCCTTCATGGGCCTCCTGGGGCCCATTTCAGGCTGGGGCCTGGGGCAAAATGCCCCAATTGCCCCCTCCTTGTGGGTGGAAAGCATTCAGTATGAGGACAGGTGATGGCATGATTAGATGGCATGATCACCTGCAGTCCCACCTGAGACAAAAGGAAACTGAGAATCATTTCTCCAATCTAATGTCTATTACTGCTACTACTATTTGGACTGACTTGGTAATATAGGGAAGGCATTCCTTAGTGTGCTTCCTAAGGTGTCTGGGGCATGCACCCTCCTACGGCAATAATATCATTTCAGACTTTTAAAATGTTGTACATAAGGTAAGTCTAAAACATCAGAATGGAAAACACAGTTGTTGGTATACAGTAACAAGGCTGTGTTGTAATTAAAGATGTGGGATGAAGTTACAGTGTACCTTTGGTTATCTGAACCCCAATGTGTCTCAGACAATGGTAAAAGTGTTCATATAAATCAATTTTTTGTATAACTGAAGTCTATACATTTACATACAGAGCTCTGTTGAAATACTCTAATAGAACATACAATTTTACTCAAAATACTCTAATAAAGCAGTCGTTTCCAATTTTGGATAAACAAGGGTACGGATAAATGAGGGTTGGATAACTGAGGAACTACTGTACTTAAATATTATACAAGAATAAATAACACAACTCAAACAATACTAAGTCATTTTCCCCATGTCTTTTTCTGACTAGTGAATAGACAAAAATGGGACTATTCCCTACGAGTAACTTGACTGTGTATTAGGAGGCAATAAATAGAAGTGAGTGGATAGGCATTAACTCTTTCAGTAGTGGGTTGGACATGGACAGCTTACATTTGGAATTAGTTATGTAACATTTGGTGTAGTCCAAACACTGATCAGAGAATAGAGGAAGTTATTTGAGACATTAGCACCCACCTAGCAATGTGGATACCGCTTAGTGTTTAAGTGAGTAGTTCACAAAAACTATCAGCACACAGCTGCTAACCAAACATTCTTTCCATATGGATTAACATAACCAAAGATTTCTTTCCATATGGATTAGGCAGCATTAAAAGTGTTACACCACAAATTTAAAATGTATGTTGAAATTCATTGCAGACCTTTTCTGCCTCAAACGCTAGAGATACAGTCAAAAGTGCGAGTCAACTTTACTGGAAATAAAGTTATATCACAAGAAACATCTTTCACTGTAACCAAGTAATAAGAATAATACTTTTTTTTCCGTCAAAATACGTCATAAATAATTAAATAATGTATGGAAAAACCACTACACATAAAAATACGCACTCATCAGTAACGAAATAAATAATACACAAAGGGAAAAACTAAAAAAGGATTCACCTCTACTTGCTGTAATTACGGAGTTTACTATTCCAAATAACACTATCCAATAAACAAACAAAACTTTGTGGTACGAGTCCCTAGGAACGAACTCGTACAACCGGTTTGAAAAATGGGTTGTAGTTTATAGCAACCAACTAGTTCATATGCGCTGCGCATTTAACCGGGAATTGGATACAAGATCATGCCCTAGAAATAGCCAAGCTTAAGGAAGCTATTGAGTTCTTAACCAAGAATATCTCTAATCTTAAAGAAATATCTGAAATGCCAACACAGCCATGCAACAATCAACAAATGATTAATAACACTACTATAGTAGTAGTAACACTACTACAGTAACAGATTCTGACTCAGAGCGTCTCAACACCCTCAACTGAATTCAGTCATTTGCAATTGAATTCCCAGCTGGAGAAAACACGAAAACATGATGTAGCAGTTGCTACAAGAACTTGTTGAAGTACAACAGTAGTGAACAACTCTTTATAAGGCAATAATTCTTTATAGCCTATCCAGCAACATTCCAAACTCTACTGCGCCATTTGCGATGGGTGTGGTCATTAGCAGCTAATTAACTTCAGACAACTATCAGCTTCGCATACTACCAGCTTCAATTACCTTCTAGTGTCTCAAGTGTAACTCTCCATGGCGTAAATAATTCATCTCTTAATGAACGGTTGGTTTCTTGGAGCCGTTTTGTTTATGACAAATTGTAATGCAAACACGACGAATTCTGTTGCAAAACCGACAAATTCAACTGCAAAACCGATGAATTTAATTGCAAAACCGACAAATTCAATTGAAAACCTGTATCACACCTACTCGACATAATAACATACTAGACCTAGTCTTGTCCAACAATAATAACTCTGCAGTTCAGTTTTAACTCTCCACATCTCATAAATCTACAGCACGAAAGCCTCCACATAAGGTGGCATTATCATACGCTATGAATAGTAGTGTATAGTAGGGACCACAAAGGAGTAGGCGAGGCCCACAAAATAAAATCACCCAAAAAACAGCCTCAATTTTCCCAGACGACGATGAGGCAGTATTGGTTGGGTATAACTAAGCCCAAACAAGCTTTCAGATCAACCCGAAATGCTTTCAACAAGTTGCTACGGAATTTTAAAAATAGTTTATTTCACAGAATTTTCTACTGACTGACTGACTGCCTGCCCGCTTGATTAAGCGTTACTTGATAACAGCTAAGTCTATGACAGAAGGAGATATTAACTTGTCCAGGTGTACCTCTGTATACCAGTGTGTGCCAATGACCATATAAAATACATCGAGATAGGGAGAATGAGCTGGAGTGCTGTAGCCTTGAGACCTGACTCAAAATGCTTTGAATTATCAAACAATTTTGATGATGGTCAGATCTGGACAATAGCCATTTAGAGCACAATGTGTATTTAAGTATTACATACTGCATATTCTTTTAGCTGTTGATATGGACTATATAGCAACATGTATCTTTAGCCTAAGCTTATACAAGCACCACATCCACTCAAGTAAACATCTTGGCAGGGATGGATACATATTCTATACACATACCGCTCGTGAGGTGTGTTGACAAATACTTGCTTATATCCACCTATTTTACTGTGCGAGATTGTCGACATACTTTAGCAGTTCTGCACGGTCAGGTATTCTCCGGCTGTGGATTGAAATGTGTCATATTAAATTCATGATTTCAGCACTATAGTCTGTACACTATAGCTACATCTTACTTGTATAAGCCTCAATCTGTGCCTATAATTGTAGACAGGACCTCAGACAAAACACAACCTTCTCTATCAGTCCTGCATACAAAAATCAGTAACAACATGTTGATCATGTGTCAGTGCAATCAGCTTTGTTACACACACGTAATCAACCATTCTAACTTGATCAATAATGTGCTCCCTCCTCTTCTTGATGAACTGTAAACCTTCTACACCTTTCATTCAGATTCCAGAAAAATTCTTTCAACACAGTCCTGGCATGAACGCATACACTTACAGCACAAGTATGGTCGGATGGAGTTAGCACCTGCTTGCTTCCATCAGTCTATTTCAAACTAAATCTTAAAATTGAAAGAGTATCGATAACTATCTCATTTCAGCTTCACATACGGCATGAATTAGCAACTAGCTGAAGTTTATAATGGTCCATCATTGTCAGTCATTTTGGAGCCAACTCTCTGCATCCAGGGTATTCATTCTATCCATTATAGTCCAGATATTAAAACTTATAAAGGTTAATGTATACTTATACTGTTGATGCTCCTTGCCATCTAAGTATGTATGGGAATCAAGTTATTCCCAAAGAATTGGGTGGAGCTGCAATGGGTTTTATAAACCGAACATACAGTGTACATACTGAATATAAATGTAATTTCTTAAAAGTACTATTTTACAGCTAGTTAAATGAAAATAAATTACCACATGGTGCATGACACATATAGTAGTTCAGGGCTTGCATTTCTAGTATATAAGCCTATTGTCTTGTCTGACACACGACTTGTTCCGTGTGTACCAGCAACACAACTACTGATTGTTATACAGATAGGTTCATGTGGTTGATTATAGATAGAATGGTGTGCATGGTTACAGTGCACAGAAAAACAGACGGCGGCCACCTACAGCAGCTTTACTTGTATCATTTAGACATGGCAACAGTGGATGCGCTGGTAACACAGCGGCATACGAAATATTGCTTAGGGGCTCCGAGAAAGGATTGTTGAAGAGCCGTGAATGATGAAGTTTGTAAGTAAAATAAAGAAAATCACAAATACTCTAGTTGTTTTTCCTACCAACTGCTTAGGCTATAAGACTTTAAAAGGAAATGCCGATAGCTAGCTTAGCTTTTATTCCTATTTTATAAGCACTTGACTTTATTTTCAAGTGTTCCGTTCCCTTTCTATTAAATTTACAAACGTTCAGTTTCTGTTTTAAAATCATTCCATTTTGTTCAAGGAAAACAGAACGCAATTAAAACAGGAATTTTTTGTCCACTACTGTAGGCTATGATACACCTATACTGAATGTAGTTAACAAATACAGTAACAGGAGGAAAAAGAAGCATACCTTGGACAGCACTAGAAATCACAAACAGCAGCAATTGGTGAGTAAATCCGTCTCTTGCAACAAGGATACAGTGTTGTGCAGTAGAGATGTTACCACTAATGAACTACAGCAATTATGTACAAAATACTATTGTTGGTTTATTTCTTATAATCCATTAGTGAATCAGCTGAAAATTTTTTTTTGTAGTGCCCCCCTGGAGTTTAGGACCAGGGGTGTATTAGAATGCAGCTCTTATACGAGGAAATACACTATATTGGTTAGAGGTCACTGAACAGCAACAGGAGCTGACACTAAGGACAACTAAGCAAGCTAATGATCCTACAGGTGAATGCACACAACAATGGATGATGGATTTCCATTTTGTAGAATTGCACAAGTAAAGTGCTGAGGTTGGTCCATTGACAATCCATTTCTTGTATTTGTCCTTGAGGGAGACTCCATCAATGCGATATGGCTAGGTTGCTTTAATCCCATGTTGAAAGAAATTCTGTCACACTTTGCCAGGCTATTCTTTGACAATGGTAAGTCAGAGCATTTCAGTTCAATTGTTGGGACAAGAATCTGACCTGTGGTAGTACTCTCATTGTTAATAAATACCTTGTTAATAGAAGGTATTCTTGAAGACCATTTTGTTACATTCAGCAAGGGACATTTGGTAGGTGCGGACACACTGCTTACGATAAGGTTTTTGTCCTCATTATGAATGCCCTGCTATACAAGACAGGTAAAAGCAAGTCCCTAAGCCTATCACCAACATAATAGGTGGTGGAAACAGTCACAAATAATCAAGCGGTGGCTATAAATACCTCTTCCAAACCTATCCTTTGTATTCCCAACTGCAAAAGTAAATTCCTACATTAAAACAGTTAGGCTGTAGAATAGGATGCAGCCCACAAATCCTAGAGTAAAATGTTAATAAATGAAAAGTGACAGCCGCAATAATAAAGTAGTACAAAATGATTAACATCATTTCTAGGCTGCCATTTTGGAGTATTTTTCACAGCTTGAATAGATATAGATTATTGTTACCTTGTTTGTAACTTGTGTAATTATTATTGCTATAAGCCATCATTAACAACACCTTTAAGGTAGTCCTTTCTATTGAACTGTTTTGAGGGCAACTACACAATAACACCATAACTTGCATGACATGCTACAACCAACAACACAGAATGGAGGAGTTTGTGTTCCTCACAGTACTCACTTGTGGTAGAAGTTCTACTTTGGAGGTAAAAATCTGACATGCCACTGTTTTGCTTATGTACAATCTATTGCAAGGTACATGAGTAAGATTAACAAGTGGAATTATCCTCAGGAGTGCTGAATAGGTACTTCCCTGATTGTAAAATGGCTAGGAAAGCCACAAAGATATGCACAATTGAGAAAGTGTCTAATATATATGTATAATCCAACAGTTGAGTTTGTTACAGTATAATACTCTCAATAGTACTTCGACGTATTATTCTGAAATACTGCGAGCAAATAACCAATCAAATTAGTATTTCACTTTTTTTGTAGAGGGACCTTGACAAAAAAGTGAAATACGAATTTCATTGGCTAATTATTGTGTTCCGAAATTTTGCGTAGTTATCGTTTGGGTATGGCTTAGAATGGAGGAGCAAAGCCTGTCTCAGTTTTTATCGCCCTCTTTGCTTGAATTTACTTGGTCAAGAGATGCAGAAGTTGTTGACGCCATATCTAAACAGGAATTTGATAACTGGCTTGCAAACTTGCCGGACTTGTCGGCTGTAGAAGACGTGAATGATGCCCTGCCTCTGACTGGAACAGAAGTAGTGGAGGTACTTTCCACTGATTCGAATTTTGCAGTTACAAGCACTAGCGAATTAAAGCAACTACAGGAAAAAAATTGCAACAAGAACACAATGAAAACCAGTTACGTGGTTGAACAGGTTTGATAAGTGGAGAATTGTAAGAAAAATTTATACAAGTTGGAAGATATACCTGAGCAGGAACTAGACACTGTATTACAGCAATTCTTTGCAGAACTACGAAAAAAGATGGTAAAGAGTATGAACCAGACAGCTTAAGAACGATGTTGTCATCACTAGACCGCTTTCTTCCCCATGATAAGGGTAAAACCTACAGTATCTTGAAAGACAAAAACTTTGAAACAAGTAGGTGAGTACTGAATGGTAAAGCCATAGAATTGAGGGAACGTGGATACGGAAAAAAGAAACATAAGTCTGATGCATTAACCCCAGAAGAGGAAGAGCAGCTTTGGCAGAAGGGCGTGTTAGGAAGCCACGATCCTATAAGTTTGAATTACACAATTTTTTTCCAACTCACTCAGCATTTTGGAACAAGGGGATGTCAGGAGCATCATCAATTAAAGGTGGAGGACTTGAAATTTGTGCGTGACATATCTGGAAAACTAGTGTCAGTAGAATGGGTGGAAGGCCCCACTAAACACAGCCAGGAGGACTCACCAAAACTGATCGTAGGCTTCCACAAAGGCTATTCAGTCAAGGAGGGGAACGGTGTCCCGCTATGTTACTTCAGCTAATGATATCTAAAAGACCAGATATTTTGAAAGATTGTGGTCCCTTATACTTAAGACCGCTTGATTCACCCCGACAGGATACTTGGTATTCTTTGCAGCCAGTTGGAGTCCGTACAATTGACACCTACATGAGAAAAATTACAAGTCTAGCAGGATTAAATTGTACAAATAAGAAATTTACAAATCATAGCATGCGAAAAACCACAGTTCACAAATTACAAAAAGCTGGTATTTCAAATGACAAAATAGCAGCAATAACAGGACATTGCAATGAACAAAGCTTGAGGGATTATTCCACTGTAGATCTTGAGGACCACAAGGCTATAGGTGCAGTATTGTGCAATTCTAATCCATTTCAAAGTGACACAAACTCCCAGTCAAAGACTCCCCTTTTTAGTGCAATGTCTTCATGCTGCTCTTCTAGACCTACAGAACCACATTACAACTTCACACAATGCACAGTATACTTTGGCAGTAATACTACATGTACCCAGGTTAATCAGGATGGTTTCCAGTCAAGTAGAAAGAAGAGCATGCGCAGATGTATTATTGAATCTGACTCAGACTAGTTGCTCAATGAATGTACAAATCAATATAACATTTATCTAATCCATAATGTATATAATAATACAACATTATTATCAGTAATTACATGTATAAACTGTTGGATTAATTTGTAATAGAATGGCTGGGTGTGGTATTTGGGATTAATAGTTCTCACAATGTAAACAGGAAGGAAATAGTGCGAGGCTTCGCCTCACACTATTTTAATCCTTCCTGCTTACAATGCTCACACTATTAATCCCAAATACCACACCCAGCCATCCTATTACATAAACATATATATATATATACCACACCTTTGGTTGAGATCAAAAGCGCCGCACTGTGGTATATACCACACTTTGAGGCTACGCTTACCATATATGGTGTAACATCATACATTCCACGAAATCTTTATCTAAACGGTAAACAAGTCTCTAATAACAAGTATCTAAATTATTCACCTGAGCAATTTTTGATGAACTCTTGTTTCCTTCACTAATTGCGATCAGATGGGCGTGGTACCACTAAAGAATCTAAAACGTCTAATCCATCAAGGATGTCTACTCAACAGGTGCTGTTTCACTATACCTTGCTATCTATAATCGTTTCATCTACTGGGATGTAGAATATAAGTTATAACACGATTACTCGGGATATGACAAAAATATACACTCACACTTGAGGCGCTTGTGCGTATATTTTTGTTATATCCCTTGTAAGCATGTTATAACTGAAAGTGCCACTCTACTGACAGTGCCACTCTACTGACAGTGTACATACGGCACTATGTCAGAACAAATTATCACATTCTTTTTCTGACACACATAAATATTCCCATTACAAACCGCTAACCTAATTGCAATAAAAACAGTATTATAGAATCCAGATTTTGGTAGCCGTGGTAACAAGAGGAGCAACAGAGGAAGCCTTGACCACACCTCACAATCAGTCACATTATTAAGCCAATTTTTAACAAGTGTTTACTAAACAATCAGAAATAAGACACCAAAGTTAATCCTACACTGAGAAATAAAGGGATCAATTGATTTAGAATTAGTCGAGTACTGGTGATATTGTCACTATTGATTTGAAATCAGTTGATAGTAATGCAGGTAGTATATTACAAGATTTGGATCTAGTAAACGTCATTACAGAAAAGAATAGACAGCCACAAGATGTAAAGAAAAGACAAGAACATCAAGATGTGTTTATTAATCTCACAGATTGGTTCCATTGTATACTAAAACAAAACAGCCGTCTATACAATGTAATTATTTGTTATCAGTTTAACATAGTTAGCTAGACATCAACTCTCAAGGTCACACAATTCAGTGACCTTTACAAGAGTTGATACCCAGGACTATGATAGTGACACATGTGACAGTGTTAGTATATGAATGTTGACTGTGGTGGGCTAGTTGTCACCCTCAAAATCAATCTGAGTGAATGACTCTGATGGTGAACACTAGGACCACATATTTTGGTGAGGAATAAATTATTGACACATCAAGCTGAAATACATTATCTAATTTGTAAAATGTCACTGCTAATCCCAAAGTGTCTTTTATCTATGGCTAACATGATTGCTCGTTGTTTGTAATAAATAACACAACTTCTTCAGCTGTTATTATAGTAATGGAATACTGGAGTATCTTCTAACAGAAGTGTACTATAACAAGACATGTTCAGAATTTGTGGGAGCTACAGACTCTTTCCAGCTACATAAGGCTTGACTATCTCTATAACAGTAACTATATACACCGAGACGGCAATACCTATAATTACAGTAGCTATATACACGAAACTTGCATATTTGCGGAGTTCTTCTTTAATGGTAGCAAAGTCGGCTTCTCCGTGGCATTGCTGTCATAGGGTTGCGTGTCTGCAAATATGGAAGGTACGGACCACGGCGCTTTCGCTGGAGAGGAGCAGAATCACTGGCCATATTATTAAATACCACTGACGAACACTGCAACTATAGCCAGAATCTGCAACTATTGCCAGAATCATGCCTACCAGTGGAACCATTGGAAATCCTATCATCCCCACCAGCACTGTCACTGCCATCACATCACCTCCACCAACACAGTTAGCAGAAATCCCATCACCTCCACCAGCATAGTTGTCACGTCCACCAGCACAGTTAGCAGAAGTCAAGTCACCTCCACCAACACATATAGTGGAACAGCCAGATATTCTGGTGGTAACTGGAACTACCTCCCTCTGCCAACTTTTACCTATGCTAATTATCCACCCCAGTCTACCAGTATGTGGAACTATTTCCCAACAGTCTCAGCCCACAGCTCGGTTAGTCATCTGTAAACCATCAAATTCCATCATATTCAGACCTCTTTGAACAGGTGTAACAATTAGATGGCAGGTTGAAGATGGTGGAGGATAAACTGGCTGGAATAGGGAGGGCCATCTTTGCAAGTTGACAACTAACATGATGACTTGGGGTTAGGGCTTACAAGGGAGCAGAATATGACCAATAGATTGACATGCAACGGCACATCAACTGGATGGAAACCTACTTAAGAAAAATGTTGGCAATTGTCTATGGCCATGAGTTCCTAGCTGTGTCGTGTGCTGTGGGCAGAACTAATGCCAATTCTATCCATCAATATCGTTATGAATAGTACTTGTGCTCTGTCGAAGAGAAAACAAAAACAAAAACAGTAACATATCCAGTCAACCACAGACTTATATGCAGCTATATGTACTTATTCATACATAATTATGTAATTCTTGTTCATCTTTTTTGATATATGCTAAAATTATTTAGTAATCAACAAATTTATATATAGTATGCATTCAGTTTGCGTACAAGCATATACAATGTTATGTTTGCAAACAGTTCACAAACCTTTGTATGTATGCTACTCTTTACATACAATTTACATACAATTTACAGTTGTAAGCATACAAAATGGCCAATACCTGCACTTTTGTATGCATACACAAGTATATAATTATCATGTAAATATTTAATAACAATATACATACAGATTGCATGCTTATTTTTGTAAGGGTTACCAACACACTTGAGACACAACAAGAACATCCCATAGCAAGCAATCCATACCACAAAACAAAGACTAGTTTACGATTACTTAATTTCCTTTTACTTTTGTGGTATTGTCAATCCCCAGCACCACACCATAACTTCTACTACTAATACACTCAATAAATAGTATAGCGGCATAGCCCCAAAAATTGGCAATATTGTGCACTTTTTCATAAAACCATGAAACTTTCCACATAAATAGTACTCCTCGTGGCATGTAATTTTAGATATAGTGCCATAACTGAGTTGACCGTTGGTGATTTTTACGGCCATTTTTGTACAGAAAATTGAACATGGTACCTAACAAAAGATCTTGTTGATAGAAACAACTTGGCTTTTATTTGAAGTCAATAGGTACTTTCATTACAAAATTATGATCATTTTTACTAGTTGCAAAATTTGATAAATTTACCTGCCCTTGAGGTGTGAATTACCTGTGGGCAGATAATACAGGTTTAACCTGCGGTTAATCAGGGTTAACTAGAAGGCCGCCCCTCACCTCATTCATAGGCATCGGTAGGCTTCACTGCACGCGACGTTACAATAGTACAAAGCATCCGTCATTTCAGTCATGCCGGTGCGAGGTCTTGTGAGCTTACTGAGTGGGCGGGATATTTAAATCAACAAGGCTCCTGCCAACCCATTGCTTAGGAACGTTTCGCAAGCTAACTACGCTAGAGTGAGCAAGCAAGTTGCCTTCTCTGCAATTCTTTATTAAGTGGTGCCATTGTCGTGTTTTCATGGAAGAATACAACCAACCTCAGCCCGGACCGTCTCCAGCAGTGGCAGTCCCAGTTCCACTCCCAACTCTGGCGAACTCCGACGTACAGCGGATAGCCCAAGCAGTCGCCGGAATACTTCAGCCTGCGGGGGGTCACCCCCCTGCAAGCGGGACTACCTTCCGCTTCGCAGCCCGGTAAGTTTCAACGAGTACAATGGTAATTTCACGTTATAAGATTTTTATGGTAATTACGTCATGTCTTAGTTATCTATAGTGCACCTTGACCAGCAGCTCAGGTCCAAGGCGATGGCAGAGCTTCTCCGTCGTGCAGCGGGTGTGGCTATTGTGCCTATGAGTCAGGAAGTCGACTAGCGGACAGGCATGCTTGCCATTAGCTACTCAGGGGTCAGGCACGCTTGCCATTAACTACTCAGGGGGTCAGGCACGCTTGCCTTTGCTCAGTGGATTAGGCACGCTTGCCATTACTGAGACCCATTGCTATGGGTCAGGTACGCTTGCCATTACTGGAAGGGTCAGGCACGCTTGCCAGTACTGGAAGGGTCAGGCACGCTTGTCTAATGGTTTGTCAAGGAAGAGTGACCAGGCATGCTTGCCAAGCATTGGGTTCACTCACATTGTTTTCGAGCTCACCAGGCTCACGTAGTATGTCCTGGCGGAGTCGAGCAACGCCCTCGCTTCATAGGTAGTGTGCCGTTGTTAGCCCATGTGCGATGCTTTTATATACCCACACAACCTCCTGCTGATGGACGCGCGGTGACTGGCTTTAAATCATTTACAGCACGTCGTCCCACTTTAATTGATCTGGACAAGCTCTGCAACACTGGCCTTAGTCATTAAGAGCATCTGGTCACTGTGTACATGGGTATAGTCAGGTGATAATTGTTCCTTTCATGGCCGAGCAGCTGCTTCATGCCGTTCTCTCACTATCCAGGCATCCCAATACTACCTGTGGATCCCTCACTGGCTAATCCAGGGGAGCTGGCTCCACTTGTCGGCCGCAGCCCTACCATCATCTTCCAGGTCGTCCACAGCAGTGGTGACAGAAGGTATTCCACCAGTAGCTCGTTAACTGGTGGAGAAAATCAGAAGATGGGATTATGTCAACTTGGCAGACCTCTTGAAGGATCCCCACAGCAGAGAGCAGCAAGGGACGGCAGTCAATGGTCAGACAACGTCGCAAACTGCCAAGCAATCTTTTTCCATCATCAGCTGGCTCCGGGCTTACAACATTTTTTTTTTCAGCAGTACTCCTGTCATCAGAAGAGACTTCCAAGGAGAAAGCAGCAGGTCTGGCTGCCTATGCTCACCTGATCTTACAGTTGTCAGAGGACCTACAAGGCAACCAATGGTCTCAATATGACATAAACTACCGTGAATGGGCAGCAGCTAAGGGTATTCGGAGATGGGGAGAAATGAATTTAACCATTTATGGCCGCTGCCTAACATCTAAACATCTTAGTCAACCTACCTGCCCGATCATCGGCTCCAAACTGAAATTTCAAGGACAAGTCTGCTACCGGTGGAATGAGGGTCTCCCCTGTAGCAAACTATCCTGCAAATTCAACCACAGATGTCGCACTTGTGGGGGAGCCCACAGGGCAGTTGACTGCACTCCCTCCCAGGGCTGTTAAACACCCTTTTAATCACCCATTGACTGTAATCTGCCATATTTATCGTCACTGGCTGCTGGTCGGCTCAGTAAATCACTTTTATCATGAATGTATTTCTAGATTGGTTAATATTTTACATATATGGTCATGTATGCTGGTCACATCTTTATATGTTCATGTGTTACTACTCAGTATTAAAGGAGAGGGGCAGGGTGGAGTCCCTGACAGCCTATCAGGATGGAGCCTCAGGCATGGGAATTTTAAAGTGGACCTCTAAATACGAAATGCCTGTATAAGGGAACCCCTAGTCTAGGCTTTCAAGGAGGTAGATTAAGGGCCCCATTCTGAATGGATGTCAGAGAACTCTCACCCTCTGTCTTAGTGTGACTCTTGCTCACTCCAAGTGGGGTAGGGAAGGGAGCCTTATGTTCCACCTCCTCGGGGTGTGACTATCATTTGGCTGTCCTCTTCTCCCTCCCTACAGAGCTTCCAAAGGACTGGAGAGTGTTTGTCCAGGGCATGGTGTCAAATGGTCTTCACATCTCACCTCCTGGCGATTGACTCCTGCAGGTCTCCTAGCTCTCATTGTCGGCTACCTATGGAGATTTTCACACCATTAAATATACATCAATGGACACAACAACTGCAATCTCACCCAGATGGCCGATTTTTCTCCTATATCATTCAAGGAATCTCATCTGGATTCAGGATTGGATTCAACCGTTCTCACACAGTCCTCTCAGCATTCAGCAATCTCCCCACATCTAATGATTCAATCATAGAAGATTATTTAGAACGTGAAGTAGCTCTGTCTAGAATGTGGAAGTTCCCTCGTAACTATTCCATTCCAGGTACTCAGATAAGCCCACTGGGACTAGTACCTAAAAAGAAGAAACCAGGGAAATGGCGCCTGATTACGGATCTATCTTCCCCACCAGGTGAGAGTGTCAACGATGGGATCTCATCAGAACTATCATCAGTTAGCTATACATCACTAGACCACCTGGCTTCCCTGGTACTTTTACTTGGTAGAGGATCTCTGTTGGTCAAAGCTGATATTCAAGAAGCTTACAGAATGGTACCAGTTCACCCTCAAGATCAACCTTTACTGGGGGTACAGTGGAATGGCTACATATACTTGGATAAAATGCTCCCGTTCGGCCTCAGGTCTACCCCAAAAATATTTTCAGCAGTAGCTGACGGGCTCCAATGGATTCTCGGTCAAAAAGGCATCACTCACCTCCTCCACTATTTAGATGACTTTGTCTTTGTGGCAGCTTCGATGGGAGATGCATCAACACAGAAGGACACTCTCATAACAACCTGCACTCAGCTTGGGATCCCATTAGAGATGTCCAAGCTTGAAGGTCCCTCCACCTGCTTGACTTTCTTGGGCATCGAAGTGGACACTGTGGCAAATCAGCTGCACCTACCAGCAGGAAAATTACTCAAGCTGAAACAAGAATTGACTCACTGCCTCCATCGTAAGTCCATTACCAAACGTGAGTTGGCCAGTCTGACGGGTTTGCTCCAGTTTGCCACAAAGGTGATACGCCCTGGGCGTAGCTTCCTCCGTCAGTTATATGCAATGCAATCAATTGGCTCTCACCCAAATCACCATGTCCGCTTAAACTCTGCAGCCAGAGCTGACATCACTTGGTGATACTTGTTTGCAGACAGCTGGAATGGTATCTCTATGTTTTGGGACAGCCACATTCTCAGTCCAGAGTTCATTACATTCTCAGATGCATCAGGCTCCTGGGGATGCGGAGCATTCTGGGAATACCAGTGGTTCCATCTCAAATGGCCAGTTAATTTTCAACTTCTTTCTATTGCCATCAAGGAGTTCATTCCAGTTGTCTTGGCCGCAGCTATCTTTGGCCATCAGTGGCAGGGTCACTTAATCCAATTTTCAGTGGACAACATGAGTGTCGTGCACGTCCTCAACTCTACCTACAGTAAAGACCCTCATCTTATGCACATGGTACGTGTTTTGGTTTTCCTGGCAGCTCACTTCAACTTCTGGTTCAGAGCAGAGCACATTGAGGAAAAGGCTAACAATCTTGCAGATGCGTTGTCTTGCGATAATCTGGAATACTTCCTTTCTAAGTCAGAGTCTCCCACCAGGGACTGCTCTCCGGATATCCCAGCTACTCTCATGGCTCTCCTGGGCGATATTCAGGATTGGACATCTCCTCGATGGATCACCTTGTTCGGTGCGACACTAAGACAACTATGACATTCCCAAGCACCTCACCTTAAGCTACAAATACTGTGCAATCTCTCCTCACCTTAATCCCATTGACAATTAGTATATTCATTGTATCCCGAACTTTTGCTGCAGGACAGCTGGAATGTGTTTTTAATAATGTGTACAAATGACTATCGTTGTAACACTTACGCAGGTCATAAATCAATCACTTTTGCAGGTGGACGGTGGACCCTACAACATACGTACTGAATGTCGGTCGGTCACCTAGTCCTTTTATAGCCATACAGCCCTAGGGTCCTTAGGCCCGACTAAGGCACCAGTAGGGTATATATGACGTCCCAGGGTCCTTCTCAGGGGTTTGAATGTCAGTCTCAATCTCTCTCGTTATACAGCTCTCTCCCCTTCACAGGCCTCTCAAGCAGGAGATCTCTTCCAAGTGTCATCACCCAGGATCATCCCCAATCCTCAGTCTACAGTTTGGATCAGGCAGTTTGCCGTTACTTTGTAGCAGCCTTGTCATCATCGACTCATAAAACCTACAAGGCAGCAGAGAGAAGGTACCTGCAGTTCTGCAATAATTTCTCACTAACCCCACTCCCAGTATCGGAGAACATATTGTGCTATTTCGTAGCTTGCATGGGTCAGGAAGGACTTGCCGGTTCCTCTATTCGAACATATTTGTCTGGTATTCGTCAACTTCAGGTGGCAGCAGGCTTCCAGGATCCACACTTAGATCAAATGCCCCGTCTTAGCCAGGTTCTCAAGGGTGTCAAAGTCCTGGCAGCAAGAGCAGGAAGGCAACCCCATTCACGCCTCCCAATCACCCCTTCAGTCCTTCGAAAGCTTAGACAAATTTGGATGTCTGGGATCCCTACCTTCAACAATACTATGTTGTGGGCAGCAGCCTCTACCACATTCTTTGGCTTCTGCAGATCGGGCGAGATCACAGTAGAATCAGTGACAAATTATGACCCGCAGATTCACCTGTCCTTCGCGGACATGGCGGTAGATAATGCCACCTCTCCTACTGTCATCTCCATCCAGCTCAAGCGTTCCAAGACCGATCCTTTCATGAAGGGCATCAAGCTAGTACTGGGAAGAACACAAGATGACTTAGGCCCAGTAACAGCACTTCTTTCCTACCTGGCTATCCGAGGTAATGCTTCTGGGCCACTCTTCATGTGGGATGATCTTAAACTGTTATCAAAGACCAAGTTCATTGAGCACGTCCGTCAAGCTTTTCAGTCGGCCAATATTCCAGCTCATCTGTATTCAGGACACAGCTTCTGCATCGGGGCAGCTACAACAGCAGCATCTGCGGGCATCGCAGACTCTGTCATTCAAACCCTGGGCCGATGGCAGAGCTCAGCTTATCTCCTGTATGTCAAACTTAGACCGGATTACCTTGCCAATTTGTCTTCCACTATGGCACAGTGCCCAATTTGACAGACCCATGTACAAATTGTATTTCATGATTATAATACCTATGTAACTTCAGCACATCTTACCCTTGAAATGCAAGGCGTTGCTTGTATGGGTGTGGCCAGACAGCCTCAGGCTCATGTGGAAGCAGTCTAAATGCTGGCTTGGAGGCCAGCTTAGGTGGGCTGATTGTACCACATGAGCTTGGTTAAATTAATGGAGGGTACACGTGACCGAATCATCCTCGGGATCACGTGAGTCCGCCGGAAAGGAACTACAGGAAGGTTCCCGGAGGTTCGGAAATTTCACCCTGGCACACCCATTATCCCACACGAGGTAGAATCATTTAGCGACAGGGCCATCCGATCATCCAACGGTAGGGTCATCGGACTAGCCGCACCTAGTTAATTATACATAAATTTATCAAATTTTGCAGCTAATAAAAATACTCATAACTTTGTAATGAAATCACCTATTGACTTCAAATAAAAACCAAGTTGTTTCTATCAGAAAGAGATCTTTTGTTTGGTATTATGTTTTAACAAGTTAATTACTGCCTCAGGGAGTTAAAGACAAAAATGATCAATTTTCTGTACAAAAAAGGCCGTAAAAGTCACCAAAGGTCAAATCAGTGATGGCACTATATCTAAAAATACATGTATTGAGGAGTACTATTTATATGGAAAGTTTCATGGCTTTATGAAAAAGTGCA
The DNA here is from genome assembly GCF_963678975.1 of Dysidea avara. Classification (NCBI taxonomy): domain Eukaryota; kingdom Metazoa; phylum Porifera; class Demospongiae; order Dictyoceratida; family Dysideidae; genus Dysidea; species Dysidea avara. Next base: position 2,746,256 of record NC_089286.1, read on the forward strand.
CAATTTTTTGGTTGTGCCGCTATACTAAAATGCACTCTTACATGCTAAACTTGACAGATTTAATGTCCATGTCGATGGCACTACACTAGTTACTCCACAGACACACACAGGACTACAATTATCCCCATCATTATGGGCCTGGCCCCTGTAATAAATTTGCTACAAGTCAGTAAGTGATGTTACTATGACAACTACAAACAACACATGTAACAGTTGCTATAGTACGTACACGTTGAGCTGTACCCAGGAATGTTGTATAAGAAGCCATACAAGATCAAAGATGTTTGAACATAGTGCTCATAACGCATTTATTTGTAAGCTCGTGTAACGGGTGCACACTTAATTGTCAAAATATGGCATCCAGTACAGTGTCAGTGAGTGTGGAGCGAAACACTCTTGGAAAGAGGTTTAACAGCCAAACAAAGTTTCTACTCATGAAACTATGGGACTACTTTGAACAAGAAGTGAGGAAGTCTAAAGTTTCCATCAGTGTGAAGAAGAGAATCTCAAAGGCCACTGGTATTAAAATATCTTCTTTGTAGCTGGGTTTGGTATTCATTTCGCTACGTAGGGATTACAAAGTCATCTATTGTAAGAGCGAGGATGGAGGACTGCAAGTAAGGCGGGTTTTCTATGTCAAGAAATGCAGTTTGCAAGAGCCTACTCAATTCATCTAATTGTCACAGCAGGTATAGACATTCACAAATCCATGTCGATGCAGACAGTATTGACCAGGATGCAATCAGATTCGTTGTACGACAAGAAAGAAAATCTATCACTGTCAAAAGATTTTGGTGGGTAATTTTAAACACTGAAGCCTTGTGTTTGCTATTCCATCTTCAGTCAAAATTTTGGAATGATAGTGTTTTTTCCAGGGGGAGAACATATCACTTAGGAGGGTATTAAGTGATCTGGGATTCAAGTATAAAACAAGAGGTTAGCATTGCACCAGTGTGTGTGTGTTTTAATTTTACTTCATCAGCCATCAGGTATCCTTATTAGGTACCATCAGGTAGCCATCAGGTATCCTTATTATCTTACATGCTGGTGGCAAAGATGGATGGGTTCCCAGTAATTTTCTATGATGTGAAGTATCCAGTAAACGCAGTTGTTGTTTCAGGTTGTGATTGGGTTTTTAAAGCCAACAGAGGATCTGCAGCAGATTACCATCAAGAAATGAATGCAGATAATTTTGAAAGATGGTTTCAAGAAAAGTTACTTCCAGCATTACCAGCCAATTATCTGATTGTAATGGACAATGCCAGTTACCACAGGTAGGTGTTACATTTGTCAACTGTAAACATTACTGTGTTAACTGCAGTCGCCACTTGGAGGAACAACCAAAGCAAAAGTGGTGAAAAGCACAGTGGAAACAGTGGTTGGATAAGAAATGTAAGGTAAGTTCTGAAGAGATATCTGTGGGAGATCATCAAACGAGCAAAAACTCATCCAAGATATGCTATAGATGAGATAGCTGGAAGTAAAGGTATGGCTCTCCTTGTCCTGAGGGCACTTCAAATACGGCAGGTTGAGGTTTTCCCAGCTTCCAATCCAAACAATGACACCTTGAAGACAACTACAACACTACAACACATTCGAAGCTAATGATCACTCCTAGTAGCCAACTGAGCATCAATTGGATATGGTACAAACCAGAGAGAATGACCATACCTGTTATTCAATGTCACTGAACATGCTGGATACTTCCTCCCTAGCAGATTGATGACGAGCTTCACGATATCTTTGTGGTACCATGATCATGATGTGACAAGTGCAAAGGGTTTACGTAACTGGAGAAGAATTCATAGCAAAATGCCTCAGTGCACGAGTCCAGTAACAGACTAGCTGGATGCTTATGACATATACATATGAACATGGATAGAAACAAGAAGGAAGCTCCAGAGAGGTAAGGGTGTAATATTACATCCTAACTGCAATGGAGCTATAGAAAAGGATTATATTATTGTAAATCATCCAGCAACTTTAGTGAGTTATATATGGTCGACAATTAAGGAATAATGATAGCTTCATGAATGTGATAAAATAACATGTGTTCAATGGCATTGGCTTTCCATTTCCGCTTTAAAGAAACGTTTGCAAAACAGAGCAGAATGGACAATTGCAGTAAAGTGCCATTGGCTACAAGGCAGCTTTTCATTAACCATAAAAATGGTTTACAACAAGTATACCAAGTTGTGAATTATTCACTGGTAAGCCTCCCATGATAGAGAAACTTTTTGCAGAAGAAAGGAATGGTGGTCAGTAGGAAGGGAGTGGTAAAGTTAATAAAAAGATTTAAATGTACAGGTAAGCAGAAACACCTTAATTCTCTAGTTATATATTTTTTGTTTAAGGGACCATTGCTCGGCAGGCTGATACTGACAGGACAGTTATAACTGAAACTATAAAGAATTGTAGAGGAACAGATGCATCGTGAAGACAAGATCACTGCCAGGTCAGCTGCATGGCCTTCTCACCAGTTGTATTTAAAGGCATCATGGACACCCCAGTAAACGTCGATGTCCTAGAGCAAACTATTACCATCCATCAAATCTGTGTATACTAACTTGCATAGATTTACAAAAACAAAACAAAAACAGTAGCTAAATCTACCAATAGTAGTTCTGGTCAAACTGTCAGTTAGCGTAACCACAACTGTAACTGCCAGTCAAGCCAACCAAACCATCACATTAACTGCTGGCAGTCAGACCTTCCACCAGTGCCTGGAACTACCCTGTCTCCCCATACTACCCTCCTTACTCCTTATCCTATCCCACTTATCCACAACCATCTAGTACATGGAGCTATTCTGCAACTGTCACTCAACCTAGCCTCAGTTCAGCGAGTAGATCTGTTCCTTCTGAACTTTATGAAAACCTTTAGGTTTGGATTATAAACTTTAAGACAGTTGAAGATCAGCTTGCTGAACTAAGGCAGGGAAGGGTTGATAATGAAGGAGATCAAGATGACCTGGTAGTACTTCAGTTCACAAGGGAGCAGAAAATGACTATGACAGCATTGGATAGAAGCCAGCCCTTAGGAGGATTATGGTATAATACACACTGAATATGTACAGTATGCACATACAGTTTGTGTGTTACATTGTTTGTATATAAATTACCAACAGTTGTATGCATACAAAACTTTACATAAAATTTGCAAACAGTTGTTTGTGTAAAAAGTAGCCAAAACTAGCATTTTGTACACATACACAAGTGGATGTATATCATGTGAACAATTTAGTAACTGCATGCATACAGACTGTGCCAGTAGTGCTGGGCGGTATTGAAAAATTATAACGGTATCCGGTATCTAAAAAGTATCATGGTATACTGGTATATAGTAGTGGATGTAGTAATCATTACAAACTTATTTAATTTGAAGTCAGTAAGTCTTTTAACTCATCCCAAGTTACAATTCAAGTCGAATAAATACAAGTAAAATGCAAACAAGTTACAAGTGATAGTAGTAACACACCCATGAGGTTTGTATCTGATTTGTAAACACGACACCCGAGGCACAGGCCTGCGGCTCTTGGGTGTTGTATTTACAAATCAGATACAAACCAAATGGGTGTGTACTAACTGATTTGTGGTATGGGGTGTGCGCAGATCAAAGCCGCCCATTTGTAACACAGAAGGAGCAAGAACACAAAATCTAATATTGGCAGGAACGATGTTACTCGCTAATTACTGTCTTGATGGTTAGTTAGTTAGTTCATTGTTAGCTTAGGTTATTCATTGCA